>NC_138130.1:75927172-76645742 GCF_964188305.1 Podarcis bocagei | reverse complement strand
TGTCTCTCGTTCGACAGTCCTGAACTGTGTGGCGGGGTTGGGGGAGGAGGAGATGGGTTGGACTGGTGTGTGCCTATACGTCTGAATGTGACTGTGACTTGGAATATGTTGATGTGGAGTTGATTCTGATTCATCATGCACACATACAGGGCAAATACCACTGACTCAAAACTATTTGCCTTTCAAATTCTATGTTAAAGATGCACATAAAAACGAAATATCCCGCTGTTACCAAAGTACTAAGTACCAGTAGGCAAATAGTATTAAATGTTTGAAAATCCTGCTGCATCAGCTAATAGGAGGCAGTTCTTGTATTCCCCCCCCCCCATCTATTTTCTCTCTTGCTTTTATTTGGATAAGAATGAGTGAAGTGAGAGGTGTGCAACTTGCCCTTCAGTGAAAATGGGTATACAGTATTCATACCGCTATTTAAATGAAAAGAGCTGGGTCTGAGAGAACACACATACACACACACACACACACACACACACACACACACTTTGTGTTGTTAAATGACCAGTCACCTGGGAAAGGAGTTATGAGAAATGTTTTTTCTCCTTCCCAATCATTATGCACTTCTGAAATTCAAGCACTGGTTAAATTAATTCATTCCCACTTGTTTTGGGCTCATGTAAAAATGGGGTGTGGAGGGTGACTTTGCCTCTATTGATGACAGAATTCACTTCTGGCTAATAATAGTTTGAACTGAATGTTTGAATTCAGATGGTATATGGTTCCTAGTTGGGTGACTCCTTTGAGCCACGGCTCTTCTTGCCTGCTTGGTCTGTTGGTTTTCTTGCTTAGCCCTGAAGGAAAGGTGTGTTTTGTGTATACATGTGTGACTGGGGTGGCTGGTGGTGGGATACCACACCTGAAAGTGGGTTTGTGCTGCCTCCTTAAATTTGGGACTGCATAAATGTCTGTCCACATTAGGTGTTGAATGAAAATTCCCCACTATTAATTGAAATAAAATAATTTATAGTATTGTAATCTGCTCCATTTAAGGTAGTATAATTGCCCTACTGATGAAACTGCTCTGTGTGTGCATGAGTATGTGTGTTCTGCATATTATAGCACTAAAACTATTGGATGTGATTTAGAATAAGAGTGCAATCTATGCAAAGAGCTGATAACGCACAACCCTCAAACACCCAGGGAGCAGTTCCTTGGCAAAGCTAATGACAACAGCAAAGTTTTTACTCTGTTCCCCTAGAATTGGTAGCTAGTAGACACAACCCTGAACTCTTGCCACATGAGCCCATGCTCATTCCCTTGCCCCTCTGTTCAATAATTGGAACTATATTCCTGAGTTCATATTAGCTGGGGTCATCTCTTTTCCTTATGGATCTCACCACTTTGTTTTCTCTCCAAAGATTCCGGGTGCAGGAGGACCAGAGCATAGTATATTATCTTTATTCCTCATATTTCAAGCGCATGATGATATTAGTGCAGGGAGAAGGGATTTCAGAATGCAAAGCCAACAGGAGTGTGTGTATTTTTCTCCTCTTAGCTCTCATGAGATGAGAGTGTTCTTATCCCGGAATATCCTTTCAGCAGAATCCATTCCCCAGCTCTCCAGACTTGTTAACTTGCATGTAAGGTTTATCCACATGGAGTAATAGGATTTACCGAGTAATTCATCTGCCTTGCGTTCGTGATGGAAAGCTTTAGCTGAACCACAAACACCTAACAGTGGTGCTCTCTCTGACTTGGGAGACTTTTCTCTATCTTCGTGCCTTGTCGGGATTCATGCCTCTGTTAACTCCTTTCCAGGAGGGCTTTCCCCTATGCTTAGTTCCCTTCCATTTTAAAATGCATGGCACAGTAATTCGTCTGGCTTGGCCTCCCCCTTTCCCACGTAGCACAAGAGGGAGTGTGCTCAGCTCCTCTGTGTACATATGGCAGCAGCAAAGTCATTAAGCTCACTTACCCAGCTAGGGGTCATTGGATTTCTATTTCCCACTTAACCTTGCAGCCCTGGAGTTTATCTAGAGATACTTGGTGTTCAAAATGCATTTACTGGGAAGATGTGTGTTAGCCTGCATGGATGTGACATGAAATGTGCATGTACCAATTTCATCCTCTTGTGTAAGGGGGGGGTAGGCTGGAATGTGTTTGCATGCTTTTGTTCTATTAAGTATATTGGCATCCAGGATAGAGATGCACAATTCAGAAGAAGGTCATATTTCCATTGCACCAAGTCCTGTTGGGCTAGAGTGTGTAAACTTTGAAGACTGACAATTTTAATAAGATAACCAACTGAACTTTCCTGCTGTAGAAACCAGAGCTTCAGTGCAATGAACACAAAAATGTCTGCATCCTTTGTAAATTTGCTACAGGCAAGGCTCCAATTCAGGCTTTACCTAACATCACTGGGAGTTTTGTGCATGCTGCACATAAATGTGTTCACTTGAGGCAATTACTTCAAGGATGTGCTTTAGGAGCACTACAGTCCACAAATACTACTAGGAACTGTAGACTGCACAAATCTATTGCTTAACTGCAAAGCTAACAGAGATAACTCTAGTGCTGGTGTAGTTAGTACTCTTTACCCCTCTCAATGTTTATTTGGGAAGAAATTAGTGTGCAGGACCAGGGATTGGGGTCACACCCTCTGGTGTTGCCCCACCCTCCTTGTATTTAAGGCTTCTGGTGGAATAGTGCCTATTTGTATAAAACCCATTCATGTGAATCATTCCCTGGATATGTGGAAGGTGTTGTTTGTGTGCAAAAGCCTATGCAAGTTCTAGTGCACAAAGTGGACACTTGAACCGTAGCAGCACAGTTGAAGGTAGAGCCACCCTTTCAACACTGACATTGCTGCTACTTTCCTTGACAGGGCTGGGGTGTGGTTCAGTGGCAGTTAGGTTGGGGCTGCCATTGCCATGCATCCTTGACCTTGCTACTCCACCACCTCAGTCTCCTACAGGTAAGCAGCATAAACACCAGTATCAGGGGGATGACTCTGCTGCTTTGCCTCATGCCACTTACTACTACAACCCTTACACTTGTGGAGGTTGAGAGCAAGGTTCATTTTTACCTGAATGAATGTTTGTACAGAGCTGATTCAGCATCACAGTAGAAAATGGGCTTTTCTTTTCTAGAGACATGTTCTGAACTGCTGGACATGTGCTTAAAACATCCAACTGGAAATGTGTGCAGCTTCTATGTGGGAGATACCTTAGCCAACAGCCTGCATTTAAGCCAGGCTCCTGGGAAAAAGCCAGTGTGCCTCTTAGTCTGAGGTTCATCAAGGAGCCTGTCTTCACACTTTTTTTTAGTGCAGGTGGGGTGGAAGAACAACCATTTCCTTGTGACATTGCCCTACGATTCGTCTTACTAAGAACTAGAGATGAGGTGCAGAACTAAGAACCAGGACAAGGCATAGGCATAGGGAGTTTCCTTCAGCACACACCCCGAAGGAAATCTACCAGAAACCCTTATGTCAAGAAAGTCCCAGGAGCCAATCCTGCGTCTTCAGGGAGATCACACTACTTATTTCTCCACATTCAAAAAACTCAGTGTCTGAACCTGAAGCAGAACCAAAGTCCCTGCCAGAATCGGTACCTACAAAATTGGGTAGGGAACCTTTGGGACGTAGAAAAGCTTTTCTAGCAGTGGGGTTTCAGGTGAAGCTACCTATTCTCAGTAGGCTGCAGACATTTAAGGGTTCAGGCAATCCCCAAGCAGTGAAAGATCTTCTCCACATGAGCAGTTTGGACTCATCCCCCATGCAGGAGCTTTATGCATGTACATCTGATGCATGGATGTGCACATCTGATGCATGGATGTGTGCATTTGATGTATGGATGAAAATGTGTGGATGATGGAGGGAATGTCAACAGAGGATGCATTAGCAGTAGATACGGAGTTAGCCCACACTCTCTTGAAGCACTGCCCTCCCCCACTACATTATTTTAAAATTTGGTGGTTAGTCTGAATCTCTTTATATAAAGCCTCAGAGTGGTCCAGACTGGCCACCAACAATCCATCAATCAAAATAATGCAGCTTTTAAAACAAACAAAAACCACATGGGAAACCAACTCTCCACATAAACACAACTTCCTTAAAATGCCTGCTGAAATAGAAAATTATTTGTCTAGTGCCTGAAGTTAAATTGGGAGAACATAAGAATAGTTTTACTGGATAGGCCAGTGGCCCATCTAGTCTTGGCTCCTGTTCTCACAGTGGCCAGCCCAGATGCCCATTGGAATCCCGTAAGCAGAATCCAAGTGTAACAGCATTCTTCTCTCCTGTGGTTTCCAGCAACTGGTGTTCAGAAGCATATGGCCTCCAGCCATGGAGGCAGAGTATATCCATAGTGGCTAGTAGCCATTGATAGCCTTCTCCTCCATGAATTTGCCTGATCCAATTTTAAAGACATCCAGCTTGGTGGCCATCACTGCCTCTTGTGGTAGCAAAAGTCCATGGTTTATCCATATGCTGTGTGAAGTAGTGTACCTTCTTGGTGCCTGTCTGATCTCAGTTGGGAGGGCACTGTAGTACTGAACGCATGACTCCTGGTGGATACTGTCTGAGCATCTGAGACATGAAGGACCAATAACAGCTAATTCTCTGAAGGTGTCAGTGATTGGGCAAGGATATACAGAATCATCCTTAAGGAGTTGTGGACCCAAGTGGCTAAGGATCTTGCATATTAATACAAGAATCTTGAACCTGGCCCTGTAATGTATGGACAGCCAAGGCAAACTTTTAAACACTAGTATTATGTGCTGGCAGCAATATGCCATGTGAACAGGGCATTTATAACACCATGCCTGCACAGCTTTGAATCGTTTACATAAAATGAATCTCACGTTGCAAAAAAGAAAAGAAAAGAAAAAGGGATCAAATGCTTGTACGTCTGTGTTGTGGTTGTTCAGAAGTGTTGTGTCAGAAGATCCTTTCTGCCTTTGCTTATGACCACCACTACCTGCAGTACTGTAACAGAAAGAATCTCCCATTGCTATACAATAATAAACAAACACTGTTAGTGGATGAACTAGTGTAGTAATAGCGCAATGCACAGCTAAGAAAGAAAGAAAGAAAGCAAGAAAGAAAGAAAGAAAGAAAGCAAACTTACTTTATGCTTCCTTTATACCCATGTATAAGGTACCCACCTTGCCAGTGCATTTGCATTGCTTAAAGTGGCTTGCAGTAATTGAAATCAGAATAGTAAAGTAACAGCAACAATCAAAACATAGTGAAGAAAGGCATAGAAGAAAAAGGAAAGAAGCAACAGAACTATATGAAACCTTTTGCTAGTATTGAAATAAAGTCAGCACCCTAAATAAAGTCTGTGCACACTCTATAGAGACAATATGCATAAGCATTAACATGCCTGCACATGCATGTATATTCATGCTGCTTCAACATCCAGAAATACGCTTTTTTAATTAAAGACCATTTAACTAATTCAGTTTTTTCAGCACTGAGTATAAGATAGCACCCAAGACTCAAATGCCCTTCTAATTCAGATTGCATATCATTAAGTGCGACAAGATTAGTTTTAGAATTAATTCTCAGCTGGATCTGCATGATCAGAAGACTTCTGAAAATAAAATGAGACTCTATTCTCACTGCCCATTTCCCTACCTCTGGAAAGCTGACACCTAGGGGAGAGTTGTTGCTTCAGCAACACATCAGCTCAGACTGGGAGCTGTAGGCTCAACCCCTTCCTGGCTCATAGTCAGGTCCAGATTCAAGCAGGTGCTTCTATGCACTTCCCCTTCCTCCTAAGTAGCCTCATGTGCAACTAGGTATGCTGGCAGTTCTGAAGCTCCTCGCTGGCCTGCCATCTCCTCTGCTTCTGTGACCTTGTGGGAGATGAGATTAGATGAGGAGGCTCTAAAGAGCTAGCCAGAAATTCAAGCAGCCAGTGTGAAGTCTTCGGGCTCCACTGGCTCTGCTGGCAGTGTGGAGAATCCTGCTGCTTTTGTTCTTCCTCAGAGGAGTATTCAGGTTCAAGGTCTGGGTAGGGGTAGGACCATTGGGAGGCAGTGTTGTACACTCAACCTCCCAAAATTGAGCATCACTGTCAGTTACTGAAACGGAGAGGAGTGAGACATGGGGAGCTTGATGTGGTACAGACTTGGCAGTACAGTCGTACCTTGGAAGTCAAACAGAATCCATTCCAGAAATCCGTTTGACTTCCAAAACATTGGGAAACCAAAGCACAGCTTCTGATTGGCTGCAGGAAGCTCCTGCAGCCAATCAGAAGTCATGGAAACCCTGTTGGATGTTCGGCTTCCAAAAATAGTTCACAAACTGGAACAGTCACTTCCAGGTTTGCTATGTTTGGGAGCCAAACTGGCAAGGCGTTCGACTTCCAAGGTATGACTACTGAATTTAGACAGGATGTAAGTGTACCTCAATTTCAGCCTTTAAGCTTCTCAATCATAAAAAGGGCCTTTAGACATTTGTTTAATACTATTTACTATTATGTAATAATATGAGGACTTGAACTTGTGTTTTAAACTTTAAAGCATGGGTTCATGACCACCTTTTGGTATTGCATATGATACAAGGGTGGGTAGTATACACATCTCTGATTTTGCTTGTCCACCCTAGATTCTTATGCCAAAAGATTAATATTATTCGGTACAAAGGTTGCATTAATCTAATCTCATTAATTTTCAGTAATTGAACTGGAGTTTATGTTCCATTTCTGAATTTTGCATACCAGGTTCACAAAGGCTCTCTCCACATTTGTCATAATATTGAAGTTCATAAATATGCAATCAGTATTATGTGACCTTATGCAAATTGACCTAAAAGGAATGGCACATCAGATTCACAAATAAAGCTCAACTTTTGTGTGTTTTTGTGTGTGGCAAATAGTGACATTTGAACCTAGAGTAGGTGTTTTATTAGAGACTATTAATTTTACATTTGCTGATCAAATTTTAATTCTGGAGTTTGCCCGGTAGATTTATGATTCTGTGAATGTGCAGACTTCAAAATTTTATTTATTTATTACATATATATCCAACCCTTCCTCCCAAACAAACCCAGGGCGACAAATAATAAAACAATTAAAACATCTTTAAAATAACTTAAAAGCAATCCCAATACAGACTGGGAAAGATCTCGGTTTAAAAGGCTCATTGAAAGAGGAAGGTGTTCAGTAGGTGCTGAAAATACAACAGGAATGGTGCCTTTCTAATACTCAAGGGAGTGGAAGTCCAAAGCATAGGTGCCAGAACACTAAAGGCCCATTTCCTACATGGTGCAGAAAAGGCTTCCTGGTAAAATGGTATCTGTAAGAGGTCCTCACCTGCAGAGTGCAGTGATTGATTGGGTAAAGAAGAGGTGAGGCTGTCTTTCAAGTATCCTGGTCACAAGCTATATAGGGCTTTATACACCAAAACCAGCACTTTGAACTTAGCCTCGTAGCTAACTGGCAGCCAGTACATTGTTTTTTAACAGTGAGGTAATGTGTTGGCGATATCTTGTCATGGTATGTGATTTATGCATGGTGTTTCCTTTCATAAAAGGATGGCAACTTCATATAAAATGTTTTGTTCTCAGGTAGAGATATATATGCCACTATTACTTCCACCATAGACACATAGACACATTATTCATAACTGAAGTTAACTTTGTGAATTTTCTGAACTAAAAAAGTATTATATTATGACTTTTTTATTTTATACACCACTTAGTGCAATTTACAAAGTATAAAAAAATCAGTAACACAAGCATTAAGATATAAACCATAAATATAAAATATAATGATAATACTAAACTTTATAGTTCACATTTCTGTTACCGTAATGGAAGTAGTCTGTGAATTGGGAAGTTGCTGCCTTGAAGAAGGCTGTTTGCCCAACTAATTTGTACTCAGAAAGGCAAAAATATTTACACTGTGCACTAGCCTTCACAAACCTGGTGTCCTTCAGGTGTTGTTGGACTACAGCTCCCATCACCCCCTGCCAGGGGCGGAGCTTAATGCTCCGGCACCGGGGGCAGAGAGCAGGTGGGGTGGGGCTGGTGTGCATCTTGGGGGTGGGGTGCGCTGCTCGCAGGGGCATGGGGCGCGTCCTGGGGGTGGGCCACCCAGCGTGGGTGGGGGGGCAGCCGCAATGGCACCCTGGGGATCACGCTGTCAGGGGCGGTGCGCTCCCCCTGCACTCCTCTTCCTCCGCCAGTGCCCCCTGCCAGCACATGCAAGCTGGGTCTGATGGAAGTTGTAGCCCAACGACACCTGAAGGACACCAGGTTTGTGAAAGCTGCTCTATACACCCTGCTCTAGAACTGTCAACCTGCGTTTTTCAGGCATCTCATGAAAATGTGCAGAAAGCCACTGCTGAATCTTCTAGGAGTCCTTTATGGAGCTCTAATCAAAATGAAACCTCAAGTGGCACTGGGCATATTGAGCAGAACTGAGCAGATGGCCATTGCAAATAGCCTCTAGGCCAATGTTTTTTTCTGCTAGTGTATTTAAACAAAACAGTCCTAAGAAGGAAGAACAACTAACTGTACTGATAAAAGTGATGCTAGCTGAACCAATGGCATTTGAAGTCAAAGCTGAACTTGATGCTCATATTCTCAGGAGTACAAATGCAAAGATATCAAAGGCAATTTATACACACATTTGATTCACAAATATGAAAATTTATATTCTTTTAAGCCCTAATCACAGTCACGCTGAGAGAAATGTGGGACGTATGTACCACTAGGCACTTGTTTCCTGTATGTGGGTACAGATGAAGGGCGAGAGATGCTTTGGTATTAAGTCAATCTGTGCTAATACACAATCTTTTCATTGCAGTGGGATACAGGGAAATGCAATAATTTGATAAAAGCAACTGCTGATACTGAATTTCAAGTCCCTGGGTTGAGTTGAGTAAAAAGCTAAAAGAGAGAGAGAGAAAAGAGATGCAAGCAATTGTATTTAACAGTAATGTGTCTGTCTAATCTGGATTATATGTAAAAAAATGAATCTAACCCAGAGAGGCTATAATCAGAGACTCACACTGATATGTGATATATAAAATATTACTGATGCACAGGGACCAATACAGAGCCTTTGCTTTGTGCAGTAATGGACAGTATCATGAAGAGTTGTAACTGGCTCAACTTCACAGTGTTTTGAAAATGAATGGCCAGGGGTCCTTATATAAGAGCTTTTCTGGGGACATAAAGCTTTTGCGCAGTGTCTAGTGGATCCTGACCTGCATGTAAAACCAACCCTTTACAGCTGTTTGCTTGACCCCAACATTAACCCTGTTTGCTTGTTTCTGTTCTCTTACTGTTGCTTCTTGACTTAGAATCATAGAATCATAGAGTTGGAAGAGACCACAAGGGCCATCGAGTCCAACCCCCTGCCAAGCAGGAAACACCATCAGAGCACTCCTGACATATGGTTGTCAAGCCTCTGCTTAAAGACCTCCAAAGAAGGAGACTCCACCACACTCCTTGGCAGCAAATTCCACTGTCGAACAGCTCTTACTGTCAGGAAGTTCTTCCTAATGTTTAGGTGGAATCTTCTTTCTTGTAGTTTGGATCCATTGCTCCGTGTCCGCTTCTCTGGAGCAGCAGAAAACAACCTTTCTCCCTCCTCTATGTGACATCCTTTTATATATTTGAACATGGCTATCATATCACCACTTAACCTCCTCTTCTCCAGGCTAAACATGCCCAGCTCCCTTAGCCGTTCCTCATAAGGCATCGTTTCCAGGCCTTTGACTATTTTGGTTGCCCTCCTCTGGACACGTTCCAGTTTGTCAGTGTCCTTGAACTGTGGTGCCCAGAACTGGACACAGTACTCCAGGTGAGGTCTGACCAGAGCAGAATACAGTGGCACTTGTCTGATCTGACACTTTTAAAACCCATAATAGCATAATAAAAGTCTGAAGCCCCATGTAGCATTCTTCTTCCCATAGTGATCAGCTAGCTGCCTCTGGGAAGACCATAATCCTGATAGTGTTGTAACAGTCCTTCCCTGCATTTGGTGTTCAGTGCCTCTGAACTTGGACATTTCACAACTCTTTATGAACCTGGCCTTCCAAACCAACATGCATTCATACTGAAAAGTCTGAATCTGTGTGCCATTTTCTTCTGTACGTGGGCACAGAGAAAAGGGGGACGCTTTGGTTTTCACTCTGTCATCCTTAACAAGCTACAGTTCTTTTCCAGTGTGATGCAGGAAAATGGTTAAAAGCAAAGTCCCATGTTCTTCTAAATTTTTGTTCTTCTAACTTCTATAGCTCAGTTGGTAGAGCACGAGACTCTTATTGTCAGAGTTGTATGTTTGAGCCCCAAGTTGGGCCAAAAGATTTCTGCATTGATCCTCATGGTCTCTTCCAACTCCACAATTCTATGATTCTTGGCCTTGCCATCTTGGAATTTGGCTCAGCTTCTGGGTTTGTGGCCACCTGCTGGCATTGCCTGGAATCTGGATCACTGTAGCATCCTGCCTCTAAGTGTGTCTAAAGAGTGATGGTCTTCTTTTTCCTACGTCTTTTACTCCTGTCTACCACACCAGGTAAATGCCAACCACATCAGTTACTGAAAACAAATTGTGCTAAATACTCATTCCTCTTACAATTAGTGGTAGCGCAGGGAATGAAAAAGCATTTATCTAGCAGCATATAGCGGATCACATTAACTTTCTTCGATCACGCACTGTGTACACTGCTGAATTATTAGAGAGGGGGGGCATTTTGTTTGTAGTGGATTAGAGCACACATCCAATGTTTCTGTCAGCTACAAAAGAAAAGATCTGAGGAACGCTAAACATACTTGGACTGAAGATGAAGCAGGGTACAGTGGCAGGTTATTGCAAGGATAAAATGGAAGCAATCCATATGTTAGCATACCTCCTTTTGCTGCTTGGAGGAACGGCATGATATGCATGCAATGAATAAATAAATGAAACAAGGCAAGGAGGTGTCTTCTGTGCCAGCAATGTGGCAAGCTGCAACACAGCAATCCTATCCTTGGAGTATCCAGTAGCTCAAGTCTCCATTTGTGCCTCTTCTTTTTTGTCTGCCAGGAGCAAGAGTGAGGCTCTTATGGTGCAATTGCAGTTGGTGGGGTGGGGGCTGGCTGTGCTTCCCAATGGCTGGAGTGACTGCCAGTTATCAAGAGGGAGAGGAGAGGGGTGAGGAGATATGGGTGCAGCAATGGATGTCAGGTAAGCAAGGAAAACTTCCCCACCCCACTGACGACTACTTACCTATATATGAAGCCTCTGGAAGTTTAGCAGCCTCTTGAGAAAGCAGAGCCCCAAGAAGCAGCAAACTGTCCTTCTTCCTCAGTCTCATCATTTGCCATTTAGCATCATTGGTTTGTGGCAGTTGCTAAGGCTTTGCCAATTGCCTGCTATCACAGATTAGCCAGAAGTTATGGGGAGGGAGGATGAAAATAGCCTGCTCTTTTCTCTTTTACTCACTACTTATTCCTTAAGGTTGCCTTCCAATGCACATAGGGTTAAGATTATATAGATATATGACATTGTTTAGTACCTACCAAAAGATGGTTCATAGCAAAGAGCATCAAGTCAATGTGCGTGTTAAGACGTTTCGTTTAAATTATACGATCATTTTAAAAATTAGGTGAGGATACAAAATGAAGAGCAACACTGACTGTACATAAGAATAAATGGCCTGCTTTTAATTGCAACAAATATTCTAATTGAAGAAGAATGTGACCGAGAAATTTCAGCCCAAAGGCATTCATTTTATAAAAGTTGCAAACGTGCCTTCCAGGAAAGAAGACTTGGATTAAATTTCCAGTAATAACACAAATGCAATGCTTTTTGGCCTTCAGATATTTTATTGATATTTTGGAACTGCGCATGTGGATAAAGATTCTTCAAGCTGAACAGCAACATGGCATTAAAACAAAGTTTGTGTCCTGCACAATCCAGATAAAGGAAAAGTGAGAGCTGCATAGATTATAGCTTTTATTAGCATACAGTTTATAACAGGAAAATGCAGTGGAGAGCATTTCATTAAAGATTGGCTGTATACATGTTCAGGCTATAAAGCGGTTTAAATTTACTGACACGACTACAAAAAAAGCATTGTTGTTATTGAATGGAATAGTGGAGCTCCCACCCCTCAAACCAAGATTATTACCCTACTGTTTTATTGACTGTCAAAATGCAAGTAAGCCCTTTTCTCAGTAAGGATGGTTTCTTAATAAATGCTTAAAGCCTACCGGTGTTCGGGAGACCTATTCACACCGTAATGCAACCCACTAGATGCAGCATTTATATGCAGCTGAGCTTCACAGGTGAGCAGAAGGCAACACAGCCATTAATGTTGTTTCCCTTCAATCTGTACAAAATGCAATGTAAACTCAAGGCCATTTCAACATAAAAAGGCAACCCCCCAAGTTTGCTATCAAATGTGCTCTCAAGTGGGAGCTGTAGCAAAATATGACTCTCTGATGAGTGAACCTTTGTGGTAAATGTGATTGTTGCATTCACATGTTCCATTTTTAGGCATACACTTCAAGTACCTTTACACCTCAAAAATATAGTGTATGAAACAGCACCATGAAACGGTGATGCATAGATATATAGAAACAATATTTTCTCCCCCCCCCCATTATTGTGCCTTGCATGCAGTTAATGCTCTTCATAGTGCTTCAGAATGGAAATGTGACAGAATGTGAGCACCTTGGAGGTGGAGTCGACAAGGTCAGGATGAATCCAGATGGGTTATACCAGGGCTGCACCAGACTTTCTACCCAACAGGGAAGAACGAAACAGGAAATATTCCTATAAGAACCTTCTGCTGGCTACATTAAGCTATCATAAGCCTCTTCTTTCCCCTAGCTATCCCTTTAGGGAACCCACTTTTTTCCTGTTGGGTTTTGGATGAAAAGAACAATGGGATAAGAAACAAACTAAGGAGCTTCAAGTATCCCTCAAGAAAAGACAAGTCAAACACAGCAGATCAGTGGGTAGAAGAAACTGCTATATGTTCTGAAATGAAGAATGCTGTTTTTCTTTACAAAAAGTCTATAAATCATGCTCTCTTTGTCCACAAGAATTTGAGGAGGTACATCTGAGTGTATGATGCAGGGAAAACTACATCTCTGAGAATATGCAGAACCAACAACAACATGCCTCAACATCCAAAGAAACACTAAAATACCTAGTTTTTCCAGCAATTGTCATACCAAAATCTGAATTTATGAAGCCACCCTCAGGATGAAGCATTTGTGAGCACTATGGGGGAAATCCATGCTTATTTTCACAGAAGAGAAAAATAGAAAGCCCTTGTAAGCTCTGTTGTGCAGACTTCAAGGAGTAAAAAATAGAGATCCTGCTACATATTTTTGCTGGTATCTTACGTATTCTTAATACAATACCGAAACTTTAGATATATACACCTAGGGAGACAAGATGCTGCAAAATATACAACCCTGGTAGGAGAGAAACTTGTAAAATACTTGGTAATGGAGGAGAGTTGCAAAGGGTACCTGCCTGGAATTTGGAATATAGGCACGTAATGATGTACATATCAACACAAACTATATGCTTGTAGGGGCCTGTATAGGTGGATTAACAAATCACAGGTGACACTTGCATGGGAAAAGAACAAAATAAGACTTTACTGATTGATATACATACAGTATTATAATATCAAATCTATAACTTACGTTAAAGAAAGTGGTGGAGGAGAAACTGTCAGATTGTGTTGGTTCAACCTGCTCCCCTGAGTCTGCATACACACTTCAATTTGTTACAAAGTACCATATGTTTCCCTACTTAGTTGGCATTAAAATTGATATAGCCATGCAAGGTTTCTGAAGAGCATCTGAAACTGCATCTTCTATACTTTACAGATGGGTCCTGAGGACAAGAATGGCCTCAAATTAGTTTTTCTTAAAATAGCATCTGTGTTGTATCTCCCCTTTAACCCCAACAAGCAATCTGTTCTGATGTAATGTATCAGACACACATGCATAACACCAATCAGTTTTAAATAAAAGTTAATAAACATTTAATTGCCACCTGTATACCATTCTATCCTATCTTTTACTCAGGACCTATCTTTATAGTATAAGAGACTATACTCTTTGGGTGAAAAAATGCTCTTGCAGGTTTCTAATTCAGAGAGAACGGTGCCTTCAGTTGGAAAAAGTTCAGGTTATCTCCAGAATCAAATGCTGGCAGCCATATACTCTTGGCTATAATTGGTGGTCCAACATATGGCTGTCAATGCCTTTTTTTGGTGACCCTCAGCAACCATTGACACCCCTCCCCTCCCTCATACCACCTTCCCAAAGCTGGGAAGTGAAGTACTGGGCTCTGGAAAGGAGACGTGAGGGCTCTGACAGGGTCTCAGAGTCCTCCGTCTTGGGAAAGAGGGGGAGGGCTCTAGGACTCTGCCAGAGCCTCACACATCCTTTCCAAAGCCTAGTGACCCACTTAGCCAGTGTTTGGAAGGCAGTGCAAAGGCTGCCCCCCCTCTAATTTTGGCCTCCTTCCCACCCTGCTCCACACAACAAGGCAGTGTGCAGCCCACGGGTTCTATGTCAAAGTATTCTTGCAGCCCGTTTGGTATGAAAAGTTGGGCCATCTTCATCTAGGGCAGGCATGGCCAAACTTGGCCCTCCAGCTGTTTTGGGACTACAACTCCTGTCATCTCTAGCTAACAGCACCAGTGGTCAGGGATGATGGGAATTGTAGTCCCAAAACAGCTGGAGGACCAAGTTTGGCCATGCCTGATCTAGGGGAAGCAGTGATGCCTTTAGGATTGCCTGGCTAGCTTGAACTGTGCCAGATGACTGCATAAGGTCTGGGTGAATTCTACTGTTTTCCACATTGTCTGTTTCCTCCTGTGCTTTTCCACACCAATCCTTGTGTGAACAGGGCAGGGGAGACAACTCCTTGGAACCCTGTGTCCGTTCACTCTCTGCTAACCTAGCAAAACAAAACCCATGTTGAAATCCACTGGCAGGAAGCATCCATGGCTTTGAATAGTAAGTACAAATCTCCCTCTCCCTCTCTGTTATTAAGCTGACAGGCACTTAGCCAATTACCCAGTCATAGTCTCAGCTGTATTTATGGAGAAAGAAGCAGCAGCGCAAACAGCTCCTGTCTTTGGGGCTTCAGCTGAGTCTCTCTGGTGTGGTACAGCATTCTTTCTCTCTCCCCCCCCCTCCTGCCCCAATGTGTCTGATGTTCAAGGATATAAATGAAAGAGAACTGTGGAAAGGAGTGGGTAAGTGGGAAGCAAAACAAAATCAAGCAGCGCCAGTGAGAATATTTTGTGGAAGACAACAAGTATAACTCACTTTAGGACAACTCCAACCCAAGTCTTCGTGTGTGTGTGTGTGTGTGTGTGTGTGTGTGTTGTTAACAGTGCCTTCTAAAAAGGTCCTGTTATATAAAAGTTGGGATGCATCTCTAAGTATCACGTGTTGGGTTTGAGTGCTAGAGATCTAGTTACAAATCCCTGCTCAGTCATAAAGCTCCCAGGGTGGCCTTGGGCAAACCACCCTCTCACAGCTTCACCTACTTCATGCAGGTTGCTGGGACCAGAAATGCAGTAAGAATAATAAAATACTTCATGCATGGACGTACTATAGAAATGAGAAGTAATAAAATGCTATGCTAATGCTGTGTAAGCCCATTTAGCTACTTAGCATGGGTAGTACAGCAAGCTGAGGAAACAGGTATTCAGTGTTAATGCTGCAAATAGATTGTACTGCTGTTTACAAGTATGTTGTGTTTCTATAACACAAAGCCAAGGATCATATTTATTCCTATTTAGTTCAGTTATCACATTTTCTGGTTTTGAACCCTTACCAGATGACAGTAATCAGGCCTGGGTTCAGATTTCTACCTTGCCACAGCTAATACAAAATATGTCTGTCCTTGTAAATTGGGGAACAGCAGTTGTGTGTTGTACTCAGCACTGTTGTAGAAGATAAGATGAGTCAAGAATTAAACAGCCTTTTGCAAACTTATGCTGCAGTCCTGTGTCGGCTTACCAGGGAGTAGCCAGGAGCCACATAATCATGAGTTATAATTATATAATGTTATGAGACTTTGCAACACACTCCATAGCTCAGCTGGACAAGCAGTCTACTCATGTAAGGAACAAACTCATGCATGAGTACCACTCCTCTGTCATGAACTAGAGCATCACATTGCTCCTTCTTTACTGCAAGCAGAAAAAACTGCAATCTCATGTGTGCACATAGTTTCCATGTTAGACTGCTCATGCAAGTAGCTTTATTGCTTGAGCTCTTTTGTGTGCAAGTAAGCCACAGGGGGCTATCATCAGAACCAATTCTCAGCTCTCAGAGAACATGGCTAGGAATAGGTAGCAAGATCCATAATGTATAAAGCCACTTGTGCATAAAAGATATAAGGCAATATCAATTTATTAGGTAGATTAGGCTAAGCGTTAGTGGCAGGGAACTTCACAGTGGAGTTTTGAACATGGGTCCATACATTCTAGTCCAGCACTCCTGGACATTATCTACAGGCAAACACAGCTAATTCGGTGTTTGTCCAGTTGTAATACAGGAGCACTGATGTTGCATGTTGCTGTTTGGTGCTATGAATCAGACCTCAATGTCAGTCATAAAATGTGTAAACACAAAGCTCTAGAGTATGGCTATCTGATGAAATTTGGCAAACATATAGCTCTGGGAACACAGCTACTCAATGATAATGCTGTGATTCTATGAAAGGTAAATACTATGCTGTACTGCAGGGGTAACCTTTGTAGTGCTCTCCAGATATTGTGGACTGCAACTTTGACCATTGGCCATGTTGGCTGAAACCAACATTACAGATGACAGATAACAACATCTAGATGCTCATTCACCTACCAACCCAGTTGATCAAAAACACCTGATGTGACTAAGAGACAGTGCCCAGAATATGGCTAGGCTGATAGAAGTTGGTTTCAGTGCAAATGGCGGGAGTCATCAGGAAATATGACAGGTTTAGTACCTATTCCAGCATTGTCCCAGAGTATATTCCTTTATTCCATATAAGGGAACGTACAGACTGATTGTCTTAATTCCTATGTGAAAAAGTAAAGTGCTACACTTAGGACCAATTCTATGGTGAAACCAAACCATCTCTTATGCCCACCAGCTCTTATGCTCACCGATCCTGTCAGCACCCATCATTGAGAGGGGAATCATTTTGAGAGCAATTCACATCCTCTCTTTCTGAAGACATTGTGGGGAAGAAAGCTAGCTCTCTCCATCTCTTAACTGTTCTCCTGCCTGTCAAACATGGAATGTTACCTAGTATTATATAATAAGTCAGTTCCCAGGATTTTATCCATACTGCAGGATCACATTTTAAGAAGCTATTGAATTCTTTGAGAAAAAGTAAATGGGTTGCAATCAGGGACAACTGAGAAGGGGCACACCAAATCCCCACTCCAAATACTGCGATCACAGGAACAGAGGGTGAATTTAAAACCTGGATTGCTTCATCCCTTTATTAGTAAATGGTTGCCATTCATTCGTGGTGCCCTGCACCTATAAGCACTCCAGGGATTCCTCTAATATGCAGTCCCTCCCTCATGCACACCTCACTTGTCATAATGACGGGCCTTTCGCTAGTATAAAGCAGCAGAGAACTTACCAGAGCTAGCATGTGTCATACCTCAAATATGTAACTGTGTACTACAGATTGCTGCTATTCATATTATTTGCTCAGAGCCTGTTATTAGAGTGGGACAAATTCTACAAAATAACCCATGTTCTGTGAATATTTGTTCCAATATAAAAATGAACTCACTTTGGCTGCAGCTGTGTTTCTTTTGTAAGCTTCTGCTTGTTGCCTTTTTATTTTTATTTTTTGCATCGGAATAATTGAGCAACTCAGTTTTTTAACTTGACTAATGCTCATGGAAATCACATTTTAAAACTATCAATAGATGAGTAAACAATCCGTGTCTTCTGCAGCTGGCACCACGCATTCATATGCACGCACACAAATGCACACACACGAACGTAAACACTTTCCAATAATGACTGGCACTGTGTTGCTTATGTATTTATTTTGGTGTGGTGCTGGGTGATAGTTTCCTTACCATTGCATTCCTGTAACTGAGGCAATTAAATGAACAAGATGTGGCTCTGATCACAACTTGGATTGCACACACAATTATTTTATGTGAATGTGACAAGAGAAAATTGCCTTCCAAACACTGCACCCAGCCAATGTTCTGGTAGCCTGATTTTAATAGGAACAATGCCTCAGGCAGGGCCTGTGAGCCTCCAGAAAAGGAAAGGTTAATAATTTTAAAGCCCTTATTTGTTTCTTTTCCCTGATGGAGTCACAGCTCCAGGGACTCCCTTAACACCCTCTTCTTGATTATGTCTCTGATCTCTGTTCCAGCCCTATTCTAGGCAATTGATGTATTTCCATTGGGTTCAGTAGATTTCATAGCAGACCTGGTAAAAAATTGTTAACACTTGGCCAGTCAGGAAACAGAAGACTATGATATACTTTTGCCATCTTTCCTAAAGGCAAAAGAGAGAAAAAATGTCATCGCTCATATATATGTAAATTTTTTTATTGCCTGTAGCTTACCTTTAAGTTTAAGATTACAGAAAGTTGCCGATAAGAAAAGAAAAGCCAGGCAAGTTTAAAATAGGCCAGGTGGTGACCCTAAATGCAAGCAGCCGAAACTAACCAACACAGCTAGAATATTGAACATCCCATAATCACAGTGAATGGCGTGCCATTGTTAAAGAAGAGGGAGGGGGGAATCACTACTTCCAACAATTATGTTGAGCGAATTCAGAGATTGAATCAGTCTGAGGAAATGGCCGGCTGCCTGTAAGCATTGTTCCAAGTGGAAGAAGGAAACAATTCACTGAACGATTATGCAGCGTAAAATTATTCACACACCTCTGCTGTGTCAGGAGTAGAGATCAATGGGATTCCCAGTGATAGATAAAATCCAGGACTAGGGCCAACTAGCTTGCTGCTGCTGTTGGGTTGGGTTGGGTTATTATTATTATTATTATTATTATTATTATTATTATTATTATTATTGGCACTCTGCATTGCACTGCGCTTAATCTCGGCCCTTTTAGCCAGAGCGTGAGAGATTCAGTTATGCAACTTGGTGACACAGCTGATCTTGGTGACAGTAGCAGATAACCGTCCTCTAAACAAGCCCCTAAACATTTCATTTCCACCTTTTCCTCTCTCTCCACCTGACTACTGAGAGAGAAAGGAGGAGGTGGGAATGAAATTTTTGGACCGTCTCAATATTTCCACCTGCTATTTCATGAGCCAGCAATTTTCATCTTAGGGGGAAAGATGCTGTCTGTAGCTCACTGCCATTTCTCACACAAACTCTCTTTCCCTCTGATCTGTTAACCTTGCAAAACCCATTCAAACTTTTGTTTGATTGCTCTGCTGTCTTCTCTGCTGTTCTTCTAGCATTGCAACAAGGATGCTGTGAGCCTAGCAGACAGTTCCACTTGCTGTATGTACAGGGGCATTTTAAAAAAGAAAACCTATACCCTAGAGTTCACCATCATCACTTTTTTTTTTACAGGAATATACTACATAAAAATTTTACGAAGAGGATACTTCAAAGCCTCTGAATCTGAAACTCATACACCTGCTCTCTAGCCTTATTTAACAAAATACAGTGGTACCTTGGTTTACAGACGCTTCAGGTTACAGACTCCGCTAACCCAGAAATAGTACCTCGGGTTAAGAACTTTGCTTCAGGATGAGAATAGAAACCGTGCTCCGGCAGCAGGAGGCCCCATTAGCTAAAGTGGTGCTTCAGGTTAAGAACTGTTTCAGGTTAAGAACGGAACTCTGGAACGAATTAAGTTCTTAACCCGATGTACCACTGTACTCTGATCATATTTCTAAAAAAACCTTGTCCAGCCCGTATACTGTTGAATGTATTGTTTCAATTCCTTACTTTATTCATTTTCTGTACAGTGCTCTCTAAAAGCCAGAATTTTTACATGGAGAAATTGTAGGTAATTTGAATTAGCCTATGTCTCTCTCTTATATTTTTGTGAAGCTTAGTTTTGCATAAGTTAGAATTGCTGTACAGGTTGTTGTCTCATGAAAAAAAATTTATTCCTTTTTTAATGATTTGGAGGTTTTGGTATGAAAATCCAGGGTGGTTGAAAATTTGTCTCTGGTAGGTTCTCCTATATTATGTAATATGATTCTCTAGCTGCAGCTTAAATATAGGTTTGTCACTGCCTGGAGGGAAATGAAGAAGCTACAAATTTGTACAGCAAGCAGAAAGGAAAAGAATAATAGTGTACAAATCCTCACTGTACATGTGGGAACCCTGGAAGGCTTCTTATTGTTTTAGGGTTTTTTCCCCTTTGCATGCTGAAGTTTGTGTGCTGTTTGGAAAGAGATGAGAGAGAGAGAAAAGTCTAAAGTTTTCCTGCTGCTCAGGAGCCTGTGTGGCCCAGTTCATGCTTTCATCTGGGGGCACAATTTGTGGTGAAAGAATGAAGTGAGCCTCTCTGCTCAACCATGCAGATAACTACCAGTATATACTTGGCCTTCACCGTGAGCACCTGACTTCGTATGTGTCATATGACAGACCCCCCCCCCACACATTTAAATCCTTTCTGTCTTTTGTTTTGCAAACCAGGTCTCTGTCTAATCATACAGAGAACCCAGTCCATCCTGGTGTCTCCTTGCCTAGTACAGTGGAACCTCGGGTTACATATGCTTCAGGTTACATACGCTTCAGGTTACAGACTCTGCTAACCCAGAAGTAGTGCTGGGTTAAGAACTTTGCTTCAGGATGAGAACAGAAATCGTGCTCCAGTGGCGTGGCAACAGCGGGAGGCCCCATTAGCTAAAGTGGTGCTTCAGGTTAAGAACAGTTTCAGGTTAAGTATGGACCTCCGGAACGAATTAAGTACTTAACCCGAGGTACCACTGTATGAGCTTTACAACATGTTTTCCAGCGTGTTTTCCTTTACAACGTGTTTCAACTTTTTTTGATGTGTCTAGATCCAGCCCAGGCCAATTTTCAGTGATTCCTGCGCCCCACTCCTGCCATCCAACATCCCTCTAAATCTGGAGGACCTTTTGGAATTTTTGGATTGTGTCACAACAGAAGTTGCAGAATTTATTCCCCAAAAGAGATACATCTGACACCAACATTAGAAACATAGGTAACTGCCTTATGCCCATTCAGACCATTGGTAGCCTACCCGATTTGCAGCAGATCTCTCACATTTCAGACAGGAATCTCTCCTAGTGCTATCTACAGATGGCATGGATTCAACCTGGGACCTTTTTCATGTAAAACACATGCTCCAACACTGTTATATTTTTGGCAAAGACATTTCAGTTCAGCCAGGCATTCTAAGTACTTTTACTGAACTTCCATAAGCTGTTTTGTTTGTGGTCTGTTTCAGTGTGCTGTATTTTAAATACCGGTAGGTTTTGTGTGTGGTTGTGGTTGTTCTGGTTGTTGCTCTTCTATTGTTGTGGTATGCAAATATTATAACTAAATAAAATACTCCACTAATGCCATTTCAGCACCATCCATGCCTGGACATATGAACCAGGGCTCTGCCTGCCCTGTCTCCTGCACATGTATGGGTATGGGACTGTAGAGCTCAATTTGCAATAATGGTGCAGCTGTAGATAGTCCATTTGCTCAATACTGAGGACAGAAGCTAAGAGGATGCTTCTTCTTGATTAGGTACTTGTTTGGTAGGGGATCCAGCAGCTATCAAGCCTTCATGAGGATTGTCAGGTCTTCTATGGCTGAAACCTTGAGAACCCAGGGGCAATGCCGGGGGCAGAGGCCCTGCGTACAAGATTTGCCTGCAACAACTGACTAATGAGCACACTTGTGCCTCTGCTTTTGTTTGGGAAGCAGCTCATGGGAGAGAGCTTAGGCCAGCATTGACTAGCATTGGCAAGCAGCCCTAACACTGGACTCCTGATTTCTCCAACAACATTTCTCCAGACAGGCTTTACAAGGTTGTGCTAAACATTTATTTTATTTTTAATCTTGCACCTGGTGCTCACTCCAAGTTGTGCATATTTAAGCATGTCAGTATGCGGAAACAACAACAACAATTTTATTATTTGTACCCCGCCCATCTGATTGGGTTGCCCCAGCCCCTCTGGGTGGCTTCTAGTATATACAAAAAAATAATAAAACATTAAATGTTAAAAACCGCCCTATACAGGGCTGCCTTCAGTTGTCTTCTGAAGGTTGTATAGTAGAATCTAATAATTGATTAGCTATAGCTAAATGGCAAACTGACTTAAATGGATCCGTACTTACTCAACCTGTGAGAGAAAGTCTAACAAAACTCTTGCTGAGAGAAAGGTGAAATCAACCAAAATAAGGTTAATTGTGGTTGGGAGTAAAATTCCTTCTGGCCCTGTTAGCTAGTAAGCAATGCACAATTCAGTAGGATTCTCTAAACGGAGGGAGGGAGATAGGGAGGGCTTAGAAAGGTTTCCCCTCAAGAGCAAAGGAAGAAAGGGGCCAGTCAAAATGGATGGTGGCCTTTACTTTTGAAGGAGGTCACCACCCTGTACCACCAGGCCATGTGAGGTGTAGGACGCCACAGATACCTTACAGGAGGATTGCCTCTCCTTCCCAGCCATAGTGGCTTCCATGCTACCCCACGAATTAGCTGATGGCATCAAGAGGACTCACTGAATTGAGGGAAGTATCTCAGCTCTAATAGATAATAGAGGACAGAGAGAGACAGCGATTTGCTGATTTGTTAGACGTAGGCAGAGTGAAAGGCAGACCATTCTTTTTCTCCTCCCTGCAAAATATTTCCTTTGGGCCAGTTTTATCTCTGGATGCTAGAGAAGATCATGGAAGCAGGAAGGTTCATTCTGCCTACAAGTCCTTTCCAGAGGTTTGGGATAACAAGATCAAGCATCCCTGCAAACTCCTTTGCTGGGGGTGGATGATTCAGCCACTTGCTTTGCTTGTGCTGATTGCCAGCACTTAGGTATATTTCTCACAAAGGGAACTGATGAGTCTACAAAGTTACAGCAACTGCAGTAACGAATCAGTCATATTAACTCACACCCTGAGGTATTTTGGTTCAAGCTTGCATGGAGGTATAACAAGAGCACTCTTTCAAAAAGTGAAATGAAGGCAATTCCTTTCCAGCTTAATTAATATAACGACACCAAAGCATCACCTATCATAATGACAACTGGAACTGAAATAACTCTGCAAAGTATGTCTGATGTGGTTATTTTGGTTCAATCTGTAGCTAAGCCCCAAGACCTGCTAGGCCCGTGCCCTGCATTAAAAATGACAGAGGGGCGTCACCTCGTCAGGTGTTGAGCCATCAGCTCCTTAATTCCAGCTGCTGGCTTTTAGCTACTGCTGTATAAATGCAGGATTGAATAGCAGTTAGAGAAAGGTGCAGAGGCAGCTGTCTTCTTCATGAGAGAAGGATAAAATCATCCAGAAAGATATGGTACAAATTGTGCGATGCAAGGAGCTTTTCTGAAAGCTGGTTTCTTCTGTTTTCATCACTAGGTGTAAAGGAGACATAATTCTTGTTATGTAAGCCCCCATTGGGATAAATGGCATCTGTGCAAACGTACCTGCATAACTATGTCCAATTTCCATTCATTTTGTGAAAGTTAATATTCTGGGAAGGTAAAAAGAAATCGTTAGTTGCTAGTGGTGGTTGTGTGCACAGAGTTACCTTGTTATCACAATATGTAGATAGTTTAGGGTTTTCCTGTTTATCAACCTGCCTTTTTGTCTATTTACTCAGATACTTTACAGACCTATGTGGCATCCAATAACGTGGCATTTGTATTCTCCCACTGCTCTTGAATTTAAGACCCATATGGAATCATGATTCATATGAATTCTCTGGCCTTTAATGACATTTCCTTCATTCCCCTCCTGCAGGTTGATCTCCTGTTCTGGCCTTAGGCAAAATAACACATGCAGGGGTCCCTCTTAGCTTCCTCTCCACTTCTGGCTGTTAGTGTTGGATACATCCATGAGACAGATGGGCTAACAAAAATGGGTGGGATGATAATAAAAATATTTAACTTCTCTGTGTTGCTTTTCATCTGTGGTTTCCACATTGGCTATCAAAAGAGGGACCAGTGCACAACTTTGCAAAGAAAATGACATCACATCTCATAAAGTTTGTGACATTCCAAATTTCTTGCAAGTTCTTTCATAGGCTATACTGCTGTCCCCGCCTACCACCCTGCCCCCTGGGTATGAACACACATGTGTGTGCAATATTTACTTTCTGGTATCATGGATACCATGTACAAATTAGTGTGCTAGTAGTATTTCAGATGAACTCTACAGCTTTAAGGCCAAGTACTCAGCACCAGCTGTTTCCCTTTCTAGGCTTTATCCATGGCATGCTCTAGGAAGGAGTGGGTGGTGAGGGCAATCAGCCAGGACTTCTGTGTCTGCATGGTAGTGCTGTTCCAGCAAACAGTAGCTATTTAAACATCCAGCAATTCATCAATCAACTTCTCCTCCTGTGATAGGGCATATTGTCATGAGAAAAGGACAAGACAAAGGAAGACTAGTTTTTGCAAGGAAAGTACAACTGTCTGTCTCCCCATAAGAATACCAGATCTAAAATATAATGTCCATTATGTCCCTGAGCAAGGAAGCATCTTGTCCTCCTGAATGGTTTTAGTGCCCAAGAAAGAGAAATGTTGGCAGAAAGCTCAGAGGAAGTGAAACTAGGCAAATGCTATCTTAGGCCTATCACCTCAGAGATATTATCTGCAACATCTTTGTCCCCTTAGGATTACAGAGAAGAAAACCACATGATGTCTGGCTAAGTATTTGGGCTTCATTGCATCTGTGACACCACTAGTGCAGTGTTTCACAATTAGCTAATCACTGAGGAACCCCTATTTTTCAAAAGCCAAGTCATGGACTTCTACTTATGAAAATTTTGAAAACTCTGCAAAGCAATTTTTTTGAACAAAATGTAGGGTAAAGTAAAGGGACCCCTGACCATTAGGTCCAGCCGTGACCGACTCTGGGGTTGTGCACTCATCTCGCTCTATAGGGCGAGGGAGCCGGCGTTTGTCCGCAGACAGCTTCCGGGTCATGTGGCCAGCATGACTAAGCCACTTCTGGCAAACCAGAGCAGCGCACGGAAACGCCGTTTACCTTCCCACCGAAGCGGTACCTATTTATCTATTTGCACTTTGACGTGCTTTCGAACTGCTATGTTGGCAGGAGCTGGGACCGAGCAACAGGAGCTCACCCCGTCGCGGGGATTCGAACCGCCGACCTTCTGATCGGCAAGTCCTAGGCTCTGTGGTTTAACCCACAGCGCCACCCGCGTCCCCAAAATGTAGGGTAGTCCCTAATAAACAAATAATATTAGGTATATTAAAAAAGTCCATAAAATTTGTGATATTGCCATGCAAAAATGACAAAAAATTAGTAGGGGGGAGGCAAGGGATGCGGCCGCGGACCCCCTGGGTGTGTTCCGTGGACCCCCAGGCATCACCAGACCCCTAATTGGGAACCATTGCACTAGTACACCATTAGCACAGATCATTAACATGTCTATTAGCATGCCCCAGTTGAATTCACAGGTTGGTAAGCAAATGAACACTTTGAACATTTGTTCAACCATCTTGTATTTGCTAAACTTAAGACCAGTTCATCACAGTAAGAGGACTATTAAAAAGACATAAACAAAACAGGATGAGAAGTGGTCAAAGACCTGGGGGCAGGGGAGCTCAGACAGGACAAAACCTGGGGACTGAGAGAGGCTAAGAATAAGGAAAGGAAGTTGGGGCAGGTTTTGGCTGATGACCACATATTCCCATACATATTCCCATCATTTGGTGAAAGTACACTGGGCAGCCAGTGTCACTGAAAGGTTACAGCCCTCCAGTATGGGCAATGGCTAGATGGGACTTATATCCCATAACATCTGTGGGATCAAAGCTTCCCATCCCTGATTTATTGTCATGGTCTGGCTGGATGCAGAGAAGTGGTGGGAGGCACCAGCTGGAGAACCCTCAAGGGAGGAAGACTCAGAGCCAGGGTGGAATGGCGTGAGTGGTCAGAGGTAGAAGAGGGAGCAGACTGGGAGGAGGAGGTGTCAGAAGCTGAAGAAGTAACAGGGCTTAGTGAGCAAGATGAGGCAAGCCACTAAAGAAGCCAAGGGGTTTCCTGCTGCAATGGACCCCCTGCAAGGGGTTTCCCAGAAACAGCAAAGGTATGAAGAGGACAGAGCAGAGATAGACAAGGCATCAGAATCTCAGATTGCTTGGGAAGGACCCAGGGGAAGAAGAAGCTTAGAGAACTGTGGGAAGATGAGGACCTTCAGTTCTTGCAATAGCCACATTAGGGGAAGATCTACTTGGAAGAGTTGCCTTAACTTCACTGACATCTTGTGAGTTACTGCTTACCTGCTCCAGAAAACCACCCTGACATACTGTATGTAGGCTTAGCAATATCCTCACCATAAATGTTTGCCCCATGCTTTCAAAAGAGAAATGAAGTACTGTAGAAAGAAAAGTTTAGGTAATTTTTTATTATTATTATTTAAATCACTAACTCAGAAAACAGTCAATGTCATTTCTCAAGGGAGACTTTTTTTTTTGAAAGAGACAAATTCTGGCCCTGAAAAAAATCCAGAACCACCTAGGAAAAATTGTACCATCCTGGACTCAGAACCAGCCTTGAAACTGCAGTGCTGATATCCCAGCAGCAGAGTTGTGGATGTAAACCAGGAAGGATGGGGGAAGTGTTGGAGAGATTGTTGCAGTGGGGGTAAACTGACAGAACCAAGCTGGTAACCAGGCTACCTCTCCCAGCAACCCTCAGTGACTGCACTGCCAAGAAGCTATTGTTGTGGTTCTGCCCTACTGGGTTAGCCGCTTCTGTCTGGGTCACTTCTGAAAATAAAGGAAGGTTTTTAATGCAGCAAGTGATTGATGCTTTCTTAAGGCTATAGAAGGTTTCTCTTCATGGGAAAGAATGAATTGTGGAATCCGTTCTGGATGCAACCCGTTTCTGCCTCTGTCAAATCTTTTCGTAATGTAACATTCCTAATTTCCTTCTACCAAAAGGCCTTGCAATACATGAAGAACTAATATAAACCTGACACCCAACAACATTAATAGAACTTATGTTTTACTATGCCTTTTTCCTTTTGTGCATTTTAATTTTATCTCTTCCTGATCTGACTTTTGCCTGAAGATGTAAGCAAAATAATATCTCTTTTCTCTCTACTGCAAGGATGTCCTCTAGGATGAGTTAGATTTAGAATCAGGAATAGCAGTGGAGTAGGCGTAATGTAAGTCCTGGGGGAACTGAGCAATGGGCAGAACTGTGATGTGCTGTTATAGACCACAGATATGCTGGGAGGGATGGCAGCTGATCCTTAGAGATCTAAAAAGTTGCAGTTTAGGCAGAAAAACAAGAGGCTTTCAGGAACAACAAAACACCTAAATGGATTCAAAGCCCTCACAATTAGATTTGACAACGACGAACAAGCATATCTAATGAGAGTGGCTTAGGGGATCAACATGTCCTGCAATCAGAAGGAAGCTTTTACATTGCAATGAGTCACTTTTCTTACAGTTGTAATGGCTCTTTGAACTTCAGTCATGTTGGCCTTGAGATGCCCCTTTTGGCTGACTGGAGTAATCAACTCACTGGACTAAAATATTGTGTAGGGGGGGCTTTTTATTTATCTATTGTCTTTATGTGCCACTCTTCTCCCAAGAAAGCTGAAGGGTGTGACATGCATGTCCCCTTCTTTATCCTAACAATAATTCTATCAGATAGGATAGGCTAATATTCACTGACCAAGCATCACCCAGTGGATTTCATAGTTTAGCAGGGATTTGAACTTGGGTCTCCCTGGTCATAGACTGGTACTCGGTAACAGCTACCTCAATGGTTCTCTATAAACTGCTTCCACTGGAGAGAGAGAAATGGATCCTTTTTAAACAGCACAATTTTCTTTTAATAAAAAAAAAAAATCTCCAGAGTAAGCAGCTTGCATTCAAGTGCTGGAGGTGGTGCTTTAAATCCAAACTGCTTTCTCCGCAGAGGGAGAAATCCTCCATTTTTAGAAGCATGTCCCCCTCTGCAGAGACTAAAAATGGGTTCCCTCTAACTGCCAATCTCAGCTGATTGGCGATTATTATTATTATTAATTAATTAAACTTATTAGTTGCATCTCACCCAAAGAGATTCTAACTGAGCTACATAGAAAAAGAAATATACATAACTAAATTATACCATAGAAAAGGGCTGGGGAAAATCATAAAACACTTTAATATTCTATGCAACATAATAGGGGGAAGAAACCACTATCCCCATAACAGGGATAGAAAACATTGACCACCATGCTAACAATTTAAATACCACCACCTACTAACCATCAGATAAAAATAAAAACTCAACATCAACAGGCCTTCCCTAGCCCAAAGGTTATTCATGTTAACTCACCATTAAAACAAAAATCTACCCACTACACTCAACTGTCCAGCATCAAGGTCAACTGCTGCATATCAGTGTGGGGTAGGTCCTCATGGGATGGTCTGGCTTCTCTCCTCTCCTTTCAGGGGAAACAACAGCAAAAGTGGAGCAAGGACATGGCAAAGAGGTTACAGTAAACCTCTTCAAAGTCACACTCCCCGTGCCAATCAGCCAATTAGCACTGAAAGTTCCTCTTCAAAAGGAGATTGCTATAACCACCCATCAGCAACATCATCAAACCCATCAATCACATTAAGACATCAGGTGACTGACAGATGTGTGGTCTTGCCTGCTCATCAACAACAGGTTGGGGGGGGAGAGAGATAAGTATACTGCCAGCCAATTGGATCCAGTTCCTCTCCCCTGCTTTACATCTAGGCAGGTGCAAAGTGAAGTTGAGCTGAAGATGGGATTGGGACCATATTTGCCCTTATTCCATCTGTGTCCAAAAGAGACTTCAAGAGTCTGGCTGCAAACCTGAGTAAAAAGACTGCCAGGCCCCATCTCTCTCACTTGTCTTGTTGTCTGTTCTCATCCTGTTTCTGAGTTCTGTTTTCTTGTCAGCGTTTCACTCTGGCAGATCAATTCCTCCCTGGCTCATCCAAGAGATTTTTTTTTTAAGCACAGACAGAAACTTCATCTTGGCAAGGAAGAGATAATCAAGTTGAATATTACCCACTCTGAAGTGCAGTGAGACCATAGCCTGAACCAAAGTCAATTTCTTGTCACATGTTGCCTCGTACTGATTTATCGCATTCCTTCCTGAAACGGGGTGACCTCCTGCATAGTGGGCAACCCAGCCAAGTTTCAAAGCATTTCCATGCTACTCAGATTCACTGAGGGGAAGAAGAGAAACAGCTGCCCAGTTATAAATCTACAGACCTTGTATATTCTGCTCTGCATTTTATATTGCTCTGGTGGCATCCTCCTTAGGAACGGAAGGAGAGCTGTGCTGCATCAGACCACAGGCCAACCCACTGTTTTCCACTATGACCAACCAGATTCATAACATCATAATTGTAGAGTTGGAAGGTACCCCCAAAGGGTCATCTACTCCAACCCCCTGCAATGCAGGAATTTCAACTAAAGCATCCATGACAGGTGGCCATCCAACCTCTGCTCAAAAACCTTCAAGAAAGGAGAGTCCACCACCTTCAGAGGAAGTGCACCTTCATTTGGGAAGCTCACAATTAAGACTTAAGGGTTTTCCTGTTTTTGTTCCCCTGTGACTGGTATTCAGAGGTGTCTCCGATCCTGGAGTGCACAGCTGGGCCATCATGGAAAGCTACAGTGCTCAAATTTACGGTAGCTTCTTACATACCTACTAAATATTTTGGAAAGTGCTTTGTCTCAGTGTTAGAAGCTGAAATATGAAAGCTGGGAGCTATATGGCACCTTAAACCCAGGTCAAGGGCACCACAATAGAATGTCTAGGTGCACTTTTTATAACAAGAATACAAAGCTTAAAATAAGTGAACTGCAGCTAAAATATTATGTTCCTTTTTCACATGGTCTAGTCCTCATCTGAAGACTGCAAAAAAAAACAAAAAAACAAAGCCATACGTCCCCTGCCTGCCCCCCTAATATTCTTATGAGGGTCCGTTCTCCAGTCCTCAGAGAGTGACTGGAAGTGGGGAGGCAGAAAAAGGTCCTCCTTTCCTTTCAGCAGTGGCAGTTTTAATCTAAAATCTTAGGTGTAGTCCTGCTCCCAGAGCTCAAAAAGTGCTTGCATTAATGAAATTCCCTGTCTCAAAACACACCTAGAACAATGGGAGTTTCGAACACTGTTTTGTCTGTTTGCCAGTTTGTTTATTCTCTGTGCATTAGGATGCCTTTTGAGATAACCATCAAACAATCACCAAACATTGGGGTTCCTTCCTCTTCCGGGTTGGCGCCATCGCCGTATGGCGGACTCCCTCCGAGCTCCGGAGGGAGTCTGCTCGGCAGGGGCTGGGTCCTACCGCGCCGGCGACGCGGGGACCCTCAAAAACCACGGGCACGGAGCCCGTGGACATGGTGACTCGGCTGGCACCGATAGCGCCCTCCCGACTCGTGAAGGAGCCTTTTTAAAGGCTTCCGATCGGGTGCCGGGGAGTGGCGTGGTGCTGTGAGTCCTCCGCTTCCCCTGCCGAGCGCAGCCGCATGCCATTCGACGGAGAGCGCTGGCTTCTTCCATTGGAAATTTGGACTTTTAACAACAACCCGTGAGTAATTGGGAAACCGGGTACAAAAGGAGAAAAAAAGAATTTTTTTTTTATTCGGCACGAGCGGGGGGGATCTAAAAAGGAAGTCAGTCCCCTCCCTGATTGTAAACATGCTAAAACAAGGACTGGGTAACCAAGATCGATCCAGAAGTTTACTGCTGATAAAAATTATAAATTCCACGATGGGAAACTACAAGAATTGTGCTGGAGGAGAAGAGTGGAGGGTGAGAGGGAAAAGGCAACCCCCCCTGGGAACCGGGGCGATTCGTAGAACCTGGCGAAGAGAGACGGAGAATTTGACAGCTGTCAAAGTAGCTGTCAAATCTTGAGAATATAAAGAGGACTTTGTTACAAGTATTTTGCTGGTTAATTCTGTTATAATTTGATATAATATGGATACAAACTGTCGGGGGGGGAAAGAAACAACTATTTGACTTTTGGATTAGAGGATACAAAGTTATTGCAATCCCCCTAGAGGGGTTTCGGGACATTACAAGTGGTCGTATGTGGAAAATTACTCTGGGATGTGTACAGGTCTTATCCTCTGGGAAAGCTGCAAAACTGAAACAGTATTTTGTCTACAGAGGTGTTTACTTTAAAAGGAGACAATAGAATTTTCTATTGAAGAAAGGAAGGGACTGGATGCAAGTTTTTGTTCCTGAATAACAAACCTCTGTAGAGATACCAGATCTCGGAATAAGAACGTTTTAGCAGCTGAACAAGACAAGAAACCTGAGAAAGTAAGGAATAAAAAGAACAAAGGACCAACTACGACACTGAAAGAACAATGGGAGGAGCAACAAAGACCAAGGAAACTAAAGGCCTCTATTAGACTGGATTTTTGAAGTTAAACATCATTAAAACAAACAAATTAAAAGAAAACCGGCAAGGTAGAATGGGAAAAATTTGGCTATGGACTTGAGACCTCCAGGCTAACAACAAACAGACTGATGGACATGGGGAATTCAAACCGGGGAAGGGAGGGGGAATCTTGGAATCCAAAGGCTATGTAACCAACTTTTTGAATCTTCTTATATCTTTTGTCTTCTATTTCTTTATATAACTTTGGTATTTTGATTTAACATGTTTAAAAAAGGGGGGGAACTCGTGGAAGGAAATTGGGGCAGATCTTGAGGGAAAAATCTTTTTACTTTTTCTGTTAAAGATGAGGAGTGATGGTAAGATTGTATAAATTTTGGCTAATGGGTTAAACATATTGGTTTTAAATTGGGAATGAGAGCTTGTGGAACCAACTTAAGGAAAGGGGAATACAGTCGGGAGGGGAAGGAGGGAGTCCTAGAAAGAAGGTTATGAAAGTAAGGATTTAAGCTTCTCTTTCTTTTTCTTTCTTTCTCTATCTTTTCTATCTTTCTTATTCTGTTATTATTGGAAATTTTAATAAATATGATTATAAAAAAACAACAACATTGGGGTTCCTGATGTAGAGGTGGCAGATTTATCACCATTTGGACATCAGGCACCATTCTGAATCAAGATGGCAGACCAAAAAGTTACACTGGTATGACTTTGCACTTCTTTGGTGTTGGGTCAGTTGCCCCTCAAAGTATCATTGTCCAACTTGGCGCAGGGATTCCCAAGGTGGGGGTGGTAGACATCAATGCAATTTGGGTGCTGGCTGCCATTTTAAATCAATACGACAAATCAAAACATGACTGTGGCATGATTTTACCCATTATTTGCATAGGTTCTGTCTTGGTATTGTCACCAAACTCAGCACGAGGATTCTCAAGTTGGGGTAGGCAGTCTTCATCAATGCTTGTATGCCAAGCACCATGTTGAAACAAGATAATGGACTGAAACATAACTTTGGTGTGATCACTTGATTTTTCGCATCATGGGTCAAAACACAATAGTACACTATCCATTTAAAAATTGTGTGTGTGTGTGTGTATCTAAGATTCCCAGGCACTGCATGCTAGCAACACACAAACACACAAACAAACAAACAAACAAACAAACAAACAAACAAACAGAGGCTGTTCTTATATCCAAAACTGCATTACAAAAGCTGGAGAAGTCCATAATCCAAATGACAGTGGTGTTCCAATCCATGAGCAAGTTCAGGTATTTTTAATTGGATTGGTCTGCTGTGAAAAACAAACAAACCAAATTTTTAAGCCAGGAGGAGCTTGGGCTAGAATAGAGAATTCTCAGATGTCTCCAAGCGATGATCCTGGAAACTGGAAAGACTTCAAACATTTATAAGTCAGGCTGGGGCTTTGCCCAGGCAATAGCAGTGTTTCCTGGCAGTGACCCTCATACATAACATGATGGCTATGGTAATCTAAGAGCACACTCAATGGAAGTTTCAGCTCATACTTAGCATTTCTTCCAATGGAGGTGATGGGGTGACTGTGGAGGAACAACGCTGGCTTCCCACATGTGGGCATGCTGGGGAAAAGTTGAACTCACTAAGCTCTGCCTATTGTGACTTGTGAACATACCAAAGTGTAAAATGTTGTTTCTAGATGAAAGTCAAGGTGGAAAATAGGTAAACAGAGATTGCTCAGAGAAATTAGGCTGAGATATTGCATTCTGCTCTCATGCCAGTATACTGAGCAAAAGGAAGGCTGCTTGTGGAAATGAGGCCCTGTGTTTGTGTGTGTCCACAAATATGCACATACGCAATGTATTACCTGTATAGATTTCCTGTTTCCAGCATAATAGTCTCTCTGTTATGAACTCACTGAGGAATCCCCTGCTTCATCCTAAATATATGAGTTCCAGGCCTGATTCTGACAGGAGAGTGCCTCCAGAGGAATATGCAGCGGGATTTGCATGTGCTTTACAGACAAAAACAGAAATAAAGAGAAACCATCTGTGCAACTCAAAAAATGTTCATTATTGTTTTTTGAAAATTGTTTCCTCGTTGCCTCATACTTATGCTTTTCCTCTTTCCTCATCTCCTCTGATTCAATATGTTCTTGAAACAGCTCTTGCATTCCCTACTCCCTTCAACATCAACAATATTGCAACATGAAAAACGTTTCCAGCTTTATAAAGAGCTGTGGAAAATGCCCTTTAAAGCTCACTCTTAAACAGAAAGAAAATTTAATACTGTCTGCTTAATTTCTGCAGTTCCTCCCAGTCAAGTTCTTACTCTTTCCCCCCCATCCTCTTCTTCATTCTCCAAGAAGGAGCGAAGTGCAGCTCTGAATTGCATAATGCAATTGCAGTGTTGGTATAAGATCTACATTAATGGTTACAAGGTAATCTGCCATTTCCTTTTCTTTAATCACATGAATACAAACACATGTGTGCGCATTGATCCTACACATTTCTACTTGTGAGAAAGTCTTACTGAGTTCAGTAGCGCTTACTTCCATGCAAACATCTATGGAATTCCAAACAAAGCCACTTTAGTCCTGCGAATCCCTCACCCCAGATCAGCAGAATCTCTCTGACTTTTTAATCTCCTTGTTTTACTGGTGCGTGGGTATTTTCCTAATAAATGTATAAGCAAACAGGATCACTATAAGCATAAATGTTTCTCAGCCAGTTCCTTGTTTTGAGTACAAGGAGAAAAAGCCTTTTCAAAGATCACGTTCAACATCTAAGGGCTCACATTTCCAGTTGTAGTAGCACTGGATTTGGAGCATGGAAAGCAATGTGAGAACTTGCCCTTGTGTAGCAGCTAACTGAAGTCCTCTTGACATATGCCAGAACTGGAGGACAGTGCAGGACGGTGAAGATAGAAGGTGTTAGCCACAGCCATGGTACACTGTCTTGAGTTGAAGGTACTTTGTACTGTTCTTGGCAGAGCTATCCAGGTGTGCATGAGTGTGCATGCAAGGGAACTGTTTCTACAGTCCTTTATATATACCTGCACATTACTACTCTCTCTCTCAACATCAATCTTAGTAGAGTCATAAAATTCACCTTAGAGAAAATAACTATACTTCAAAAAAGGAAGAATTTACCTTAAAGAATATATATATATATCAAAAAATGCAAGCACCTGCTGTGGTTCAGCAACATAGGTTAAGATCTTGATGAAGGACTCATTCCTAAAAAAGAAAAATGTTCTCTCCCAGAGCCAGGTGCTAGCTTCTCCAGTATGGTTGATTTATTGGAAGAGGAGTGATACGTACAACACATTGAAGCAAATGTGAGCCCTGTGACAGGCCTAATCTCTGCTCAGTTCAGTTCTGTGCTGAGATTACCATGTGCATTCATGACTCTGAGGAGATGATGTTTCTTCTGCATCCCTGGCTCAAGCCAGGTGCCGTTTTGCTGGATCCATCCATGACTTGCCCTGCTTTAGTTCTTCTCAAATACTGGGTTGTCGATGCTCCCGCTGAGTCTCCTTTCATGCATCAGTAAATGTTATCATATTTCAGAGTATAAGACTACAAGTCTTGCAATGAGCTTGCCAGCTAAAGAGCCTAGGGATTCAGATAGATATTTGAATTAGATTTGCTCGTGTGAGATTTGTAGAGGGCCATAGGATTTATTGAGGAGTTTGCATATTGATTGTCTGAATTGTGGCTGCCAGCTACTGCAGTTCAAAGCACTTAATTTAGCATAGGCTTGGACTCTCTGTTCTCCTAGTGCACCATGTCCACCTGTGCCTGCATTTTCTGGCCTGTACTCTCCTCTTGTTCTTAGGTTTCATATTTGCTTTTATTATTCTAATTTATTGAGTTAGTGAGAGCTTTTTGCCAGCATCTAAGCCCTTTACGGGAATTGCAGTTATTGTGTTCCACTGTGCTATATATTGAAGGTTTCTGGTTTAATTTAGTGGAACTTAAAATCCATTGAAAGGGAAATTAAAATATTAACATATTGTAGATGGCTAACTTGATTAAAATACTGGTGGTGCCTATGTTTATTAGAGTACATTGGTGGAAAGAATTATTGAATCAGCTTTTCAGCAGAGTGCTTTACAAACATTTAGTGAATTAAGCTTCACAGAGCCACCTTGTCTGGTTATCCACATTCACCTTTGTCATTTTATAGATGTGAGAAGGATCTGACGTATGGTTATTATGCAACAGCACATTCCAGCCACAAGTGTCATTGCCCAAGCATGGTCACGTGGCATTACTAACGATGGTATTGGTATCCTGCTAAGGAGCATAAAATATATCCTCACATAACCAAAATGCAAAGCAAAAGTGATTTTATTACAAACAAGATACCTGATGCAACATTTTAACAAACTAAAGACCTGTAGGCAAAGATTTAGCAGATTAATTCAAGCCAATACAGTCATACCTCATGTTGCATTAGGTTCATGTTGCATCTTTTTGGCTTGCGAATGTGGCAAACCTGGAAGTGGATACTTCTGGATTTTGCCATGCACATGCATGCAGAAGCGTTCTGCATGCTTCGCACATGCGCAGAAGTACTCTATTGTACAGAACGCTTGCACAGAAGCACTGCTCTAGTTCTAGACTTTTCTGGGTGCAAACGGCACCCCGGAATGGATCATGTCCACAATTAGAGGTACCACTGTATGTAGAATTCCCCTCTTCCCCTCTCCAAATTTCCCTTTCTACTGTCCCTTGAGTTTTGATGCCTCTTGGGGATTATCAAGTGCAGGCCCTGAGATGACTTCTGTCCTTTTAAGAGTTTAACATACAGCCTTCCCATTATTACTAGCATTATTATTTATAAACTGCTTATTATGCAATGGTTAGCCTGTTGAGCTGTGACCTGGGAGACCAGGGTTCAAATCCCCATTCAGTCATGAAGTTCGCTAGGTGACCTTGAGCCAGTCACTGTCTGTCAGCCTGACCTACCTCATAGGGTTGTTGTGGGGATTTTATGAAGAGAGGGGGAGCCTCACATTGAGTTTGTTGGAGAAAAAGTTGGGGCAAACAAATAATTCCACAATACCAAAGTGGTATGCAAAATACAAAAAAAAACCCAACCCAAAACTATAAAATGAAATGAATGATAAAAATCACTTAACAGAAACTAACACTATCTGTGACTGGAATCAGATCTGAAGACTTGATGTCTTGGACTGACTGGATGCAGAAGATTGGTGGGAGGCACCAGCTGGGGAACCCCCAAGGGAAGAAGACTCAGAGCCAGAGGATTGGTGGTACGACAATGTTGAGTGGTCAGAGGCAGAAGAGAGAGCAGACTGGGAGGAGGAGATGTCGGAAGCTGAAGAGGTAACAGAGCTTAGTGAGCAGGAGGAGGCTGTGGCAGAAAGCAGTCCAGAATCAGAGGCAGAAGCTGAAATTGGAGGAGGGAGGCCCAGAGGCAGAGATGAGGCAGGCTGTTGAAGAAGCCAAGCCATGGAGTCTCCTGCTGTGACCAACTCCCCTCCCCCTGGTCTCCCAGAACCTACAGAGGTATGAAGAGGGTGGACCAGAGGTAGCCAAGGCATCAGAGGAAGCAAGATCTACCAGGAAGAGTTGCTGTGCTCACTAGGCCTGGCATCCTGAGCTGTTTTGTTTCTTTGAATAGAATTAGCTTCACTGGCACCATGCGAGTTATTGCTGACCTCCTCCTGGCACCCACCCTGACCCTTGTCTGAACAAAAATGTATTGAGCAAGTATTGAAGGCCTTGCATTTTTGACGCTGCTCTGATACCAAAAGGGAAAGAGGTCCAGAGGGCTTTTGTTGCAGCACCAGAGGTCCTGTTCTGGGTGACCACGGAGTGGACCTCAGGAACATGTGGCAACACTAAAAAGGCCGCTCTGGTCATGAGGACCATAGACTCTCCACAGGGCTCGTCCACACTTCTGCTTGCCCCATTCCTAGAAAGCACAAGTCGGGGTGGTTTTCCCCTTGCCCTGCTCCATTCCCAGGGAAAATCTGCTCTTTAGTACTAAATTGGAGCCAACTTCCATCTGGAGAAAACCTGAATTGCTGTTTGCTCCAGAGCATTAAAGAGCAGCTTTCCCTGGGACAAGAGAAAGTGTGGAAGATCCCTTAGTCATCAGTTGTTTAGGACAACTTCCTGTTTAGTAACAGGAAAAACCGTAAACCATGTCCAGGAGCATATTGACACTATTGCAGTTCCTTAGCAGTGGTGTGTTCTGCACCAACTGCAACTTCCAAACCAGTCATAAGGGCAGCAACACACTCCCATTTACTCTGCTTCCAGTGCACTCCCAACACTGCCTAGTAGGTTGGCTTATTCCCTTTTTAAAAACAAAAAACAAAAAACAAGAGCCTAGCCTTTGCCTCATTTGGCAACAATGCACTTTCAAATACGGAAAGGAGTCTTCAGTTGTTTTCTGTCTTCTTGGATCCATTCAGATAAGTTTGGCACAGGGAATACCACTCTGTGAAACTGAAATTGGAACTACTTAATTTGGTTTTCCTTGTAATACATATTCTGGTTCAGATCTGCGATCTTGGCCTGTTCACAGATTCAGCTGTAGGGAAAGTGGCTCAGATAGTCTGCTTTGCATCAAGGTGGAACATGCAGGTGAAGGCTGGAACTGGTATACAAATGGCATAGCAAGAAGTTTTAAAGTGTTGGCCCTAGCAAGGGTGTGTATGTTGAAGTAAGGGGTGCAAGTTGGAAGATTCTGGCAGCAAAATGTCTGGACTGGAACTTAGGACAGCTCATTCCAACATGCTTTGAAAAATAATGTACTTAGAGATTTCTATCCCCTCCCATACTGAGGAATATTAGGGGTAGATGGGAATCAAACATTTTCCAGGCTTCTGTTTATATTTTTCACTCTGCCTTCCCGTGTTTTGGACTTCATCTATTTTAGGTGATCCCTGTTACTGCCATTGTCACAGCTTTGATATTGCTTCTCTCTTGATGTGAGAGATACTTTATGGACAAGTTATTATGAAGCAAAATACTGAAAACAGTTGTGAGATCTCCTTTTACATAGACTAAAAATATATCAAGAATTGTCTAGGATGCCCTGATACAAGATACATTAGATGACTTTTGATACACTTTTTCTATTTATGTTTTCTGAAAAACAACAATTCTAGTGCTTTGAAACAGATTTGTATAATAACAGTGTGTCCTTGGGGAAAAAATCTCATTCTTACAAAATCTATTGTTTTTCTGTAAACATGCCCTCTTTTTATCCCTTCCTTTCTCTCTGTGTCCTCAGCACTCCAAAATATTGTACAGGGCCCTTAATTAGACACGTTCCTACTATTTATTACCATTTTAAAGGGTAAGTGGTTAATGGCTTGCGATTGAAAATGCCTTGTAATTAATTATTAACTCAATAGGTCTGACTGCTTCTCTAACCTACCTTGTCTCCAGTACAATCGTACTGTATGTATACGCTAATTCTGAGTAGTTAGATGATAGAGGAAAGGGACCCTGGAGGTAGTTCAGCCAATTAAAACAGGTTGCCACAGAGAGTTGCAGAATGACAACCTTTTATTACAAGACAATGCTGCTTATTTCATATCGGACTTTTAAAAATAAAAACAACAATTAAGTATTTGGATGTATCCTAGGTTGTACAAATGGAAGACTGGGACTTAGGGGGCAGGGGGTATCACCCAGAATTGGGCAAAGGAATCTTTCAACAACAAAGTAAAATAACAAAAATATGGTGTCAGCGTCTGCAGCAACTGCCCAGCCCTGCACCAAAAATACAAGAACTAGCCCCGTCTTTTGCTTTCCCAGAACAAGTGCAGCAGGGCAGGATGAGTGTGTAGTGGGATGTTGCATGGAGTGCTTTGGCAGAAACACCCAATGAAACAGCCTACCATATTTCCAAGCTTCTAGCTGCTATCACCTGTTAGTGAACAACAGGAAACAATTTTAAAATCAGCCCCTGCAGTAGGGGATGATGGGGTGGGGTTGCACCACTAACTTGTTCCACTCACTTCAGCTGTATCACTGCTGCCTACTGGGATAAAGAGGGTGTGAGTCAAGCAGCAGTGAGGTTGGTGTTGTTCAAACACACCAGCAGGGCTAATTCAGCACTCCTGCCAGCATGTTTGCACCTTGCCAACTTCACCACTGCCCTGCTACTCCCTGTTCTGGTATGCAGAAGTGACACAGCTGGAGGCAGGCCAGGTGAGCAGCATAGCTCCACCATGCTGTGAGCTACTGGGCTAGTGACTTTTGCCTGTAGCAAGTTATAATCTGGGGTAGTTTTGACTGTTATTGTAATTGAACTCTGGAGTTTTTGTGCTCATAAAGAGTAAATACAGCTTTGTCTTGAATAAGGAAATTGCACAATAAGTGAATAGAGTCCAACTTTCAGCCCAGAAAAGATGTTATGTTTCAGTAATTTAATCAACTGTTATTTAATTAATTTTAATGAAAAATTTAAGACAACTACAAGTTTTTCCTCTGTGTTAGCTGTGTTTCCTGATGCATGAACACAGTTTTTCCAAAGCTAGAATCCCAACTTCGGAAATAAGCCTTGGGGACTTGAGACTGCTCTCCAGTTTCAGCCTGTTTAATTTAATTTTTTTTTAAGGGAAAGCCCTTGTGAGTAATAAAACCTGAACCTGCAGTCTATAAATCAGTCACAAAACCCAGTCCCTTGAACACAATGGGATTACTGGGGAGTAAGCAGCTTCTGGGCTGTGACTCAAATGCCTTCTTTGCAGATGGTCAGCCCTTGATTCTCTCCAACTTGTCAGAACTGATGGATTAGGTTGCAAAGTCACTGGGCTATATAGTTACTGGCAGCCTGATCTAATACATCTAGTTTAGCTGCAGGGTTGCAAATAGTGAATTAAATAAATTAAAGCAGCATCCTATGACTGACAAGCAGAATAGTTCTAGCCAGCTCTGCTTGCTGCCAGTGTAATGTTCCTTCCCTGCTTCCAGAACTTTTAGGGAAGCTGCATGCAGGGCTTTTTTTCAGCCAGAACTCACCGGAATTGAGTTCCTGCACCTCTTTGGTGCGTTCCAGCAACTCTGTAGCATTGCAGAACAGTGACACATTGCTCGGGTCTGCATGTCGGAGGCTGTGGGTGGCATGGTGATCAATGCTGTGCACCCCTAAAAAAAGGTAAAGAAGATCTGGCACCTCTTTTTCTTTTCTTTTCTTTTTAAAAAAACCCCAGCTGCATGCCTAGGTTCTCTTCATCTCCACCTCAGCAATTTTAATTGTGCAGCAAGCCATAGTGCCATCAAAGTCTCATTTAGTGGGTATCTGAGAAAGCGCCTTTTCTGTTGCTGCACCTAGGCATTACAACACTTTGCTCCAGGAGACTCATTTGGATCCCTTTCTGATGGCATTTAGACACTTAGTGAACGTTCTCATATTCAGGCTTTTTGGATTCTGGTCTATTTGGAGTCGTAGCCTGTTACTGACCAAGTCTCTACAGTTTTCAAGCTTGAGACAAAATGCTCATTAAGGAAAACACATCTTAGAGCAGCAGCAGGAGGATCACAGATACTATTTCTCATCGATGCACATTCATTTGAAGCCCACATGCATGCAATTTCATGTATGTAGGGCTCTCTCCACATGCAACTAGCAAAAGGCATGCGGAAGACATGCACACACACATATCTATCGGGTCTATATAGAAGTTCAAAGACCTGCCTAGGACAGAAGGGGGGCTGCTGTTGTGATCTCATGTCCTCCCCTTTGCCCATGAGTGTCCAGTGTGCAGAGAACAGAAGTCTGAAAGTGGCTATGTTGTTACAGGACGACTTGAGAGTGGGAACGAAACGTTTCTTTTAGCTCAAAAGGAAAGCTTTGGTTTAATTAGCACCTTGTCCAACCAAGACAGTGGGCTTTTATTTATGTATGGTGAGATTTGTGCTATATTAACTTAGGCAGTGTGCAGGATTTAAGGGCAACGGGTCAGCTCATGCTGGTGCTACCTTGCAATAATAATTTGAAAAAAGCAAATGCCAATGAATAATTAAAAATGTACGGAGAAAGCTTTGTTCACACACTGCCTCTACCTCTGGGCCCTGCCTCAATCCCCAGCAGTAATAATCTACTGATTGCAGGAGTTGAACATTTGATCTGATCTTACTGCTCTGTCCTTCCTGGTAGGACCCCATACATCCCTTATCCATGGCTTCTTGCCTCACCTCCTCTGGCTATTGGCTCAGCAGCACTACTTCCCTTTGTTTGGGACCTCTTCGCTGACCCGCAGCATCTGGGCCATCATTTATTGTTGTTTGTTTATGACTTCTATTTCCTTCCTGCAAATGGCTGTCGTGAATCAGCATTGTGTCCCCCATGCCAGTCTGATGGATAGGTATGCATCTGGGTCTAGACCCTGGTACAGCAACCAAGTGACTCTTCCTTTGTGTGCTCCATGGCTGTGTGCAAATCATTTCATCCTTCTGTGCCTTAGTCGCTCTGCTCTTCAATGTGAAGGTAGAAATATATTTGCAAAGCTTTTGGGCTGCTAGAAAGTATTATTCCCTCCCCCCTCCAAAAAAAAATGTTTCCTTTCTGTTTATTACTTTTTAATCATGCTATTCCGCCTTCTTTCATTTCTCCCCACTGGGGATTACAAGGCTTTGTTGTTTTTGAGGGGGAGAATGTGGTGAGTTGTTGTGTGTGTTTTTTTAAAAATCCAAACAGGGGCTTGAAGAAAAGTAGGGAGCTGTGATAACTTGCTGACTGTAATCTTTATGGTAATACTTTAGTGAATTTCTTTTCTTTTCTTTTGCACTCGTCATTGTGGCAGGAGAAAGACTGGTGTGGTGCCGCGATGATCAGGGTGGAGAGAAAAAGAGGGAGTTGCAGAGAGGATTAGAAGGTTAAGATAGGATTAGAGGGTCAGAATTTTTAAAAAGGAGAAGCGTGAAAGAAAGAGGTAAAGAAAAGTGAGAAAATGAAGTGTGGTGTTTATGTCGGTAAATTGAAAATTCGACCGCAGAGTGCTCAAATACAGTAGATTGGGGAAAGCAGCTTTTATTTTCCTAAGACAGGCTGACGGTTTTTCAAGGGATAACCTGCTGGAGTTAACTCACCAGTCCTCTGGATGGTTTTCATGAATAAAATAACATCTGCTTTCTGACACCTCTTGGAAGGATACCTTTTTCTTTCCTTGGTAGGTTCACTTGGGCACAAGTCAAACTGGTTAGTGTGAGGGCTATTCACTGGAAGGTGCTAATTTGTATGGACGGCATGGTCAGATTGGCAGAAAGTACAAGGGATACATGACCAAATAAATCAACTTAATGAAAGCATCAGAATGAATGTAGGCAAGGACAGGAAATGTTGCTAGACTGATGGAGACAGGGAGTGGGACCAGCAATGGTTGGTCATGTGCCATAAGAGCATCTCAGGACATAATGGAATGCTCTAGTTCATATCACCATATCTCCCACGTTCTGCATCCATAGTTTACTGTGAATAAGCAGTATACACACCAGTAATCTGCTTCAAAGTTCTGAAGTCTGGCTTCTCGTGTTGTCAGAATCCAGGCTTGTGGTTTGTTCCCCCTTGAGCAAACCATGATTGCTGCTCATAGTTTATCTGGAGGAAAGCAAAGCATGAGCCAAGTTTCAGGTGACATAACAAGCTATATTGTGACTTGTTTTGTCTGCAGTGCAGCAGGAGCAGAGGACAAGCGTCACAGTTTTTTGTGTGCATGCTGTTCATTCACATTTAACCATTGTTTTCAACTATGGTTTCATGTGATATGTAAACCAGGCCTGCCTCTCCTCACACTTGTCTTTTCAACTCTCACTCCAATTGATTTTATGTTCCTTTTTTCACAGATTAATACTTATGGAGGGATACATATGAAAAATAATTCCCTTGTAGAAATGCAAAACCCATGCAGGATTTTCCAGGAAGAATGAATAAACAGGATACTATGCAACTCCTAGTGTTGCAAAATCTATGTGGGTACTTTGTTCCTGCATAAAGTATTTTAAACCATATTTCAATGGGGGTGGGAGGTAATTGGCCCTCTGTTTCTAAAATGATTTATATGAATTGTCAGTCTTGGGAAATAAAATTGGTTAGAATCCATGGAAAACAAGAATTTGTGGCTACATGCAGCTTCCAGAGTATGTTCTGTCCAGTAGTTAAAATCTCTAGAGTGGCTTATGGGCTTTGTGTGATTTTCTGTCTGCACCCAGACAGCCAGACTTAATTTTGTTTTATTTGCATGTAATAATAAGCTGCTTTTCCTCCACTTTAAGTCACGAATTATCAGACTATCAAAACCTTCCAGCTAGCTAAATATGTCATTCTGATCAAATCCAGGCCAGCAAATCTGAATGGCTGTCGAGCGTGCCAGTCTCAGGGCAGGGCAAGAATAACTGGAATATACACATGGGTGGGAAACAGTTTGATATATTTCACCAGGGGCCACAGAAGACATTTCTGATATTATGTGAACATTCAGATGAATGCCCAAGCTGCCTTGGCTGTGTATTTGTCTTTAATTATTAAACCAGGACAGGTAATTCGTAGCCCTTGAGGTCTTTATTTTATTTTCTGACAGCAGAATTAATGTACGCATGACTGTGTGGTAAGTTAGGTTCCAAGTGTGGAAGAACATAAACAGATGGAAACTGGGTGGAGGGAGATTAAAGCACAAGGGTAAAAGAAACCAGTTTTAAAGGCAGATAAACTGTAAGGGGAGGGGAAACTATTCATTTGGTGTTTGTTTGTAGAACGATATGTTGCAAGGGGGGGGGGAAATATCCAAAACACTACTAAGAAACCTGATTGATCCAATAGGAATCTTCAACTCTGCCACATACGAATCTATATGAGAGTAGTTCCCAAAGAATATTTTTGCACCCTATTCTGAGACCTAGAAGAAAGCACAGGAAGCCTTGTGCTGCTTCCCTTCCAGATTATCTTGACTAGGGCAGGAATCAGCGTTGGAGATCAATGGGCAACAATCTATTTTGCTTTTGCTTTTATTTATAGTGTACCTTTCCTCATTGGCTCAGGGCGTGTAACCTCATAGTAAAACACAAGCACCGATTTGTCATTGATCAAGTCTGCATCTTGCCCTGGCATTGCTTATTGATGGGCCCTAAAAGCCAGTTTTAATAAATGTATTTAACTGGTTTTGGAAGATGCCCAGACTTGGATTTTGGTGAGTCTCCAGTTGAAGGGAATTCCACAGTGGAGGGGCTTGTTTCCAAAGAGCATGTTTAAGAATGCATTGAGCAATGCAGCAACACTAAGCAGGGTGTGGTATGGTTTCAAATTGGCTAGGGAACCACATGCTGAGATTCCTGCATTGCAGGGATTTGGACTAGATGACCCTTGGAGTCCCTTCCAACTCCACAGTTCTATGATTCTATGGAGTGGTATATCACACCATGGAAACCGTACAAAATCAGTTGCATAAATATTAGCTATTGCTGGAATTGTAGCACAACTAATGGGTGAATTCTTATATATATGGTAAATTTGCTATAAAGCAAATTCATTTTGAAAAATGATTGTTATGTCAGTTGAAGAGATACAACTGGGTGGACTATATCATTAGGTCCATTCCTGAAATGAGATACTGACCACACAAAAAGCGCAGTATCATGATTTTACTATTGCTTGCATTAAGGATTTCTTGAAATATCGGGGAGGGTGGAGGCTTCTTTATGTTTGATCCTTTGTGTATTGTTTTTGATCACTTGCTGGTTTCTTGATGGATTTTGTTAATGTTTTTGTTAATGATTTTGTTATGTTTACATAAGCAAGCAAGCAGTTATATATGTTATGTTCCATGAGGCCCAGCTTTATATTTAAAAGGTGTTTTACCTGTGTGCTCCATATGAGCTCAGTGTTTTCACTCCCATGATAGATGCCCCAGATGGAATCTGCCCTTGTGTATTAATGTTCTATCTGAAAAGGTCCACTATGACATAATTGTGCTTAAAATCTGACATTTTTACAGTGAAAACCATCCTTGCATTTAACTGGCAATAAAATGAAGTGGGCAATGGTTATTCAATTATGTTGCAATTCTGCATGCTGTTTTAGTACACTTGACTCTGAAATACAGCAGTATTTTGTTGATTATGGGCAAAAATGAAATTACTTACACATTAAAGTCATCTTCCTAGGATGTCATTTTCATTGTTTGTTGCTGTCATGATGGCATTTTTAAAGCTTTTTACACAGTTATATAACATGGCAAAATATGGAATTTCTTGGGTTTCAACTGAAATTTGCAACTTTTCAGAAATCAATTACGCTGGAAACCCTACAATTTCTGCTGCTCTTCCAATTTTTGTCAGTATTTTCTCCTAAGACCCGAGAGTGGAAACATCCGAGTGACACCAAAGTTGTGAAAATTGAGTAAGCTTGCACCTTGTTTTGGGGAATTCAGATTTCCAAAGTCCTAAAGGGAAAGAGAGGCACATCAGCCATAACTCAGTGTGTGGCTTAATCTTTCCTTGTTATTTGTGGGTATGTTGTCCACATTTGAGCCCCTGTTGTTTTATTTTCCTTTGAACTGTGTTTCTTTTTTCCTTGACATTCTGGAACTTTATTGACATATTCCTTGTACATATACACACTTCATCTACTCTAGGTTTTTAGATGGGTGTTAGGTCATGCTTTTAAGAAACGGTAAATGTGTGCAGTAGCCCTAGGCACTTAGCTGAAAAGTGAACCTGGATGGATAAGATTTCTAAAATTTGTTCTCATACTTGTTTGAGAGAGTGCAGTAAAAGCATCTATACCAGTAACAGGAAAGGAAGATGAAGTCCAAGTTGGTTATGTTATCAAATCCTAAATACATTTGAGTGCTGGGCATACAAACAGCAAACATTGGGTCTTCCTGCCATGAATAGGGGCTTAGAGGATTGTGTGCATTTTTCTTTTTAAAAAATCAGTGATATCACTGAGGTGGTGGAGGAGACTGTAGATATCAGGAAAGTTAACAAAGGAAATGCTGGAATACAGATGTGTAGAAGCAGGGAATTAAGTTGGGCCAAGTGGTAACGCAACGGTTTGGGAGGCACATCCTGATATGTTTAGGTGTCCTAATTTTGGAAATGTCTCTATCTATTTACCTACCATCTACTGTTAAGACAACATAACTGCAGCAGCACATTCATAGCTGCAAACTTGGTGAAAGTGAGGGCTGGGGTAAGGGAACATTAGTATTAAAATTTATGTTGAATGTTTTAGTCCCCTTGCATTTTTTTTTAAAGAAAACAGTTGTGAATAGACAGAACTAGTGGTGAAAATAATAAAGGGAAGCTTTCAGCACACTCAGTCCTTTGGTTGTGTCTGCATGGGGGATACAAGGATTGACTTGTATAAAGCTGCTAGGTTGTAATGCCATAGATTCTCTCTAAGGAACCCACAGTTTGAAAGATAAGGTTCTTTTGCTATGGTTAAGCTATGCATGATAGGGTCAGCAGAAGGAAACAGAAACTTTTGCAACTTCATCTACACCAGTGTATAAATCAGTGGCTTGATGGTCTAAGCAGGAATGGAGGCATGCACCAAAGACAATGATATGTTATCAACCTCACTATTCACCCTGGTGGGTTCCAACAACTACATTTACATGTAACTAAGGGCAGAGCTGATTAAATAGATTGGGCAGGTAAACAAGGGATCCTGCAGCTGCTTAGAGGGTGGCAAAAACAACTGGGTTCAAACTGTAGGTCAGGCCATGGTGTTTGCAACTGCATTAGTAGGATTGCATAAGGTCAGAACAAAGTTAGGCCTTCCTTTTCCATAATTTCCCCCTACCCAATCAAGTTTGTGTAGCAATGGTCCCAGAGCTACCTTTGTTTCTAGACTGTTGGCAAGGGTCTTCTGCTACACCTCAGAGTTACACTTTCACAGGCCTGTTCCAATGGGCTGTAGTCCAGTTTCTGTTTCCCCTCATTTCCCTCAGTAAACAAGTTTTACTTTCAAGGAGAGCCACAGGTCACAGCAAAAGTTTTTGGGAAATCTAGTTTAAAGACTCCACAGTCCTGTCACACATCTTTCTATTTCAGGAATCATGACCCTTCAGATGTTGCTGAAGCTCCCATCCACCCCAACCATTGGTCCCATTGGCTGGGGCTGTGGGAGCCGAGTCCTGCAGCATCTGAAGGGATGCAGGTTCTCCGCCCTTGCTTACCTTTCTAGACTTCACTGGCATTCTTAAAGATCTGATTTCACAAAGGGCCATCATCTCTGCAGATTTGGAGAACCCCAATGTGGTCATAGGACAGAAAGAGAACTGGCGCAGTGTTCCTGCGTCATTATACTTGGCAATTGCCAGGTGAGCCTAACCAAAAACAGCCTGTCCATCTGAAATTTGAGTTAAAATGTCTTTATACTGCAGCAACCTTGACATTCATTTTAAACAGGAAGCTTTGGAGGGATTTCAGTTTTAGTGTGTTGTCATTTTCAGAGAACTAGCCAATACTAAAATGAAGAAGTTGCAGAGCTATGTTTAGAGTTTTAAAGTGACGGGGGAGGGAGTGTTGCTGTGAAAGGATGGGCAAGCATTTGACACAGTTGGTGGCAGGTAGATATTTAGAGCTGAAGCAGCACAGGGTGTAAGAGCTATCAGCAGAACTGTGAAAAAACAGCCTGTATATCAAATATGTTTATCAATTAGAAAATTGAAACAAAAGTAAAAACAAAAACACCCCATTACTGGCAGTCCATATTATTTAGTCTACTTTATGGAAAAACTGGTTTGTAGTACTTTTTAGAAATCATTCATGGCTTGGGAACACAACTCTCAGCCATGTGGGCCAGCATTCTGGTACTTTGTGTGGTTAGGAGTGAACCTTGTTTTTGGGATTCTGGATCTCCACCAGCCTTTGAATGATAAAATGTATGCACTGGGCACAATTTGGTTGATATCCACTCTACTAATGTTCCTTTGAGAGTGGGGGTGGGTGGGATATCCTAGATATCAGACAAATCATGCAGCACATGTCCCGTCTAGTTCACACATTCATTTATTTGCACTGTGGTAAGCAAGCACATTTTAGGCATGCACAGAATCTTAACATTAGGCCAGATCATCAGAACCAGCCCTCAGCCATGGATAACAGCTTTGAAATGTGCATTTCATTTAATATTTCTGTGTTGCTATTGTTAAAGGCCACCTCAATCTCTGCCGAGTGGTATGAACACTTAACTAGGGTTTGTGTTTGGAATGAGGCACTGTGGAGACTGTAGTGCCTTTGGAAAATATGGTTTATTTACACCTGAGCTTTTATGGAGGGAGTGTAGAACATTACGCTGCAAGCGTGTCTCTTGTTGCTTCTCTCATACCTTGGGTCAAGAGCAGATGCCAGCCATACTCCCCAGTCTCTCTGTGCAGCCTCTCCCAGCCAGCTCTGCATGGAGTTCTCCCCCCCTTCCTCCAAACCTCTGTTTTCCTGTGTGACAACTCACCCACCATAACCCTGGCACCACCACCCCAAGTTTACATAAACACTGAAATACTAAACTTTGTCTTTGTCTCTGCTCATCATTCCCTCATGGGAGGAGGGGCTTCCTTTCCTCTGCTACCTGGGCAAAGGTAACTGACACAAAGTCACCCATTACTTTCCCTTGTACTACATGATGGTTCTTTTCTCAGGAGATTTCTGACGAAGGAACTGATTTAGCTTGCATTTTTACACTGCTAAGCTATCTAGCACCTGGGTGAAGACTTCAAGCATTTAGTAATCTACATTTACTAACTCTAGAAATTATGGGGGGATATGGTACTTAGGACTTTTAGGGGAATCTTCCCTCTCCGCCCAAAATCATAACATTATCCCCTGTAACAAAGTCACATCTGTTCCAGATGTGCAGAAGAAATACAGAACAGGTATTAAGGCATTTAAAACAAATAAACAAAGGCAAATCATGAAACACAATTACTTTTTTAAACCCAACCCAATATGATAAAAGCTTATTCCCAGTCCATCAAGGTTTCTTCAGGCTTTCTTTCTTTCTGGGTACATATTCCAGTCAAATCTGCATTTCAAAGACAACTTTCACACACAATGATCATCTGAACAATTCTAACAAAAAGGGGAAAAAATCATTCAGCAGTCTTCACCACCAGAAACATGTAAAGAAGTGTGAATTAACATCATTTCAAGACCATTGCTAACTTGCAGGAAAGATCCTTGCAGAACAAAATAAACAGTCTCAGAAAACAGATCCAAACCTCTGCCTACCAGGCAACTGCCTGTATGGCTTTTTGTCCTGGAGTTTCCAGGGTTCTTCATCTTGAGTGAATCACACGACCACACAGAGTTCCTTGTGACATTTTCACAAAGTTTTCAGTTCAAGCAAATTAAACAGCCACTTTGGTGCCAAACTCACAGGTTCAGCCTGTGAGAAAATGCAGCAGAAAGTGTGGACTAACACTTGCTTTGATGCTCATTAAATAGTCTCAATGTTATCTAGTCTCCCAGCAAACAAATCAGGACGAACTCTCAAAAAGCAGGTTGTGTGGAAGCACCCTCGGTCGAAAGCTGCACAAAAGCTGTTCTCTGCCATTTGATAGTAGGTTGAAACCCAAGGGCTGCTGCTCTAAAGCAAATTGTGGTAGTGGTAGGGGAGGAGAGCGCGGGAGCGGAGACACCTCTCAAGCTGTACTTGAAAGACTGGTTCCAAATTCACAGACAACCAGGGTTTTAAAGCTCACATCCTTTTAGGCTCCTGTTAGATTTTTTAAAAATGTGTGTGTTGTTTCTCTCCCACCAGAGAATCGACAGAGGGAGAAGAGCTTTTCTTGCTTCTTGTATCCAACTCTCCTCTGCTGGAAGTTTGGCAGTTTTTGGTACGACTACCAGAGAATGCTTGTTTGTAGTTCTCATATCTTCCTCTCTGTGCCATCTGTTCACAGAGCGGATTACAGGGTTGCCAGTTAAAAAGCAGATTGTCTTGGCCCATGGTTGGTATAGCAATGCTACTGGTGGATTTATGGTCTATGATTAGAACTCGCAGCCACTGAACTCTTCTCTGCCTCCTTTCCCCCCACAGCTCCATTTGTCTAGCCTCATGTTACATGCAGAGGTCCGTCTGTCCGCCGGCTTCCTTTATTCTCATTACCTTACTAAGTATTTTTTCTTTTCTTAAGCTCTCACTGTCAGCCTTGATTTACCTTCAAATGACACACTGTGTTCAGATACTTATCAGCATTGCAGCCCTAGCACTCATCTGTGCTGATGGGAAGAAAAAGCCCTATCCAAGACACATTGGGGACTTCTTCCAACAGACACCCAGTATGTTTCAACTGTCCTCTTTTCCTAGGTATTACGTGTCAGATACTTGCAAGAAGAGATACATGGGGAGACAAGAAACGCTGCAAATTAAAATCCTCCTCTACATTCTATCTGATTGGCTGAGCACAGGAGGAGAGAATGGGGAAATTGGCCTGATGCATTATTTCTGAATCCTGTTCTGTGAAGCATGCCTTTCCTTTGGCAAAAAGCTGGTGCTTGTTTTTAGTTAAAAGGGATCACGTAAAAGTTCAGGAGCACCTGCTTTTTCCCCTACCAGATGAGGGCAGATCAATAGTTATCAGAGTAACAAAGCATTTGTGAGACCCACATTTGGCTGTTAAGAAACTGGGTGGGCAGCTGATGTGTGATTCTGTTCCTAGCTGCAGTCCTGATGCCATGTTCATACTCCTTCTTCTAAGAATATATTGTTGTGGGACAGCCATCTGATAACTGTGGTTGTGACAGTGGCATAGCAAGGTCAGGTGGCACCCGGTGCAAAAAAAAAAGTCATTCCCCCCCCCCATTGAAATTGAAATCTGTCAAAGAGAGCCTCACAGGCGATCCTGATGCAGATCGTGCCTTCCCCCTCCCTCCACCCCCCTCTGTCAAAGAGAGCTGTGCAGGTGATCACAATGCAGATCTCGCCTTCCCCCCTTCCTCCCTCCACCCCCCATGAAAGAAAGCCGCTCAGGAGATGCTGTTGCTGGTCCTGATCCCACCTTGCCTTGTCAGAGACACAGCTTCCCTCCTCGCCTCTCCACTCCTAAACCAGCACGTGATCTCTCTCTGTCTCTCCCCTCAAACCAGCTGGGCTGCCAAATTCTCCTAGGCACCACTTCTCCCCCCCCCCAACCAGCACACCTTGGCCCTTAAATGAAAGACGAAAGCAGGCAACCGCAGACTCTCTCGCTTGGTTCCATTACACAGGCAGCATTGATTTCAGCCGGCATTTTGTCACCAGCCTCATGATGATACCTGGGGCGCACCGCACACCCCACTTCCTATGCCCCTGCTATCTATCTAGCACTCAGGATTTGTCTTTCAGCAATGCCTGATCACAGTCTGAGATCTGACAGAATAATGCACATATTTTCTTACGGTCCAGGATATCTAGCTGATCTCTCTATATAGGAGCTAATTGTTGGAAGATGGTTCTGGTGACTTTCTGATTCCAAACTTTTCTGTATCAAGAAAGTCATCAGAAGTTTGGCACACCTAAATGGGAGGGGCAGAGATGTGTATAGGGGTATGTGCATGTGAATAAATAAGTTTGAAAGAGAAGCACAGCATTACGTAAAGGCTACAAACATTATGGAGGGCCAGGTGCCTCTCTCTGGAGATCTGAGGTGAGCCGGTGGATCAGCCTGGCATGAGCTCACATGCCATTTCCCTCCACCTGTGCTTGTGCATTTGTAAATAAATTAAATAGTACAAAAGTACCATAATTCTTCTGTATTTGCTCTTCCAAGGAAGCCCAGCCTAGGTCATTCTGTCCCATCACATAATGTACATAATGTAATTAGTTACTTTTGCATGTACAACTTCCAGTGTGAATCAGCAATTGGCTACTCACTCCTAGGAACCTGTGGGATTAAGTTTCACATAGAGGGTGGGTGGGGAATTCTATTAAGTCCACATTTAAAGGTGATCCTACCTAATTCACACTTTCCAAAATACTGTGTGAACCAAAACATCACCATCTTTCAAAATGCATACTTTCCCAATGTTTACAATGCAATTTTCCAGCCAGGCAATGTGTAGAAGAATGCATATACTAGGGTAATGTGCACAATAATGCATGTATTAGGGAAAGCAGCATACAAAACTGCATTGCATTGCTCTGCAAAAATGTTCATCCTAGGCAAAATTGCATATAGTTGTTAATATTAGGAGAAATGTGCACTGGTGAATTTTCATGAGAAACTTTTTAAAAAAGAAAATAAACTGAAGTGGAAATGTGGAGAACTAAAAAATGAGAGACAATGAAATTGACAGATTCACACATCCCTGTATTTCAAGAAGACCTAAGCTCTCTTCTTTGTAGTAACTAATTTAACAGGGCTTTTTTACAATCTCAACTTCAGTCATCAGCATTCCAGTGTATAAACAGGGGCCTCTGTTGACCCTTTCTGCTCATTTATCCCTTCATCAAGGAACAGGTGAAGCTCTTAGAAGGAAATGAATCCACACCCTTCTTCATCTCCTTTTCTTTCCCTCTTTCTTTTTGTTCCCTTTGGTTGTGCCTGAAGGCTGTTTGCTTTTTGACCCTGTTTCCTTTGCAGGACCTGCACCTCCAATTGTCCTATAATCTCACCATCCCGCCGAGTGCTCAGCTTGTGATGCCTCAATAATTCATCTCTTATATTCCAGCCTGCTTTGATGTGCAGCTTTAAAATGAGGGGGGAAAGAAAGAATAGAACCTCCTGATCACAGTAACTGTGCTGGGCCTTGCTGGATTAGGAAGGCACAATCAGTTGCATAATAGGGTTAAGAGGATTGCCTTACCTTCTCAAACATACGACTCAAATGAAATTCATTGTCTGCCTAGGTGGACAGGTGGTGGTGATGTATAAGGAAGGGGGGTGACTGAAAAATCCTCTGTCACAAGTCACCTTTTGTTGCTTAGCCTTGCTGTTGCTTCCAGAGGCACAATATGGTGATTGACTTCAGTAGGGGAAATAATCCTGCTGACCTGGACTACCCTACCCTACCCTTGTCTTGAACTTGGAATATATAAATTTCAAATCCAATTGTGTCTCCTACTGAAAAGTTGATACCTGAACAACCATGAGAATAGAGAACAAATGTGGAGCACAGCTGGAGACTGGTGTTCCTAGGGCCATGCAGACAACAACCTGAGTCAGTTTCCATTCTGGAAACAAGGATTGCATTAATTGGGTGAAGAGTTCAGAGAAGCTTTTGGAATTGATGTCGTTGGGAAGTTGTGGAGTGGGGAGTGGAGGTTGAGACAGAGATGGATTTGATAAGAGATAACAGGTACATCACAAAGTGTGTCCCCATTCCTCCATTTCTTGTTCTAATAAATATGCCCTCCAAACTCAGGAACTTCTCTGAAGTACTTCCCAGTGTTGTATAGGGAAACCTGTGGCTCTCCAGATATTGTGGGACTTAATGCCCATCAGCCCCTGCCAGCACAGCATAGCCAATGATCAGGGATGATGGGAGCTGTGGTCCAGGAACATCTGAAGGGCCATATGTTCCCTATTCCTGATATAGAGAATTGTGCTCCCTGGTGCTCTAAATCCCATACAGTAACACTGAACCTTCATGCATCATATTTTAATCCGTGAATATAAGGCTGAGGGAAGCATCTGACTCCACTTTGAAACGTTGTTCTTCTCCAAATCTGAGCCTGGCTGGTCAAAGGAGGGAGGTGGAGCCCAGTGCTCTCAAATCCACTCCATGTTTTATTTTCTAAATTCTGAGGCTACAAGCCAGAGATGCACACTGTCAAATACAAATTCACTTTTGGATTTATCTGCTCATTTTCTGTTAAGACGCACTCCCTACCAAACCCCAGCTGCTTCTTAACACCCCACCACCCGCATGCTAAATTATCTTATGGGATTGAAGCCTGTGATTCATGCTTCCATCCCGCTCCCACATCCATGGCCTCTGCAATAATTCACTCATGGTTGTGGCACTGGTGAGAGAGGCAGGCACACTGCAAAAGAATGGAACTTGTAGGACACATGCACAGCCTTTGCCTCACTTCACAACTGCAGGCAATAGATTAATGAGGTCCTTCCTGAATGAGGCAAATGCATCTGGGCACTTTCTTTGATTTAGGGAAGTGTGTGCTTGCTGCTTTAGCTGGGTTAAGTGGGTTTGGAAGGTAGCTTAAAGGAGGGAGCCCCTAGTTAGAACGGGGCTATTAAAAGCTGATAAGCTAATGAGCCAGCAATGGCATGTAATCAATGTGTGAAAAATGGGTAATTCTCTCTAATACCCTGCTAATGTTCTCATAATGATCTGTCAGGGAAGTCCAGGTAATTATTGTCAGGGCAAATTGGCACAGTAATGCCTGGGATAGCACTAGTTTGGCAGGAGGCGGAGCATGGTCTGAGGAGACAGCCCCTCACAGCCCTCCCATTCCTTCTCTCCATTCACCCATGTAGGATGTTGCCCCCTCCTCTGTTTGTGTTAAATTAAGTTGATTGATTTGCAGCCTTCTCACACTCTACTTGTAAAGTGCTAATGATTCCTTCTTCTACTGCTTTCCCTCTCATTTCTTCTCAGGATTGGCTCAATGTTTGTTTTTGATGTGTCTTTGTGATAAGTGTTAGGGTGAAAAAGAACCCTTATGCAGATATGCCAAAACTATGTTGCGGTAGCAGAAGAATTTGGAATAGATCCTAACATTTAAACCCATTTTTGGCAGTTTTGTTCTTGTTAATTGTTTCTTCACCTTCTCTGGATTTTCCTCCTTCTCCCTTTAATTTTCATAACAATGCTTTGTAACTCCATTTTGTGTTCCTCGAACACCAGGCTTCTCCTGACAGATTTTTAAATAATAATGTTTTGTACCCAGATTCTCAGAGCTTCAGAGTTACTCAGGTACTCTTAGCCTCCTGGTTGTAAGGTGTGGGGGTTTTGGGAGGGTGGTGGGCTGCTACCTTGTCCTGGGTTTCACCGTGAACAATCGGTTGGCCAGATCTTATATGTGACTGTTAAGAGTTCAGGCTTGAGTGAAGTGGGATCACTCAGAGCCCTCTCTGGAGTTGAGGCAATCACATTTCATTAAAGCTCAGGCACGTGTGAATTTGAGGTTCATTTGAGGTGTAGGGCAAAGCTATGATGCAATGGTAGCTCCTGTAGGACATACTTCTAAAGAAGTGTTTTTAGGACAGTAGCCAAGCTGCTGATGGAGCTCAAGTACAGGGATTGTTGCTTGAGTGACTCCGGTCTCCGATATTTTCTGCAACCCATTGCCATTTTCAGCACATAAATCTACCGAGCCTTCTGCATTAAGCCAAGATTTCTGGCGCATAATTTTAAATTGTCACATGCAACAGGGGACTTTACCTTTATTTCCATAAATCACACATGTGTGCCTATGCTCATCTTGAAATTCTCCTCAAAATTAATTGGCCTTGCTGTGAGATCATTGCAATTTTAAAAAATCTTATTGTATCGGGCTGCCTTTATGGGTTTGATTTAATTTTCGAGTGCAGTTTTTGGGAGAGAGTGCAGAGTGCAGAGGAAAGAAGTAATATGTGGTGCTCTTGTCAGTGCTGTGCCTTGGAAAGCTTGCCTGCGTTAAATCAAAAGCAGTGGGCCTGTGTTGCATTTTTAACTCCTTGACAGAGCTCCTTGAAGCTGGGAAGCTGCTGTTATCATAGGGAAAGCAGAGTAGGGAATGATGAATCTGTGTGTAAAACATTCTGAATGCCCAGCTGTACCATATAAGATTCTGTTTGTCGCACAGGTTTATACAGTGTCCCAAGCATTGATGTATCCATTCTGGAAAACCCCAAGATGAAAATATAGCTGTAGAGTTGGTTCGTTTAAAGGCCAAAATATTAATAACAACTGATATTTATGTAGTGCTTCTCCTTCAAGAGGATCCCAAACCACTTTATTCACCATTGAAATACAGCCGCTTCTGGATGGGAATATGGCAGACTCTCTGTCCCTTCTACACAATATTTTTGAGGCAAAATGATGTATAGCTGTAGTGAGGGGAGATTTAGCAAGGCAGAAACGATCTAAACTTTAGGGCTAGGACTACAGCCTCACTGTAAACGCCCCCCCCCGGCACACACCCACTCACCCACAAAAACAACCCAGATTCCCATAAATACACAAACCAAGACATAATGATGACCTCCAAGTAAAAAAGGTAAAGGACCCCTGACAGTTAAGTTCCGTCATGAACGACTCTGAGGTTGCGGTGTTCATCTTGCTTTACTGTCCAAAGGAGCTGGTGTTTGTCCGCAGACAGTTTTTTCCAGGTCATGTGGCCAGCATGACTAAGCCGCTTCTGGTGAAACCAGAGCAGTGCAAGGAAATGCTGTTTACCTTCCCGCCAGAGTAGTACCTATTTATCTACTTGCACTTTGACGTGCTTTTGAACTGCTAGGTTGGCAGGAGCTAGGACAGAGCAACAGGAGCTCACCCCATCGTGGGGATTTGAACCGCTTGGAAAGTCCAAGGCTCAGTGGTTTAGACCACAGCACCACCCACGCCCCTAACCTCCAAGTAGGATAGCTTTAAGGACAAATTCATGTAAGATAATGGTTACTAGGCATGATGGCTGTGCATTCCAGCATCAGAGGCAGTCTGATACTGGCAATAGAGTCCATTCCACTGTTGAACAGCAATAACTTTCTAATGGTAACTGCTGCTCAACAGTTCAATCTTTCATTTAAATATCTGAAGATGGCTATCATATCCTCTCTCAACCTCCACTTTGTTCAGTGCAGTCCCGTGACCTGATAAGCCAAGGAAAAGTGTGCTGGTAAAAAGTGGGGCGTAGGTCAAACTCTGTTTTAAAGGCTTGTTTTCCCTCTGCCAGGCTTAGGTTGGCTCAGCCAGCAGTTGCCATGCTCCTAAACTGACTTTGGATCTGCTGTACTTTAACCCAGGTTAACTTAAGCCACTGTAAATTATGATGGGTCCCTATACTTAAGTTTGCTCCTATAATTTGCTCCAGTTTTCATGCAAAAACTATTTTGTTATTTTATCTAAGACATCATAGAGACAGGACACTGCCTGGTCTTAAGCAGTAGTCAAGACCATGGTTTCCAATATCTTGGAAAAGGGGAGCATTCCAGAAGGCTTCTGAGGAAGACATGAAAGAGGAATGTGTCAAATGATAGTTATCTTCCAGGGCACAAAAATACTTTCATCTGGTACTGACAGAGGAATGCAAGAGTGATGTTCTGCCCTCACGTCCACCCTGCCAGCTCAAGTCCAGCAAGGTGTTGGATGTGGTAGATGTGCCTTTGTAGTTCATCTCTGCTCTCCTTTAGGATTGCAGCCTAAGTGTATCTAAGTGGACTAAAATCAATACAAAAACCATTGTGTATGACCATAACACATATAATAATAATAATTTATTATTTATACCCCGCCCATCTGGCTGGGCCTCCCCAGCCACTCTGGGCGGCTTCCATAGAAACCAAAAATACAGTAAAATATCACATGTTAAAAACTTCCCTGAACAGGGCTGCCTTAAGATGTCTTCTGAATGTCAGGTAGTTGTTTATCGCTTTGACATCTGCTGGAAGTGCGTTCCACAGGGCGGGCACCACTACCGAGAAGGCCCTCTGCCTGGTTCCCTGTAGCTTTGCTTCTCGCAATGAGGGAACCGCCAGAAGGCCCTCGGCGCTGGACCTCAGCGTCCGGGCAGAACGATGGGGGTGGAGACACTCCTTCAGGTATACTGGGCCGAGGCCGTGTACACATTTAAAATATCATTTTAATTGTTTGTGAATCTTGGATGTAGTATCCAACTAATGAATGGTTTGGTGAATTAGCTTTTGTGGCTTCTGTTCCTTTTTGCAATCCAGAAAGATAATAAAGAAAAATATATTGGGGGTGTAAAATTTCCTTTCTTTTTTCTCATCATCTAATTAGGCGCCAACTTATGCCTTAACCTGATCTTCAACAGAAGAGAGCACTGCCAAAAGTTCAATGTTTCTCTGTTGCAGTGTGGTGTCAAATTCAAATCTTTCCTTGTCTGTCATTCTCCTTCTCTTTAAGTAAATGGGAGGAAGGGTGCTTCCTTTACGTTTTGGAGTTCACTTCCCATTACATTTCTCACGAGAGAAGATACCAATACAGTGACTATTAGCAACTGTAATTGTTTTCTGTGCTGACTCAGCCTAGCTTATGAAAACTACCTTCTTCCTTCAGGCTGCTATGTACTTTTTATTTGACTTTGTACAGCTCTTTTTTTTTTATTAAAAAAAAAAAAGACTGCTGGCATCTGGAATGAAGTACAGATTTTAAGCATACTGCACGCTGGGTAAATTCATCTTAAATACAACTTGGCAATGACCAAAATGTCTGTTCCAGTTGCTGTTTCTTCAGTGAACAAACCAGAATGACAAAGATTCAAACGCATACCGTACATCTGTTCTCACTCGAATACATCTTCTCCCTGGACTCACTATGTGGAAATCGCTGGATTTGGGCCAGTGATCCACTTGGCCTCATTTCTTGGGGAAATGTTTTGTTGCAGAAGAAGATACGGTGTCAATCTCACCACTCTAAATGGCTTCCTTGTTATGTTCTGACCCTTTTAGATATTGTTAGTTCAGTGAGCTGTGTTCGTTTGCAGCTTCCAAAGCAAAGGAGAAGACATTATCAGCCTCCTTATGGTATGACTAGGCTGAATGCTGGCACAGAAGAAGGGTGGGGAGGAGGCTACATACAACCCTCACATGGTAAACATTTTACACTACAAGTCTAGCTGTAGTTTAATGACCCACAATGACACCTTCCACGTTTCTGGACCTACTTACATAAAAAGGGAGCTTGCTTTGCCCATGCTGCTGAAAATCCACATTGAGGTGCTTTGGGTGACACAGTACTGTGAGCATCTTTATGTGTTCTTTTGCTCCACGGTATTAGCAGTTCATTGCAGAGAGGCAACCTGCCCACTATGTGATCTATAGCATCACACACACAATTTTACAGTGGGCAGGCTAAAATTATTCTTGTTACTGATGGGAGATGAAATAGAGGAGGTGAGTCGCTTGTCTAACTAGTGGGTTAGTGGCTGAGCTGAGATTGGAATGTAGGACTTGCTTGCCCTATGACAAAGTCTCTGCAAGTTATCCCCTGGGTGTTCCCAGATTACTCGTTCTGCAGTTTTTTTAATCTTAAGAACACATCCTCCCAGCATTGACCTTAGCCTTTCTTTCTTGATACGAAAGGTATCACCACAGTGATTCTTCCCTACTTTCCATCCCCATCTCAGCACACATTTAGCCTTCCATTCCTTCCCATTAACAGCTGGGAAGTGTCTTCAGTATGGTGACAGGCATGTACATTCTGTTTGTCTAGAAGCCCTACCTTGTCCAATATGATGTCACTCTAGGCTTCTTTAGGAAATCTATGCACTATGTGTATTTCTGATGCTGTTCTGGATCTGCTTCAGCCACCACCACTTGAAGAGGCTGCCTCACGTGAAGTGAGGGGCCAGTGACATTTTGCTGCTCCTAAATTGCAATGTTAATTTGTCACCTGATAAGGTCAACTTTGCTCCTGATTAGCTTCCTCTATCCGTTTCTTTCTTCATATACCACACTACTGCCATTCTTTGTTCACCTTTCAGGTCCGGGAGCTCTTCTTGTTTCATTTATTGCACAAGTTTCTTGAAAGGTTAGAAAGAAAACATAGCATGCCCATTGGGCAGTCTGGGTAATGGTAGGTTGTGTACTATTGTGGCAAACCTTGTGAACATGCGTGACAAAAGGTCGTGTGATATAGCTCAGCTCAGTCCAAAGTTCAGTTTTGCTCAGTCTAAGCCAGCAGGCAAGCTATTTAAACAGTTGTGTGTATCATGACAATCAGCTGGTGTCAAACTAGAAGATCAGAGAACAAGTATAGTATTTCTGGTCAGGCAGAAACTCAGCTAAGTCACACATAGACAATATTAGGGCAGGGGACGCATGACAAACAGAACTGGAGGTGGAGTAAGGTCCAGAACATCAGTGATCCACATAATTGACAAAATTGCTCAGGACATTAACCTAACTGCAGTCTTGAGTTATGGGAGGCAGAATGTATAGATGGGTGCTGAACAAAAACAAAGTTTTAACAGGTGATCCACTCCCCCTTCCTTCCCTCTACCAGCCACTTAAACATCCAAGAACCACTGACCTGTGAATATGGATTATGTAACGGAATTTTAAAGGAATGGTTTGAAAGTTGTGCATTTGCAGACGAAGGGCTTGCAATATTTACCCTTTTTACATATCTTTAAGGACTATAGGAAACAAGACCAACAACTTGGATAGCTTTTAAAAAGGATTATATAAATTAATATTGATGGCTGCTAGCCTTGATGGCTATGCTTCGCCTCCGCAGCTGGAGGCAGCAATGATTCTGAATACCAGTTGCTGGAAACGACAGGCGGCGAGATTTTTCTTGTGCTGGAATCCTGCTTGCTGGTTTCCCACAGGCAACGTGTTTGGCCACTGTGAGAACAGGATGCTGGACTAGATGGGCAACTGGCCTGTTCCAGCTGTCTTTTCTTGTGTCCTCAAACTGATAAAGATTCTTTGGGTACCCAGCTGCTAACATATTGCTTCTTAAAAAGTGACATATTTTCCATCCTTTTCTGTACCATCCAGGCAGTATCAAATTCACAGAGGTATATTTTAACTCACCCCCCAAGAACTGTTTGGTTTCATTATTTTAGTTTTGTGATTGATTTTGTCAAAGTTACATTTGGAAAAGATAAAGCAGTCTATTAAAAGAAAAAAATGAATACCTGCAGTTACCAAGTACATGCAGCAGTTTCACAAATTAAAAGCACATGTATATCCATGTGCATGCATGATGCACACATCCATTCATTAATTAATTTAAAAAGGCCCACCCACCAGTATACCACTGTAGCACCCTGCTTGTGGTTAACGCTTAGCTGGAATGAAATATTCAACGCAGCAATAGAGAAATTAAAATAATTATTTATTTGTCAGACAAATAAATGAGAGGCACAGTGGTATATGGTTACCAAGCTCTGGCCTGGTCTCCTGCCATTATGGCCAGCACTTATATTCCCTTAATCCAGCCCCCTTTGCTCCTCCTGTGGCTGCCTCTGTCCAATCAGCCTGGTTGGATTTCCTATTGGCTGATTGCTATAACCAATCCTAAAAGATACACCCATATCCTCCTGTCCTTATATGGAACACAAAGAGCTATATATTGTTACATCTATAAATGACAAATAAGTAGTAATATATCTTACATGTGTCTCAACAAGGAATCTTAATTACCAGCTCACCTCTTGCCCTCCTTGCCCTATTGCCTTCTAAAACAAATGGTTAATCTTAAATTTTTATCTTAAACATATGTCAAGGATCTTGAGTTTCACATCAACATTGAAAGATCTCCTTCATTTGAAGGTTTCTAAACAAATGTCTGACAGCTTATATATCAGGACAGCTTGGATGGCGTCTTCCTGTCTGGCAGGGGGGCTAGGTTGGTGGCTGACTTAATTACAACTCTTACAACTATATGAAATAAGAATCTAGCATTTGTTAAATCCTTTGCATAATTACATCTATGCCAATACACTTAATACACAACACAGGTAGCCTCTTAAAAGGAATAAGGCCCTTTGTAAAGTAGAAAAGGGACTCAGTAAAAAAAGGAACACAGTAAAAAACCACTTTAAAAGAAGCCTCTTCAGTTTACACCCCCCCCCTTCTCCAGCCAGTTGCTTTTCCCATTAGCTCTTCCCAACATTTATTGCCCTCTAACTTTCTCAGTTTAAGAAAGAAACAGCTTTAAAAAGAGACTTCCCAAAAATGCTTTCTTTCTACCAGCTAGATGCTTCTCCATTTGGTCTTTAACCTTAGAAAGAAGATCTAGCTCATTTTACTGGGAGGCACATTGGTATTATTTTACTATTTACTCATTCCTAATTATATTTATCTCTGCCTTTGTTATCTTCTGTAACATGTAGGGTCAGTGTCCTTACTCAGTCTGTAATTCCAGCTTTTACGACTTTCAGAATTGTTTTCTGCTATAAATCAAGGGGGCCCCCTTGTCCAGGAGGATAAACATCTTGCCAAAGTACTTAGGCAGTTGGTCTTCTGCCTGGCATGAAACTTTTGAAAATCTAAGCCCATTTAATTTAGGAACCTGATCAAGATATAAGCCAATATAAGCCTTGATTAAAAATGCAGTCTATATTCAGATGCCTCACCACTAAGTCAGAAATCTTAACCCTTCCAATAACTTGGTATAACCTGTCTAGTTTTCCAAGCTATTTCCTTTCCTGTCCTCCTTTCAATGCCCGGTTCAGTGAAATTAGACAGAATATGCTGCAGAGATGGATTTATAACTGAATGCTCAAATCTAAATAGAGGCAGTCAAATTAATATTTTTATTATGTCTATCACTGCTGTATTGAAATGATTTTCTATCTCACAATAAAGTTCAAACAGCCTGTAATTTGCTGCTAATACTTCTCCACCAGACGGCATGTTGGATTTGTAAAATGTCTGGTAAAAATCTGGGCTCCCTTCTTTCATCTTCTGCTCATTTCCCCTTCATTGTTGGAGTGAAGCTGATTGATGCTGCTGTTCATTTGGGGAGAATGAAGAAGGAAGTGGCAGGCTTCTTCCATTGTGAGATGAAGGAGAATCTCAAAACAGCCAACACTGGGATGCTCTTGAAGGACAGCAGTTCACTCTGGCCAATAAGCTTTCCTCCTATCCTATTTCCTATCGCCCTTGAAAGCTCTACAAGAACAAACTCTTTGCCAGAAGCACATGGGAGCCCAATGGCTTTGAGAAGTCTATTGCCAAATCCTGCACAATCAATTGCTTCCTTTTCAGAATACAGAACACACAAACAGAAAATAGTCATTTTAAGGAATCCCCTATTTGTTTTTAATTCCTTTCTTATTTTTTTTCCCCTTTGTTGGAGGTTCATTTTGTGCTCTCCACAGGAACTTCAGCTAGCTTTTCAAAACACTGGTTTTAAAACATACAGGTCAAGCAGTTTTGAATATGTAAATGTTGGTGTATTTTGCCGTAGGACTTATAAGGCAAATCACAATCATGATCAGATCATGGGTCCTCTTCATAATCCTGAGACTTGCAGATTTCTTTCAAGTATTGTCTGAGGCCTAGAGCACTGCCTCTGTTCAGCTAAAAGAGATGTCCTTTAAACTTGCAAAAAATGTTAAATCTAGCCTGGAACAACCAGTGCATGGAACCCCATACCACGTGTTTTAAATACAGTAAAAGAATTATCCCTGGGAGCAACAGGACTTGAGGACTGTAGCCATTCTTCTTCCCTACAATTCCCCCTGAGAGCAATGGAAAGCTATGAAGTCCCATTGTCCCCAGTGGGAACTTGTTCTATTGAATTCAAACCATGCAAGCCCCATATACTACTCCAGGCTGCGGGTGGCTGGATTAACCGTTTTTACAAGTTTAAAGGACAGAAACCTCTTTCACAAAACAATGACAGTGCTGCAGTTCTTGGACCACTTCATAATTACTTCTTTTTTTAAAAAAATGTTGCTTCCGCTTGGTTTTTAAAGAATTGTTTCTTAAAAATCCACTCAGAAATATGATAGACTTACTCCCATTCCCCATGCAGAACTGGGATTCACTGGACTTTAATGGGTCCATCATGTCCTTAAATGTGACCTCTCAAGTGAAGTCTGCAGGGGCAGAGCCTAGACACAGATTTTGCTAGCTCAGTGAAAACTAGACTATAGTCATCTTTCACCACTAGGAACCTCCAGTAGCTTTTTAATTATGTTAACATTTGTCTTAAACAAGAGCCAATTAAATGTGTTCCATTTTAAAATTCCCTCAGTTTAAGCAACAACATAATAAATGGTTATTGGTTTGGTTTGTGATGCCCTAGTGCCCAAATCTTTACAATGTAGTCCCATAACTGGATGGAATGTTTGACCTGTGGTCTATGCAGTTTAATTTCCCTGAATGACTACGAAATGTTTAAGAAAGGGGGGGGGGACTTAACAGTAAGCAGATAGGTGCTTTGTTTTAATCTGCAAGAGTCTCATTAGAAACCACGAGCTCCACTGCTCAAGTCCTCTGAAATTGTGATATTGAAGAACAGTGTTGAGCTCTTTCATAACTGTATTTATACACTGAGTCTTACAGAGGTGATGGTCCTGGTGGATTGACCCTAAAGCTTAAGAGTGAAGCTTTATATTTCTCCCCAATAGATGTCGTAGTAGTAGTCATAAAAATCTGTGGGGTTCTTTGCATGGTTTCTGTCTCTGTCTCTGTCTCTCTCTCTTTCTCTGTTTCTGTCTCTGTCTGTCTGTCTGTCTGTCTCTCTTTTCTGTTCCTAGTGGCTCTCATGAAGTTTCAGGTTCACAGTGATTTCCATTTAACAGGCAGAGAATTGTGACTGCCATGATTTGAGCCTAGGTTTTGCAGTTAATCATTCTGTGCCATATGGACGGCGACCATACATTTCACAAGGCACCAATTTTCCCATCACGTCCTACGAAGCTGTCTTAATGGTGTTAAGTCTATTAGTCCATCTAACTGGGTTTGGATTATTCGGGGTGGCAGCACCCAGAAGCACCATACCTACACTTTGTTATATTTTTCAAGTACTGCTGAGTGAAAAAGAGAGAACAGCATATATAGAATTCCCTCTTCCACATCAATTTCCCTTTAAGTCAGATTTCTTACTTTAGATGTTTCCCAGCACTACGGAAAACAAACCTGCCTGTGTAGAATACATTTAAAAGACAACAGTGAGTAAGAGTGAGAATGACAGAGAGAAGGCTGTCTTGTTACATAAAATCGAATCCCTCAACACCTAAATGACACCTTTCTCACCCACGCATACAAAAAAATATTCTATTAAGTTTGAGCTAAACTACGTTGGTGCTTGTAACCAGGAATGGAATGTTTATTTATTTAAGAAATAATTTCCCTAAGAATAGAGAAAGGTCAAACTCTCTCACCTTTACTAAACCATAGTAGTGGGAGCACAAATGGAAACCCCAAATTTCCAGTCTTACAGTCAAGCTCTTTATTATATCTGCTTGCCACTTAGTAATTATGTTTGGCTTCTTTGTTTTATTACTGTGTTTACACCTCAAACCACTTATCACTCTCGAGATGGCTCCATCCTATGGGTCTTTCTGGATTATGATGGCACAAATTTGCAGTTCCTGCTCATTTCCAGTACTGCATTCAGACATAGACCCAAAAGGGAGTCCTCCTTTTGCGTATGGGGGAGGAGAAGGGGGAAATCACATTTTCCCACCTCCCAAAAGCAGCATGTGGGGTATCTAGGGAGCTGTAAGCTTAGTTTCACTGGGTAGCCACTCACTACAGACTGGAATCCCATGTTGGTGCAGCTGCTACAAGGAGAAATTATGGTGAAGGGTGGGTAATCCATTAATAGTAGTAGTAATAGCATTATTATTATTATTATTATTATTATTATTATTATTATTATTATTAGGGTTAGGGATGGAGCACTGGAAGCTTAACTCATCCACCCAGCATAATTTCCTTGTATTAAATTTACCATGCACACCCCACACTACTACTGGAGGGGGAAAAGGGGTACAATACAGCTGCCTATCTTTTGTAGCCTTAAGGGTAATAGCAGTGTTGAAGAGTGTTCTAAATTGGAAAAATTGTGTAGGTACAGTAAGTGTTAAACTCAGCCTAATTCCGGGAAGTGTGATGTGTATTGGGCTTTAACTGTTTTTTATTGGGAGCCGCTCAGAGTGGCTGGGGCAACCCAATCAAATAGGTGGCATACAAATAAATTATTATTATTATTATTATTATTATTATTATTATTATTTATTATTATTAATATTAGCAGTAGAAGAAGTAGTGCTACAACCCCAATGCACTTCATAACCACTCCCTCACAAACAGTGCTTTTTCAGAGCTAAAAGAGACATCAGCAAGGCTAGCCATGGATCTCCAATGGCAAATTCAGTTTGAAGCTTAATTGAGGCTTGAATTTATTTGTCTAGTAGTGCACCTTTTAGAGGTATTTCTATGCTTCTTCTTTTTTTAAAAAAACAACAACAAACAAAATTCTGTAATATGCCAGGATCTATAGAGAAAGGACAGGATACAAATCCAGGTTATAAGTACATTTATTATGTGTATATGCTCAATATATGTTTACTCAGATCTGACTTGTGAGCTTACTGGGGGTGGGGAAGAAGCCCTAAGGGATATTTAATGATAAGCTGACAAGTGGCTGTGCCCATGTGTTTAGAATTCGTCTGTAAGATGGATCACCGTGTTTCCAGCTCTGTTAAGGAAGGTATTGATCTGGATAGATCCAACCCAAGGTTAATCCATCAGGTTTCCAGATAACAGTGTCAAGACAGACAAGTCCTAGATTCTTCAAACACTAACTGAAAGAAGCAGATAGTTAGCGACTTGTCAATGGCACCACTACAACATCTGGGGCGGTACAAACTAACTTACTGGTGGGATACAGCACAGCATAACAACATCGGAGGGAGTGTTCCCCAGTTCACACCACATCTGTTGCTAGTAGTCAATACTTAAAACGGAAGAGGAATTCACAGGAATGACACAACTCAGTAACAGCAGAAAACATTTGATAACCTGAAGCTGAAGGAAAGTTACAATCAGTTGCCAGTTTGCAGGGTCACAACAGAAAGTTGTTTCTGATTGCTTCTGGTTGATTCAGGCAAATACCTCCAAGTGTGGGCTGTCACTGTTACCAGAAGTTCACTATTCCAACTGCAGAAAGGTGAATTCTCAGGAGGTGATGGACTCTCCTTCATTGGAGGTTTATAAGCAGAGGTTGGATTGCCATCTGTCATGTATGATGTAGTTGATTTTCCTGCATTGCAGGGGATTGGACTAGATGACCCCTAGGGTCACTTCCAGCTTTACAGTTATGTCTCTGTGTAATCTACTGGCATGCCGGTTGTCTGTAACACATTCTCAAGTTATTACAGTGGTACATCAGGTTATAGACGCTTCAGGTTACAGACTCCGCTAACCCAGAAACAGTACCTCAGGTTAAGAACTTTGCTTCCGGATGAGAACAGAAATCGCACAGCGGCAGCAGGAGGCTCCGTTAGCTAAAGTGGTACCTCAGGTTAAGAACAGTTTCAGGTTAAGAATGGACCTCCAGAACAAATTAAGTTCTTAACCCGAGGTACCACTGTATTAGGACTTTGCCACTTGCTTGTCACCAACTCCTAAACAGGTGCTATTATAAAATTCACGGCACCACTTGGTAGAACTTTATAAATGACAAGCTTATGTAGTGGTCATGTGCACAGCTTGGTAAAATGCCAGTTTCTAAATAGAGGTGTGTATTCACCATTCAGTTTCTTCCCAGTGTGCTTTCCCTTGATCAAACCACACTATGACTGCAGTTTCCTTAAAATGAGTAACATTCAAAATGCATATATCCAAATGTGTGCTGTGAGAAGAGAGAGGTTATAAACATATTGGGTGAAATTCCCTTTTAAAACAAAAGAGAGCATGGACATGGCAAGGTAAAGCTGTGGAACTGAACAGTCATCCAATGGCTGTATGAACAGACTGGTGAAACAACTGATATATAGTGGCAGATCAACTCACCCCCACTGTGGCACATGAACCCAAGCCTAAGGGAAAGTGGTAGGCAATGAAATAACATTCTTCACCTCGCTTAATACCTTGAGCTCCATCAGCATTGGCAAAGCTGAAAAGGTACACAGAATGGCAACAAATGGGTTGGAAGATGCTGTGAGTCTTCAGCAAAGAGAGCATGCTAAAAATAAAACATAAGCCTTGGTGGCCTATAGAGAGGGAGGAGATGGAAAGGCCATTAGGAGGGGATTTAATTGAGCATAAAATCCTAAATGGTATAGATAATGCCAGGGCAAGCTGCTACTCATGGGTCAACTCGAAGGAGAGGACAGGTTAGCAACAAGAAAGGAAACAGGTTCAGCTTGGTTTAGCTTCCAAAGCTCGTTCACACACAAATTGCAGGTGTGTGAGAAAACTAGTTGGAAAGAAGGGCACAGAACAAAGTATGCAGAAGGGCATCTAGTGGAAGGAGAGAGTTCTACTGGCTGCAGGTTTTAGAAAGGTTTAAATTAATACTCTGATTCAGTGCCAGTGTGATGCCCTGTCAGGTTTGTGAACACATTGACTCAGAACGCTACAAAGAGCTGTCTCAACCACTACAGAAAGAATAATAAGTTGTCACAGTGCTATGACTCTAATAAGAATCCTCTTAACACTTCTTGCATTATTGCAAGAGGAGACTCTCAAATATGTATAGCGATAGATAGATAGATAGATAGATAGATAGATAGATAGATAGATAGATAGATAGATGCTGGGTGTCATAGTTTTTGTAAATTTGTAGGCGAATGCATTCTAAAAATTCTGTGGATGCTCACAAATGGATGGGAAACCTGAGGTTGCTTCAAAGCTTACACTGACTGTGTGTTGGAAGTGGTGAGCCCCCTAAAATACAAAGCAGTGGTGTACATTTATAAAGTTGCAAGGGAATCAGGACCTGGTATCTGGAAGCTGTGACAAATTGCAACTCCCAAGATGTGTTATACTATGACGCCCCCATCAAAGTCACATTTGCAAACCTATTTTTATTTCATTTTCTGATATTTCTTGTTCCAAAGAATGGCATGCCTCAAATGTGGGGGAACCTTTGGCCCTCCAGATATTGAGAAATGTGCCTGTGCTGTTTTATTTTTGAAATGAGTCACCAAGCATAGGCACCAACTCTAGAGGACTGGGGTCCCTCCCCCCCAATAATTTTTTTCTGGGGGTTTCTTCAGTATTTCCCCCCCCTCCATCTACCTTGGCTGCCTCCCCCAGCCAATTGCTACCCTCTGTTTCTGGCTTGCCTTCAGGAGGAGCAAGGGGGCTCAGCAGTGGCGATGGGTGCTTGTGAGTACATGGCTCATGCATGTCTGTTCCCCACCTTCCCCCACTTCTTTGCTTGTTCCCTCCATGCCACCCCCCAAATTACCGCAGTGGCAGCCCAAGCACCAATGAGCAAGCCTGGCATAGGAGAGGCAAAGGAGAGATGAGTGCCTGGCTGGGAGGAGGCAGCTGACTGAGGGAGGCAGAGGAAGTACCCTGGCCATGCTGACGACCCCAATGCTGCCGTCAACTGCCTGTGCTTGCTGCACCTTTCTGGGCATGCACTGGCCCAAACCCTGGTTCAGAAGAAGTATGGTGTGGTGAGGGGCCAGGCGCGAAGGGCTCACCCCACCCCCAGTGTTTTGTTCAAATTGGTGCCACTGTCACCAAGAAAAGACCATGGCTTAGTGGCAGAGTGTCTTATACGCAAATGTCTGCATTACTGTATAACAGGGGTCAGCAACCTAAGGCCCATAGGCCACAGGTGGCCCACGGGGGTTGTTTAACTGGCCCCCGAGCCACCCCCGAACCGAGCCACCTGCTCGGCGAGTCCCCACGCACTGCGCTAAACCGGCGCGGTGTGGCACAGGGACTCACTTATGCTGCTCCGGAAATCACATCTGTGCAGACACAGGCACCGAAAATCACGGGCGTGCTCACACGCACACACAATCCGGCCCACGGAGGGGGATCTCCAGCCAAGAAGAAGAAGAAGAAGAAGAAGAAGAAGAAGAAGAAGAAGAAGAAGAAGAAGAAGAGGAGGAGGAGGAGTTTGGATTTGATATCCCGTCTTTCAGTCCTTTTAAGGAGTCTCAAAGCGGCTAACATTCTCCTTTCCCTTCCTCCCCCACAACAAACACTCTGTGAGGTGAGTGGGGCTGAGAGACTTCAAAGAAGTGTGACTGGCCCAAGGTCACCCAGCAGCTGCATGTGGAGGAGCGGAGACGCGAACCCGGTTCCCCAGATTACGAGACTACTGCTCTTAACCACTACACCACACTGGCTGCCAACCCCTGGTGTGATATCTGCACCAAGCTCAACCACTCCTTGCTGAGAACTGACTCCTTAAATGAATCACATTTATACTTCCTTGAGCCCTCTCTGTTTGGCATCTCACACAAAGGGGACTAGGCGAACAAGGATTGTAAAACACTTGGAATGGTAGCTCCTCTGGGGTTTTTTGACTGTTTGCTTAGGCAGACTAGGGCTGCTGATCTCTGATTCTGGGTCCCTTATGTTGATAGGAGGCCAGGACAGTCTATAATAGCAGTTAATGTTGTCATTTTATTTTTAGCTCCCCCCCCCAAGTTTTAAACTAAATTTATTTGTTCAATTCATATACTATATATGATATTAATATCAAAATATCATAGGACAAAAAACATCATTTAAAATTTATAGTAAACAGAGTGGATAATCCACATGATGTCTCACTCAATATTTTTCTTCATTGGAACTCATCCCAACTGTTTATCCAAGATAGTATATATTGTACACAATATGTTTAGCAAATTGCTTTCATGAAAAAAGATGAATTATAAATATAACAATGCAATCGATTCCCTGGCCTGAGATTCTCAACTTCCCTGAGATTCCCAACTCTTTCTTTACATATCAGATTGCACTTTTTAAAAACATCTCTGAATCCCTTACTCTAAATCATAACATAGGATGGTCAACCATTTAAAATGAAACTTTCTCCAGTAAGACACAGATAATTTGAACGATCTAAATGAAACAAATATTGGATAGAAACTTAGGAAGAGGAGGTGATTCGAAAATGCTGAAAAGACACAAATATAAATATACAATGGTCTCTAGGTAAGAGAGCAACTGATGAGGCAGTGCTCTGCTTTGTAGTGCAACTATGCAACGAAGTTGCATTGCCTCATTACAGCTCCCTCTTAACCTGGAAGCAAGCCTCATTGAACACAGTGGGACTTACTTCTGAGTAAACACGGATAAGACTTGGCTGCATAATGCATCTATGGCCCTTCTTCTGCATAATAGACCCCTTCCATGCTGCTTGTTTTGCATCCTGTTACGTTTGTCTTCCACTCTGGCACTGCCAAACTATTTCCATTTGAACACTCTGTCTCCCTCCTAGGCTCCAAACATCTGATTTGGCATTCCTTCTGCTCTTGTAAGAGTTTCTTCCACTTCAGAGCAGTCAGTAGCTTATTTTATTGATTTATCTGAGTGAAGCAGAAGGCTGGGGTTGTTTTTTTTAATGCTTTACCTTTATGCAATGCTGTTGTAATGCAATAACTGCATATAAATTAATGAATAAAGTCACTCCTGGTTAATAAGAGTTCTTTTCAGTTCCCTCCATTTGATTTGTACTACCTTTGCAACCTGATAAGACTAACTCCATATTTTGAGAGGTGTTCTCCTATGTTGATTTGAAGGGTGGAGTGTGTCTGACAGGCTGGACTGTAGTCCAAGAGGTTTTCTTTCTGCCATTTTGAATGGATCTGTTGTTGGCTTATAAATATACTGAATACAAAATGAAGCCGATTTGTACATTTATTCTTTACAGTACTGATCTTTCTTTCTTTTTGACAAGTTGTTAAATCCTCACTGGAACCAAAATTGAGCTGGTTCTTAACGCAAACTCATCAGCCTCCCTATATAGTTTCACACACACACACACACACACACACACACACACACACACACACTTAAAACCTAGCAAAGAAAAGCAGTGGCGTAGCATGGGTTGTCAGCACCCGGGGCAAGGCAAGTAATTTGCGCCCCCTAACCCGTGGATTTGCGCCCCCTAACCCGTGGATTTGCGCCCCCTAACCCGTGGATTTGCGCCCCCTAACCCGTGGATTTGCGCCCCCTAACCCTAACCCCCAGATGTTGTGCCCGGTGCGGCCGCCCCCCCTGCACCCCCCACGCTACGCCACTGAAGAAAAGGAATACGACATAAGAGTTAAAACTCTCACACACTCTTTCTCTCACACAAACACATGCAATTATTCCACTTCCTCTAGGAATCAGAAGCTGATTTCTCTCTCATTTTAGCAAGTATTGCTCTGAACTAAGCTTTCAATTTATATTAGAAGTCCAGAGTCAGGAGGATTACAAGCACCTCTTCTTTTGATCTTTAATAAAAAGTGAACATTTACTTCTGAACAGTAGCAGCAAGAAAGGAATTAAACCTGGAGAGAGCCAGCTGACCTTTGCAAAGTGTGGATCCAGAGGGAGCTGCATACTTCTGCACACACAAGAAACCTGTAGTTGTCAATCATAGCTTCCATTATATAAATATTCTAAATGAAAATATACAAATCAGATTGAATAATTATTTTTTTAGGATACGTTATAAAGAGTCAGTGCAGCATGTTCTGTATCAAGGCTGCAAGCATAAGCCAAAGTACACTCAGGGTTGGCCTGAGACATTTGGCTGTCTGAGTTGGGCAATATGGTGCACACTCCAGTTCCACATGCAGATGTTGACTGGACTGGCATCTTACATCAACTCTGACGATGGGAGAACATGCTCCTATATGCTTGAAACGGGAGGTCTGGTTAGAGGGCCCAGAAAAGCCCATGAAAAGTCCACAAGGAAATAGCTGAGGACTCAGAAGGAATAGCCAGCGGCTGCTACTGCTGCCCCTGAGTATCTGCACCTTGATACAGTTGTCTCACTCTGCCTAACGGTAGGACTGGCCATAAGTTCATATTTGAAGAGTGATGGTTTCAGTCTAGGTAAAAGTAGAGAATATGATAGGATGCCTACTAACTAGACATCTAGTTAACTAACTAACTAACTAACTAGATTTTTATAACAACCACACTTATGATTACATGCAACTCAGACAACTGAGGAGAGGGAGGGAGGGAGGGAGACCCTGTCGAAGAAGGCAAAAAGCTGTCCTTCCTGTCTGTGTTTTTATTTGTCTCTTTTTATCTGTCTGTGTTTTTATCCCTTAAGTTAAGATCATTACCACCCCATATTCTATCTGTCTTTTTGTTTTAAGATCATCCTTCATCTCTCTCTCTCTCTCTCTCTCTCTTGCTCCCTCCCTCTTCTGAAGACAGAGAGAAGCAGTGTGGGGTTGTAATCATCTTAATACAATTTTAGAGTGAGAGACAATGTGGGGTGCCTCTGGCCTCATGCATAGCCAAGTCTTGCCATACGCCTCACTGACATACATCCACTGTATTTCTCCAAGAGAATGCAGCTCTCAACCCTTCTAGGTTTCACCTTGTCCAGAATCCTGTTTTTAACAGTACCCCTCTTGATGCTTCTTGAAAACCCACAAACAGAGCAGGAAAACAACAGCCCTTTCTTCACCAAGCATCTGGTACTCAGAGGCAGACCGCCCTCCAGAGCCTTACTTACTTCTGAGTAATCCCATGGAATCATGGTGTCCATTGCTCAGTTGTTGTTTTTTGAAGAACGTATGCGTAGGACAAAAAAAAATATCCCACCCTTCAAGTGTTCTTAAAGGAAAAGATAAAAGGTCCAGTCGTGGACGACTCTGGGGTTGCAGCGCTCATCTTGCTTTACTGGCCAAGGGAGCCAGTGTACAACTTCCGGGTCATGTGGCCAGCATGACTAAGCTGCTTCTGGAGAACCAGAGCAGTGCACGGAAACGCCGTTTACCTTCCTGCCGGAGGGGTACCTATTTATCTACCTGCACTTTGACGTGCTTTCAAACTACTAGGTGAGCAGGAGCTCACCCTGTCAAGGGGATTTGAACTGCCAACCTTCTGATCGGCAAGCCCTAGGCTCTGTGGTTTAGACCACAGCACCACCTGCGTCCCTTCAAGTGTTCTTAGAACTGGCTAAACATTTTGAAAGACCTCAAGTGCTTTGAATATAATGTCCATCAATTCTGTCCATAGCATTTTTTATATTATATGGTAGCCAGAAATGACCAGTAACCAGCCTAGGGCAGTGCCCATATGGTGGATATTTCCAAATATGTGGGGTAGACTTATTTGTAGAAATTTCACATATGTGCTCGCTTTTCATAACCTTCATGATATAATTCAAGCTGTTTTGTTTTGACGTGCAAAGACATCGAAATCTATGTATCTAAGAAAGGCACACTCTCCCCATAAATCCTGTATGCCCTAGCCTGTATGGTGCTCTTGTTTGCTACTTTTTACTATACCATGCCCACTCCAAAAGTTTTATAGGACACTCATCCAGGAAGTTTTCAGTGGGTTCCTACTACCTCAGTGGTTATTTCCTATTATTGCACTCTACTTAAACGTATGTCTGAATCCTGGCAATACAGCAGTTTCACTTTGTAAACATTGTATAGCCTTTAGTGCAGCCTTGGTCAAATCCTCATGTGCAGCAGGTAGACACAGATATCAATGATCTGACGCTTTCTGAATTTTGAAACACAACATCCCACACTGAAGTGAGACGGACAATGTGTGAAATAGGTTCCTGCAACAAATATGCAAGTGCAGTACAGTGGTACCTCGGGTTACAGACGCTTCAGGTTACAGACTCCACTAACCCAGTAATAGTACCTCGGGTTAAGAATTTTGCTTCAGGATGAGAACAGATGGTGGTGTGGCAGCAGCGGGAGGCCCCATTAGCTAAAGTGGTGCTTCAGGTTAAGAACAGTTTCAGGTTAAGAACGGACCTCTGGAACAAATTAAGTTCTTAACCCAAGGTACCACTGTAATCTAAGCCCCCACCCCCTGTTCTAGATAATGGATCTTGAAATAGATTCTGTGTGTTTGCATTTGAAACCTCCACACCAGTTTTACTTCAGCAAAATTTTATTCTCTTAAGTTTACATACAAGTTTGGATGTGCAGGGCCAACCTGCCAGTTAGCTACACTGAGACCTTTCAATCAGATGGCAAATCAGGAAAGGTGGTGAATTTCCATGTTTCCCTTGCCTGCTAGTAGTGCTGCCACTGCAGTAAAGTGGTCAGCAGCATTCCCACAGTGGTGTCAGGCATTCAGAGCTGGGTGGCACTGGAGAACCCCTGCAATGCTACTGCTTTACTGCAGCTGCTGTTTGGGACCATCTCACAATGCCTCACTCTGAAGAACGACCCTACATTCCCTAGAGTCCTTTGCCAGAGTGTGGCATTGCCCTTGGGAACCTTGGTACACCCATGCCACAGCAGTAAAAACAGGAGGGGGAAGGAAGAAGTTGGTGTTAGTGGGTGGCATGTGTGGGCAGTGCAGGTGGAAGAAAATCTGCACCAGCTCAGGGACAAAATAATCAGTGAATTCCATAGTTCTTTGAGGTTTATTGGAGTCCACCACTGAATACAAACAGTGAAGAAAACTTGTTGAAAGGATTTACTTTGTTGATCCCTCTTCCCCAAAATCTAGGGCATATAACTCAGGTATTTGTGCACATTCTTGGTTAACCTGATAAGGGAGGTGGATTTGAAAAGAGGCATAATTTATGTTGGACAAATGCATTTCTGGAAGTCTGTGTGATTTGATTCACAGTGGCATTTTGGGGAGTTGCAGAAACAAGTCCTTCCATGTATGACATAAGTGGCATTGTCTCCTTCTCCGCAGGGCTAGCTTCATGGGGACCCAAGGCAATAGCTGAGCACACTGACCATATGGAGCACTGGAGACATTATTTGGAGTGTGCTTGTACAGACCTACTCAGTTTAACCATATCCGGCATTCAGATTATTCCAGCATTGCTCATGAAGAAGTGGCTGTCTGGGAAGCCGGAAGCCTCCCTTGGCCATTCTATTTGCACATTTTTTATTGATGAAAAGGAGTGGGGGGAGGATATCACACAGAAGAAATAAGAGTGTGGGCAATGGAATTAAGCATGCACTGTAGATCTTGGCACAAATAAGAGAACAGGTTTTGGAACGTTATAACACGTACATTCATTTTTATAAAAATTATTTATTTTTTCACAGAGCATCCAAGAAACAATATATTTCTTTTGCTTTTAGAGAACAACAACTGGGAGACCCAGTGTGTGCAGCCAATATCGCAGTTATAAATTCCAGCAATGGAGAGTGAATGCAAAGTATTTGCCTGGTGAACAGAATGCTTTGCTTAGACTGCAAAGATAGGCAGTGAGTTCAAGTCCCAGTGGGGGTTCTGCTTTTATTAGAAATACTTCATATCTTTTATTCACTGTGTCAAATGGATCGCCACACTTTCAGCACTTAATTATCTTTATCTTCCAAAAAAAAAATGCACTGTCTTTAATGAAAATAGTTAAATAACTCTCATTGTTCAAGGCAAAGCCATAATAAGAGGAGGCAATCCTGTCAAGAGCTGAGTGCCCTGCACTCCCAGTCAGATGCAAGGCAGCTTAAAACCACCAGCATCCCAGTGGTAAGGTTCAGGATATCCTAGCTATGTTGCAGTGCTGGACTTGGACACTGACAGTCAGCACTACAACCTCTATTTCCCATAGTATTTTCTGCAACTGTAGGCTGGCTGAAAAGGGAAGAGAAGCCAGAGTGTGACCAGAGAATCCTTCTCCCTTCCAGATCCAGATGTGAAAATATTTATCGCCTGGCACCTAAAGATACTGTATGAAACAAAGGCATCAAATGAGCCTCCCTGTTAAGTCCCCTGGAGGAAGATCAGATTTGCGTGAGAATCTGTTCCCTTTTGTACAGATGAAGTGAACCTTTATCCCTGTGTAACCTTTGGCACTTCACATATTGCTGAACTACAACTCCCATCAAAAACCTTGCTCTAAAAGAATGCACATGTAGTCTGGGCATGCTCCTAGAGCTAAGCATTATCATTGGAGGCACAAGTAGCTTCCTCAGTGAGGAGCTCCATTTACCAACTTTGCTCAATGCCCCAACTAAAGTGGAATAACCTGGTTCTCAAGACCCACTTATTTATCCAAGCGTTTGTATGGTTCCTGTTTATCAACCTGTTTTAATGTGTATTTACTGTTTTATCCCCCTCCCCACCCCAGAGTTTATTATGCGCCTGTTTATTTTATTTATTCATTTATGGGATTTTATAAACCAACCTATATTTGGAGTTCTAGTATTTATTTTATTTTTTTATGATTGCAAACCACTCCGGTTATGAGGAGGAGGCTCTACATATTTTAAATAAGTTAATTAAAAGTATAGGACTTTTTCATTTGGGGGCATGATAGAGGTGTATAGAATTATGCATCGTGTGAAGAAAGTGTACAGAAAAATGGTTTTCACCCCCTCTCAAAATAGCTGAATGGTAAGTGATTCAGAACAGACAAAAAGAGCAGCTTCCTCACAATTTGCTACATTAAGATGTATCCCTGTGCAGCAGCTGCTGGGGAAACATGAGATTGACAGTGCTGCTGACCTCATGTCTTGCTTGTGGACTTCCCATAAGTGACTAATTGGCCACTGTGATAACAGAATGGTGGACCAGATGGGCCTTTGTTCTGATTTAGCAGAGGTCTTTCTATGTTCTTAAGATAGTGCTGTTAGTTGGCCTTAAATAGCATAAAGTCAAATAGGTGAGGGCATTTTATCTGAGGTTGGTTGTGTGTTCGAACCTTCACATCACAGCAATGCACATTCATGGAACTTCATCAACTTACTCTCATTCTAGGATGAAAAATATGGGACTCCCAGCAGTCAAAAGCCTATACATCTATTTGTTTCTACAAGTTAATGCCACTGTATTAAGGAAGGATTAATATACAGTTAGGTATAAATGGGTAAGCATGTTTCTTAAGCATTCTAAGGACTCTATGGAATATTCTATTCTGTTGCAAAGTGGGCATGAATGGAGGAATAACCCAGTAATGAAAGGGTTTATTGGGTAAATAAAAGAAGAATTATACCTTTTACGCTCCATCTTAAGGATTTTTTATTCAGTCCTGCAATTTTTAGTGTTTCTCTTGCAATGATGGAACAATGGGGGAACCCTCCTGTGACTAATTTAACACCTGTAATTTATCCTAGACAGGAAGCAAAGATTGCATAGTCTAATGGGTGAAGCGTGTGTGCCCTAATCAGTAAGCACAATGAATTCAAATTCTGTTGGCGATCCTTGTCTTTCGCTGCAGTTTCTGCTAATTTGTTTCCATCTGTGAGGTGATAAATTAATTTCTACCAATTTTCTACAGCTAAGGTAGAGGTAAAGAAACTGTATAATTGAAATATTTCATGTCATCTCTAAACTATTACAGATCCAGAGGGGTTCTAGGGAGCTAGATAAGAGAGGCAGTATCCAAAAACTGTTAAAAATGGCCCCATGTAGATTTCTGTAATGCATGTTCTTAAGAATCCTGTAGATTAATTTCATTATTAAAGTGACAGAACTTGAGGTTTGGCGCTGTTAGTCATCCACAATTTTTCATTCCACTCTCCATAAAGGTAACTGGGAGAGGCACAACTCTTGAAATTGCTTCACAAGTGCCAATTCTAAGGACAATGAGAGTGTTCTGACAGTCATGGGATAATAATCCTTAATGGTAGCCAATCCAAATATTTGGATGTAATTAACATTTATTTCTGCTAATGCTATTGGAAGAATTACCATTCATGTAAGGTTGATATGGGTAGAAATTAGTGTAGAATGTGACATGTATGACTTCACACACACACACACACACACACACACACTTAGTATAACACGTCAGTGTTGCAAACATTTTCTAAAAAGAGTTCTTAATTAAGGCAGGATTTTTAATTTAAAAAATTGTGTAACTTCACTAAGTGGATGAGAGAGCTTATGGTAAGAGATAGAACATGTAACATGGAAGCAAAAGAATTGGTGGCTAATTTGAATGTCTAATGTAACCTCGTAGCAAGAAATACCAGTTAGTAGTTTGTTTCCATACTTGCATGAGGCAACAAATTGAACTTTGTCTGTAATGATTGTCGCTGTATTCATAATGTTCGTGACTTTCATCTGTAATTTGGATAAAAACTACTTGGATCTCAGGTTTTCAAATGCCAGAAGGCTGGGAAAGAATATTGACATTTCAGAAGGGGGAAGACTGGAATTCATAAATATCTTGATAAGTTGTAGCTAAGTGGGGTAAATTTTCACCAGAGACAAATGGAGTGTGCTGCATATAGTACAGGAAAGCCAAATTTACAAATATATAGCAGAGGAGCATAGCTGCTGAGAAAGATCAGTCAGTCAGCAGATACGTATAAAGGATCATAAGAAAATACAAGTCAATAGAGTATCTGGTTCAATACTGGAAGTCAGTTTAGAGGAGGAAAGACCGTGAACAGCATTTGAGTATATTAATGAATCAAATGCTTTAGAAATAGTGTATACCATTTGGGTCTCTCAGTCAAGGGCAGTATACTTAGGAAGTTATGATGTTGTCTTTTGTGCTCATTAAGGAGTTGTATAAAGGACTTAAAACACAGAAGAAAAGAATAACTGGAACTACAGGAATCATTATTTAAAAGTTGGGCAGTGGAGGACAAAAGCTATAGTATTCAAACTCTACCTTTATAGCCATGTTGAAAATGAACCTGTACCAGTTATGATTTAAAGTAAGGTGGGATAAAGGTGTTAGTCTAACTCTTGCAGTTTGGAGGACCTTAAACCATTAGATGCATGTGTTTTCCTCAGTTGACAGGAATATACAGTTGTAAAGAAAAACTAAGGAGAAAGGAGTCGAGTGGCAATGAAATGCAAATGCACAGACTGTGAAAATTCAATTAAATCTGGATCTGAAAACCTATGGCCCATGGGAGGGTGTCTCAGGGGTCATAGGAAACATTGACATTCCCTGTACATCACTGGAGAGAGGGTTGTGATGTCAGGGAGTAAGCTCCTTCCTGCCCCTATGGGAACACCCTGGCCCTAGTGATGTCAGTTCTGCAACAGTAGTGAGGTCAAGATTAGGGGGAGGGGTGTTACTGGGGATCTGTCAATGGAGGATCCGGAAACAGCTTGGATCTGAAGTATACAAAGCCATCTCAGCCACCTGACATGCTCCAAAACTGGGGGGAGATTTTGACTAGCTCAGAAGGCAATCTAAGATTCTCCCTCTAATTTCCCTTTCATTGTTTGTCTTTAGTCCACTCTCCACCCCTTGAGATTGCAAACCTAAATGTGTGCATGTAAAAGAAGTCCAATGACCATTCATAATAGCACCAATTATTGGTAAAACAATCACCCTCTTATTGCTAAGTTAGTTGACACATTTTGGCTCATAATTATCTTTCTAGAAAGCATGTCAGAAGAATGTTTTCAACCTGACATAAAATGTCATAAAGGACGATGACATGCTAGTCCTCTGAGACAAGGAATTCCATAATCAGGGCATAGTTAAGGAATATATCCTATTCTGAGCTCCTTCACAGCCAACAGGATTGGGGAACCTATAAAAGAGGCCTATAAATGCATGGAAGTCTGAAGTGGGAACAGTGGGCACAATTGCCTAACCAATGTGTTCAATTAATGTCTCAACAGGAGGGGGTCCAGTGTTTGCCACACAGTGAGAATGTGGCTGGATCCAGGGATAAACTCCTTGTCCTGGATAGATGGGGGAGGGGATGGCCATTTGATGTTGGCCTCCCCTGGCCATGCTGAACCCATTGTTTGGGTGGGCCTTGCCTGCAAGCCTATCGGGGCATGGGCATGGGGGCTGTGCCCTGCCCACCCTTGGGGACCAATGCAGAATTTACCTCCCACTCACCCAGACTGTTAGGGGCCCCCTCAATGGGGGAGTGGGCAAGTTGATGTAAGAACCTTGCTGTGCTTAATCGGTTGCTGTATTTGGGGCTAGAGAGGAATTTTCTCCTGCAAGCAAATTGACCAGTGTAAAGGTTTTTACCTACCTCATAGCAACTGTCACAACTTTGATGGATATTCATCATGCAGGTACCCAGTTAAAGGAATCCAAGAGGCGTGAATCGGTCTGGGAGTCCACACTTGCAGACCAATGGGCCAAAACAGCTCCGAATGGCAGGTCCATACGGGGTCGTGGCAGCTAATCCATTTTTTGGGTGACTCCCCAGCACACAGTTGATCCACTGGGTTCCTATCAGCCAGCATGTAGGCGTTCTGATGCCAGATACAATTTGGCCAATGACTTAGCCAAACCTACTCTTACCTGTAATCAATAAAGGTGTGGCCTAATTCAACCCAGTACCGATTCTTGTGTTCATTTCCTCAGTCTTACCCACATCAGCTGCAGACTTCATGCCTGAGGTGGCAAGGAATCACCTGCATGATGTTCTAAATGATTATGAACCAAAAATTCATGTCGCTATGCTTGTGAAATGAAATATCTTTCAGAAATCTGCAGGAAAATCCTTGTATTATTTTGATAAGTGAGTGTTTTAGTGAATGAAAGTGAGTGAAAGTGTAGCCAGGATTTGTTTAACCAATACCTTTGAGGGTCCTGTATGTGACTCCCAACATTCCATTTTCCAAGACATGGAAACTTTTTCTTTAGCTTCTAATTTTGCATTACAGGAAGGAACAAATCATTGCATCCCAATGGAGGTGGGATGCTGTGTTCCAAAGCTGAAACGACTTAATGAGAACCTCATTAAAGAGAGCCAGTGATGACAGTGGCAGCAGGTTTATATGCACACTTAATAAGTTACCTGGATTTATTATTTCTAAAATGAAGACTATCAGGTGTGTCTGAGAGTCATGTCAGTGACCTGTAAGCCCTTCCCCTTATTCTACATGTGATTGCACTTAAGCTACTTCTGTGCTCTGTTCAGCACTTTGTACAAGATAGGTCCTGGGTAAATGCTTTTGCACAAATGCAAACGCAAGGTAGGACATTCTGTTATTTTTATTCCTGCTGTTAAATATGAGTGTTTGAAATGAAACCAAGATGTGCCTTGGATTTGCATATATGGAGGACAGAGTCATCAGTCCGGCTAGTACTATGGAAAAAAGGAAGCAGAAGACATTGAAGGGGGAAAGCCTAGGAAAAAAGCAACAACCAAGAGCAGTCATGTGGTGGCTTTTTGCCTTATGAACGCAGTTCTAGTAGTATACTCTTAAGATATGCTGGGTGACTGTGCTTGTCTGCACAGACAGTCATTTCAGACAACTAATCTGTAGGTAGGGATCTGGCACTAGGATGCTTGGCTTGATTCACAATATGTCCTTGCTGCTGTTATACTCCTGTCTTTCTTGGCCAAGTGTAAGAGAGGCCAAAAGCCATCCCCACTCATAAAACAGAGTTTCTGCTGTGTCTTCATTTCTCCCAGATAGATCAATCCACTCTGTCCTGACCAATTTGCTCTGCTGTCGGATTGCTGCCGCCCATGTCCTTGTTGCTGCTTTGCAGGATTAAAAATTAAACTGTGTTAGATGAGAGCAGCCGGGATTCTTGCTTTGGTTTATTGACAGAGTCTATTGACATCCCTCCTGTCCTTCTGCCTCCTCATCTGAGCCAAGGACAGAATGTAAAAGTAGGTCAGTTCAACGAGAGTCCTGGGCTGTGTTGTCCTTCAGTGACACAGATGTTCTTGGAAGGCTTATTTATCTCCTTGAAATGCACACATTTGTGAATATGTGTCACAACCCATGCATGACTTTATAGGTGCAGTAAATGAAGACTTGCAGCCCTTTATGGTTTCCAAGATGCTGAGAACACATAAGCCCAACTAAGAAATACTCTCTATTTGCCTTTGAACAGTTTGACCACTGAACCAACCACAACCAACACAGCAAAGAAACATTGCCAGCAGTTAAGGGTGCTTTAGAAGCTGAATGGGATGGAGGTGATATGCTTAGCATAATCCATTGCACAGCCTTGGTGGCCATATATGTGCATGACGTTGCAATGGAATGTGTGTGGCTTGACAAAATATGGACATGCATCATAAAGCCAAATTGAGCACATCCAGATGTGTCATTAGCACATGTCAAGTGACAGAGCAAAATGATCCTGTGATCATTTCATTATTATAAAGCTATCTTGCTAAAAGTTGCAGCTGAACAGGATATGATGATATAAAATATAAAGCAAAGCTCTGGCACTTTTACAGTCATACCATGAAACCTTTTTAAAAAGTTGTTGGTCTCAAGCTGCTTCAGCAGATGTGAAGATCTATCACTGTGTATTATCACTGCTACAATATCTTTCCATATGTGGCTGGACACAAAGAGGCTGCAGCTTAAGTAAAAGCCACACAACTAATTTTCTGATTCTCGTGAAGACATTTCCCTACTTCCTTTTTCAACATTTGGTAGTTTGAGGTGAAATAGGGTCTTGGAAAGGGCTTTGGGTGGGCAGCTACCATGCTTTAAACAAGCCTTGGGAAAACAACTCGTGTGCATTTTGAGTGGGGAACTGAATGCAGAATAGACCCTTTATACTTTTTATTTTTTATTTTTAAAATTTGTATACTGCCCTATACACATAGCTCTCAGGGCAGTTCACATCATAAAATTACAGTATAAAAAAACCACACATCATGTGACCATGCTCCATGTAATCAGTGAATTATAGGAAAGTTAGACATGTAACCGACCCCATGGCAAGGAATTGTTGAACAGCAGCCTAGTGGTGTTATAACAAGGAACATAGCAATGTTCTTATGCCTCAGATGAGCGGTGGGAGAATAGCTGCAACAACAATTGGCTTGGATTGGGCAGCTCGGCACTCTGAATTATACACACAAACTCACCCTCACTTCCATGGACAGCTATTGTCTAATTCTCCCATCTGTAATGTGGCTGTTATCAAGCTTAACCAGCCAGTGAACCTCAAATCTGAGTCAAACCACCTGTGTTCTTGTTTTTACTTCGTTTGCCTGCTGTTTTGGCAGAGGTGACAGCAAGTCAGCAAAATGGAATATCAAAATATGCTTACAGGCAATGATGGATACAAATCAATAGAAGTAGGAAAATGAAGGTCACATGCCACTAGCACACATGGTTCTTCTTTGGGGCCTGTGCCCCAACCTTTTAATGAATATGAGATGTGCATATCAAGAACAGCAAGAGATCCAGAGGTATGAGTTTTGGCACAGTTTCCAGTTTTGCAACATGTCGGTCCTTTGGCCGTCTTGCTTGTAGATCACCTAATCTGAATGTGTTGTGATGTGACTATAAAAATACCCGCCTCCTCACCTTCCGTGAGTGTTGGAATTTGATGATCTCAAAAAGTCCTTGGTGTGTGTGTGTGTGTGTGTGCATGTGTGGTGTGTGTAGGAATAAAGGAGCAGAACAGTTTTGAGTAGATAAAGATGTTTTACATGATTTACAGCCTGACCTTAAGATGTTCTTGGCTGTGCATCTGAAAGAAAGAGAAGCAGAAACTTCCAGATGGGCTGAGGTTTTCTTTTTCTTATCAGAAGGGTTAAAATAAATGCTATTTTCCTGCTGCCTTTTTTTCCTCAGCCTCATTGCTGATAAAAGGAAGAAATATTTTTTTTCCTATCAGATTGCGCAATAGGGAAGCCTGCAGAGACCAAGCATTCTCTCCTCCAATGCATGCCGTCACATAATAGAGGGCTGCACCTGACGGGGAGGGAAATAGATTGGGGAGCAGGATAGGGTCTGAGTGACCTCCATTGCTTTAATGTCCAAATTGCATTGTAATTGCCCTGGTCCAGCCATGTTGCAGGGTAAATAGGGGCTGGGCAGGGGAGCGTGGATTACATTGCATTCTGGGTAAAAGCTACAGATTTGACTTCCTTGTCCATAAATTATCTCAGGGACAGCCAACATACTGTCCTTCAGTTGTTACTGGACTTCAACTCCCATCAATGCTATTATTCATAATACTGGCTGGGTCTGATAGGAGCTCAAGAACAACAATATCTGGGTGATCCCCCTGGGTTAGCTGGTGTGGACAAACCAAGTGGATCCTACATAGTTAGGAAAGAAGATTTACTAGGCTGTATGGCCAGTGGTATGTCAGCGCAGCCTATGCAATGTTGCCCCAGGCACTCACACACAGAATAGATGACCGTGTGCTTACTCATTCTTTCTTCAGTGTAGATGTGAATGCACAGCCACCCCTGATATCTGTGTGCTGTGTGTGGTTGCCCAGCCCACACATTTACTGGGGGGGGGGGTGTTCACTGATCTTGGGACCCAAGCCATATATTTCATTCCTACTTCTGCTACTCCTTCCTTTGTTTTTCAGTAAAGGCATTTTCCCACTCAGGTGACATATCCCTATATAATGTTTAAATATGGAGGCACATATCAGAGCTGCCTGGTGAGTTTCTAAGTCAGGGCACAGAGACTCTGGGTAATAGCAAAAGAAATAAGAAACACAAAAACTGACTAGTTTCTTAGTTTTACCTCTAGAGCAGGGGTCAGCAAACTTTTTCAGCAGGGGGCCGGTCCACTGTCCCTCAGACCTTGTGGGGGTGAGGGGGATGAACAGATTCCTATGCCCCACAAATAACCCAGAGATGCATTTTAAATAAAAGGACACATTCTACTCATGTAAAAACACGCTGATTCCCAGACCGTCCATGGGCTGAATCTAGAAGGCGATTGGTCCGGATCTGGCCCACGGGCCTTAGTTTGCCTACCCATGCTCTAGAGCAGCGGTTCTCAACCTGTGGGTCCCCAGATGTGGTTGGACTACAACTCCCATCATCCCTAGCTAGCAAGGCCAGAGCTCAGGGATGATGGGAGTTGTAGTTCAACCACATCTGGGGACCCACAGGTTGAGAACAGCTATCTAGAGCAAGGGGAGCCAATGTAGTGCCCTCCAGATGTTGCTGGATTTCAATTTCTATCAGCCTTAGCTGGCATGGCCAATGGTCATGAGAGTTGTAGTGGAACACTCTCTGAGGATGCATCATTCTGGTGACCCCTGCTGTTGAGTCTGATCCATATTTTTCATCATATTTTGACTCCAACATTACTGGATCAATTTGCAAGAAGATACAGCAGATAAAGTTTTAAACTTACCATGGTTACTGAAACCAAACATGGGATATGTAATTGGATTCTCCTTTTGTAAATACACATCATTCCTAACAGGCACAGAGAGTTCTAAACTTGATTTGAACAGTGAGACTGTTATGTGGGGCACTGGATAACTTTTACTCGTGGATTTTGCTAATACAAATTTCACTACCAAATAGGAATATGGAGATATTTGGTTCACTTTGCAATTAAAGGTGAACCTACCTGATCTGCACTTTCGAAAAGAATAACCAAACCAAACCACATTAAAATTCACACTGAATTTTGCAATGAAGTTCTCCTGCCATGTATGCAGAAAAATGCACATGCTTAGATAAGGTGTACACAAAAGTAACATTCAAAGGTGCATTGCATAAGAAGAAATTACTCTGCACATATGCATAGGCAATTTCACATAGGCAAAGTTGCATACAAATATATGCATATTAGGAGAAAGTCACACTAAAATCCTGCTGAATTTTCATGAATTATTATTATTATCTTAATCACAAATGATTGGGAAATGTGGAGAACTGATGGAAGAGTAGGAAAATGAGAAACTGTAATTGACAGATTCACCCATCCCTACTCCCAAACTCCCAAACTGTTGTTTCGCCAGGCTGGGCACACGTGCAAAGGTGCATCAACTTCAGCTTCATAAAGAGCTACTATAAGCTTCAAGTGATGGCTAAGCACTCCTCTCTACCCTACTATCATTGCCTCGGTCATATTTTGAGTCCCCTGCCTTGTTTCAAAGTAAAAGACAAAGAGAGAGAGATTCCAAAACAGTGGGAGATACAAGAACAGATCTCTTGCATTATGTATGGCTTGGCCCTAAGAGTCAAGCTGGGTTCCTTCCTACTTCTTGATCAATAACTAGAATTTAATTAACAATTCTGTAGTTAATTAATCAGGCAGTACAGCTCCAAATCCCTTTCTAGAGAACTGCTGATATATTTTTTTTCAGGGCTAACAAGAACAAAGGATTATGAAAACCAAATTTAGCTGGAAAAATGAGCCAGCTATAACTGGTGTACACAGTGGGGACAGATTGGATGGAGGGGAAAAACATTGTACGCATACACACTTCAACAGTTTGTAATAAAACTGCACTGCAAAGCTGTCGGCTTCCATCATTCTGTTATCTAGAGAGGGAAATCAAGCTGAATTCTGCTGTTTGTGAGGCAAAAAAACCAAACCCTGCAGAACAGCTGCCTGGGTGCAAGGGGCAACACAGAAATATTGAAACAGCTTTTGGGTACCAGCACCCAGATGGAGATTGCACACTGTGGAAGGATGGTGGTGAAAGTGCCAGGGGCTGTTTGAAACAGTAAGCTGTGATAGTCTCAGAGTTCCATTTCATGCATTTCTGCCTAGCATTGTTTTCGACCAGTTTTGTAAGGCATTTGTTTCTTTTTGAATTATTTAGGAAGCTCCACCGGCATTTTGATCTTTTGTCTTTCCTACTTCAGTCATGTCCTCTGGGTTGATAACACATGGCCACAGTTCTCCGTCTCTGTCTTTCCCTGTCACCAGAGAATTTCAAATGTCGCCCTTGGGTTTGACACTGAGGAGAATGGCCAGACTTTAAAAATCCTCCACCTCCACACGCTAGTGCAGCCGATAAAAGGGATTTATCAGTCTGCACTTTCCTCAGCTTAGCTCACGTTGATATGTGAGGTAAATTTTTCCCCATCCTTCATGAGCACTGGTTCAATGCTTCCCTGGAGCATTGCGCCACACAACTTTATTTGACTTATAATCTTGGAAAATGTCTCTCAAATGCTTATACACTAAGTGTATAATTCAGTTAGAGTTGGAAAGTGAATAAATTAATTTCCAGTCACAGCCAAAAGCAAAGAGGAAACAAATAAAATGGTTATGAGAAAGAAAGTGTGGAGTAATGAGACTTAAAAGCAGGGTGGAGAACATCTGGCCCTCAGGTTGGATGTGGGACTTCCTCATTCAGCCCACAGCTCCCCCCCCCCCCCGTTCTTATACACTGCTCAGAAATTAGGCTTTTAATATATACTGTAAATATATTTCACTGGTACTAAGGGAAGCATGTTTTCAAGTCTAATTGTGGCACAGGGATGATTTGGGGAGGGGGTGTTGCAGCTTCCTGCACACTGTGCTTACCATGAAAATCACAGTCACACAGAAATTTGGCTTAAAAAGCAGTACCATTGTATCAAGTTGTTGTTGTTGTTGTTGTTAGAAAGCCTAATTGCAGCACAGAGGGTCATTTTTGATTGGAGGAATTGCTATTGGGAAGGTAAGGGTTAAGCCTCCTCTCCTCACACATTGCAAACTCTTAACACACCTGCCTGCCCCTCTTTAATGTAGCAAGACTTTAAAAGAAAAACTTACATTGCTGCCAATTGTATGCCTTAAAGCAAAGACAATATTGGATAGTACATTTTAAGGTGAGTTTGTGCATGCTAGGTTGATCTCTAGGGCAGCCTCTAAAATAGCTGAAACTCTGCCCTTCCACTCATCATGCTGCTGTTAGGCTACAAAGCTGGAGAAGAATTACAGCACTTGGGGGCAAGGATGCAAACAGCATGAACTAATTGTGCTTCTGCTTGCTCGTGGGTGCCATATTTTTTGTTTGTTTTGCCCAAAATATATCAAGACAAAGCCAGAGTGAAGACAGGAAGCATCAGATTGACTTGCTTACATGAACTTGGCATGTAACACCTGAAGCTAAATCAGACATAGGAATAGAGGAAGCTGCCTTATACTTACTCAGATCATTGGTCCATGTAGTTCAGTATTGCCTGAATTGACATGCAGCTCTCCACAGGGTTTCTGGCGGGTTCTTACACTGTCCCACCTGGAAATGCCAGAGGTTGAACTGCATGCAAAGCGGATGCTCTTCCACTGAGCTACAGTCCCTTTCTTTATGCCTGAAGCTAAATGAGACTGAGACCAGTCCTTCCTGCCCTAATTCTTTTGATATCTTTATCAGAATACTTGTTCTAGGTGGACTCATCATCTGAGGTATGGTGGGTCTACTCAGTGGTGGTGTACTGGTTGTGAAATGCTCTCTCCAGGGAGCCTTGGGGGCTGGAACCAGGAAGATGGTTGTGATGGTGGGCCACAGCAGCACAGTCCTGCGTCCCTTTAGTCATATGGAACTGCTTCACGCAAGGGTTTTCTCTTCTTGTTCTGGGAGATATGAACAAAAACAGGCCTTGTGAATTGTAGACCTGAAAGCCAGGGTGCTCCAGTATCAGCAGGAGCAAAGGAAGAGAAGGAGGACATCCTCCCCCTGACCTTACCTGATGGACCTTAGGGTAGAATTGAGCTCTAAGAGAAAGAGTTGGCTTCACCCAACCTCTCCCCAGTTCCTAATATGAAAAAGCGGGGTTCCCCCAGCCTTCTACAGTTTTCTACCCTCCAGCTGTTTTAGCAGCCCAGCTTACATGGTGGGGGGCCAGGGATGATAGATGTAGTCCAAAGCATATAGAGAGCACTGAGAAGGCTTATCTAAATAACATATGTCCTGCTTCTCTCTCTTTATTTTTTAAAAAATGCTTTTTATTAATTTTTAACATAAATATACAATTTTGATCCAAATTTTCACAAATTCCATACTTTTGGACTTCCTTCAACTTCTCTGACAATCATCCATATTTAACTTTTGCTTACGCATTTCTTCTGTTCTCTATTGCCATAAGTCCCCCCTCCAATCATCCATTTTCATTTAACAATATACCTCAGTTTTTACAGTGCTTCTTTAAACCCCACTAGCGTTGTTTGTACTTCACATGTACTTTTCAGATATTCCACAAATTTCCCCCAGTCCTCGATGAACTTTTGGTCTCGAAGATATCTAACTTTCCCTGTTAACTTGTCCAGTTCTGCATAGTCTGTTAATTTCATCCTCCATTCCTCTTTCGTCGGTATTTCCTCTTGCTTCTACTTCTGGGTCAGTAGAATTCTTGCTGGTGTAACTGCGTATTGAAAAAGTTTATAATCCTTCCTTCTTATTTCCTTTCCTGTAATGCCTAAAAGTAGGGCTTCTGGTTTCTTAACAAATGTATACTTCAACATTTTTTTCATCTCATTATATATCATCTCCCAGAAGCTCTTCACTTTCTTACATTCCCACCACATATGATAAAACATTCCTTCTTTTTCTTTACATTTCCAACATTTATTACAGGTTTTATACATTTTTGCTAATTTTACCGGTGTAATATACCATCTATAAAACATTTTCATGATATTTTCTTTTAACACCGTACATGCAGTAAATCTTAAGTTTTCCTTCCATAATTTTTCCCAGTCATCAAATTGTATATTATATCCAAAATCTCTTGCCCATTGTATCATTACCGTTTTAAATATGTCCTGCTTCTCTAGCATGGGCATAAAGCTTTCTTCCATCTTGTTTATTCCCCACTCTCTCTCTCTCTCTCTTTTACTTTATTAAAAAAAAAATCCCCTTTTTTAAACAGGCTCTGAAATCAATAAGAGGACAATAACACAGTACAAACAAAACATTTAAATACTGCAAGATAATTAACAACAAAACATGACAAAATATTACCTAAATAAGAAAGCCTTTCTGAAAGGACCAGCCATGCAAAACGAGTAAGTATCTATACAGAGGGAATTCAAAGGAGCACCACAGAGAAGCAGCCCTATTTTTGTTGAAAACCAATCTTTGGTCAGGCTGTGTGTCAGAGCTGGGCTGTGGGCCCAGAGCACAGAAGGGAAATCCAGAAGGCAGGCCAGTCAAACAAGCCAGGAGCCAGAAATGACAACACAAGTGGTCAGGTAGGTTTTGCTGTCTAATCAAAGCACCGCCGAGACAGGAATCCCCCTAATGCTCTTTACTGCTCAAGAAGGAGGAAGTTCCCTGAGTTTTTTCAGTGACACTGCTCACCACATGGGACAATGGCCCCCAGTCCTTAACACTTTACTGAGAAGCTGCAACGGCAAGGCTCATATCATTAGACAGAGGCCAGCAGTTCTTGACACGGTGGAAGCATCTGCCAGAAGTCCTAGTTTCTTGATCTCAGAACCCAGGGAGTTACATATGAAAGAAGCCCCTACCATGACAACATAGGTCTTTAACGGTTAAAATAGAACTTTGAGCCCCAAAACAAATTTTATTGAAGTTGTTTTAGCTAAAAATCATACAGTTACATTTTGGACAGAGCACCTTCAAAGATAATTGCATATCCCTCAACTGTCCTGTCACGACATCCCATTTTGGGGAGCCGTGCTCTTGCACGGATAACGGGACTCACATGGGAGTGTATCCTGGAAAAGGTATCCGCCCCGTTTTCTCCTTGACCTGTTGGAGGGTATATGCAGTGGCACATGCAATAGTCAAACTGAGAAGTTACCAGAGCCAGCAAACAGTAGTTGTGTCCTTATTTTCCAAGAAGGGGTGCAGATGGAGCAACTGATGAAGCTGGTAAAAGGCACTCCTGAAGCGAGAGCGTGCACACACATGTATTCCAGCTACCAAGCCATTAGACAGCTCTTCCTGCTGGACTGGTGTGATCAAAACACACTGGGGACTTGGGTGTCTAAATAATGGTCTTATACACACTACACAGAGCTCAGTAATATATACCGAACCCAACGGCTTCATTTTCCTCTGTTCCTGCTGCATTAATGACTAGCTTGAGGGAGGGAGAGAAGGAATGAAGGATAGCTGAGAGGGGAGCAGCCGACACAACTAACGAATTGCCTTATTAGAGACACTTTCCTAGGGCCTAAGCGGAGCCTTTCTGTCTGAGTCTGCAAGAAGTGGGTCATTTTGTTGGACTGTCAGGCCTTAACATTCACTTGAGATGTGGCTGCAACAAACGCAAGATGCTAGTGCATTTCTTTCAGTAGGAAATTAGACCCCAAAAGAATTTAGGACACATCATAACAGGGAAAGGACTTAAATGAAGCAATTCTGCAAAGGATAGGTCTGCCTCCCAGCCTACTCTATACCCATTTAGGATTTGTGGCCACTGGCCAGTTCTGTAAAAAGGATTCCTGCACGCATGCCCTGGGCCAGAAACATCCCATGTGTCTGCTTCTGAGAGTGTGCATGGGCACTACAGAATTGTGTGGATACTGTAAACACAGCTGCTGCAATTTGCATAAATGTCTCAGGCCTTTTACGCACACCCGCTGCCATATTGCAAATGGCACTAACCATTTGCAGCCTCATATTGAAGTTTTGTATTGAAGTTCTGGCTCAGATAAACTCAGCCTCCACCTGATCTTTGTTGCACCATGAACATACATCCCCCATCAGCACCCAAACTCAGAAGGGGTTATGCAGGGGCCACTGGCTGCTAAAGATGGCTTCCTCTGTTCAGTTTGCACTGTTTGCATAGAAGTGAAGAATTTAAAATGGCTAAAGAGGGCTCACCTAAAACTGCTGTCTGTCTGACATGTAATCTAGATTCAGAGACAATGTTAGGGTTGGTGTCTCAAGGTAAAAGCTCTTGTCTACAGAACCATGAATTCTAGGAGCATTAACTGTGACCTTTCTCTGACTAGCATAGGTAGCTTACAGAAGACTGAGTTATACAGAGTATTAATAATACAGTCCCACAGTGGTTAGCTTCTTCTTGTCTATGGTTTTAATATAGTATAGAATACAGTGGTGCACCGCAAGAAGAATGCCTCGCAAGACGAAAAACTCGCTAGACGAAAGGGTTTTTTCTGTTTTGCGTTGCTTCGCTAGACAAATTTCCCTATGGGCTTGCTTCGCAAGACGAAAACGTCTTGCGTTTTTTTTTTAAAGCCGCTTGAAGAGGCGCAGTTGCGACGGACCGTGCTTCGCAAGACGAAAAACATCGCAAGACGAAAAGACTCGCGGAACGAATTATTTTCGTCTTGCGAGGCACCACTGTACAACCAATGTTTGAAATTGTGGCACTGAAAGAATTTTCAGCACATTTAACTTGTGGCTACTGATGCAAGCTAAAACCATAGAAGAAAGGTGCAGCCAGCATTTACTCATTGGTGTTTCAAATAGTTATAGTGAAAGAAAGCAGGTTAATTCAACTTTCATTTAAAAATTTGTTGAGTTTCTCCATTGATTTTTTAAATAAAAGCAACGCCATAATGTTCAAATCTGAAATGTAATAAATGAAAGAAGGTAGTTAAAATTAACTCTGTGTGTTTCATATTAGAACACAATCAGTTATGCAATGCCTTCTATTTTACAAATACTTTACAGCATTCAAGAGTTGGAACATCTAGACCCAGGGCTTCATTTTCTTTTAGTATCTGTGTTGCCTCATATTTCTCTCAAATTTAACCACACCCCCTAATTATTGCTAATAATGTCTCATAACCAGTTATTCATTAAAATACTAGTCATGTCCTACTGTATATTTTTTAAAAAATAGTGTTTCTCAAATCCTACCAGAGGGTCCTGCAAGACAGCCTCAATCCACTACTCAGTTTATGAGATCTAGCATTAGAGATAGAGGCGAGTACCCTGAACGCCAATCTTTACTTCAGAGCAGCCAGCAAAGTGACATAATATAAACCTCGTGGAAGATTGTGTGCCATTATCTGTCTGTACTGCAAAACTGATGGAAATGAATTCAACCTTCTCCCCCATCCCGAAAGAGCCGTTAAGCAGATTGTGGTCACTGGTAGCAGCCCGCTTGTGGTTTTAAAGCCAAGCAGCCAATTGATGAAAATCACATTTAGAGACTTCATTCGGTTTTGCACAATCTGTTTCACTTGGGAGGGAGACTACTAAGGATTGTCAGGGGCCTTCACGCACTGCACCAGGGATGCATACCCACTGGCTACCCCAAGATGAGTCATGGGAGCCAGTGGCGTCACAACAGGGGTGTGGGGGGCGGTACGCCCCGGGTTCCATGTCTGCAGGAGTGACAAGAAGTCACCCCATGGGGGCTCGCGGGGGCCTGAACAGCCATCGCACTGCCACAGCCACCTTCGGAGGATCCTCCGTTCGCGGCTGCAGCTGCAAACAGAGGATCCTGGCGCCAGCAGCAAACCGCTAAGTATGGTACATGTGAGGCGTCACATGCATGTGCTGTACGCAGCGACACTGCACATGCTCTGTATAGCGGTTTGCTGCCAGTGCCAGTCCAACGCCATATGGACAGTGCTGGGATCCTTCGTTTGTGGCTGTAGCGGCACCGGCGGGATCCCGGCACCGTCCATATGGCGCTGGAGCAGTGCCGGTGGCAAACTGCTATACAGCGCATGTGTGGTGTCGCTACGTATGGAGCATGTGTCATACGTAGCAATGCCACACATGCGCCCTACGTAGTGACGCCTGCCCTGGCTGTCATGACGCCTTCCTTCACCCCTAATGGGAGCAGCTGGAAGAGTCTGGACATCCAGTTCAAGGCAATGTCACTTATTAGTCTTCTACTTTCATGTTTGATGGCAGAGAAGGCTATATCTTCTTTACTTTTCATGTACACACAACATCCTAAAACCATTACTACCAGAAAGACTGCCACTTGTAAATGCATGTTACAGTGCTCACCTATTATTTGATCTGCTCAGTGGTAGGTGAAGCATCTGAAGACAAGATCGGCATGCTAGCCTGCTGTTTAGGGACGAATCCAGGCTTGAGGGAGTCCTAGGCAATGTGACCTCTGAGTGACACAAGATGGGGGCTTTATAGGGAAGTAAAAAGACGCCGGATTCAGCTGCCTCAAGTTGCTGTGAGTGCCAGGCTGGAAAAAGTTAGAGGGGGTACAGCCAGGTATCAGCATGGGCCCTGGCAACTGCCCAAGGGTGCCAGGGGCTGACAACAGCCCTGTTGCTGTTACAGACCTGGAACACAAGCATATCATCAAAGGTTTCTACTTGGTATTTCTCATTCAGGTTCTGCATTGTCCAGATGTGTCTCAAAGTGAAACTTTAGCACTATTTTTGGACCTGTGCATACCCTGAAAAGGAAATGAGGTATTGAATTATGGTGTAATGACCTTAGGAGGATGCAGAGAGTGAGCTAAGACATGCATACATGAGAGCATGGGGTGGTTACTGGTAGGCTGTTTTACAGTAATGGGAACTTTGCCAGTAACATTCGTGCCTGAGTCAAGGACTTTCATTTCCCAAAGAAGGCCTGGGGATTAATACAGTATCTGAAGTCCAACCTGCAGAGAGACGTGTGTGCCAAGCAGCTGTGTTCTTTTGTTAGGTGCCCTGGAGTTGCACATCCTTGTACTGTCTGTGAAGATCAATGGAAGTGTGTGCGGTTGCATCCAAAATCTTGAGCAGAAGGCTGGGCACTGACATACCTATCAATATTCTGTAAACCCATGTGATTTGTAAAAGGATAAAGAGCCAGTTCGCAAGGAAGTTAAAATTTGGAGACTCGTATATGCTTATAAAAGACTGCACAGACTCATTTGCTGTTGTCTCGTAAGCAACAGTTCAAAACTTGGTGCTAGGCACCTCCATTTAAAACATTTTCATGTAAGAGAGCTGAAAAAGACTTTTGCCTGAGACTTTGGAGAGCTGCTGCTTGCTGAACTAGATAGTATAGGAGTACATGGTCCAGTGGTCCGATTCAGTTTAAGGCTGTTCAATATGTAATATGCTTAATAAAGCTGTCACTTCTTTTTATTGTGTTGATTCGTGGGTGAAAATCCACAGAGTATTTTCACTGCTTAAGTCACAGCGAAGGGTTGCAAGGAAATTCTGACAAAAGTTGGAAAGATGATAGTGTATACAAATGCTGAATTTACAAAACAGTATATGAAGAACAGCACAATCATGTAAGAGGTGGCTGCCAAGTCACACAGTGGTTCCCAACTGCTCTGGCCAGCATGATACAAGAAAATGGGTCAGTTCACATAGAACACTAAGCAGAACTATGGCTTAACATGAACAAATGAGTGCGCAGGTTCCCAAAGAGAGGTCATCATCATCATCATCATCATATTTTTATTTATAGCCCGCCTTTATTAAGGTTGCTTTTGTATAAAAACAAGAATTGCTTAAAACAGAAAAAAATTTAAATCGTTAAAAACAAATAAACATTAATGGAATTAAAATCTTATATGTATATAAAATATGTTTAAAACCTACAAATAATTGCAATAAAACAGTATAGCACTAGCCCTTTCATTAAAAGCAGTCAATTCTCAAAAGCCTGTTGGAACAAGCCTTATCCTATCAGAGGAAGAACAATAAGTAGGGAGCCAGTCTGGCTTCTCCAGGAGTTTGAAAACAGCCACTGAGAAGGCCCTCTCCTCATGTCCCCACCAAGTGTGCCTTTGAAGGTAAAGGACTGAGAGAACACCTTCCTTGAAGATGTCAAACTTAGCCAGGTCCATATGTTGTGCTGATAAAATTTGCACACTTGAAGGTGCAATTTGCATTGGTACCAGTGAGGGGTTTTCTTCCAAGGCAGCAACCTGATTCAGACATTTGTCAGCATGTTAGAAATGGAGAAATGGAGAAAAGAGTTAAATCTCTCTCCCTGCCTGCTGGGATCCCAAATAGTTATGAGTACCCTCCCTTTAATGGGGTTAAAAAAAAAAATAAGGCTGTTACATGCTAAGCATGTGACATCACATCTAATTTGACCTTAAATCTTTTGTCAATGACCTTTCATTTCCACTAGCCATTAAACAAGTCTGTTTCTTTCTGAAACATGCAGTTCCCACAGACACAGCTGCTCCATATAACTGTGCCATTGCTCACTGCAAAACAGCAGCTTTGAGAAACCACCTGGGTTTTACCTAATAACCTTCCATCATTAAGTCCCATGTCTTCCGAGTGACCCCAATGTGTTAATTTCTGGATAATTCAGTTAGTTTTATAGCCCCGTGGGCCTTTGGCCTTTGTACCTCTTGGCATCTTGACCTCATTGCATTTGTTTCCCACACAAGACTTGTTTCAAAACCCATTTTAAGCCTTCTCTGGTTTGATTTAGTGGTGTGCTTGCTGCTCTTTTTTCAAGATGTTTGAGAAGTAACCCAGCACTTTGAGCTATTATTAGGAGTGGACCGAAGCCCTTGGAACATCCATATAGCTTTTTGTCTTTTTTAACCCTGAGATCAATAGATAGTGCTGTCCCCAAGAGAACAACAGCTAAATGGCTGCTGGACTACCACTCTCATTGATATGTTTGTCTGCAGCTTTTAGGACTCCTTAAGGCACAAGTAAAGTTTGACTCGAGAGTCAGCTAACCTTAGGGGAGCTCCCTTACAGAACCCCTGATCTTATCAGAACTACTGCTTTGTTGGCAATGTGTTGTCTATGATTTTCAGCATGGATTCATTGGGTCCAAAAAGTGGCCATGTAAAAATTCCACCAACAATTCAAATTGAAGCAGGATGTGCCACCACAAATATCCTGAACCGGGGTTTTAATGACATTGCATAATAGGAACCTGATGTTACAGACAATATATGCATCCATGATAAGTAAGGAGATTACTACATTCAGAGTGAATGCTCACTAAATAGCTGATAGACGTTGTCTAAACTTGCAAACAAATCAGGATGAATGTTCAATAAACAGGTAATCTGGAAGCTCTCTTTGTTGCCATGGTTAAACAGTTGGGAGTTAAAAATCCTCGCTGACCTTCTTTAAATTACCCAAATATCTACAAGTAGATAATGCTCTACCTTTTGCCCACCTAAATTTACAGTTTCTAAAGATAGTCTGTCCATATTACAAATGTTTACTATACCCAATTTCCCTTCCATTCTATAGAGTTTCTAGTGGTTTTCTATTTCCACCACAGATAATAATTACGGTAGTAGTACATTTCTTACATTAATTCTCTCTCTCTCCTTTTAGACTCAAATGATTCACTGTATGATTTTGGTATCTACTACTTGCTCCTCCGATTGCTGAAAAGTGCAGCAGTTCAGATTCAACCTTGTGGGCAGAGTGAACACATAAATCCCATAGCAATTTTTCTTTCACTGCATGTTGCCCAATTGGACATTTCTTTGAGCCATACCTAAATGCTTGTGCTTTTCAGCTTCCAAAGGCCCTTTGATGCAAATGTTATCTTAAAATTCACTCCAACAGACAATCTCCTTTTAAAACCACATTGATAGACTTGGCATGCACACAAGACCACCAGTAGAACAAGTGGTGGGAAAATCAGCTCTTATTAATTTCAGTGGTGGCTACACAGGAGGCTGTCTATAAGATACCTGTGTGCAAATATACTGACCCATAAATGTTGCATTGTAAACTATACTTGGTGCACAGTAGCAGGACTAAGTGAGTATCCTAGAAAAACAGATGCCGACTTTGTAATTTCAAATCACATCCAATCACAGCAGTCTACAGTAGGAGTGGCCTGACCAGGCAGAAATGGTGATGGCTAACGACAATGTGATTTAGTGGTTAGAGTGTCAGCTTAGGACCAGAAAGACCCGGGTTCAGATCCTAAGTTAGATATGAAGCTCGTTTGGGCTGGTCACCATCTCCCAACATAACCTACTTGATAGAGTTGTGGTGAAGATAAAATGGGGGAAAGACCTCGGTATGCTGCCTTGAACTCCTTGGATGAAATTGAATATAAATAGATCATGATGATGACAATACCAACAAGGACTAGGCTAGCTGATACCTATGCTGACTACAAAGGCTGACTGTCTACTAATGTATATACATCCCTCTTAATTTCCACCACTCATTCTTTCTAATTTATAAATCTTATTTCCATTTGTTTACCCTATTCCAGTGTGCCTGGCTTAGGGAGAAGATTCCTCATTTGGGGAGAGAGTGTGCTTAACAAAAACTCTTAATGTGCTTACCTTGGCTCCATATCCACAGTCACTATGTACCATTCCAGGCAAGAGGATTTAATAAGGAACACTCCTAATCATCAAGTATAGGCATTAAAGTTTTGGACTTCATGTTGTATGGAAACCCCAGCTCTTCTTTAGGAAGGATTGGCACATAATAACATCCACAGAAGCCATGTCAAAGAGTTAATGCTGTACGAAATTTGCTATAATTTCACAGCTTTATTCTAAAGGGAACCAAGATGATCCCAAGCACTTGTTCTCTTCAGAGGACACACAAGGAGACATTATCTTCATTTATATCAGTCAGTTCAAACAAAAAATGATCCCAATTCTCAGAGCGTGTAAATAGACATTACTCTAGAACTGGGACTGCTACAGAAAATGGAAGGCCCATATCTGGTTCTCCTACCCACAGCAAATTCTTAAGGCCACTTACCCATGTGATTTCTTTGGCCTCCTCCTCATGTGGCAGCCAATTACTTGAAGTGGAGAATAACCCCATGTGGTGACATCACTGCTATGTACAGCAGGTTAGTCCTAATTTTGAACAAAACTGCAGCCATTTTTAAAAACCTTGCTTGGATTGTGTGAACAATCACATGTTTGGGAGGGATTTGTCAAATGTAAATGAAAATTTGGTCCAAATAAAAGCAAAACTCCACTACCCCTTTTGCAGGGGCAGCAGAGGTACTTGTAGTGAACTATCAGTCTCCCTTTTATCTTGATGGTTTGTCCATTTGTTACCTGGTTAGACTTTTTGGAGATGTTGGATGCTGTTTACCAGCATTTCTGTTCCTGATGAAATTAGACAGTGTGAAGAAGGTTCACTATGGTTCAGGCAGATGCACAGGGTGTAAGGTTGCCTCTTTCAAAGATGCACCATCTTTTGGTGACTTTGATGAGGAAAACCTAGAAGAAAGGAGGGTGAGAAGGAGTGTAATTATTCCAGCATTTTATTTTGCACTTTTTGTTATATGGTCGCTTTCTACTTTGCAGACTTGTTCTGATCAGAACATTCAAAAGTTTACAGAAGGGTAAAAAGTTCAGCCCAAGAAATGAAGAACTGCCAAGGATTGGCTTGGGTAGGGAAACAGTCCAGTTTATTTTAGCAGGATGATTTTTTGCCCTATGTTACTTCCATTTGGTTCTTAATGGTTGACTGTTCAAGAATTTTCTAAAACTAAAATAAAAAAATCTTTGTAATAACTTTAAGTGGCTGCCTTTCAAATGCCTTTAGTAAAAGCTAAAGTTGTTTTTTGGAGGGGAAAAAATCTTTAAGGCCTTGTTCTTCACCCCATGCTTAATTATCTGACCACCTTGCCCAGCACAGAGAGTCATCTGGGCCAAATTCCAGAGGTTAAAGGGTCCTTCAGTGGAGGCATCCAGGGAATAAAAATATCCACTTAGTAGTAGTGAGGAATATCAAAGGAGAAGCTGGGTTAGCTACTTCACTTGTCTCCCCTTCTTCCCACAGTGCAGTCTGCAACCTGTGCTGTCACAGAGGGTGCCAGTGTAAGTTTGGTGTTGTTGCTCTTTCAACTGTAATTTTTTGATTTGTTTTCTTAGCTTTCTCTGTTGAAACACAGAATGGTTCCCCCCCCCTTTAAGATGAGAGCAACTCCTGCAGGCAAGCTGGTGCCAAACATATTGCTCTTCTTTTCTTTGGACCATATCAGTGAGGCAAGGAAGGGGGGGTCCTATCATCTGGGCAGCACAGGACCTCCATATACACTGCCCAAACTTGTGCCCCAGGCAGGTCACGTCGGTGCTGCTAACACAGCAGTGCACCCCTGGAGGGGCACTCCATTTTCTCCCAAGACAGACAAATGCCAACAACAACCTAATGCTTGATATAGAAAGCTGCTTGCTATATGACCTAAAACCTGAAGCTATAGAATACACATCTGTTTATAAAGTGAGAAGTTTGGTGAAGGCCTAAGAATCAATGAGATAATGTGTATGGACTTTCTTTTTGTTTATTTTTATGTGCTTGTCAAACTATGATTTATTCTTTATTTGATTTTTCCCCCTCACACTAAAAGATTGCTGCACCTGTTATGTATATAATTCTTCATTCTCGGAAAGATGCTGTAGAAATCTTGCTTACTAAGTGGTCATGTGCATACTATAGTACTCCTACATGGTAAATAGTTCACTGTGTTCACATTCATTGTGGGAGAAGATAATTTTGTGAAGTTTACATCCTGTCTTAATAAATTGCCATTGGACTTTCAGAGGCTTGGTTGTGCTCTGATTGTTTATAGTACTGGCAGCCTTATGTATACAGTGGTGCCCCGCAAGACGAACGCCTCGCAAGACGGAAAACCCGCTAGACGAAAGGGTTTTCCATTTTGGAGGCGCTTCGCAAAACGAATTTCCCTATGGGCTTCCTTCGCAAGACAAAAGCCCATAGGGAAATCTCCGGGACAGCGGGGAAGCGCAGCGCGTCTTCCCCACTGTCCTCAGACCTCCTCCGAAGGCTGGCGGTGGGGCGGAGAGACCTCCTCCCGCCGCCAGCCTTCGGAAGGCTGCTCCGAAGCCTGGCGGTGGGGCGGAGAGACCTCCTCCCGCAGCCAGCCTTCGGAAGGCTGCTCCAAAGCCTGGCGGCGGGAGGAGGTCTCTCCACCCCACCGCCAGCCTTCGGAGGGCTGCTCCGAAGCCTGGCGGTGGGGCGGAGAGACCTCCTCCCGCCGCCAGGCTTCGGAAGGCTGTCCTGAAGACTTGCAGTGGGAGGAGGGTTTTCCTTCCCACCGCCAACATTCAGAATGCTGTTCTGAATGTTGGCGGTGGGGAGGAAAAACCCTCCTCCCACCGCAAGCCCCGGGAACAGAGGAGAAGCGCTGCGCCCCTTCCCCTCTGTTCCCGTACCTGTCCTGAAGGCTTGCGGTGGGGAGAAAAGCCCTTCTCCACACCGCCAGCCTGGCAAGCGGTTTCCATAGGAACGCATTAATTGATTTTCAATGCATTCCTATGGGAAACCGTGCTTCTCAAGACGAAAAACTCACAAGAAGAAAAAACTTGCGGAACGAATTAATTTTGTCTTGCGAGGCACCACTGTACTCTTGACATGGCTTGCCTTAAGGAAAATAATGGAAATGCTACACTGCTGATGGAGCTGAATATGTTGCAAAAATACACATTCATTCAGAGATTAATAGACTTTATGGCCAGTGTAAGCTGGACCTCCTTACTTTCGCTTGGGTACAGTACAGAGAATTGACAGGGGTGTGAAACTGAACTCTTGGTGTGATCTCTAGAGGCTGGACTATTGCTTAACAAGGTATTTATGAGCAAACTAAATTAAGATGCATACTCTAGAATCAGAGGAGAGTCATTTTGGTTCACAGAGGTAGGAGAACACATCATGAGCAAAATACTAAGCAGGTCTATCCCTCATAAATGCACAGAAGACCAACACTCTCATCTGATAAGCCAGCCTCTAGATTGATTATCCTCCCTGGCTCTCCTCTAAATGTATTGCTTCATTCTAAGTATATTGCTACCTACAGAGTCACATCTACCATGAGTCCATCAAAAGTTTTCTAATGGAAACAGTTTTCTTTTTTCAAACAATCATTCCTCCAAATAAAAAATTATGAAAGATTTTCCACCCTGATAAAATTCTTTCTATTTTCTAAAAAAAAGGAAAGCAAGTTTTGATGAATGAAACCAGGGCTTGTTGGTAGCGGTGTGTGTATATCTATTTCTATTGGGAATCTAAAAATTTTGGTTATCAGTTTTTCTTAACCATTAAAAAGAAGAAAAATGAAACATTGAGAATGCAGGCACATTTGAAAGGAAATGAAAGGAAAACATTTATTGTGTTTCTAAAAATGTGCTTTCAAAACCCACTCTCATTTTCAGTTCACACACTACCTGTTTTTATTAATAGTAGATCACAGATTTCAACATATAGTACATGTGACAGGGAAGGAAACTTCTTATGATCATAGCCCCAGGAAAAGCATACAGAGAGAGCACATGTGATACACACGAAATACACAGTAAACATGAAAGGAAGCTGGGTGCATGGTAGAACTGAACTGCTTCCCCAAAGGTTCTTTGCAACCATGGAAAATGATTGTATCCACAAAACAATTTGGTTACAATCCTGACATTAGAAGAGGAGGAGTAGGCTATACTGAAATTTCTCCAGTTGAAACTGTTTAGTTTAGCTGATTGATCCCTGTTTTTTCAAAGCAAAAGATAGGGGAAAGAGTCAATGTCAATACAGCAAGAGTATTAAAGTGGGAGATTGGTAGGGTACTTTCTTAGCAACTGTACTATAGTTCAAAATTGAAGGGGGAACTCCCTTCAGCTCTATGGAATCAGTTTGATATTTATGAATTTCTAGGCATGTGTTTGAACAAAGCGTATTTGTTTACTAAGGATTATCTACCAGCTTGTAATGTTGAAGCACGCACACTCATATGCTTTTCATTTTACCACTACCCTGCCCCTGGAATTTTAGTTTTAGAACCAGTGATGTTGGCAAGCTGCTTGGAAATCCAACCACCACTGAGGCCTCTCTCAGAAACACAAGAGGGTTTCAGTGCCTTAGAGGAAAACAGCATCCTTGTGTTTGCAGGGGAAAAAATGGAATTGACCCAAGTGTTATCACTGATTCATCTCAGTCATAGTAGTTTTGTTTTGTCTGTTGTTATTTTCAAAGCTTCTCCTTTTGCAGTGGTGGAGCAAATGCTTTGAATTCAGAAGGTCCAACATTTAGTATCTGGTGTCTTTGGGTAGGGAAAGTTCCTGCCTCAAATTCTGGAGTCACTGCCAGTCAGTGAGGCCAATAGCAAATTAGATGGACCAATCCTATAAGGATCCATGTTTCACACATGCATCACAACTAAGTCTTGCACACTTAGCTGGAAGTAAGTCCTATTGACTCAATGAAGCTTACTTATGGGCCCAGGCACAATGGATCTGTGGATAGGATGGGGCAGTCATGATGTTAGTTGTAACTAAAGACAACCATATCGGGATTTCATACAGACCACAACTTTTATTGATTATAGAAGTTAGCAGGTTTTGGCATCAGCATTGGATGCATATCCTGACATCAACCAGCTTGATCGCTGGTGGATGCTAGACATGGTTAAGAGTTGCCCTATGGAGAACATCAAATCAGGGCAACCCCCTCAAGGTCACCACTTGGTGTCCTATAGCCTGTCAGCTCCCATCTGGGCATCAGGATAAAACCACTTCCCCCAGGATCCCATTAAAGGGATACCTTGATCCCAAGGAGCAAGGGGCACCCCCTGTCTGGTTCAATTAAAGATCCAGCCCAATGGATTCACCATAAAGTTGTGACACTTGCCGTGAGGTAGGCGAAACCCCCAGAAAGGCCCAATCTGTCTGAAGGCACATGCCATTGGGTAGCCCACAAGCATAGAGGTATCTGGCTATTAGCAACTCAACAAATTCATATTTCAAATCAGATAATTAAAACTCCAATGGCATTGCTACAATTTGTCCAAAGTATGATATAGCACCACTGCAGTGTGTGCTACAATGCATAGGTGCCCCCCTGGCAACTGAGCAAGTAAAAAAAAAAAAAAAAGCACCAGTGCATGCCTGGTTCAATTTCATATCTAATCCACAAACAGTACTGATCCTGTTACCACGTTGCTGCCTATTCCACTTGTGGCACCCATGTTTCAGGTTTGTCATCTACAATTTATAGTTTTTTCTGCACCTCCTTTTCCAGTCATTTACTACCCTGCATAATGCATGTCTTTTAAAAGGGGGAAAGAAGGGTATTGGGAGGGTGAGATAAGCAACTGTTATAAAATGAATAAGAAATGTGTTTTGTATACTATGCTCAAAGATGCTACACACACCCTTTCTCCAAAAGGATAGACAGTAAAAATAGAAAGAACTAAGAGAAGGGCAATGGGGATGATTAGAGTCTTTAACAGGCTTCCTTATAAAGAGAGATTAAGAAGATTAGTCGTATTTACTTCAGCAGAGACAAATAAGAGGAGACGTGATAGAGGTGTGAAAATAATGAACAGAATCGTGAAGGTCAATCAACAGCTTCTATTTACTTTTCGAGCAGAACACAAAAGAGGAACATCAATTAAATTTAAATATTAAAAATGCAGCTTTGTAAAGGAAGTGTACTTGTACACAGTGCGTAAAGGTGCATCGGTGGAACTCACTGTCAAGAGATGTAATTGAGGCTAAGTGATTAATGAGATTCAAACAGGATTGGAGATTTATTTAGACAGTGATATATCCACTGGTACACCGGGTGAGATGAAAATAGGTACGAGTACTAAAGTTGGCATAAGCCAGGCACAAAATGCCCAAGGTACAGAGGAAGTCTTAACCAATGGACATGTTATTAAATCAGATTGTTATTGGGTGATAATCCATGTCAGGAGCCAGCTCCGCAGCTGCCAGCAGGATTGATGAGCCTTCCGGAAGGGAGGCATCCTCCCGGCACCACAGTCAGAACTGAGGAATGTGCACATGGCTGAAGAATAAAAAAGCAGCTGGCTGCACTTCCCAGGAGAGTCCCAAACTGTGAGAGACAAAGCAGGTAGGGTGATAGCTCTGGAGAGGCCAGAGTCAGAAAGGTGGAGGGTAGAGAAAGGAGATTTTGCAAGAGAAAGAGCCTGGAGGAGCACAGGGACAGAGGGATGAGCAGGAGAGAAGCTTTGCCTCAGAAGGGAAGGAACAGAAGTAGCAGGAGTTGGAAAGGAAGGTCACAGGGCCAAGAAACCCCCAATAGTGGGTTGCAGGGAGTGGAGAAGAAATTCCATAAGGCAGGGAATCTATGCAAAAGGAAGGCTGTGGGAGTGGAACAAGGAGTGCTTACCTGAGAAAATAAAACATGCAGAGGAGCTCAATGATGATAGGAGCACCCAATCCTCAACCCAGAAAGATGCCAAGCTTAATGGTGTCAAAAGCACCTAAGAGAGCTAGAAGGATTAACAAGATCATACTCTCCCTGTCTTTATCCCAGCATCAGGGCAACCAAAGTGGTTTCAGTGCTGAACCAGATTTCAAAGCAGATTGTTTATAGATCATCAGTCTTATCCAAAAGCATATGATGCTGAATGGCAAATTCCAGCTGGAGCACTCAGTAAGGGGATATCTGTGATCGGACAATTATTGCCCTGGTCACTTTTGTCATATAGAAAAACTCAGGTCCTCCAGATGTTGCTGGACTATCTTCATCATTGTTTATTTGCTTGCCACCTTTCCAAAGTTAAACCATGCTTGTTAGCTTACAATATCGAAAGATTTACAGAATTACAAAAATAACATTTAAGTAGTCATAAACAGTAAATAAAAACATGACAATAAGTATGCAATGAAACTAAACAATCCTCACATAATAAGGTCTATAAAGAAAGGTATAAACGCACAAAAACCAATAACACCAAAATTTAAATATTTCCAAAATTAAATCTTGATCCCAGCAAAAACTCCCAAACAATACCCCACCCCAACGGTCTCTAGACAGCTTGAGCAGCAGGTCTTGCAGGACTCAAAGCAAGGGTGGTCTCTGGTTCCTTTGGCAGAAGCAGAAGTTTTGCAGCCAGAGTGTACCAGGCCAGATAGGAAAAGGCCAGCCAAGCAGGGAGCAGGTCTCGCAGCAAAGACTATACCTCCCATCACCCCTAACATTTGCCCCATGCTTGCTGAGGCTGATGGGACCTGGAGTCCAACAGCATCTGAAGAGCCACAGTTTCCCTACCCCTGTCACATATGGATCTTAGTTTAATTTTGCTTCCATAGGGAAGGAATCCAATGCTGTGTTGGCATCGCCTGGTGGGTTAGATCATAAGCGATATGCACTTTCTGACACCTGTCAACATGGAAGGTTCCATTGCAGCCCCTGACATCTAAAACAGAACACCCATTTCCATAAAGCAGAACAGTGCTGATAGCTCCTCATTCCATCACTACACTATGAGGCTACCTGTCTACTGTGAAGATGACATTATATGTATTTGTAAATAGTTTTCTTTTCATGTGTAAAAGGTAACAGATGGAATGCAGAAATGTATCAGAAGTCTCTTCTTCCCCTCAGGAGTAGCAGTTATTACCATTGCTAATTTCCCCCCTTCTGCCTTTTTACTAGTGACCTCTTAAGACCCCTGCCTTCCCTTCTGTTTTTCCTTCAAACTGCCCTATCTTCCACCTGTGCCAGGGAGTCTTCACTCCTGGGCTCATATTTCATGTGTTACTGGACCCTGATGAAGTTGTCTGGCTGCCTTCTTTCCATGAGTTCTTTGAAGTCCTTGATATTCCTAAACTATCAGGGTCTGCACAGAATTAATAATTCAACTGCTTTCCCCACCCTCTTTTGTCTCCTCAAGTGTGCTCAAATCATGGAAGCAGCATTAAAGGAATAAAGTGCTTTTGGACAATTATAGACATGCTTCCTCTCTTTGCAACTGCAGCCGATCTCCTGATGTGATTTCCGTACATGATGACACACATGTTCATTTCTCTTTCAGTGTCCCATCTGGCAGGCTTTGTGGCTATTCTTGAGCGAGCTAATTTACAGTTCCCATTAGCCATGCTTCAGCTAAAACCAATTCATTTGTTTGAATAAATGGCTGTGGTTTAAAAGTGCCTCCGGTGATGGATTGGTATCTAGTCATCTTGGGAAATAAAAATAGTTAACCTTTGGGTGACATGTTATATATTTATGCTTTATATTTGGATGGCTCAGGGCAACGTAGTGTAGAAATTTTGTTTTAAGTTGAATAATTAGATTAAAACACAATGTTCCACTTCCTTTTTCAATGACAGGTTGTAACTAACTAGTCTCTTACATCCCTCTCGAACCATCCCTTACACCTAAACCTTTAAACAGTATATTAAGATCAGTTTGTTTCCATTCTGTGTCACTCTTACATTTTTCTCTCATTTCCACATTAATCGGCTGACTTTTTTAAAAAAAAAAACCTGCATGAAAATTTACATCTAAATATGTATTTAAATAAGAAATTTTGAATCCATTTTCTCAATATGTATTTATAAACATGTTTTTCTTTCAAAACACACGTTTTCTAAATGCATTTAACGTCAAAATACTCATTTTAAAAGACATCTTGCTATATAGAGGCAGGAGGTGCATAATAACATTCAGATAAATGCAAAATTTGATAGGCAGAGATATTCTGATTTGCCCATTAGCATGGATCAGATAAATTCATATCAGAATTTGATGGAATTCCTCAAGTATCCGAAAGCAAGTGAGGAAATGGAGAGGGATGTCTCCTTAAGGTGTGAAACATAATTGCCTGGATGTGTCTTTTCCTTATACCTCTGGAACAGATGATCTTTGCAGAAATAGGTAACCGTAGATGATGGCCATGTATGCACATAATGCTAAGTCACAAACCCTTGTTTATTGATCCATACTGTGCACAAGCAGAGTGCTAGTCCATGCAGCTCAAGCACTGCCACTTCATTCCTTCCTTTGTACAAGTGGGTAAGCAACCACAAAGGGACTAGCTATGCATTATATCCAAACCTGGGATTGTGGATTGTTTTGCCAAAATGATAATCACTATTAGTTTGCTGTGGTTTGTTGGGGTAGAAATAAATCACAATCCTAGATTTGGGCATAACATTAAACTAGTCCCATTGTGGTTTGTTTACACACTCGTGCAAAATGAAAAAGTGCGAGTATCCAGGGTAGCTGTACTATCAAACAATTCACAAACTGTATGGTTTCATAAACCAAGCTTAGTATGCATGTGAATGCAGCCAAATTAAAATTTTACAGAATCATTTAGAAATTTTCAGTAGTAAAAGTAACTTGTTGACTTTTGAGTCTCTTGCCAATGGAAATGTATTCATGCTTACTGAAAGAAAAGTGTATTTGCTAATGCAGGTAAATTTATCCTGCCCACAAAGGGAGCCATTCAGTCATTCTCAATGAAGTTTCATTCATGGGAGAAATGGAAGTTGTGGAAAAACCCTTTTCCTCTATTAATTTATTTTTTTATCAGCTAACTTTTCTGACACTAACAGATAATGCATTTACAGTAGGATAATCATCCGCTAGAAATCGTAAGAAGGTGCAAATTTAAGTTAGGTAAAGGTAAAGGGACCCCTGACCATTAGGTCCAGTCGTGACCAACTCTGGGGTTGCGGTGCTCATCTTGCTTTATTGGCCGAGGGAGCCGGCGTCCAGCTTCTGGGTCATGTGGCCAGCATGACTAAGCCACTTCTTAAATTTTGTTAAATATTTACACACACTAACCTGTCTCAGGGCCTTCTACAATTGATTCTGAAGAAAGGTTTGCCTGTTTAGGAATATTAAAGTTCATAGTTAGCCAAGTAGTCACGTAGACATACATTTTATTTACAGAAAAAGAAAAGATAATTGTCAAATCAGGATCCTGTTCTGGAAACAATAGTGTATGAACTTCGTAAAGCTGTGGCACTGCTGTGAATTTTTGACCTTTTGCATCTGAAGCAAGTTCTGTAATCCTATGAGATCATCACAATCTAATGAAAAGCTTCAATTGAACTTAAAGGAATCCAGAACAATATCAATGAATGATGTTTCACTTGGAAAATTCTGAAGACATTTGTGTAGAAAACACTTGATGAAATCAATGGCCTTTGGGGGGATTTTAGAAGCAGGACCTTGGGAAAGGGACAAAGGGGAGGAACTATCTTCCCCCTTTCAATCAGAATCTAGTGGAGCCCTACTGACTTACCAGAGAGAATGAACACTGGTGTATGTGTAAAGCTCATACCTGTTGACCCCACCCAAACCACTGAAAATTAATCTCATTGTCTGTGCAGAAGCTGAACACATATAGGATCTGCCTGCATGATTTGTACGCTGCAGCGAACAGATTCTGCATACAAAGCCTATGCACGTACAGCTTGTAAACACAACACTGTACAGAAAAAGTAGGTGAATACAGTACTCAGAAATTGGATTAGGGACAGCAGGCACGAATTTCCCAGGCATCTAGTCTCCCTGTATGTGGAGAGGTCTTGGGAGGAGGCATCGAGTTGGGAACTCTGGAGACATTTACAAAATGTTGAAATATGGAACGTTTGTTATATTGCATAATTCAAGAGATAGAGAGCACCCTATGAAATCAACATAACATAATTTTGAAAAAAAGAATAAAAAACAGCAGATACTAATCACCTTCACAATCAGATGCAACAATAGCACTAATCACCTTCACAATCAGATGCAGTAATAGCACAATCCCTTGCATGTCCACCCAGAGAAGTAAATTTCTTGGAGACATAGTTAACATCACATCTAGGTTTGCTGTTAGTAGAAAAGCTCCAACTGACTTCAGTTTCCCTTATTCATAGTCAAACTACACAAGGCACACTTTGCAGTGTGTCCTTCTCGCAAACTCTCACCAGAACCCTGTGAGATGTTACAGATAGGTAGCCGTGTGAGATGTGTTAGGCTGAGAGATACATTAAACCCATCCAGTTTGAACTTCATGACCAAGCCAAGCCCAACAACCAAACTATTCTACCATCTTCTCATATAGTTCGTTTATGAGAGCCAGTCTACATCCAGTGGCAGATTTTGGGCTTTAGAATTTCAACAGTGCCTTGTGCGACACCAACATTTGGCACTCCTCACCCCCACCTCTCACTTTTTGTTGTTCGTCATTGTTGCCTCTTGGTGCCCAGTGTAGGTGAACAGGTGACGTTCCCCTAAATCCACCTCTGCTATAGTGGAGGTGAGGAAGCTGTAGCTCTCTTGCTGGACTCCCATCATCCTTGACTATGCTGGGGTGGTCCTACAAAATCTGGGGAAGCACAGACTCCCAACCCCTGTTCTACAGTTGCCATTTCACAGCCAAGTCCATCCTGCAATCTATGGAATGGGCCAAAATCAAAGGAGAGGGCTACATTTGAATGCAGGTGTGATCTTCAGTGCCCCAGCCCCATAGCTAAGTTGTTTTTATTGGACTATTTGTCCAGCTTTGTAGGGTCTCAGGCAGAGGGAGCTCTTTCATACTACTACTTGATCCTTCCTACCGGAGATGATAGTGATTGAACTTGAGACCCTCTGCCTGCAGAACATGTGCTCTTCATGTTTTATCTTGCCTTGTCTTTTCAGGTCACTTTGAGACTTTCCCCTTTGTCTAAAGTGACTTATAAATGTAAAAAATACTACTAATAATAAATATTTAACAATATTACCCTTGAAGCTATGATTGGTGCATTTTTCCAAGGGAGCCTGGAATCTGAATCTTCACTTCCAATTATGTTTAATTTCTGCTGTCACATCTCATACAAGCTGTTCCACTGCATGAAAAGCCTGTGTGTTTGTACATAGAGATTTTAGTTTTCTATTATACCCCACCCCAAATAAAATTTTCCTCTATGGTAACAAGCTTTTTTTAAAAAATGTGTTATTCGTGGGGATTCAGTTTTTGCTTATTGCTTTCTGTTCTCTGAGGTCCTTTACATCTGTTTTTTGTTGAAATTCAAACCTCACCTCTCTCTTGGCCTCCCCATTTTTTAATGCTTTGGTAATAGGAAACGTATCAGAGCTTGGTCTTGGTTAGAGACTTGTTGGTTTGGTTTTTGCAAGGAGGAGAGATGACTGTTCATCACAAGCATGCATTAAAATGTGTGGTGGGGTTTTTTTTCTTTCCTCGTTGGCAATTGCTTTGAGCGTCTTTCTTTTGCTGTAGCTCTCACCATTCAGTGTTTGCTGCAGGGGATAGAAAAAGCAGGGAGCACACAGAAAATGTCACAGCTGAAAGGTTTTCTGTAATCCTCCAACATATGTTAAACATTAAAGCTCCTTCAGCAAGTCTGATGTGCTCACCGTCATCGTGGGACCAGCAGTTAAAGCGCCCCAGCGCTGCCAGGAAAACGTTATCCCGGCCCTAATTGAGAGCGACTTAACTAATGTTTCATTTCCTAATTAGTCCTTGTCAGCCGCTGGAAGGCCATGGATGCTGCTGGTGGCATGGGGCCCATCGCTGCTGCAGCTGAAGTTGTTCTGACAGTCGGCAGCTCTGGGAAGACCTGCAAAGTAGGTCTGATGGTTTGGGGATGGAATAGACTGCAGAGGGAGGGAGGAGAAAAGGCTGTTCTATAAACAGTCATGTCCTTAAGTGAGCAAAACTGAACATGAATGTCCAGCATCCATGTGTAACAATACTGTTGGTATGGATGTTATTACGGGATGCTGTTGAAGTTCTCAATTGGCTACCCATCTCTGGAAACTGACTGGAAAAAGCCAGCACAGAGCGACAAAAGATACGACTATGACAAGCTCCATTCCCAAAGATTATTGGGGCGCTGGCACAGCACTTTAATAAAGTCTTAGATATGGATTGAATAAGAAGTCCAGTCCCAACATTTAGGAAGCAGGAAACCAAAGTTGAGGAATACAGGCAGATGATGTTCATAGCTATGAATCCTCCTAATTCCAGCCTTGTCATACCTCTTCTTACCAATGTGTATCATCTCAGGGAAGATTCGGCAGCCAGGTTACTCACTGGGGCAAGATGGTTTGAGCATATTACACCGATCCTGGCCTGACTACACTGGCTACCAGTTAGTTCTCAGGCCAAATTCAAAGCACTGGATTTGACCTATAAAGCCTTAAATGGCTCCGGACGGCAATACTGCTTCTACGCATATAAGCCTACCAGAATCTGCCAGTGAGGAATATGCTCTGCCCTTGTTTAGAGGAGCCTCTTTTGCACACAGGGAACCTTGCAAGTTGTCTTGGGCAATGGGGTGGCAGAAATGCAGGGGGCAGGAATTGGGGTGAAAGTGAAAATTAGTCACTTTTTACCTAAGTAAATTGATGAAATAAATAAAATGGCAAGGCATTGCAAAATAAAAGGGAAAAAATACTTTTGGTATTGCTTCAGAGTAAGAGAAGCTGCTGGCCATAAATCCCACAAACTACAGCATCTAACAAAGAAAAGTGCTGCCTGTACTATGTTCTAAGGGAAATGACTGTTCCCCAGATTTATTTTCTGCACATTCGATTTCAGGCAAGGTGGCAAAATAAAAGTGGGTCCCATGTTGCAGGTTGGGTGTTTGAGATGGGTGCTAAGACGAGTTGAAGACTGAGGAATTGTGTCTACCTTTTGTTCTTAGTTTCCACAATATTGTATGGCACAAATGCTACATTATACTCACCAGCCTTCATGTGTTTCTGTATGCAGACCTCGCTAACTGACATCACACTTTGTATCATTACCCTCATCCTCACTGCAAGCATGGTGATATGAATGGAACTGAAAGGCCACATTCTTTATGTACTCCTTATTCAGATAATTAATAAGACTTTATATGTACAGCCTAAACATTGTGAAGGTTGCCAGTATGTCACTGTCTTTTCTTGTGCAAGTGGGGTAGCATTTGACACTGTATTCAGAGACAAAACCCACACTTAGAGAGAGAGAAAACTTCCACTGCTGCCATCACCATCTTCATCACCATCTCACATTTGTATCTCAGAGGGTTTCTAAGTGCTTTGCAAAACTACCTCCACGTACACAGATGGTTACATTAATTACACAAATGCCTCCACCTCTGGGGTGAAATCCTGTTTAATTAATAACTGTGCAGCAAGGTTGGAATATTCATTTACCTTCCTTAATTGTGTAGCTAGCTACCCATGTCAGGTGGGTGCTAGCTATGCCACCTTAGTTGCTGCCTAAATTATCACTAGAGTCTTGCAGAAACTCCAAAGTGTGTGTTAAGCCTCTCCATAATGTTTAAAGGATTGGGTTTAGAAAGACAGAAACATGGGTGCTCAGAGTGTACCTCTTCATGCAATAGGTAGTGTGTTTTCTCCTTGGAAAGCTTGAAACTGAAGTTCTGTTTCTTGTACAGTATCTGGCAATATCCTTGCCCAGAGCAAAATACAATAGTAAATCAGCTACCTTATTTCAGGGTGCCCTAAGGTGTTCAGCCTTCTCTTTAATGACTGCAGTATGCTCAAGCCCACATGTACAGTGGATTATTTTGAATAGATGTCCCTTACATTCTATCCCTGCAACCCCACCTTGAAGGGAAAGGCTGATAGAAAGCAATAATGAAGATATATATTCACTTAAATAATGCAGCAGGAAGAGTAACAAAAGAGGAGTTGACATAGAGTGATACATGGGAGTAAAAAAAGATTGGGCCAATGAGCAAAGCTGTTTGGTTTGCCTGTGGTTCCATAGGGGCATGAGGCACAGCAGGGCAGCTGCAGACCCTGGTGCATTACCCGCTGATGAGAAATCAGTTTAGCAACTGGCTGCGTGCAATTAATGTATGCCAGTTACAAAAGACTGTCCCATTACTAAGAGTAATTCAGGGCTCCTCCAGATGTCCTATTTATTGAGCATCCTGATTTGCTTACACAAAGCATATGTGCAGGTTAGTCTATATCAGGTCGTTACTGAACATTGGTTCTGATGTTTGCAAAGAGGTTATACAACAATGAGCATCCATCTGGATTTGCTTGCATGGTGTTTGCAGATCTTCCCAGTAATCAGTCATTCATCCTTCACTTTTCAGTGCATTTCCCCAGCACCTACCTAACTGCAAATAGTCCCTTTTTTAATTTGAAAAAGTGGATCTGGTGCACCACAGTGACAGAGCAATTTAATCAACTTTAATTATGCAAACCTACATTTCCTGGTACGTGCTTGAATGCCTCCTGCAAAATACCAACAGTCTGGAGATGGCCTCAGCAGAAGCAGGGATGGGAGGGTGATGATAGGTTTCTTTTATAGCAGCCCCACGCTATCAGCTCTGTGTGGCTGTGCTATGGCAGGCTGAAAAGAAAGACCCCCAAACTGTATCTGATCCTGCCGGGCTCCCACTCGCACCTGAGAAAATCCCAATAGTGCCAGTCCTTCCCCTTCTGTGTCCGCCTGTCATGCCAGCGGTACCGTAGCTTGTCATGTTGATAATTGTTCACTGAATTAAACAGAGTTACTCTCACCCAGAGGGTTCTAAGCAAACATCAGCCTGATTTGGAAGGATGTGGCCCTTATAAATAGTTTGCAGCGCTGTTTGGTTTCTTTTAAAATTTATATTTATATACAAGCAGATCTGTAACAAAATGTTGCAAATGTCTGCTTCTGCTCAAGGTTTCAGCCACACCAACACCCTGTTTTTCATTCTCTGCAACAATTTTGGAAGACTTTTTTTCATCATTTGTTGTCCCCCACCCAACCCAAATGATCCTCCAAACAGGAAATCTTCCTGTTGTGTTTGTTTGTGGTAACATTGTGCCTGAATAAGGATCAGCATGTAGAGAATTAAGACCACTGCTACGTGAGCACACAGGCAGACTTGGATTAGCTAATGGTTGTTAGATACACTTCCAGTGTTATATTTCCCTTCACGTGCTCTGATACAAATTTGCACTGAGTATGCATGCAGGCTAGTTCAGTCATTACAACAACTTAGGCTATTATCCCGGCAGAAATCATTTTTACTGGTGTGTTTGTATAAGCCATTTTCAAACACATATATCGGATGGCTTTCTAAGCCATTTCCACTTTACCTGAAAGTCCTCATTTTCAGAGTGGGGAAGAGGGGACTGGCAGGGTTTGGATCTGTGATTTACTTACTGATTCAGAAACAAACCTACCAAGAAGCAGAAACAGGGATTCATTTGTTTTGTTTTTGCGTGCTGAGGTCCCCCAAAACACCCCTACCCCAATAACTCACACATCACTCATAAATTTTTGTTTAAGGTTTTTGGCATAATTTTGGCCACAACTTTATTAAACATACAAATTGTGAGTGGTTGCTTAGGCATTGGTTATGACTAGCTGTCCCCCCCCGCCTTGGGGGACAGCACTGACTCCCGGATTCCAGCGAGAGTCAGTGTGGAGGAACAAGATCAGGGCAACTGGGGCTGCGACACAGACCCTTCAGTTCCTCCCCGCTTGCTCCTTGGGGTCTTACGCGGCCCGCACCCGATTCCAGGGGTTTGGACAAGAGGATGGTAAGCCCCAGAATTCCTTTAACGGAATTCCCATGCAGCAGCAGCATTGGAGGGGCAGGCACAGCCAATCCATACCCCTCCACCAACCAATTTAAACCAATGCCTAACCGCCAACCTTACAAGTTGTGACGATTTGCTACGCAGTAGGCAAAAACCAAATGGCACACACTAATCAGCCAAATGGAAAAATTCCTACCAGGCCCCCGCACCAAGGCGGACGACCCCATGACAGGCATAGCAAGGTCAAAGCACAAGCCCAAAAGGGAGGGCGGGCGGGTGATCCGGTTCCCATATCGAAAGAGAAAGCAGCTTGCTGTGAACCTTGTTTAAATCACCTCTGTTCCCACCCCCAAATTGGCAACATCAATTTTACCCCAGCAACACAAACAGCCAATCCTTGCCAGGCCCCTCTATCTTATCCTGCCTGGCAACTATGGGGTGTCTTGCTAGGCCCCATCCGCAACATGTGCTCTCCTTTAGTGAGAACACGCTTTATTAAAAAGTCTGTATCCAGCTCTTTCAAAAAGTGGGGTCTGAAGCAAAATGAGGAGTCAAAACAAAATATGCAGGCAGTAAGCAATTGCTTGGTGAGAAATGAGCTTGTCTATACCTTTCAATGTTCTTAGCTAATGGGTGAAGTCAGAGCTGTGATTGACGAGTGCTATAGAAAAATATTAGTCATACAGGCACCCAAGGAAGAATGCAAAACTGGCTTCATAAAGTCTTCAGGAAGTCTCTTTCCCAGATAATGGAGGACTTCCTGATTCATTTTGAAGCTGTTTTTAGCTCTTCCTCAGTGTGTAGGTGTGTGCCTCTGGATGTTTTTCTCTAGATTAAAGCAAAGAAGAAGAAAGATCTTGGTTCCGTTTGAGAAAATTGAGAAATTCAGGATTTTAGCGTAGCTGTGACTGGAAAAGAAGCATGTCTACCCCAAAACAAAAGATAGCCACAGAGACAGGATTTCATGCTCTTTCTAGTTCAGGTTTAATTGAATGCCCCATCCCTGTGTGTAAACACACCTTTAACAATGCAAATTCAAATGAAGATCCTCATCAATATGGGTCTTATTCTGAAATCCTACTCAGAGTACACCAGTTGGGCATAGTCATGCCCACTGACTTCAACCATTCTCTTGGCATCTTAGGGTTCTTTATGGAAAATGCAGGAAAGGCTATTAAGCTGATATTAGGAGCAACATGGGGGGAGTGGTGATTCATTTTTTCCTCACCCATGGTGTGAAATAGGCAGATTATTGAGAGTTGTTGCTGCTGATATAAACACTTAAAAGGGTATATATTCATGTCAAAGACTCAAATCTCCCTCTTTTGCTAAAGCTGCTCCATCCCCAAAGGGTGACTTCTTGACCTGTGCTGATAACATTGCTATAATTATTACGAAGTATAAATAAATGTCCACAAGAAATGCTTTTAGAATGCATGGCTTGCTGTTTAAAAATTCAGTCTTGAATTTATCCAAGCATGGGCACCTGAACCGTGGTTGCTGTAAATATTAAATCTCTTTTAACACACACAACCTTCTGAAACACTTTGCCTTGTTTTGTACAGAATGTTGTATTGCTTCCTAAGAGCAATTAGTGAAAGTCTAATTAGTTTACAACTGATAATTCCTGAGCTCTTTGCAGGATATAGGATTGGCAATGGAAAAGAGCAAGACACCCTTGCATTTAACAGCTGTGTACAAGACAGACGTTCAACAAGTTAGTCTTCTCTAGCATGGAAACATGGAAGAAGAAGAAAGCTTTACCTACTCACATACTATTGGTGAACCCCCTTTTGTTTCTTAGTTTCCAAATGCATGGATGTTGGGGTAGTGTCCTGGTATAAAAGCGAAGACCAACATAACCCTCTCTAAAACTTTGTGGCCTCTCACAAGTAAGGGAGCATCCAGAATATTCTCACACAGTACTCTAAACTGAAAAGAGAAGGGCTCAAGGTAATGTTCATTGCTTGCAATCCTCACATGTGCTTGTTTCTGCATTTTTTAAATTCTGTTTCCCCCTAAGAAATATTGTACAGACCTGTTATCTGAATCCACAGCGTTAAAGACCTTGTTATCTGAATCCAAATTGCTTCCCCTTTGTATCTATGAGTAAATATTATTGCTGTTTATTCTGGTGTCTGATTAAGTTTAAAACGTCTCCCAAGGCGCTGGATTCAATGAGGCTATTTTGCACTATGTCTAAATATTAAGTCACTTATACTGCCAACTATTAGCTAAGTGCTAACAAGGCAGCAGTGGGAAACTTCCTGCCTGCAGTCCTAATCAAGCCTAGCATTTGATGCGCAAGGCTGTTTTGCCAGGCTGTTACATCCATCCGTCCTACACCTGGTGACGTCTATGTCAGATGTGGGACAGGTAAAGAGAGTGGGACCAGTCGATTAATAGCATATCCACCTGTGAATGGGTAGTGATTTCAAGGCTTATGGACCAGCTGCGCAACAGTTACCCCATGGGAAACTGGGTTGCGTAGCCAACTGCTGCAGAAAGCAGGCTTGAAGTCTCTGTCCATCAGCTGGCCTCAAGCCTGGTGATCTGCAACACTTCAGAGCACCATGCAGGGCTCATTGCAAGCCCTCTGTGGTCCTTTGAAGTTCCAAGGATCATCACTTTTTCAGTGTGACATCAGGTGATTGAAAGCTAGACAGCTTTTGCCCTCTTGACAAATTTGCCTATGAGGACTAGGGGAAAAGGATCTGGCCTAGCAGTCAGATCAGGTTCCCTACTCCCCATCCCTGGTTTACACCAATAAAGTAAGCACTTAATAGCTGCCACTGTTAATAATGTTTTCTCTGTTGCAGCTTATTTTATATATTTGACTTTCTTTGACTGGGTGGAAAGCATGCCTTCACATCACTTGTTTGTCAGAAAACACCAGCCTAGGTGTGGCTTTATACCACATGCTGCTGATTCTACAGTCTTCCATCAGTCCCCTGGGCATACTTTCACAGTTGCAAGACTATGGGGTAATGACCTACATTTTTCCAAAAACACATTAAGGAGCTTGATAGACGAATAGGTGTGTTTGTGTGTGCACAAATATGCACACATACATATTTTGTTCTGACTAAATTGTGTGGATGGTACACCTAAAGTGTGTACACTTCTACTATACCATGTGTGGTATTAGAAGTAATGCAGGTATAACATAAATAGGAGAAAGCAAGAGAGATAGTAAGTCACTGTATTTTGTTTCAGTCACCAAACAGTGCATAATAATCTAGAAAAATGTACAAAAGATTGTAAGTGGAACTAAGGATGGATATTGTTTGATCTGCATTTTTTAGCAAATCGACCTAATTCACACCTCCCAAACCAACTTACACGAATAGGAATAAAATTATCACTCAGATTTTGCACTTCCCTTAAATCTTGCAATATAGTTCTTGGCTTAAAAATGTACTAAAATGCATAAAAGAATACATATTTTAGGGTAAAGTACATTTAGAAACGTGTACATTGCGATTGAATTGTATTTAAAATACAATTTTTGGACATACTTTTAAAAAAGAAAAAAGTTTATGCAGAAATGGGATTGAACACATATGAAACTGACAGAAACTAGAAATAGATTCATCCATTGCCATCTGGAACACACCAACAAACATATTTATGCCACATTACAGGCTCACCAAGGCTTCAGGGTTCTACCCAATGCTGAACACATGGAATTGCACTTGTGCAGCAGCACTGCCCTCTCTCTCATCACCCCCCAAAATCTCATCCAGTGTCCTCCCAACCCTCTTGAACAAATTTGAGGATGTACGGAAGGCTGTAGAGAAGAAGAGAGGATGGGGACATTCCATGATGCAGGTGGATATCTACTGCCTAAGAGAAAGAGTAGCTTGGGATACAACCCTCAGTGCCTAGGCCATGAATATTAATTAGCAATGCAGAAATGCTTTTAAATGTGCGCACAGTGTTTTTAAAGTGCCAGGTACACATGAGAGTATTGTTGTTAATGCTGCTATCTGGTCGTATCTAGTCATGTGGCAAATTTACATTAGAAGTTCTGATACCAATTTTATCTTCCCAAGTCCAATTAATGAACTACAGAGAACCATTCCTGATTCAACCACTCTCATATGTACCACCACACTTCATAGCTTTCTCAATTGTTTGATGTAATCTAGATCCAAAATGTCTCACAAAGAAAGACAGGAAGCTGTCTTGGATCATTGTTCCATGTAGCTTGGTACCGTCTGACACAACTCTCCCGGGTTAAAGATGGAGCATTTCCCAGCCCTCCCTGGAGTTTCTGGAGATGGAAGCTTGAACCTTGTGTACACGAAGTAGGCATTCTACCAATCATGGTTGGAGAAGATCATGGATTTTTGTAGTCTTAAATGGCATAGACAGTTTGATCCCGCTCACACATACTGCTCTGCCTTAAGATGTTAAACATTTGCAACCACTAAGCCATTCTCATGTACTGATATTTGGTAATACCACAGAAGGCCATATTGCAGGATTTGGGAAAGAGTTGGTTGCAGACAGTTTTAGACGTATCTCAGCCATTGAAATGGTTTTATGAAAAACAGTTAAAACACTGTGGGAAAGCTTAGCAGATACATATGGCAACAATGAACATTTCCTGATCAGGATGACTACAGCTGGTGCATCAAAGCACTGCAATGATCTGCATGAATGAATGTAAGAATATTTGAAGCAGGATTTGTTCTAAACTACAATATTTGACCTTCATTCTGCTCCCCTTCTGTTGTTTCAATGACGATTCTATACACATCTGGAATTAGAAAGGTGGGGGGGGGGAGTCCAAGTCGGAGGGCATGGTGAGCAGGCAGTTCTGAGACCTAGCAATTCTCAATCTAGAAATGAATAGCTGACCTTTATCCAGAGAGTTATATATTTCCCATCAGATATTTAAGGAAGAAAAGAACTAACCTTCCTTTATAGAGCACTAGGAAATAGCTGCTGCTCGTAACATTCTCCAGTAACGCATCCGTCCTCTTGGTTCCTGCCCAGGTGTTTTCTTCTCCCCCTGCGTCAATGAAGTTGCTTGACCTCCATGGCCTCTTGTAAAAGTTCTGAGCGGAAATGCAGCATAATAAATTCCCATCTCATCATGGTTGCCTGTCAGCTTGAAGCCCCTGCAGTGAGGTGAAGGGGAGAAGAGGGGGCCTGTGTCTCCTTACCAGAGTATGCTGGGTCTCTAATGCCCCATTAGCATACCACACACTAGTGTTCTGCTTTTAATTAGTTACGTGGTGTGATAATTAAGTAGTGTTTCTCTACAATTTTCCTCTTGTTGCTGAGAGGAGGGGTGGGAGTTGTTCCGGGAGGGATGGTAGAAGTTGTTTTAACATTCTAAGTAATTGTGACCCTGGAGAGAACCAGCAAGCAAAATTTAAACTCTCTAAGGGAAGGGAGGAGAGCGTTTTTGTTAGGCACTTTCCCCCCCACCAGCATGTATTTCAGATTTACTCCCTCCCCTTTGCAAATTCTCAAAGGGCAACAGAAGCCTCCTCTGAAATGGAATGCATACACATTCTTAAATCCTGGTGGGCCGCGGGTGAGGTTGAACTTTGCCTAGATTGACAGCTGACTGGAATAGGATAGAAGTGAGGAAAAGGCTGAAGAATGGTGAGAAAGCACAAGAGGCTGGAGATGTACTGACAGGAGTATAGACAGAGCCAGCATTAGCGATAGGAATTGCGGGACACCTTCTAAGAACCAGACCTCTTAAAGCTTGCCCTGCCATTAGTGAAAGTGAAGTAAAGTTTTCTGTATGTGGAATTGGGGAGGACATTTTGTCTCTTATGTCAAGCATCAAAGCATCTTGGGCTGGCCTTGAGTCCTCTGCAGGGGGTCGACTGTCAAGAGTCTCCTGGCCCTTAATTCTCCCCACTGCTGTTCCCTGCTCATTTGCCACTTGCTTATTCAGCCATCCTTTCTCTCTGGCCCAGGGAAGGTGGAGAATGGTGACAAGAAGGAGAAGCAGCAGTAGTTGCTTCCTGCTTGCTCACTCACCAGGAAGTGAGCAGGCAACAGCAGTGAGGAGGAGAAGCAATGGCAGCACCTGGTGACAATGGAAGCAAGGAGGAGGGGGCCTCTGGAGAGTGTCTTATCCAAGGACCCTTCAGAACTCAAGAGCAGGCAATGAGTGCAGAAGATGTCTTAGAGAAAGGAAGGTACTTTCCCACCAAAGGCATGCATTACTTTCACTAGATGAAACCATGGATTGCTCTTCTGGATAGCTCAGTTGGTTAGATTGTGGTGCTGAAAACACTATGGTCACTGGTTCGATCCCCGTATGAGACAGCTGCATATTCTTGTATTGCGGGCGGTTGGACTAAATGATCCTCAGAGTCCCTCCCAACTCTGCAATTCTATGATTCTAAGGGTCATGGCTTAGTAGTGGAGCATTTGCTTTGCATACATAAGGTTCCAGATTCAATCCCTGGCATCTCCAGCTACATCAGGGAGAGAAATTCTGTCTGAAACCTTGAAGAGTTGTTGCCAGTCAGGGTAGGCAATACTGAGCTATAGATGGACCAATGGTCTCACTCAGAATAAGGTAGCTTCCTATGTTTCTGTGTTCCAGATGGTGCAACCTGCATTTGTCCTGCAACTTGACCCCTAAAAGAAGAATAAGCTGGCAAAGTAGAACACAGGCCAATAACCTAGCCAGATGTTCAGTAAATGTTATGTTCCATGGACAGTTTCATTTATTTAAAGCATTTCTTGCCTGATTTTCATTCTAAACGCAATTCCAAAGTTGGTTACAATTAAAAGAGATAAAACCAGGTATAATGCAATGCATTAAACAAAAGAGATAATTACAGCCAATTTCCTCTACCCCTACATTTTCAGTTGCAAGCTCTCTGTTATTTTTTCCTATATTTATACCCTAATCAAAACCAGTTTATCAATTCAACTAGGTGAAAAGCTATTGCAAAAATAAATATAAATAAACTAAAAGCATGGTGGACTGTTGTGCTTCAAAATGCAGACCAGGACTTGCATATTTGAAAATTTCTCCACATTAAAAACCACTCCCTGTGCAACATCTCTTGGCCTGTTGCAGCACCTAGGGAGGCCACCCACAAAAGGTGAAAAGGTGAAAGCATTCCAAGCAAGGCAGTGGTGGTCACACAGTGTAAACCTGCTATCAAATTACTGTGTTATGGCTCTACAGTGTGCAGATCATTGAGACTGGGAAACAGATGGTGATTCTGTCAGCCCTGCACATCCTTGGCACATGTGTGGATTTGAAGAGTTACAATATGGTGGAAGAGGCAGATGCAAGTTTGTTAGGATATAAAATCAAATGCAATTTCCTAATGAACTCGGCAACCACCACTTCCCTTAAATCTGTTCAAAACTGTTTCCATTTAATAGCTCCCCAATTACTGATCAGGAAATCAAGCCAAGAGGAGCCTTAAAATGCTGTGGGCAAATGCTCTGTTTTGGATATGAAGACACAGATGGCAGCCCTGGGAGACTCCTTTCAGAAAGCACCTTAAAGCCCAGGGGGAAATTGTCCATTTGCCAAGGATTTCTATAAATCATTAAATGTGTGCCTCAAACAAATCTGGCCCATTTCATTCTTTCATGTCAACATCAGATTTTCTAAGCTTTCCTACCTTTGTAAGTTTCATAATGGATAGAGAAATAGAGAGAATAATTAATGGATGAATTCCATGATGCACTGAGCTGTGCTAATTATTCTGACCTCAAAATTAAGTTGAGTCTACAACACATTTCCCACCACCATCCTTGTTTTTCTAAGCAGGTGTGCCCATGACAAGTGTAAACAGTTTTATGTTAGGTACTGACAGCCTGTACTTGTTTCGGTTAGGGGTGTCAGTGGTCAAAGTTTTATTCAACACAAAATCATGGAAACAGATCAGATTAGCCAGTAGATTCAAGAAACGAAGGATGTGAAAAGAGAAGAGAAAGAGATACTGGTGATTCTACTCTACCTCAAGCCTGGAAGCACTCAACAAAACTCCAAACCCTTTAATACTACCAAAGAAAGAGTTTTACCCTCAAGTCCTCAACCTGGTGCTCTCCAGAGTATCGTGATTACGATTCCCATCAACCCCTTCCTCCACGAGGCACAAGGTGGAATGGGTCTTCACCACCACCATTTCATCTTCACATGCATCCTGCCAGGGAGCTTAGACAACAGACAGTGACTGACCCACCTCAAAGTCTCAGAAGGGATTTTAATCTGGGTCTCCCTAGTCTTAATCCAACGCTCTAACCACCATACAACTCTGGGTGGCTCCATATTCATGAAACTACAGCAGGGAGGAAAACTACTCTGCTATCCTGTTACCTTTCCTCACTGTATTCCCAGTTTTAGTGACTGGTACAAGCAGTACTGCAAAAGCATATATATAGCTAAAGAGCACACCAAGATCTGAAAGCAGGCAACCCAGGTGACTGCTTCTCACAACCTAGAACTCTTAAAATAATAGGAGTGGTCAAAAAATTAATCAGTTTATCCCATCAATATTATATTATATTCTCATTTCAATTAGAAATAATAGTAGTTTCAAAAAGGCTGCATACACTGCATATATGAATATCCATTTCATGGTGGAACTGCTCCCCTGTATAACCAATTTAATAAATCCTAATGACAGAAATACACTGTCAGCTCCCTTGCTGGAGAATCTACTTACTATGCAAACAGGCTCAGTAAATGTTATGCATGATCCATGAAATGTTGAACTCTGCATTGACATACATGACCAACTACAAAGGTGTAGGAATAAAAGGTTACCTGGGCTTTCAGTGCACTGGTCCCGGGGATGATGTTCTGTCAGCAAAGAAAGAGCATTAGGACTGAAATAAAAACCTGCGCAAGTTTTGAATGCGATGACATTTGAATGCTGGTGGCATATATTTACATCAAAATTAATTCTTGGGTGAAAATTGTCAAAATCCAGATTGAGGTAAAAAGTCTCTTAATTGAACTCTGAATGCCAAGAGTTTCAAGGGATGATAATCATTGGGTAATTGCATGTGAAAGCATCATAAAGGTAATTGGCAGCATGTGCTTATCAGTCTTCTGGTCGTTTGGTAATTCAGAGGTTCATGAAATGGCATTGCCCAGACTACAGTTGTAACTCCATTCCTACAAACATGTGACGAGAGCCAGTGTGGTGTAGTGGTTAAGAGCGGTAGTCTCGTAATCTGGGGAACCGGGTTCGCGTCCCCGCTCCTCCACATGCAGCTGCTGGGTGACCTTGGGCCAGTCACACTTCTTTGAAGTCTCTCAGCCCCACTCACCTCACAGAGTGTTTGTTGTGGGGGAGGAAGGGAAAGGAGAATGTTAGCCGCTTTGAGACTCCTTAAAGGGAGTGAAAGGCGGGATATCAAATCCAAACTCTTCTTCTTCTTAATTTCTGCTCCTCTGTGCTTACTTTTGCCTACTGATGTGTATATGTCTTACAAAATTTGTTTCATCTTCAACCCAAAAATACATATCACCACCATGGCCCAAGTTGTTTATACAGTTCCTTCTGTTCTTACGCACTACAACAGCTTGCAGTTCACTCAGAGATTAGCATTTGGGGGCTGGGGGGGGGATAAACCTGTGATTACTTTGCTTTCAGACTTTCAAGAGCATATGCTATAACTTGTCCCAAATGATCCTTTGTGAATCAGAACTCAAGAGAGCGTTTCACTGATTCTTCAGGGACACAGCCACAATATAGAAATTGTGAAGGAGATTTCGTAATTACAGAAAACACAAAAGCTAGTTTTCTATTACGGGAAACACAAATAAAACCAGAAGGGCCTTCCAAACACTCCTTGTCCTTGCTTTGTGTGACACCTATCATAGAGTCAGAAGGGACCCTGAGGGTCATCTAGTCCAACCCCCCTGCAATGCAGGATTTGTTTTTGTTTTTCCCTTTGTGGGGCTTCAGCCCATGACCCTGAGATTAAGAGCCACATGCTCTACCAACTGAGCTATCCTATTACAGAGGTTTCACATTTTCTGAAGAAGCCTAAAGTGACCTGGTAATACTGTCCTACATTCGTTTTTATAAAGTACAGTGGTACCTCGGGTTAAGAACTTAATTCATTCTGGAGGTCCGTTCTTAACCTGAAACTGTACTTAACCTGAGGTACCACTTTAGCTAATGGGGCCTCCCGCTGCCGCCGCACAATTTCTGTTCTCATCCTGAAGCAAAGTTCTTAACCCAAGGTACTATTTCTGGGTTAGCGGGGTCTGTAACCTGAAGCATCTGTAACCTGAAGCGTCTGTAACCTGAGGTACCACTGTAACTTTTCCATTGTACACTTTGCACAGGTATTTCAGCCTGAACAGAAAAGGAGGCAGAAAAGAAAGCTAGGTCATGCACATGTGTAAGTCAGATGACTGTTAACTACATATAAATTCATGGTGAAATATACACAACTATGTGGGAAGCACAACTGGTCACTGGTCACTGTAGTGACTGACTGGGGATATTTAGACACAACCTTCCTTCTCCATGCCATTGATTTATTACCCATCCTTCTCCCAAATGGCAGGCAACAACAATTTAAAACTTAACATTAGAAACACTTTTAAACAAATAATAGTCACATAAATAGGGTGAGCCTTAAAAATATGCATCTCAGGTGGCAAAGGCCAGGGCATAGAGGTGTGTCTTTAGCATTTGCTGCAAACTGAAATGTGAAGGTGCACCTCTGTGGGGAGGAAGTTTTACAACTTGGGGGCTGTCACAGAGAATGCCCTTTCCCAGGCCACCTCCATCCCAAATTTCTGAGGGAGCATTATCAGATTTACTGACTGGATGCTTTAAATGGCTGTCCCAGCATTTAGTTGCAAGTGCCCAAGAGTTTCTTTACAACTGCCCACCTGAAGAGCAATTCCCCTGAGCATAGCACGTTTGCTGTATGATAAAACTGTTGTAATGTGAGAATCACACAGGTTCACCAGTGGATTCCAGTAGCAAGGTTGTCAGGTGGAGACTCAGCAAAAGCTCATGTCAGAGGAGAAGCATATATCACTAGGCAGCTTTAGCAAAACTAGAGTTATAATACTGTTTTTCCTTCTGGGTACCTTCACAGTGGACAGATGTAGATGAATTGGAGGGAATTCAGAGAACAGCAACAAGGATGATTAAAGGGCTCAGGGGATTGACTTATTAGGGAAGAAGATTAAAGGAACTAAATATGTCTAGGTTGGCTAAATGGTAACTTAAGATGGGACATGAATTATAACTACCTAGATGTGTTTGAAGGATGTAATCAGCAAGGAAAGAGAGATTTTCCAGGGTGGTTCAAAGGAGAAGACATAGCATCTCAGGGAAGCATTTAGCCTGAGCATTAGACAAAAGTGTGATGGAAAAAACTCTATGCAATTTTGTTGACTATATTTTAATACCTGTACATATTAGTTATGCTTAGGCAAAATATGTGATCATTTGTATATTCAGAGTTACAAGCAGGTCCAACTTTGTATCTGAACTCGCATGGCAAGTGCTGACAAAAACTAGAGCCAAAACTAGGATCACTGTGAAACAACAGAGAGATAGCAGCATCCCTGGGGAAAACCAAATGCACAGAATTTACCAATGAGGACTGAACATGCTCACAAGTTTTGGAATGTTAGGAAAGTTCTTCCTCTTTGCATGTAGATTTTACTCATGAGCAGAATGCCTGAATAGTCTGAACATCTTGCAGCAATGTGCTTTGGGTGCACAACTGTACAATGGTTACAGTTAAGCAACTGCTGATACAGTTTTTAGGATTTGATTTGGTTTCCATCTGGATGTTTTAGTGATTGGAGTTCTTCAATGCCGTTGCCTTCTTCAGAATGGGCAGTAGACTTGGGCAGCGGAAACAGACCTTTGGGCATTAAATTTGGTATTGCTTTAGCTCAGACATGTTGTTGATCTGCGCTGAAGAAAACAGGGATGACAGGGAAGTGTCCACAATCAGAAAACCTGCAGAGATGGAGCTATCACTGCAGATAGCATTAGCTGAAGGGTAAGAAGAAGCCACACCAAGGGGCAACAGTTGTATGAAAGGGATGGGAACAGTCAGGTTGCTGAGCCTTAGGAGGAAAGCAGAAGTGATTATGAGGCTTTTTTGTGTTTTAATATTTTGTTGGAAGCCACCCTGAGTGGCTGAGGCGACCCAGTCAAATGAGAGGCATATAAATAATAAAATAATTATAATTTGGCCAAGCACAACAACATGAAGGCTGTATCAGGAAGTTTTTAATGTTTGACATTTTATTATGTTGTTCTATTTGTTGGAAGCCACCAAGAGTGGCTGGGGAAACCCAGCCAGATGTGTGTGGTATAGATATCATCATCATCCAAAAGGTACTGCGGTGCCAGGTGTGAGGCAGGGCCTGTTTTTATCCCCTGGGGGTGGACTTGGGTAGAGTCCTCTGTGGACCCAGTCAGGCCCACCCTCCAGAGTGAGCCCAGAGTGAGTCATTGGTCCAATCTGGCAGGCAGGCTGAATTCAAAACTATCTAACCAGAGGGAGACCCAGGAGCATCTCCCTGTGGTTGCAATTCCCCGGCTGTTGTGGCTGTGGGCTAGCTCTGTCCTGCAAAGCTGCCCACTGCTAAGGTAAGCGGTATTCTGGGATGGGCTGATCTGAACATAACATTTTGCTGCTGCTGCTGCTGCTGTTATTATTATTACTGTTATTACTACATCAGCATGAATACCTTCATGCTAATTTCTTCTTCAGAGTAGCATGCACAGGATTGTGTTTCAAATGGACAAAATCCAAGGACCAAACTCCTTTATGCATCCCACTGATTTCACTGAGAAAGGCTTAAAGTATGTGTTTAAATGCAACAAGCTGTGCTTTGCTGTTGCTGGGTCATGAACAAATAATTAGACTTTAAAAGATGTTGGTACCTATTCGAAGTGTAATTATTAAATATTATTCTTACTGTTGTTAGCACTAAAATACTAGGTCTTACCTAGTATTAGGCTGCTGCAGTTAATATTGCTAGTGTAATCTTCAGAACTAAATATACCACTGATTGCCCTGCTAGATCTGTTCTGCTATCCTCCTTAGCATGGCAGTGCAGTAGAGTGGAGATGAAGCTTCAGGAGAGAGCCTCTATTAAGCAATCGATTCCCATGAGCAATTCTCATTAGTGTTTCTTCCTCCCATAAAGAACAATGATCTAGAGCAACTTCCTCCAGGTATCCTGCTAATAAATGTATGATAACCTATGTAGTTTCATCTTGCTAATAGGATAAGCAGTCTTTGATTAAGGAGTGCTGTACTTTCATCCTTTCTTTCCCTGCTTGTAGGATAGTCATTAACAACAGATGCGGGGGTACAATCAATATTCTGGAAATTCTTGGAGCAAGTCCACAAATTACTTTGAGCCACTTTTTTCATTTAGGTGAGTGGTCGCCATGCATAAGCAGCATGATGTGTGTGAGCGAGCAGCTCACAGTTCTCAGTCATACTAACTTCCATTCTCTTTGAAGTTCAAAACTATAACTAAGAGAGGAGATCGCAAAACTGTCATGGCTGGTATCTGTGAAGTATAGGCTCATGTTACAGTGTCACACTCATCAAATGGGTAAGGCAATGGTCAGAGGAAAAGAGAGGAATTTACCCACATTGCGTCTCATTCGTTTGGCCAACACACATGTGAATCCAAATGGAGGCTCGCCAACGATGTTATGGTAACACTGTGGAGTGATGGAGCAGACTGTTGGGATTGCCATTTCTTCTCTGGTTAGTGAGGGTGTTAGGTATTGAGCAAGAGCATTCAGTGGTAGTGTAGCAGAACTGGGGGGAAATGGACTAAGTGGACATGTTGCCTGGGTCTGATGTCCTCAAACAAATCTGGGAACCAGGTTGGAAAATGGAATTCACCTAATAACAGGGATGGACAAATCTGCCAGTTTCTCATTTGTCTAACCTTAAATTCAGTTCACCACATATCTGCATCAGTTTGTGATTATTTTTTAAAGCACTAACAAAATTTTATCAGCACTTTAGTGTGTTTTTCTTCTAACATACATGTTTTTACATGCAGGTTTGTGTATATACATATTTTTGCAAGCAATGTGCATTTTTGTATGTCATTTCCCACAATATATGGATTTCAATGCACATTTTCTTGCAATAAACGTATTTGGTGTGGATGTGTAGAATTGCATTGCAATATTCAGGAAAGTGCAAATTTCCAAGGATAGCTGCACACATTGTTTTTGGAAGTAGTGAGTTAGATTAAAATGTGAACAAAACTGAATTTCTTCCACAGCCTTCCTTATTATGGAATAAGGTGTTTAGCTAAATAACCCAAACTAATTTTGTGAGCTTAGTTCATTTCATTTCACCAGTTCATTTTTGTGAAGTCTTTTGTAAACACCTGTAGATGCTTAGTTTCAGTAAGCAGTATATAATCATTGCTAATTTCCCCTCTAGGTGTAAGTTTTTCCAGTCTGTTGATGTTCAGTCTTGTCTCTGACACCAATGCCTTTGTCTTGGCTTGTTTTTTTTCCTTCTTGCCCCATTTCATAAGCACAAATATACTATCAATTTTGTCCAAAGTTTTGGTAATTTTCCAGTGAACCAGTATGACCCTTAAGTGTGACATCTGAAGTTATTTCTCTTTCGCATGAAAGCTGTTTCATCTTACGCAGACTAGGAGTTGCATTTTCAGCATCTAACTAGCATGTTAGCTTACATTTATCTTCCATTTTAGGTGTGGATCTTTCCTCACAGAAAAGCAATATACAACTGGTGGCACAGCTGTTTTCAAAATGGCTGAAATATACATACTCTACTAGGAAGATAGTCCATGCATTTTAAATACAGGGAAACTGCTATGTTCTAGTTATGTGGAAGAAGGCTGGGTCCAATTTGAACCAACTTGTACAAATGTTCAATTACTTATGCTACACCCATTGTGCATGTGTACAAAGATAGTTTTGAGAAATTGCTGGGGTTGTGTGGGGGGGAGAGCGGATTTTGCTAAATGTTTTATAATGTGCCAAGGAACCTTTATCAAACATTTAATCCCAAACCTGGCTTTGAAGCAGGGAGGCATACAATTCTGTAATTAATTTTTTTACCTTCTTTTGCTAATCGCTGATAAAAAGCTTAATTCTATTACAACTCGACTTGACAAATTGCACTGCTCAACAGAAGCATTTAGAAATTAATTACGCATTTTATTGCATTAGATCGGATAAACAGGGGAGTGCCGAGTGAGCAGGCTGAACCAGCAAATGGCCAGTGCAACCATTTTGGGAGGGTGACCATTTATTTACACATATACCACATTTGCCATTTCTACGGCTGGAGATTGCTGACACAGCTGGGGGTTTTGTTTGCTGGTTGGTTTGTTCTGTTCTTTTTCCTGATTGGAAACATTTCATGTAGGAGAGTTTAATTTTATAAGGGTGGATTGCAAAGCTACAGTGAAAACTAAGCTAAGCACAAATTTGTATGCCAGGCAGCCCTCATGAGGGATAACCAAGCTGTATTTGTGTGTGAAAGAGAAACTAATTAGGGTGTGGACTACATACATCACTTTTTGTATGCAAGCACCCATTCCTGAGAACAAACTGCACTTGAGCAGCACAATTTATGAATTGAATGCATGTGAATAAATTGCATGTTTTCACAGCAAAATACACAAGAGAAGTAGTTTGTAATCAGTTTCTGTTGTTATAAATGTGACGTATCAGTAAAGGTATTCTTTGGTTCAGAATGTTTCAGAGTTCGATCTGTGATGCTATTATTCTTTTCCCCCCTTTTCCTTATTTTTCCATTCTTCATTCTTTCTCTAAATCGCAGTGACATTTATGGTTCATGTGCTGGAAAGATAGCCAGGTTTTATTTAGAGATTTATTCACTTTTTCTTAGATTATAGTTTAGTGTATTTCTTTTTCTCTGGTTTTTTCAGTTATAGAATGAGTTTATTTCCTTTATGTAAAGGAAATTGTAAATATTATTTTATTTGGTTATGGTCAAACACTTAATAAAATTTCTGATGACACAAGTTGTGTGGCCTGGTAAGGTTTGTGTTTGTGTACTTGTATGTGAATTTATACATGTGTGCTGCATTCATAGCCTTCACTGTTTACATGTATTTTATACCCTGGAATATCTTCTGAAGTACAAAATATTCTGGATTAGGTGTCATATCTACATTGCTTAGTGTTCCACCTGAAAAATAAGCAGGGCGTGTGTAAGACAAATGTGTAAAAAATAAATATACCAGGGTTTCACATATACTCATCGGAGCCTTCGAGTAAAGAAGATAAATTTATATGGAGGTTGTGGGTTATATTGTAGGCTAGAAAGCTTGTACTGAGATAGCTGTTTGCAATGGAGAGTGGAAGTAATTATTTTGCCTTCCTCCTCTAAAGTTTTATATCCATGAGTCAAAGCCTATTGATTCACTATGTTTAGGGGTTTCTGGTGCTTTTATTAGGCCACTGATGAAGACTTTGTGTTGAAACACATTGAGCTCATATTGAAATGTAGTGTCAGGGTTTCTACTTATTAAAGATTTACTATTTGAGTGTTATATGATAATTAATTTATTATGAGAGAAAAAATCTGAATTTTTTAGCACATATTTCCCCTTAATTCTGTTTTCCTTTGTAAAGTGTTATTGTTAAGGATCACTTGTGCCTTGATTGTTTGACTATCACCTCAGAAACAAACAGAGGAGTGGTGGCAGCATACCCCACATTTAAATAATGTGTTGAGACTCAGTTTTCCCTGACTCTTGGCCATTGTACTGTAAATGGACACAATGAGATGGTCCGAGCTTAAGCAAAGGACAGAGAAAACTCTAGAGAATCAGACTCACTTGCAAGTAGCAACAGAAAGCTATATAAATCATAGCTGACTAGAATGCCCCTTTCAAAAACATTGTTCTCTATATCCCTCTGTGCTTGAAGTAAGTGTGGATTAATTCCACACCAGGAAATAAAGGAATCTAGTGTTTGCTGATACCCTTCTGATATTTGATAAGGTAGAAACTTGAAAGATGATTGTTCACTGAATCCTCTGAGGGCAAGAAGCAAGAAGTATTAGAAAACACCTTATTTTATTGTGCTTCACTTTATTTCACTTCACAGATATTGCTCCTTACAAGGGCAGTTGCAGCGGCAGGCAGGTAGGCCACTTCCAGGGAAAGGAAGGCCCTCACCACTGCTGGCCCTCTTCTGGCCACATAAGTGGAGTTAGCTAGGTTTGGAGCCAGGTTTTTCTTCTCCCACCCCTGCAGGCAGGGAGGCCTGGTATAATATAATAAAATACAGTATTGTGTGAGCATAATTTTTATATGCACTAGGAAACCAAAACAAAAGTTGTGTGACTCGTTTTATTGCAATATTTGCTCTATTGCGGTGGTCTAGAACTGAACCCACAATATTTCTGAGGTATGCCTGTAGATGAAACAATTTAAGAACAATTGATCTATGGAGTAAGCTATTCAAGGTGACTATATAGTCTCATTCCATGAGGTTTTCAAAAAATGGGACTGATTCACACATATATGCACTTCTCTTGGCTTCTCTATCCTTGATGTTTTGAGGTACACTTGATGGCTGCCAGCTTAATGTGTGAACAGTTGGCATTGAAAGGCATTTGTTTTGGGTGAAGTGAAAGCTATAGCTCAGAGGGTCCAGTCACACATTAAAATCATCACTTGCTCCTTTCACGCATCTTCAAAACACATTCACCAAATGTAAAGTGGGAGGGAGATAGGATTGTGCATGCTCAACCTGCCTCTGACCTCCATATATTTAGCAACATACTGTGTGTGTGTGTGTGTGTGAGAGAGAGAGAGAGAGAGAGAGAGAGAGAGAGAGAGAGAGAGAGAGAGAGAGAGATTGGGGCTCCTGATCATGAATGGTTCCTGACTACACATACATTTCTCTAATGATAGCATGTTTGTCTATAATGATGCATGCATACAGCTCCATGCACACTATTCATGGGACAGAAGAACAGAAGAAAAGACCTGGTGGATCAAACCAATTTAGGTCAGCATTCAGTTCTTATGGTGGCCATCCAGAGGCCTATGGCAACCATTTGGAGATCAAGGACAAGCCAGCTGCTATAATTCTGGCCTTCCCCTCCATGCATTAAAAGAACATGTTTCAATAGTGTGGAAAGTCACCAAGTAATGAAGATATCAGATGAAGGTCACAGGCCTGCAGTAGTAAACCTGTGGTTCATCAGATGTTCTTAACCTCTAACTCCCATCAGCTTCAGCCACCATGGCCAATGGGGGCAGTGGGAATTGTAATCCAACAGTGTTTGAAGGGCCACAGATTCCCTATCCGTGCCATAGAGGGATTTGACAGGAATGCTTTAGGCATAGGACTATGTCTCAGGTTGGTGTGGGTGATCAGTTGGTTCCCTTTCCAGTCCATGGTCCTCTAACAAGGAACAGAAAATACAATATACAGATGGAATAGAATAGCATAGTTATTACAGAAACAGCTATTGGAGTCATCTTAGAAGTCATTGCACTAGGGGAAATAGCAAATGAGAAAGCCGCACTTGTAAATGTGGTTGAAGATATACCATAATAAAAGCCCTGAAGAATACTGTGCGGCTCTGGCCCCCTGATTCGAAACATATTATCTAGAAATAAATCCCATTGATTTCTTACAGAGGTTTAGCACATTTTGTGATTCTGGTAGTAATTTGCTTAAAGCCTCAGTTCCTGCTGTCATTCGATTATTTATTATCACTATCTGTGTGTTTTTAGAAAAGAAAAAGTGAGAGTCCATTTTAGCTCTCATGTAAAGGATAGAATCAAAGGACTGTGTAATCATAAAGTTATGGAGGGGGTCTTGTAAACTATGTAGGGAGTTCATCCCCCTCCTCTTTGCAGGAAATCCAAAGCTAAGGCTTCAAGACCTTGAGCCAAGAAAAGGCCCCAACTCTCCAGGTCATTGGTTCCATGGTCAAACTGCTCTTGACATTAAGAGGGTTCTCCAAGTGTTCAGCTGAAAACTACCCTTCTAGTTCTGAGCTCAGGGGCAGCAGTGAACAAGTGCTTGATTCAGGAACCATCTCCCAGCTAGCCATGGTTCCCAAATCACTCTTGAACCTGGATGCTGCTGCTGCCGCCAAACAGAAAAAGTAGATATCCAGTTCTGATCCTTCCATGGTCTTCCTTAAAAGCACTGAGATCGGAAGGAAACAGGAGACCCCCTGGTAAGTCATTCCCACAGACTGTTTCAGTGGGAAAGATAGGGAAGCAGAGTTCATTCAATCAACTTTGCCAAAAGACCAGTGCTATCAGGCACCTCCTACCTCTGAACTATGCCACCTTATAAGAACAACTGCTTAAGAACTGTCCCCTCTTCTCTCCCTGTCCCTTTTCCGTTGCGTATTGTGTTTTTTTCAGATGGTAAGCCTGCGGGCAGGGACTGCCTTGTTTTTATTGATCGCATTTAAGGCACTCTGGGATCCCTTTACACTGAAGAGAGGGGTACAACATGCTTTAAACTTACATACATACATACATAACTGTATTGCCCTTCATGCATTTGAAGAGCACTATTGAAGAGCACTATTATGCCTTAAAAAGCAGAGACATCACCTTGCCAACAAAGGTCCGTATAGTTAAAGCCATGGTTTTCCCAGTAGTGATGTATGGAAGTGAGAGCTGGACCATCAAGAAGGCTGATCGCCGAAGAATTGATGCTTTTGAATTATGGTGCTGGAGGAGACTCTTGAGAGTCCCATGGACTGCAAGAAGATCAAACGTATCCATTCTTAAGGAAATCAGCCCTGAGTGCTCACTGGAAGGACAGATCGTGAAGTTGAGGCTCCAATACTTTGGCCACCTCATGAGAAGAGAAGACTCCCTGGAAAAGACCATGATGTTGGGAAAGATGGAGGGCACAAGGAGAAGGGGACGACAGAGGCCGAGATGGTTGGATAGTGTTCTTGAAGCTACCAGCATGAGTTTGACCAAACTGCGGGAGGCAGTGGAAGACAGGAGTGCCTGGCGTGCTCTGGTCTATAGGGTCACGAAGAGTCGGACACGACTAAACAACCAAACAACAACAACAAATTATGCCTTTCCTTTATTCTAAACATGCATAGTTTCTTCAACCTTTCATCCTTTTCCACCCTTTGAACCTTGGATGAAGAGTGATATAGAAATAACAACAACAACAACAACCTGAATAATTGCCTGAATGCAGACATTTACATTTGTTTGCTGAATTTCATTTTGTTAGTTAAATCAGGGCACTGGAAACTGCCTTATAGTGAGTCAGACAAGAGCTCGCTATTGACTACACTGACTGCCTGTAGTTCTCCACAATTTCAGACTAGGTGTCTTTCCCAGTTACCTGAAGATGCCAAGGACTGACTATGGGACCACCTGTATGCAAGGCAGATGCTCTACCACTCTACCAATGAGTTATAGCCCTTCTTCCTAAAGTAAATAGCACCATCAGAAGAGGAACTTATTTTCCTTAGGACCACAGCAGGCAGGTAAAGGGTTAAACACCCCCTCCATGCCTGCTCTGATCCCATTATTTACACACACACACACACACACACACACACACACACGAGAGAGAGAGAGAGAGAGAGAGAGAGAGCGCACTGATGCCATTTACATTTTAATGCAAAGCCGCATTTGATGTCATATGACTTTTTGGTTCTCAGTTCTTAGTTTCTATGCTACACCTGCTCACAAAGTTACCATTAATGTCTTTTTCAAAAACAGAAATAAAATCCTGCTGAATCCATACCAGAGAGGAGTAGAGAGATCAGGTCCATCTATCTCCATGCAAGAGTATGGGAGGAAATGAATCTCAAGAGATAAAAAGGAAGTGAATAATCATCTCCAAACTGGGCAGAGCTACCTTGGCTTCCCAAGGAGCGGTCAAGAAAAATGTCCCCAGCAGTGCAATCAGCTACTGTCCTTCCTGCATGCTTCCTTTGCTATGCTCTGATGTGGTTGTCACATTCTCTCTTTGTCCACAATCCTCCACCACTTACCACTAGCCGGTGGTCATGATATTGTGCACATAAATAATCAAATTGCTCTGAGTTTCCTTGGTATCTTAAACAAAAAAATGTTAGCATTATCCAGGAGACTCAGGGCATTGTGACAAATGTAAACTGACATGGGTCTCCTGTACACAACCATTCTTGACAGGATTTATTTTAAAAAAAACACCAGAGGTATGCCATCAGTATTTTAAAGTTCTGTGGAGAGATTATAAATAACCAACTGTAATAAGAATTAGCAAATCTCTTAAGGAGATGCATGGGAAGCCTTAATATCCCTGGAAATAGAACCTTATTTGTAAACTAATAGTACTGGCTCTATACCCAATAAGTAAGGGTGTTTATGGTACAATCACAAGTGCCAAACTCCAGGAACTCTAAATAATGTCTAAATGAGTCTGTACTTGTACATCTGTGGCCACACTTGGTGAGACACAGCAGCCAATGGGAGATTGATTGTGGGTAGCCTCATTCACTCCCACCCCTAGAATGTGCCTAATTGGGATTAGCCTGCTGCCTATATAGAGTCACAGTAGGAGTTTTGGGGGTTATATTTCACAATTGACAACTGGGAGTGCCTTTCCCTCTGCTTACAGTGTTTCTTGGGAGAAACTGCAGCAATTTGCCTGATTCAGCAAACTAATGAACTTGGCACAGCTGTCCGCTTCAGTGAGAGAGTTAAACAGATACTCTTGTGGTGAGCACCCTGATGCACCTTAGTGATAAAGGGATGGTTATCCAACCAAACTCTCACAGCTGACCAGGGCTAGGGGCTACCTTTGGGCCCTGAAGGTCTCATCACATCTAAGGCTGTCCAGTCATGGTGGGATGGAGTGGTCAGGGGCCTCCTAAACACATGGTGAGCAGGTGAGGACAAGCATAAATCAGACAAAAGACTGATCTGGTGCTTGGAGCCAAGGTGCTATAGCCCATGGCAGGGAAACAGGGAAAAGGGTAAGCTCCTAGCTTTCACCTGATCTTCACAAGCGTTGTTAGTCTTTGTTGCTAACATGGTTGGCTTTGTTGCAGAATTTTAAAATTTACTTGAGTAGTTGCTCATTTATCCGAATCAGTGTATTCACCACCACCCCAGTTTGGTATTCGTTAGAGTGGTTGGACTGGAACCACCAGACCCAAGTTCAAATCTCCACTGGGTGACAAAGCTTGCTGGATGACCTTGGACCATTAACTGTCTCTCAGCCTAATCTTGACTGTACAAGGTTATAAGGATAAAATAGAGACAGAGAAGGACTATGTATGCTGGCTTCAGCTCCTTGGAGGAAAGGTGGCATATCAGTGTAGCAAATAAAGTAAAAATAAATAAATTCCTGGTGCTAGTAGTGAAATGTATCTTATACCTTTTGTAGGGTTTACAACCAGTAAAGAATGAGAAGAAATCACCAATTCTGTTTCATTACACAAATGTCTGGTTGCAGTAGTGATATAACTTTAAGATGAGACTTCCCTGAGACTGTGTGGTTATTTTAGTATGATTCATCATTGCTATAGCACATGGGTAGGCAAACTAAGGCCTGGGGGCTGGATCCGGCCCAATCGCCTTCTAAATCCGGCCAGCGGACGGTCCGGGAATCAGTGTGTTTTTACATGAGTGGAATGTGTGCTTTTATTTAAATAATAATAATAATAATTTATTATTTATACCCCGCCCATCTGGCTGGGTTTCCCCAGCCACTCTGGGCGGCTTCCAAAAGAATATTAAAATACTATGATACATTAAAATGCATCTCTGGGTTATTTGTGGGGCATAGGAATTCATTCATTCCCCCACCCCAAAAAATATATAGTCCAACCCCCCCCCCCCAAGGTCTGAGGGACAGTGGACTGGCCCCCTGCTGAAAAAGTTTGCTGACCCCTGCATATAGCACATTTCAAGCAGCAAAATGCAAAAGTTGTGTCATTTCAACCTACCACAACTCTTGTTAGGTATTTTTGGCAGCATAAATTAGGCGATGGGATTAATTAGCAAATTTGCCAAAGCCAAGGGCATCATACCTGAGTGAGCATTTGAATCTGGATCTCCCAGGAATATCTGCTTCTAACAAGATCACCAAGGTCTAAATCCATATATCCCCCCTCAAAATATGTCATCTTGTTTCCAATGGTAATGAGTTTGTTGCCTCCGCTCTCCTCTCAGACCTAGAGATAGGTAGACAAACAGTTTTGCAACACAATTGTATCCAGCATTTATGCTTATGCAGCCGTCAAACACATTGAAACGCTGGATGGATTTCTTTTCTCCTTTCCAACATTTGGCGTTTAAGCCTCTAAGCTTGATGGAGCGTGGCAGCGTCTGATGGCAAATATAAAAATAACAAGCGAAAAATTTCCATCCTTACACTGCAAGTCTCAGCAAAACACCCCCTGTCTTGCTGGCACTGGTTGTATGAGTTATTGAAAGTGGGTGCTTATACTTTTATATCACATTTTTTCCTGCATGCTGAACATATACAAACACTCCCATTCAATTACTTTCTTCTTCTACAAGACATTAAAAAAAGCCAACAGCAATAGAAATATGCATACTGTACATACCGAAGGCAGTGTACCACAAAATATTAGCATCTTTGGCGCTTTATCTTTCACCTATGGCTGTGATGAGAACATCATTTATGTTCTGGCATTGTGATTACAGTTGGTCAAGGCTTAGAATTTTTCTATTTATTCTGTTTCAATCCGCATCAGTTCATAGCCCCTTGATTTTGGGGTTTAAGCCTTGGATTTCAAGCAGAAAATCCCTGAAAGTGAACAATAGCTGTATCTTTTGGAAAGCAGAACTAAACAACAACAGGATTGTTGTCTATAATCCTAGTTTACCAATCCTGGTTTGCAGGGAATGTACAATCGATAGTTTCTCAGTTTGGATCTTACTGCAACTTATGATTTGCAAACAAACAGGAGGTAACCAAGTGGAATGCCCAAGGGGAAAGGCCAAGACTCAGCCAAATAACACTGAGCATTGTTTGAAGCCAATGCACATTAGCTTTGGAAAACAAAACGAAAACACCAATATTATCACTTTCTGCCTCCTTGTGATGCTCATGATGCTCACCTCAACTTGTGTTGACATTGTTACTTCTGACCCTTTATTTTAGCATTTAGGATTTATGAGTTTTGCTACTGCTCTTCATCCAAGGGGCATCAGATGTGTGGTATTACTAATATTGGTGGGAGTAGCGTCATTCCTGTAGAACTGGTTTGGGACACTATTCCCCACCTTCTTCTGCCCCGTTTTTGACCTTACGTTGAATCTATGGGAAGGATTTTTTTTAATCCTTCCATTTTATTTCCATTGACTGAACTGCCATATTAACAAAGGGTACATTAACATTTTTGGGGTGGAGGGGATGCTCTTTTTCAGTGTGTACCTATGCACCTCGGCGTCAATCTGTCAACATTGTCGCAATATATGCTTCTTCCCATAAAGAAGGCTGATCGCCGAAGAATTGATGCTTTTGAATTATGGTTCTGGAGGAGACAAACCTATCCATTCTTAAGGAAATCAGCCCTGAGTGCTAACTGGAAGGACAGATCGTGAAGCTGAGGCTCCAATACTTTGGCCACCTCATGAGAAGAGAAGACTCCCTGGAAAAGACCCTGATGTTGGGGAAGATTGAGGGCACAAGGAGAAGGGGACGACAGAGGACAAGAAGGTTGGACAGTGTTCTCGAAGATACAAACATGAGTTTGACCAAACTGCGGGAGGCAGTGGAAGACAGGAGTGCCTGGCGTGCTCTGGTCCATGGGGTCACGAAGAGTCGAACACAACTAAACGACTAAACAACAAAAAACAACATGCTACTTCCTTGAATGGGTGCAGGGTGCAGGCTGAACTTCTTGAAAAGGAGAATTTCAGTTCCATACTGCATTCTGCAAAGAGTTCACCTTGCACATCTTGGCTAGGATTGGGGTTTCTCCATTAGGAACAGCTGGAGCTGGAATCAGAGCTGGAATGAGAATGGACAGTGGTGTTGCATGAAGAAAAGGCAGTCTCACAGTGTGCCCCCCCCAGTGCTTCCCTCAGTTGACTCAGATCGGTAGGAAGTACCCCTAGAACACTGTGGGTTGGGAGGAGAGGAGAGGGGAGATATTTTTGTTTGGCAAGGAGAAAGCTTGACCTGATAGAAAAGTGAACTTCCTCCCTTTAGTTTAATTTTTGTAAGCTGCATCAAGACATATGGTGAAAAGCTGGATATATATTTCTAATATATATTCTATACATATAGAATTAAGCCTCCTTTGGTCACTGGCTCTGCTGTTAGGGCAGTGATCACTTGCAGTGTCCAACTCAATAAGCAGCTGAGTGTACTCAACTAGGATGTTGAGTGTACTGCTGTTGGCCCTCCCTTTCCCCATTGCTCTATTGCTAGCTTACTGGTACTAAAGCCTCAAATTTCATTTACTTGTTACACTCTCGGTAGCTACATCAGCTGCTCTTACTGAGGAATCCATTTCTCTTAAAATAGCTTTTCTCTCATTCTGTCTCTTTTTGGTAAAATTGTATGTGTTTTCCTAAAAAGGGGGGGGGGGTAGTTGCTCTAACTATTCTCAGTAGTGCCAGTACTGTAAAAACATCCTTTCCTTTCCTCCTGCACCCCCACCCCAGAAACAAATTTTGATTGCTGCATAAAATTGTAAACTACCACAATTTGCCCAGTTAGTATTTGCATGAGTCAAATGCCCCCCCTCTCTCATGATTGGATGGCTTTGTATCTGTCCAATCGTTGAAATCTCTAGATTGCAGCCATTACTGCAGCATTTATAACTGGTGTTTTGTTAAACATTTAATGATGCAAATTGTTACAGCTCTACATATACTGGAAATGCTGCAATAAAATACCAGTTGCAATAGGCCTGGGAGTTACAGCTGAAGAACTCTCCCCCCCCCCCCGTCGCCACACACACAAAAGACCCAATTTCTCTCCAAATACATCAGTGGCACATTTGAAATACTGGGATCCATTTTTTGGATTATGAGTTGTTAAACAACTGGCCACTTCTCCATTTTGGTTGAAACTCTGCAAATCAAGCCCCAATAGCTAATGAATCTAGATGTTCATTCGGGTTTCAAGATTTTACATATTCAACTGAGCTCTGAAGTGATTTAAAAAAAACAACAACACCTCCCTTTAATGTTAACACTCAAGTTGATTCCAAGGGAAGAGGCTTCCAATTGGAGACTGATGAAAGGGGATGGTGATTACCTTTTCTTTATAGAGAAACAATTTGGAGGGTAGATTATTATGTGCCTATCTCTTTAAATTTCATTTCCCCCCGAGGTGTGCTGTTTATAGCCCACCATGCACTCTCTCCCAATTTCATGGAAGAATAACATAATTCCAACAGCTGGTCAGAATTTTCAAGTCTGCAGCTTCATCTGTATTGGAAATTCTCCCACAGCCTTTACTGCTGGAAATGGGAACTCTACTAAGATCTGGACTTCCAACATAGCACACAACCTGCTTGTTTCATGTTCCATACTACTAAGTCAGAGAGAGAGAGAGAGAGAGAGAGAGAGAGAGAGAGAGCTTGGTAAGAAGGGCTTAGCATGCAAGGCTTAGATGCAAATGTTGTGTTTCTTTATTTGCTTTGTGTTCCTTTCCATTTTTGTCTCTTCCCTCTTCACTCAATTTTCCTTTCTCCTCTTTCTCTCCTCCCACCTCATTCGTCCCATTGAGGCCCTCTAGGGACAAACCTTTGAAGAACAAACTGGGAAGGGGCTGCAGCCTCAGAAATGTCACGCCTCATAACCATTACCACATTCTCTGTGCTGTGCCTCCACAGCCAGAGGCAGCAATGCTTCCTAATACTACCAGTATATGTGGTATCTCCAGTACAAATGGGCATAATCACTGTGTTGCATTTCCATAATGTGCAGAGAGAATCACACCCCTAATGCCCTGTTGTTGTTGTTGTTGTTCAATGTTTATCTCAACAGTGCATCCAGGCTCCTGTTTACATCAGAACTGTTACCTCAGTCTAGTTCTGGAGGGCTGTTTCTTGCTATTTATTTTGTTGGACCATTTATTTATTTATTTATTTATTTGTTTGTTTGTTTATGAACAAACTTGGATTTATATTTTATTTGTGTAGAAGTGATTGGGTGAGCATTTTACTACAGGGTCAGATTGTCACTGGTCACTTTCCGCAGTGGTGTGCTGAGCAATCAGTCCCAGTTGAGCCTTTAGTACAAGCCTGACACAATCACTTTACTATTCTATAAAGAAGGGGCAGGGGTGGTGGTCTACAATTAAATAAATAAAGTAATTGTGAGAATCAGCCTGTGGGTGGCCATTAGCCCCTCCCCTCTTCCTCTGTAGAGTGTATATGGTTGTGTCTCTGCGCTGTGAATGTGCCTTGTACACATTGTGGGCATTTGCCATTTTGTGGGATGCACAAAGGGTTTATTTACTAGGGCGCATTGTGCGCACACTTGCCTGTGTGCCTTGTCTGCATTTGGGTGGTGTGCATTCTTCCTTTGCTTGTGTGAGAATCATGTGCAGGCGCAGCATGTCTAAGTATAGGGCTTGTTAATCCTGTTTACTGCCAGCAGCAAGAGGGGCAGGGAGGCGCTTAACAAGAGCTGACACATGAAGAAATAAGGCTTTTGTCTGTGTTGTACATTAAACAATTCATGAGGTTTGAGGTTGAGTAAGACATTTAATGAACATTGGCCTGTTTAAGCTGCCTACAGCTGGTCGTTTCTCAGCAAGGGCCAAACACTTCAGAAGACGAAGAATAGGAGATGAGTTTTAAGTTAGAATGTGTGTGGTGTATTTTTTAAAAAAAGATAAGCCAACACTACTGCTTGCTAAAATGGAGAACTTGGTAAATAATAGCAGCTAGACTTACTGAGTTTCCACCACTGCCTCAAACAATGGCACGTTTGTAGATGAAGTGAGAAGAGCACAGCTGAAGAGCTCTGGAGTGACTGCTTTCTATCAGCATCCACATTTATTATCACTAAAGTTACCAGTACTTCCATGTTGAAGAAAGAGCCAGAATGCCTTGAGGGGAATTCACTAAGTCTTTGCCTAGCTGTCCCACAAGAGCTGATGGAAGAGACAGTAAGCAATCAGAGAACACTTACATGATCAATAATGTGGTGGCAAACAGTGCAGAACAGAATATGGTCTAGTGATCAGTGTGTGTGTGTGTGTGTGTGTGTGTGTGTGTGTGTGTGTGACTCTTGGGCTGGAAGGTGCTTTGCAAAACGCCCCATGCAACTGCATTCCAGGGCAGGGCTTTCCTAAAACTTTTCAGTGAAAAAAGATGGACCAGACCCCTTGGGTCCATGTTGTTAATGTGATAAGGTACACGCAACTCAGTTTTGTGTGTACGTGAAGTTACCTCATTGCCTGTGAAAGAGGTAGGAAAAAAGAGCACCTCTTTTGCAGGGAGGAAAGATTTGTGGATGGGAAAGGACTAGGTTCAGCAACAGAACCAGTGCTTTTCAGCACTGCCATGGTGCAACAGCATGGATCAAAAGCACAGATCCCTATGGATCCTTATACTTCTTGCAAAGGATCTACTCCCAATCACCATCAAATCATACATATTTTCTTTCTCCGCAGATGTGCTCCATTATTTGCTGGTGTTGTCAACGTATTTTTAAAAAATCATGAGGCACTTTCATGGTGCTGGCAAGCACTGGATTTATGATATTTGCTGTGCAGTATACCAATGGACACGGGTGGAGCTGTGGGTTAAACCACAGAGCCTAGGACTTGCTGATCAGAAGGTCGGCGGTTCGAATCCCTGTGACGGGGTGAGCTCCCATTGCTCGGTCCCTGCTCCTGCAAACCTAGCAGTTCGAAAGCATGTCAAAGTGCAAGTAGATAAATAGGTACCACTCTGGCAGGAAGGTAAATGGCATTTCTGTGCGCTGCTCTGGTTCGCCAGAAGCGGCTTAGTCATGCAGGCCACATGACCCGGAAGCTGTACACCGGCTCCCTCGGGCCAATAAAGCGAGATGAGCGCCGCAACCCCAGAGTCTGTCACGACTGGACCTAATGGTCAGGGGTCCCTTTACCCTTTATACCAATGGAACTTTTAGATGGGGTGGGTGTGGCATGGAAAATCATGATTAGAGGTAGGAGAAGGGCTGCAGCTCAGTGACAGAGCATCTGCTTTGCATGCAGAAGATCCCAGGTTCTGTCTCAAAGAGTCTTCCCAGGGAGAATACTCCTGTCCAAAACCCTGAAAAGCTACAGGTGGTTAGTGTAGACAATACGGAGTAGGTAGATCAGATGTCTGATTTGGTATAAGTCTGATTCATATGTTTCAATTCTATGAGAGGGCAGGTGAACAACATGGAGGAACAGCGGTTGTTGGGTGGGGGCATTCTGGAGGTAAGTAATGCAGCCCTTGCTCTGATGTTGACCTTGGCAGTGTTGACCCTTGATGCTGATCCTTATTGGCGTTTAAGCTTATTTTGGTCAAGGATATGGACTAATGAGCTATCAGCCATTAATTCCCTTTAGCTTAAAAACCCTAATTACCGGTACTCTCATACTACTAATACCCTGGTTCCCTTCCACATATCAGTCTATTCTCAAACTTACTGCCTTCCCAGAAAACACTGCTATGAATTCCCTGCCTACTGAACCTCCTTCAACTCCCCTTGCTGGATCCCAGAGGCCTTCTGCTCATTTTTCCATATCACAGCCAGGATCCAGAACCATGTGTCATGCTAGCTGCTCCCAGCACTATTTTTCAGAGGTCTCTGGTGGCTACCCATGTGTGAGATAGCATTTATTTTCAGTAATATGATCACAAATATTGTTCATCTTTTCACCGTTTTGCCTGGGAAGTTTTGCATTCTCTCAAGTTTATGACCAATAAGAAATATTTTCTGTTAGGGGAATGAAATGCTGGATTATGGCTGCATTTGTTGCTGGCTTGAAGCGAAGTGGGGCGGGGAGTTAAAATTTGGCTGAAGCTTTTCTTTCTTTCAAACTAAGAGGGGGAGAAATCATACAGGTTGTGTTGTCCTTTGATGATCCCTGGCTTAGATACAAAACTAAGCTGACACACTCACACAGTTTTGCAAGAAGAGGATTGCAGACATCCACCTCCACCATGCATGGTATTGGATCCAGAAATCTTTTCAGTGGAGTTCCACTCATGGGAAACCCCTCTTCATGGAATGGAGGTGGAAGGGTGACTTACTGAGATTTCTTCAGTAAAGGCTCTCTGAATATCTGCTATGGATTGTTGGAAGGCCCTCTGGAAATATGTGGGAGGAGGCTCAGGTGTGGGAAGGAGGAACTGACCAACTTGTGTCATCTCTTACTACCAGGAACAGGGTTGGCAACTGGATTGCCAGCTTTTCTATGAACTGGAGGAGTTGTTAATTTGCAGAAGGGCACCTCTGGCTCCAAGGCCTATGCAAGTCAACCTTCATAGTCACTCAGCTCCTTTTTGTGGCAGATGGTTTTCTGTGCTGTAGCCTATTTGCGTAAGTGTTTATATCCATAGGCCTCCATTCACACTGAAGATTCTGCACAGGGTGGAGAAGGAGGCTTACTTCCTTGCCCCACCACTGCATATAAAACCTCATGCTGGAGCTTGGAATCAGACTTCAGTGTCAAACAACTGCTGAGTAGCTGTGACTCCTAATCCAGGGGAGGTTGCTCAGTAAGTAGAATTATATTTGTCTATAAGCTGCCACCAGGGATGCATATACACCCTTAAAAATCAAGCCATTCACTCCTCAGGTAACCAACCCCACTCCAACACTCTGCCCTGTCTCTCTAGCATATTTAGCATATTCTATCTCCTCCTGCTTTTCAGCTTCAAGGTTATTGGGAAATTCTGAGGCTGATGTATAGCAGGGTTCTTTATCATACATGTTACAAAAAAAAACAACCTTGTGGATGGCGGCTCTTACAAGAGCAGATGGTACTGTATGCTTGGCACAGGGCTGTGTTGTTTTGTTTTTTCTTTAAAAAGCAAACGGGGGCTGTGCAAACTGGCGTTCACTATGTTCAGTCCTGTTGGCACATACCAGTGCTACAAAATCCTATTTCCTTTTCAGTTATCAGGGAGGGGAAGTAGCTGACAGTATAGTGGGATGGTGATTAGGGTATCCCTTTGGGACAATGGTGTAAACAATTCACCATTGATACCATCTCCTCCCACAAACTAACTTCGACATCATCCAGCACTGGCAAAGTGCTGCTGGGTTAGGTGTCAAGATAGGTGCTTTGTTGGAGCAGGTGAAGTAGCAGCAACCAGGGTTTCCATCCACCTAGTTTGTCAATGTCTTCTGCAGGGTCAGGGCTTGACAATAATCTGGTACTGAACACAGCTGAAGGATAAGGGAAGATAGTGAGAAAAGACATGACATCAACAGAGAATTGATTGGAGGAAGGTAGAAATTTAGGACTTAAAGGAAGCAGGACAAATTATTGGCTACTGCTAATCTGTGAGTTGCCAGCATCTTGGCTGAGCCATCCTGCTTGGTAGCTGCTGTGTCCTGTATGTGTTGCTGTCAAACAGGAACCTCGTTAATTTCAGCCCACAGAGACACCCCCTCCCAGTTAACACATTACTGATAATTACCATTTTTCAGACCTGTTTTGACTGTTACAAAATGCTGCTTTTTTTTCAAAATAAGCTGATTAAAATAGGCTCCTCATTAGCATAAGCTCCTTGCCGTTCAGCCCTCTTCCTAATTAAAAGCACTCATCTGTGGAGGCCTCGATTCTACCCAGTCCTCCAGGCTAGGTTTTTGGGGACATTTTCCCCCTTGTAGTTTGTTTTGTTTTGCTCTTTCTTTTTGTAGTTTTGAAGCTCTCTCACACAGACACACGCATGCAGACTCCTCAGTTGTTGCTTCATTGGCAACAATCGCAGTGACCACAGGAATATGCAGAACCGCTTCAGACCTCAAGCCAAATCAGGGAAGGTAAATGCATTAATGGCTCATAGATCTGCTTTTTACTCTTTGGGTGTAATGTTCAAAAGATGGTCTCATGCATCCGCTTTCTCTGCTTTGGCCTAATGTCTGAAGCCACTGTCAGGTGCCTTGTAGGGTTTTTGCTTTCATCTCCAAACTTCATCTTAACATTTGTTCAGCAAGTGCATGGTCAGAAGCTTAATTGTATCTTGATATTCCTGCTTGGGGAACATGGTCATTTGAGTGACCAAACGCAAAAAGTGGCAGAAGATCTGGTTTGCACGCAGAAGGTCCCGTGTTGAACCCTCAGCACCTTTAGGTAGGGTTGGACGAGAATTCATGACTGCAGCACTGGAGAGCTGTTTTGAGAGTAAACAGTACTTAGCTAAATGGACCCCAGTGGTTGACTCAATTTAAGACAGCTTCCTAGATTCCTATGACAGTTCCTATTTTGCTCAGTGTGGTGTAGTGGTTAAGAGCAGTAGTCTCGTAATCTGGGGAACCGGGGTCACGTCTCCGCTCCTCCACATGCAGCTGCTGGGTGACCTTGGGCCAGTCACACTTCTTTGAAGTCTCTCAGCCCCACTCACCTCACAGAGTGTTTGTTGTGGGGGAGGAAGGGAAAGGAGAATGTTAGCCGCTTTGAGACTCCTGAAGGGGAGTGAAAGGTGGGATATCAAATCCAAACTCTTCTTCTCTTCTTCTATGACAGTGCTCCAGTAGCTCAAGCTACACCTGTTGAACTCTTTTGGCTACAAACATGCATCAGACCTATTTCCAAGGATCATGTAAGGATAAATGATACAACAACTACAAAGTAGCTTGAACACTTTAGTATAAACTGAATGGAGAAGGTGCTGGAATTGTCTGAGAGCCAAAGGTTTCCTACACCTGGTTGAAACTCCAAATTTTCTCCAGAACCCATGTAAACAAACACGAGCAGGTGTATATTATGCATGCACCGTGGAAGTGGCTGTCGGGAGGTGACTGGGAAGTTACTGATCAGAGAGCAGCATGGGGTAGCACTTCCCTCATTACCTCTCCCCAGTCACTTCCATAATGTGCATGAAGTGTGTGTCAACCTCTCCTCATTTACACGGGCTGTGGAAAAGGTCAGGGGGTTTAAAAACACACTTAGCAGCAACAACAAAAATAACACACACAAAGGTCTAAGTGGCACACATTTGGGTGTGGAGCCGTTTATGTCATATTTTATGTGAATCAACTTGCTTCTCTTTAATAAACCCATTTTAATTCTGAACCACCTTCTCAAGCTGTGGTTTTAATTAGATAAAGGGTTGTTATTCTCTTTGCATTCTAAGCTTGCACGCACGGATTCTGTGCTGCCAAGTACACTTGCAAAAGTGCCAGCATTTCAGTATGGAGGGAGGTTTATTATGATCATCACCATTATAATTACATTCTTTCCCCACCTTTCCTTAAGTGGCTCCTCATCTTCACAACAACCCTGTGCAGTAGAGTTAGGCCAAGAGTCAGTGACTCACACAGTGAGCTTCTTTTTTCAAGTGATTATCTCATTACATATTTATGTGTGGAAGTTTACATTTTCGAAAGAGGTAATTTGTAAATCTATGTGTGTACACCTCTAAGACTGTTCTGTAACATTTGGATAGCTGTGCTAGCCAGCGCATGTCCCCCACCTCAAATAATGCATAAGGAATCCAATCTGCCTAATCTAATTCCCCTGCAATTTCAGAGCTGCATTACAAGAGTGAATACATATGTCCTTGTATATCAGTGTGGAGCTGTTATTAAACAGATGCAATGGGTATAAATCAGAAAAGACATGTGGGATGGAGAGGGTGCATAAGATCCTATCCATAAGGTCCTTCAATCCATCACTGCTGCTGTCTTCCCACATCCTCAATATGTATAGGGTGCTATCTTCTCTCTGTTGCTATTTCATATTTACATGAAGCCCTTGGGAGCGGTCATTAGGAGTATTCAGGGCAAAGTGCCATCAGTATGCTGATGACATCAGCTCTATTTCTCCATAACATCTGAATCGGGAGAGGCCCTGCAGACTTTGGGCCATTGCTTGGACACAGTGGTGAAATAAATGAGGAGAAACCAGCTAAGCATGAATCCTGGGAAGACAGAGGCACTGTGGGTAAGTAGCTCCCATGTCTTAGACGTTGGTCAGTTGCCTTCCCTAGATGGGGTTGCACTCCCCCCGAAGGAGCAGGTTTGCAGTTTGGGGGTGCTTCTTGATCCAGCTCTGTTACTGGAGGCTCAGGCAGCCTTAGTAGCTAGAATTGGCCTTTACCAACTGCAGCTGATTTGACAGCTACGGCCACTCCTGGACCAGGAAAACCTTGCCACAGCAGTTCATACACTTGTTACTTCAAGACTGGACTACTGCAATGCACTCTATGTGGGGCTTCCCTCTCGCTTGATCCAGAAGCTGCAGTTAGTACAGAATGTTGCAGCTTGACAGTGAACAGGATTGAAGCCTTGTCATCATATAACACCTGTGCTTAGAGTGCTGCACTGATTGGCTACTGGGCCAAGTTCAGGGTGCTACTACAGTGGTACCTCAGATTAAGTACTTAATTCATTCTGGAGGTCTGTTCTTAACCTGAAACTGTTCTTAAGCTGAAGCACCACTTTAGCTAATGGGGCATCCTGCTGCTGCAGTGCCGCCGGAGCACGATTTCTGTTCTGATCTTGAAGCAAAGTTTTTAACCTGAGGTAATATTTCTGGGTTAACAGAGTCTGTAACCTGAAGCGTATGTAACCTGAAGCGTATGTAACCCGAGGTACCACTGTATTAGCATACAAATCCATTAACAACTTGGGACCAGTTTACCTATGAGATCGCCTTGCGTCACATGTGCCCACTCAACCGCTTCAGTTGACAGAATCAGCACTACTACAGGTAGTACTACAGGTACTACCTATTTCACATTGGAAAGAACTCAGTCATTTATTGTAGCAGGACCTGCACTTTAGAACTCCCTGCCTATTGACATCAAGCAGGCGTCTTCACTGTACGCCTTTTTGTGCCTGCTAAAATATTCTTGTCTAGATTAACCTACCCTGATGTTTAAAAAATTCAGGTAATTTTAATCTATTTCAGAATTTTAACTTTTGCATGCTTTAAAGTATGATTGTGAATATATATTTGAGGGTGTGTGTGTGTGTGTTTTTTAAAAAAAATATCAAGCAGTGTTTTATGAAATAAATAATTAAGCATTAAATTTACAATTTACATTGACCAGGAGTGGACTCTTCTCAGATCACAGTATGCCTTCTTTATAAGTGTTTGCTTATAACCCAATGCTCCTGCAAGAGACTTTTCTACACAAGAGCTACCTCTCCAATGCCAGGTGGACTGAGTAGAGGTGATGGCAAGCATGTTTGCAAAGCACATACCAACCACCATTGCATGCAAGAAAGAATGGGGGGGGAGCTGTTACAAAAGACGGACAAAAAAAGACAACAGTGCATGTCCCCACACTATCAAATAAAAAATATATACTTATGGGATTTCCTTTCGATGCTCATTGAAAAAGCTGTGTGGGGCAATCTTTCTTTGTGCTCCCTTTAAGCATATTCTAATAAACTGAGCTGGAAAAGAAGTTGTCCAAAGGGGTTTTTCCAAGCAGCACTGAAATAGCTTCTCATGATAAAGAGGGTCTGACGGATCTAATCACCTGTGCAACCACAGAGTGCACCTTTCTTTTCAGCTGTCTCTCAACATATTTACTAAAGGTGTCATGGGGAAGAGGGAACATGTCCCTCTTTCCAAATTAACTGGGCTAATGTTCTTTTACCCTGATTCAGGAAACAGTCATCCTGTTGAAAGTGATAGAGCATGCTAGGATGGCATCTGCATCTGAATTCACACCTGAATGTGGATGCTATTTTTCTGTATTGCGTTACTTTCATGGGGTGGGCATTAAGATGAGCATCCAAGTGTATCCACCCTCACATTCAGCTTCTAAACATTGGAAAAACCATAGCTGGATTAGGATGAAAGGCTTGTCATATGGCACTGCTGGGCGATGAGTCCACCTCTACAGTATGGCAGGACGGAAAGTGTCATCCCCGTTGCCTGGGCAACAACAATGTGTTTCTCCCGTCCTGCCCTCCAGAATGCAAACAATGGGTTTTCTTTGTCCTCAGTGACATCATCCAATATCCAAATCTTATTGGCTGTGTGATGCAACAACATAGCATTCAATATGTAAATCTTTAAAAATGCCTTTCAAGGAAAAATGGTGCAGAAGCTGTTCTGGGGGAATGATTGGTATTAAAAGGCATGAAAATGCATGAAATAGTGGAAGAGATTGTTTCTTCTTCAAGGAGGTCTTGCATTTCCACTTGAAATGGCAGACTGGAAGCTTTCTGCTTTGTGCCTACTGCTGGAGCCCTTCCTTTAATAGGGAACTGGCACCACATCCCTTTGGGCATGTGCTCTCATATACAGTAGATCCACTAGTGGTCACAGTCCCAGCCTGTCACTTGAAACAGGCCTCTTCCTAGGCAGCCAGTCTGCATCTAATAAAAAACTGTGGCAGCTGGCTGGGAAGGGCCTTATAGGAATAGATCAGCTGGTAGATCTCCAAACCTGCAGATCCAACAGTAGGGAAACCCTGTTGTTTTGTAAGAACAGCTCATTTCCCCACAGTCAAACATGGGCATGGAACACTAAATGGAATGGTGCTTTTGGGGGGCTGATCTGGAGAGTACCAGAGCTCAGAAGCCAACTAGCTATTTGTTGTAAAGGCTACAATGTGTATCTTGTGGCTAATATCTTCTCGGAGGAGGCCTTCAGAAGGGTGGGGGGCATGGCACGTGGCTTGTCTTTGGATCCACTGGACCTAGTTCAAGTTCAGGCCTTGTGCAGCTGCATCTGTTATTAACAATAGATAATTTGTGTTATGTAGACAAGCCCTTGTTTGCTAAGAAATGCCATTCATTGCACAAGGAGAAATGCTGTTTCTGGACAACTCTGGCTGTGTTTAGACAACTCTAACCAAACTGAACAAAAGTTTATTGATGATCATGTCCCGTATGACCTGGATTAGTTTAGAGTTAGTACCAGTTTTTGTGACATAGATAGATTGAATCTATATAATAATATTATGATTGTTCTCATGTCCAGTAACAAATGCATCTAACAGATACCTGAACATATGAGATGAGAAAAGTACACAGAAGAAGATGGAGTTAAGAAATATACATAAGTTTCAGAATGTTCAGCAAATGACTGGAAATCTTAAACTCATTCCCTCCCCTTTTTTTAACATGTGCTTGTGTTTTCTTAAAATAGCATCTTTTAAACTGGGGATGTGCTTTGCAGCATGCATCCCATCAGCAAAATCTATTTTATGTGTTCAATGTGTTCAGTTTATGCTGCAGCCGCCAGGCTGTATTTTTTCCCAGATGAACCTGGGAACATCTTTTTCCCTATGTTTGCAATCCCATGGACCTAAGAGCATTTTGGATCCCAGTTGTTGGCCTCAAAGGAATGAAGAGCAGCATATCTCTGACACTTATGTTTCCAGGGGTCAGGTTGATGTAATATGGGAGCTTTGTAGAGATTTAACCCACCTCTGTATATGTTGCATGGCAGCCTGGATCAGTTCTGTATGGCTTGCTAAAAATCTTGAACTTATATAATTTGTACGTATTAATTTGTCCAGATTTTTTATTTATTTATTTTTTGCAAAATAACATTTAAGAGTAATGTTGAAGTAAGCTGAACAAAAATTGGTCCAAGGTGCAGAGCAGCTTTGGTTCCCATGAAGGTCATTCCTGTCCTTTGTGGTCTTATAGCTGGGCATCATTCAGACATAGCTGCCCACTCTATCACTTACCATCTGCCACACCTCCAAAATGATCCCTGAGTGGAGGGGTTGCAGAGTTTGTTGCAGATTGCAGGAATTTTTAGTCTACCACTCCTTTTTAAAAGAACTGAAGCTAGAATTTGGTCAAAGCATGTGTGCTGCTTCAAGTCACCGTTCCTTAGACTTAGCCCTGCAGGAGCTGACACAGCTAAGGAGAATGAGCCAGAGTCAGTTTTACTTCATGCATCAGCAGTAAAACTGCCAGCTATGATCCATCTGCAGAATCTTTATTACTGAGGCTGATGTAAGAAGCAGAAAGAACCAGCTGGATTTTCTGATCCCAAGAGTTGTTTTGTGATGTCGGCTGGTTTGAAACGCTAATTCTTGCCTTATCCCAATGTTATTGCAGTAGCTCCCACAGATCATTGGAGGCCACTTGAACAGGAGCCATAGAAGGAGAAAAGTTCCCTTTTTTCCAGTAATGTAAATGCTGAAGGCTAATTGCAAGATACCACTTTTGCTCCAAAGAGAAGTACGTATGGAGGGATCAGCTGTTTATGAATGAACACATTCATTTTGCAAAGAAAACAAAAAAACAACAGGAACTAAAACAAGGTGTACAGAGAGAGAAAAGTTGTGTTTTTTAGCAGTACAGTACTTGCTTTGTGCATCACAGATTCCAGGCTGAGTCCCTAGCATGTCCAGGTAGAATTAGGAATGTCTCCTGCCTGAAACCCTGTTGAGCATGTGTCAATGCACTCCAAGGATGGGCAGTCTGTTGCGCTTCAGATGTTGGTGGACTGTTATCATTCCAGACCATTAGTGATGCTGACTGGGACTGATGGCTGTTGGGCGTACAGCAACATCTGAAGGGACACAATGTTGTCCTCCTCTGGCATAGACAGCACTGAGCTAGATGTTTGGTGTCTGATTCAATAGCTTCTTGTCTTCCGATGATTCTAGCAAACTATTCATGGGTCATTCCAACAAAGTCTATTGCAAATGTTAATATTGCACACTTTGAAGCTACTGGGTGCATGAAAACTGACTTCTTTTTGGAAAGAAAACTTTGTCAATTCCCTTAAGATTAATTAAAGCTTGACTTGCAGAACTTTCTTCAAAACAAAACAGAAACATCAAATGTTACAACCAAACAATTCCATTAGAAACAATTCCATGCTAGTTCAAGGCATAGGCTCAGCATCTTACGAAATAGGAAATAATTCCAACAGACCTAGAAGCAGAGGTCTTTCCCTTCTCACAGCCTGCAGTCCAGCCTGCACCCTGCCTTAGGCTGTTTACCTGGAGAGCTTCATTTACACAGTCACTCTCACAGAGTCTGAGAACTAAGAACTCCAGCCACCACCCTTCCAAGATGGTGAAATTGCAATTAAATACCTCTCATGTGATCCAAGGTTAAAACACCACATCAGGGCTACCTCAAAACAATAACAGCTAGTTATCAACTCAGTTAGAGCTCAGAATCCTATTCTTGACTTCAGTATAGCTTCCAGTTAAACCATTTCACCAATACACGTAGCCATTCTCATTTCAGTGTGAATTAAGCCAATTATAGTTGACAAAGTCTACATGGATTTATCATTCTAATATGAATTAACAATGCCCATGTGCATTTCTCTGTGGCAAAAACTAAATTGTTACTTAGAATAATCACCAACAGTGTTTCAACTTAGTCTCGTTTCATCCCAATGACCTTTCCGTCTTTCCTATATGGACACATGGTGAGCATTTTCCTCTTCTTAATCTAGTTTTCCAGACTTTTCTCTTTGATCACCTACGCTGTGGAAAGACAGTCTGCAGAATGGGTTATATGCCTCAGGCAAGAGCCTGCTCCCCCTTTTTTCTGACATTATTGTAAATCAGGAGTACTACAGACTTCAGTAGTTTTAATGCCAATATAAAAACCCAGGTGAGACCAGGCCCAAGGTATATGTTCAAACACAATACTGATAATAGAGAGGGATCTGAAAAGTAAAGAATAATGTTTTAAAGTCTCGAGTGGTTTGCGTCTGCTCTGCATGTATGTTTTTCCATAGATCTCAGGCAAGACTTAAGTCTGGTTAAAAATCACTGATAGCCTGAATGATGCTATATGTGTCCTACTAATGTAATAAAGTTCTACTGCTGCACAGCCACTGCTCAGTATATTGTAATATATTCAGGTGCTCTTTTCTTAAAGCCAGGTCATCTGATTTCTGTCTCCTAATGGCCTTTTCACATGTAGAGTTGAGAAGTCTACAGTACCAGCAGCTATTCTGAATGTGGACACTATGTGAATAATGGTTACTGTATTCCACTAATGATTCTTGGAAGATATTGGGAGGCTGATAAAAATGGAGGCTGATGCCTGGAAATAGTGAGGGGTCAGGGAGGAGGAATCTTAACAAGTGCTTGGAAAGGAAATGAACCCAGCATGTTGTGGGTGTAAAACCATGGGCAGAGGGGAGGAAATGCACTTTATTTAATTTCATTATGGAGCAGACCTGATAGACCACAGGCCCCACTCAGGTCTGTTCCTGGTGAAGATTGGCTTTCTGAGTCTTGCACATCTCCTAGCCTGTTGTGCGGCTGGAAAGTGTGGGAAGCTTCCCCTGCCCATTGGTCCCTTTCGCCACTGCACCAGGCCGCAAATGGCACTCCCGAGTAACTGAGGGAATGGGTATTCTAATTTCAATCCCAGTGAATTTTTAGCAGGTTTACTTCAAATTCTCATCAATGTAGGTACGAAGAGAAAACAGTTGAGGATATTGCTTTATCTTAATTTTTTATAACCAAACGCTATGCCTGGGGATCTACCTTCCAAGTCATAAAGCTATTTCTTAGTAAGCAAATTTAACATTGTAGATGTACAACCACAAGTTACTATGCTTGGGTTTGTTCCCCCCCCCCTCCCCACTGAATAGGACTAACTCCCAAGTAAAAGCGCATATAGGTGCATCCATATGGGTGTTTACTGTGTGGTAAGTGCATGCATATTTTTTGCAGTGTCTACATATCACTGGCATCAGAATGCCAGTGCATACCCCCCCCATTTAATCTGCATTAAATCCAGTGAGTAAAAGCTGTTGTCAATTAGCTGTGTACGGTATCCGAATGACTCATTTGCAGTATTAAGCCTCCATCTGGAAGAACCCTATGATTTCTCTCTTAGTTTTCAAACAATAACTGAGGTGTTTGAAAAGAAGTAGTGGTGACATTGGTGTCATTCAGGTGTTTTTCCTAGGGCTGAGTTGTAAGGAGAGGGTTATTTCTGGCAATACTTTTATCGGTGTCAAATAGGCAGCATTTCCTCAGTAATTTTTCAGAATTGGCCAAAGGGAACAAAAAGCACAGTTGGAAAAGCTTTGGTTACAGTGAATGGTGTTTGTTATGTGATTCCTGATTAAGATCATTCATGTAATCCATCAGTGATATTGCCTTAATGGTCTAAATTGACTTTGTTTTCTCTCTGTGATGTCAGCCTGATTAGTCCATAGCATTCTGATGTAATCACATTCACTAAATAGTCCCCGATTGACTGAGGTCATCATAAGATGGATGACTAACTAAAATGGTACCAAAGCAGTGGCTGATGGAGGAAATAATGGCAATAAAATAACAACATATTTAAGGAGTGTGTGTGTGTGCAACATCTCTGACTCCTTCATCTTTACAGTCATACCTCGGGTTGTGAATGTGACCCATGTGGGAGGCATGTTTGCAACCCGCATCACCATGTCTGTGCAAGCGTGTGACGCGATTCGGCGCTTCTGCACATGCACGTGATGTCATTTTGTGAATTTGCACATGCGCGAGCGCCAAAAACCGGAAGTAATCCGTTCCGGAACTTCTGTGTTTGGCCCGGTCCACAACCCGAAAATGCGCAACCTGCAGCATTTGCAACCCAAGGTATGACTGTATTTGCCATTCTTTCTACTTGCCTCTGGGTCCATCCAAGTACTAGAAGAAGAAAACTGTCCAGATCAGGACTGAGGGTTAAGCAAGGAGAAGAACCATGTTACATACACATCAAAGTTCATAAAGTAGGAGGTTTGACTTAAACAATCTGTGTGTTTCCTTTAATGGCCCTGCTCCTTACAATGTGCGGAATCTTTTAGAGCCACTTTCCCCCTACCTCAAACAGGAAAAATAAAAAGCCCGACATTAGATCTAATTAATAATTATAGAAAAGGCAATTTTTCAGCCCATTACCTCACACAGCCAGGTAAAGGGAAGGGAAAGAAAGAGGGAGTGGCTTCTACAAAGATGGGTGTTTGTGTTAGTGGTCAGCAATGGCCAAAACAATGGGCACCCATGACTCACAATTTTTCTCTGCCAGCCGATACTTTTAGGCTCCACTAAACCGGAACCTAGCAGAAGAGAAGAAAAGCAGAGCAAGAATCTCCTCAAAGCCGACAGCCTCATTTTGCTTCATTAGCAGGGCCCTGGTGCCTTTCCCCTCATCCGCCCCCAGTTCCTGTGCCTCCCTTTCCATTTCATTCAACTGAAGGCAATTTGTCTCATTTTAATTAATTTTTACTTGCAGCGTTATCACCCCAAGTATAAAGGCAAAAAGTTGTGTTTTTTTTTAATTACAAAGCTAACGGCATTAATTACCAGTACAGTAAATGCATCAACGCACGAGAGCCAAGTGGTGTTCGCAGGCACTGAGGCAGTGAGCAGCTATGACAGCTGCAAAGGTTTTCATTTAACAGCTTTACAATGGAGGAGCTTTTCTTTGGTGAGGGAGCCTGAGAATTTGAAAACAAAGCACAGTGGAAGGCTGCCTGACTCATGTGACATCTGGAAGCCAAGCTGTGTTTGTGTGAAATGGGCATCCCCATTGCATCCACATCCTCATAGGGGCACAGTCCAGTAGGGTGAGTAAATTTAGATACATTACCCTTAAGAACCAAAGACTGAGCGGGCTTTGAATAGGTGAGGGGTATGCTATTTTAAAATAAAATTGGAATTATAGAAGCTGTGGTCCAGATACTTACTCAGATCTGACCTTTGAAGATTCAGCCGTTCTCTACAATTTGGTTCTTTGTATAAGAGACTCATTGGCCACTGTTGGAGACAAATCTTCATATGTTACCTAGAAGTGTGAGAGAGAATATGCTTGTTCCCCATTTCTAATGTAAGGCACAAAGTAAGATGATAATTCTCACCTCTGTCATCTTGAGCTCTGTGCAGCTGAGATCAATGAACCCTACTTGACACTTTGCAGCAGTACTGGTGGAATGAAGATCAAAACAGCTCAATTTCTTCATTCCCTGGTAGCATTAGTCACATGACAGTTGTGCATACAGCAATCCATTTTAGGTAGAATGGGATTATATTGTCAAGTCTTGCCCCCAGACTACAGAGTTCACTTGAAAGTCAGTACAACCCCTACCTGTGTGCAGACTGTACAGCTGCTGGGTTTGTATGTGCACCAGTAGACTCTGTTTTGTGCAGGTCCCCAGGCCATGCACAACAGGACCTACATGAGTACAGCTCATGTACACAACTCCCACCAACCCAAGAAGTACCCTACTGTATCTGACCGAAAGCATTTTGTTCTCACAATCACCAACAGGATGCCTATGAGAAGCCCATAAGCCAGACATGAGCACAGTGATCGCCAGCAACTGGTATTCAGAAAAGTACTGCCTCTAATACTGGTGGTAATATGGTCATCGTAGCCATTAATAGACTTTTTCTCATGAACTTGCCTTATCCCATTTTAAAGCTGTTCAAGTTGCTGACTGTCCCTACATCCTTTGGTAGTAGATCCCATAAGTTTACTTCGTGCTGTGAGAAGAAGTATTCCCTTTTAAGTGAGCGAGATCCCCCCCCCATCTATTTTCCCCATGCCATGCATAATTTTGCAACCCTGTATCACACCCCTGCCCCCTGCCTTACTTACACTCCCTCCCCCCCAAAAAAAAAAAATCTAAAAGAATGCAAACATCATATAACGTTTCATCATAAGGGAGCTGCTCCAGTCCCTTGGTTGTTTTCCTTGAGGCTTGATTGCAACCAAGTGGTATATACACCTTGCATTCCAGGTGTGATTGAACCATAGATTTGTATAATGTCTCTGTGTTTTATATTCAGTAACTCTTCCGTTCAATCCCCAACGTGGTTATGAACTTGGCTAGGAGGAGGACAGGATGGAGATAGCGGGGGCACACACTGACCTCCTGTTGCATAGTTAAATTATGTAACTCGCTCACACAGGAGGCAGTGATGTCCACCAACTTGGATGGCTTAAAAAAAAAGATTAGACAAATGCATGGAGGACAAGGCTATCAGGGACTCAGTGGCAATGTTGCACCTCCACCATTAGAGGCATTATCTCTTTGAATACCAGTCGCTGGGAATTGCAGGCAGGCAGAGTGCTGTTTGCTCATATCCAGCTTGCAGGCTTTCCACAGGTAACGGGTTGGCTGGCATCAGACCCCTGATTTAAAATTGAACAGCCAGGAGCAAATGAATTGTTGGGGGGCAGGAAGAGAAAGGGGAAAAAATAGGTTGAAGAGGCAAGCATAGAAGACATGTGAGTTTCTGAAAGCCAAATAAAAATACTTTAAAATTAGACATTCAGTGCAAGCAAGCCTAATGGAACACAACATAAACTCTGCAAGGTCAAGACGTACTGGTGAATGGAAATTAAGAAGAAAGTTTCAGAATAAACAACCTGACATAATACAACCAATGATAGTATATATTTTTTTTAAAGTACCAGAAGCCCACATTTAGAAAAGATAAAGAGACTGTAGGAAGCAAAATGAGTTCTTTGGCTAAGTCATAACCAAAGAGAATAATGGATCAAGATATGGTCTAGGAATTGGAAAGAGAAGCAATGATTTGCTTTTGGAACAAATAAAAATACATAAATATATGAGCCACTAGTAGAGTCCACAAGAAATAAAACTACTATTTACTGGTAAGACTATAACCCCTTCTATCCAAAGGATGATAATACAAGACACATACCACAATAGAGTTCCTTTTCAAAGTAGCACTGTGCAAATATTATTCCCATGCATTCTGCATGTTTTAAAGGTCCTATGGAGATGGTTGCAATGGGAATTGGGGTTGCTCGTGCGTAAAGGATGCTGAAGCTCTAGGCAACGTTGCCTAAACCTTTCCCTGGCTGGACAGCCCTTTCTCCATGGCTGTGTCAGTCACTGGCAGAATCCGTCAGTGGGCGTTTCCTGAACTTCTTCCAACATAAAAATTCCTTGACGCCCAGTCTCCGCCTAGCCTCCCTGCGCAGAAGTTTTCTGCGCAGAGTAGGCGTAGCCAGCGGAGGTCCTGGACTCTCCCCGCTGGTCTCTGTGGAAGAGTCTTGGAGCCCTCTCTCCGAAGTCCTTCCCTGATTCCCTTCCTCCCCGGTGTCACGCTGATTACCTTCCCCAAAGGGAGTGTTCTCTCTCCCTCTACTGGTCCCTTCTCCTGCATGGTCGGAGAGCCTTACCTCCACTCTTGGCTCCGATGGCAGTTCCCTGACAATGGTGTATTTTGGTTTCTGCATGTTCAGTAGCTAGTTGGTTTGTAATAGCTATAGAAGATGTTTCTGTATAGAAGCTATAGAAGATGTTTCTGTAACCATCATTTTGTGTGTATTGGATGTGGCGTTTGGAATGCTTTACAGATAGGCAGCAGTTTATTTTAGCAGTTTAGTTTCTTAAGGGATAACTCAGTTGGTAGAGCATGAGACTCTTAATCTCAGGGTTGTGGGTTTGAGCCCTACATTGGGTGAAAGGGGGTTAGACTAAGTGACCCTCAGGTTCCAACTCTGTGATTCAAGCTTCAAGTAACTTACTCAAGCTTCAAAAGGCTGATGAATTGAACATGATCTGAATTGATAGGGAAATGGAACAGTGAGTGGTTTGAATAAAGTTCAGGTATTGGTGAAAGACTATGAACTGCTTTCTTTAACTGGGCACACATTTTTTTTCCTGATCAAATGGCTTGTCAGTCTAATAACAGACCTGATTAAAATGATACAGGGAACAATGAGGATTTCATGTCTCCAGTTACACTAGAAGGACAATGATAAATATTTTTAGCAGAAATTGGCAGCTTAAAGATTGCAATATCAAAACAGAAACTTATTTTTAGAAAAGTAAAAGCTATTATCGACTATATTAGAAGGTTCAATTAGAACAGCAAAAGAAACTGGATGGTGTTAACTATGAGGACACAATTAATGCATAAGTTTACTGTGCAAATTGAAAAATTTGAAAATTAAGTAAGGGTGATAGAACAATTTTCTAATCCTAAGTGTCCATGGGAGATAAAGGAGAGAACATTCTTTTTTAAAAAACGATATATTTATTTGACTTCCAAACATTTAAAGCTAGGGTGAATTTTGTGTTTGACTGAAATCTTGTAATACTTACCCAGATAAACATTCCACATATGTTCTTATAAACATAATGCTAGGTAAAGTTTTAAGGAAATCAATATAGAAAAGCAAAATTTTGGCAATCCTTAATTCATATATTACTCAACTTTTATCCTTAGTCTATAATAAAGTGTAGGATGCTAAACATGTCCACCTCTAAATTGCAATCTAAAAATAATTTCTTCTATGTCAATATTGTTTTGTCAAGGGTAAGACAGTATGGATTTCTACTTGTGGGGAAGGATACTTATTTTGAGAAAGCAATAAAACTGTTGAAAAAGGGTAAAAGTAGAGATGCAGTTTGTTGACATCTTGTATGGCAATTTTGAAAGGTTAGGTTTCTTCTTTGCACTATTATAAATATTTCTAATTTTGTATGGGGTTAATGTTCTCTGAGTCACTGTTTGAATATTATTAGAAGAGCAATTGAGAAATTTCTTAGTCATCCTATTGTAATAGATCCAAGCTGGAAAGTTGGCTGTTGTTTAAAAGGAATCTGTAAACACACAATGAGAAGCTTCTCCTCCTGTTCTAAACCGCAGGTCCAAAGGAGGCCTTGTGGGTGTAATGGTTGGGTCTCTCCCACAGAAGTGAAACAACACCGGTAGTAATTAACTCAGGTTTATGGCTCAAAACACACAAATCACTCTGGAGCTCAGTCACTCAGCGTCTGCTTCCAAATTAGCTGTTGCCAAGTCTGAGTTCTGCCCCTTCCTCTTCCCACATTTAAAGCCCCACTTTTGCTTCCTTTCCTGTTCACGCCCCTCATTCATTCTTGCACGCCTACACGTCATGGGATGGGCTATTTCCAGTGGCCCTCCCTCTGAGTCTGAGCTAAAACTGTTGGTCTGTGTCTTCTCCCTTGAACTCCCCCCTTCCTTCTCCTTGTTCTTGGAGCTCAGGCATCTACTGCAACTAGGCTCCTCCTCCCTCGTTCCGCATTCCCGCCTAATTACCTCCTCTTGTCTCTCCATTCTCTCCCCCTCTGTCAGCAATGGGACGCGGCTGACAGTAGGAGTGGTTGGGTGCAGGGATACCAAAGAAGGATGTCGGAAACATCAGAGTGATCAGTTCTAGTGCTTTATTAAAGAAAAGTGTAGATTTACAGCAAATCAGACTGCCAGGTCCCCCAGCCTTTACAGATTTGGGATGAAGACCACAGCAAGGAGATGGCTTGTCCGCACTGAGGGAAACATTCATACATTCTTTATACACAAAGCAGGATGTGTCACTTTGGCCAGGGCTTCCAACTGCTTCACCTGACCAGATGACGACATAGATGGCAAATACCCAAGTCTTACAAATGGTCAGAGCCCAGCACCCCAAGCCCACAGATAAGGATAGCATCAAAGCTGTATCAAAACAAGTGAATATAAACATATATGAGCTTACATATATGGTTACAACAACTACCAATTAATTGTGGGGTCATCTTGACTACCAAGATGGTGTTTGCAGAGCTTCCGGAACAGTTCACCTTTTGTTCAACACACCTCCCCCTCCTTTACAGATAACCATTACAAAATAGAGTTCCAATGTGAAACCACATGGCATTAACCAGGATAGAGATCAATACAAGAAAAGGTAGAAAAACCACCTTCAAATAATTTTGTTTTTATTAATGGTCTGATAGGTTACCCAGGTAGCATAGCAGTTGAGGAAGCAAGAAGAGAGCAGACTATGGGATGGGCTAGAGCAAAGATGGGATTTTCAAGTCAGAGCAGGTAATTATTTCTTGTAGTACACAGGGAGATCCATGAAAACAGTAAGTTAACACCGTTCTAATTTCTGATAGCTTCCTGTCTGAAGGAGGTCTCTTTCTTGCTGATCACACCAAGATACATGGGAGAGACAGAAGCATGCATGAGCAGCAGAATCTGCTCCTTTGTTCACCATCTGACTCTCACACTTCTTGAGCATGAATCTCAAGAGGGAGTAGGTGGGCAGCTTGTTGGTGGACAACTGAACTGAACTGAAAGGGGCATAGTGAACCAGTTTGAGCTTGCAAGCCTTCATTTGCCCAACACTTCAGGTGGTAGCCAATTAAACAGTCCCAGTAGTGCAATGCATTTCAGCTGCAGAATGGAACTTTCCTGCCCTCTCCTTGCCCAGTCTATGCACTCCCTAAATCTGTTTCCCGGGCCTATTTTCATGGCATGCTTGGAGGTACACAAAGAGATAAGAGGGCAGGGAAGTTCCATTGCACAGCTAAAACTCCTGGCACTAGTGAAACTGTTTCGATGGATACCATCCACCATGCATGTAAAAGGTAAAGGTAAAAGATCCCTGACAGTTAAGTCCAGTCGCGAACACTGGAAGAGTGGCAAACGCAATTGATGGACTACATGGAGTTGGCTGAGATGACTGCCAGGATTCGAGATCTGGGAGAAGAAGCAATGGAGGAGGCCTGGAAAAAATTTAAGGACTATTTGCAAAAATTTTATAAGTTATATGAACTATAGGACTTCGCATGACTTTGAAGGTTAGTTCCAGCAAAGAGAGTGGAACATATATGAAATTAGATAATATTAATGAAAGAACCAATGTTTAAATGTTCAAAAAGGATAAATATATGTGTTTATAGAGTAATTGGATAATAAGTAATTTAAACTTAAAATGCAATTGAAAGTACAAAAGAAATACATGAAACAAGGTTATAATTTGCTGACAAATTTATTATAAAGATTGCACTGTGCGGGAGATGTGAGGAAGTCCGTTGGAAGATTGAAATAAGCTTTGGAAAAATCAGTTTTTCTTTTTTTTTCTTCTTTTCTTTTCTTGTTTTCTTTGTCTTTCTGTATTGTTGATATCTATCTGGAAAAAGTAATAAAAATATTTTTTTAAAAAAAATAAGTCCAGTCGCGAACAACTCTGGGATTGCGGCGCTCATCTCGCTTTACTGGCCGAGGGAGCCGACGTTTGTCCGCAGACAGTTTTTCTGGGTCATGTGGCCAGCTTGACTAAGCCGCTTCTGGCGAAACCAGAGCAGCGCACAGAAACGCCGTTTACCTTCCCGCCAGAGCAGTACCTATTTATCTACTTGCACTTTGACGTGCTTTTGAACTGCTAGGTTGGCAGGAGCAGGGACCGAGCAAGGGGAGCTCACCCCGTCGCAGGCATTCAAACCGCCGACATTTCCGATCAGCAAGCCCTAGGCTCAGTGGTTTAGACCACAGTGCCACCCGTGTCCCGTGCATGTACTTCTCTATAAACTATAGGGGTCTTTTGGAATCTTTGCATTCAATGTTTCAAGCCCCCGTGACTTACTCGTCCTCTAAACAGAAGATTTATTCTCACTATCTTTACCAGTAGCTGATGTACACTGAATTTGAATCTAATGCTGAAGCTTATACCCTTTCCCCCCTAATGAAATATAATCTTTATTGTAAGGAAATACAGGCACCCAAATTTGTTAAAGTGTATCAAAATTTGAAGTCCCGAGACTCTAAAGGCTTAATGATGAAAATAGTAATAGAATGTGTAAATTTATGCCATCAAGTCACACTGCTGTCATTGTAAGGAAATAAGGTTTTCAAGAATGATATTTTTAAATAGAAATCCTTACTGGGGCATATACAAAAGAAGATGAAGGAGTGACTTGCTGGCTTGGCCTATTTTACTACCAGAGTATGTATCCCTATGTGTACATACTATATAGATAGTCCAGTTATGTTTCCTGTATCGAGATAGGTGTGGTTGAAGAGAGAAAGATTTGCAAGTTACAAAAAATACAAAAGCATTTGAAACAAGCAGACAAGAAAAACGGACTCCGAATTAATTACATTTTCCCGATTCTCAAGCTTTATGAGTCTCCGTATAGCAAGGTTTTTAAGGGCTGCATCACATTTTCAACATTAGGGGGTGACAATTTCAAAATAGGAATGTTTAGAACAAGTGCAATATGCCCACCAGCTGTCATCTTGCATTTGTCATGCTCCTGGAGAGAGAGAAAAGGAGGATATGAAAATTATGTTAATTACATGCACCTAAAAGATGGAAATTAGCAGTGGCCCTTTGGCTCAACATATATTTCTAATGGGGCCCGGAGTGCTGAACCGGTTGCTTACCCCTTTATATAAATTTATATCCCTTTTAAATTTTCCACATCTCTCCCCTTCTTTCTTTATTTTTCCAAAGAAGTACATATGCAAATGAAAAGGGGGAAAATGGAACAAAATTTAATTAAAATGTGTCTGTTTCTTTCCCTTTGAGTGCTTTAGGGTGGAATAGCAAATTGTTAAAAAGGAGAGCACTCAGAATCAGGTTAAAGAGCTGAAAAACTGATTACACTCTATTGAAAATGAAAGCAGGGGAGGGGCTGGCTGAGAGGCTGCAAATTTAGGTAGGTAAAGGAATCCAGGAGGCTCTTGCTAGAGACAGGGCATTTTTCACCGCAAGTTGTTACAGCCTGGGCACGTGTTGTTGTACAGGATGTGTGGAAAGTGGAGTCAGCAACTTTGTCCCAGGTGGGGGTTTCAGAGAACTGGGCTCCTGTGAGGCTGCGCTGCAGGTGCAGACTGTGGAGGAGATCTAAAGCAAAGTTAAAGGTGGTTTGTGGCTGGGGCTGCCCTTCTCCCTTTCTCATAACAATCCCCTTAGCTCTACTCTAGGAGAAATCAATGATAACCCAGCAGAGGGCAGTCCCTTTATGTGGTAGGATTGTATGCAGAGAGCAAATAGGATGATATATGAGAACCGGGGCCGCTCTCGTTATAGGCAAAGTTGACTACTGCCTATGGCAGCAGATTTTGAATGAGCTATTTTTCCCCCTCCAAAGCTATTTTAATTCTGAATGCAACTTCGTAGAAATAAATCTTTGCATCAGCGACTATTGTGCCATGCATGTTGCTGTTGCATACAGTATTCACCTGAGAGAGAGAGAGAGAGAGAGAGAGAGAGAGAGAGAGAGAGAGGTGAGACAGCTCATGTTAAATTGGAAACGAACATTTTTTATAATATTTTTTTAATGTGCAGATTTGACATTCAGATAATCAGCATGCTCCCTTCCTCTAAGGGGAAGGGCTATACTTCAGTGGTATAGAATCTGCTTTGCAAGCATGAGTTCCGGGTTCAATTTGCAGCACCGCCAGGTAGGGTCAGGAATATCACCTCTCTGGATCCATGGAGAGCCTCTGCCAGTCAGTGTCAGCTATGGTCTGCCTGGGTATAAGAAGCTTCCTATGTTCCTATTCCCAAAATATCCTCTTTTTCACCAGCACTTGATCCTCTAAACTTCCTCTTCCCTTTAAAGATTCAACCAGCAGTAATGTGCATAGTGAGGTGGGAAAGAGGAAGGTCTGTCTTTTGCCCCTCTCTGGGGCTCTAGCTCATGAACTATAAGTTCTCCCAAGGGCTACTTTTTCAGACTAGGCTTTCGCATTTGGGGAAAATGCAGTATGTAAGAATGAGATGGTGTGACTGGTTAGGTCTGTGAGCAGAATAAGTCTTTCATACAAAATTTCTATTGGGGTTTTTTTTGGCTCTCCTCCAAGTATACTACCTGATAGAGTTGGGATTTCAATCTGGTTTCCCCATGATGTAAATATCTGTTTCCCTGCCAGATACACCGAACTGGTTCACATAACATTATTCTTCAGTAGTAAGGTAAAGCCCACAGGTGGAAAAGGAATGAAAAGGGGTGTGTGACTTTTGAGACACAGGCTGACTCCCTGTGCCCCGAACAAATGGTGATGGGTAACCATGTCATGAGACTAAGGCCTGACTCTCAGGATCTCTGCTGCAAAACATACTAACTTCAAAATTCTTCTGCTGCATGTGGAGAAGGTCATGAGTAACCAGTGGTGTGTATTAATCAAATTGCCCAGCAAATCATACACAGCAGTGGCATATAGCATGTGTGTGCTCCCATCACTCTTTACACAACCACATGCAATACATAGAAGCTGAAGTCAGTGCAAAGCCACAGGTGCCATGCCTAAAGCTATGAAAGTCTAAATTGAACCATATCTCAGCTCAAAGCTGGAAGGCTAGGCAGATCCTTCCCTCTCCTTCCATTAGTTTGCAAAAGTATAAAATGCATATTTCACAGCAAGATCCAACTACGGTCCTCACATTCACACAAAAGTTTCTCAGGGACCAATTTTACTTTCTACTTCCTGCGCCTATAATAGGAAAATCCCCTTGCTGTGATCTGGCATAATCTCCCTAGTTTGACGTGCATAGCCTCTCCCCCCCCCCACTCCCCTCATTATCCTTCTGATTTGCCTCTGCTCATATTCATCCTTTCCCTGCTCCTCCTCCTCCTCTGGGGCTTTCTCTATATTCTTTAAAGCTTTCTGCTTACACTGCTGTATATATTGTGACTTAGCCACGTTTGATTTCTGTGCCCTTTCTTTCTTTTTTTGCACTGAGCTGCAAGATGAATTTCATTATTAGCTCCAAAGCCATCTCATCCCACTTTACTGCTGCAAATTTCTCTGGATCCCTCTGGACACTTGGGGTGCTTAACCCGCCTTCCTCCTCTTAATTCCCCCCCCCCGCTTTCTGACACCTAGCCCTGAAAACTTTCAGGCCTCAGTGCATTTTTCCCATCAATGACTGCTACCATACACATTTCTACATCTTTGAACCCTCTTTATCAGACAAGCTACACGACTCATTTTTTCCCAGGTGTACTAGACTGGAAATAGCCTCTGGCTGTATCACAGCTCTTCAACAGAGTATGTCAAGAAGAAGCAAAATCCTGCCTCCGGGAACATGTTCCTTTCCTTAGCTTTTATTCTGCTTAGTTACAATCCCAATCAGTCATTTTGCAAAAATCAGTCTAGGAACTCTTGTCATCGCCTTCATTTGGAATCTGTTGTTTTGTTTTCAGATTTAATCTACTTGCTGTGATGCTTTTGGGCTCCTCTGGAGCGGCTCTCTCAGAATGCTGCTTTGTACTGGGAGTCTGGGGAGGAGGTTTCCAGGAATATGACTTCTTCAGGAAGTCAGCCATGGGACCCAGTCAAGCAGAAAAGAGCCCAAAGAAGTTGTGGCTCCCCAGTGTTCTCCATCCTTGCTTTGTGGCACCTGAGGTGTGAAAAGATAAATATTGTGGGGGGCTGGGAAGTACGAACAGCTGACTGGAAGCTTGAGGGGTGAGGGGTGAAGCCATGTGAGTGAGATCTTCGCTAGGGAGCCTGCCTTTCCTTCAAGGGGCTTGTTCTACTTGGTCTACAGTATGTTTCCAAGCACAATTCAAAGTGTCGGTGCTGACCTTTAAAGCCCTAAACAGCCTCGGTCCAGTATACCTGAAGGAGCGTCTCCACCCCCATCGTTCTGCCTGGAAACTAAGGTCCTCCTCCGAGGGCCTTCTGGTGGTTCCCTCCCTGTGAGAAGCCAAGTTACAGGGAACCAGGCAGAGGGCCTTCTCGGTAGTGGCACCCAGCCTGTGGAATGCCCTCCCACCAGATATCAAAGAGAAGTACAACTACCAGACTTTTAGTAGACATCTGAAGGCAGCCCTGTTTAGGGAAGCTTTTAATGTTTAATAGACTATTGTGTTTTAATATTCTGTTGGAAGCTGCCCAGAGTGGCTGGGGAAACCCAGCCAGATGGGTGGGGTATAAATAATCTATTATTATTATTATTATTATTATTATTATTATTATTATTATTATTAGTCTTCTAAATGAAGAAGCAGTGTCAGGAGACTGTGTGCCTTGTCAGTGCCCTCCAGATCTTCTTAAACTATGACTCCCACAATCCCTGGCCATTGGCCATGCTGACCAGAATTGCTACGAATTACACTCCAAGAACATCTGGAGAACACCACGTTAACTTGCCCTGGTGTAGTTTCCTTTTATGCCATCAGGTGTTATGCTGACAGCAGAAAATTAAAAGGTAACCATATGTGCCAGCTGTCAGGAAAAAGTAGGTGGGGTTTTGTTTGTTTCAGTGTTTAACGTTTCACAGTGGGTGGGTGTGGGGAGTATGTTTTCTGATTATTTTGTCAATGTTCCCTTTCCCTCCTGCCATAATCCGGAGGAACTCTATGGGCCAATAGGTGCATGCTGCTATACTAAAAGTACTACAAATGAGAAGCACCACTAGAGGGCACCCAAAACACCGTATACTATACTCAACTGGCTGCGTTCACAGCTGTTGTTCCCTTGGGAATCAAACCTGCCAAACATTTCATAGGTAAGATAAGGGAGAGCAGAGAAAATGCCGTGTGGGTGTGCCAGTAGAATTGCTGATCCAAGGACTGCTCCCCATTCCCACTCTCCCAAATACGAAAGGCTGGCAGGTCTGCATATGTAACTTGTTAATCTTCCCTTTTGCATCCCAGTTTGGGAGGCTGTCAGACTGTGCCGTATTATGCAAATTGGTATTAAGCAATTAAGGCGATAATGTTTCCCTTGAAGAGGAAGACAATGCAGAGCGAACATGGGCTGCTTTACAGACAAGACTTTGGTTGCAAGACTTGAAAACAAAAGGGAGTTAGAGAAAGAGAGCACAGGGGAAGATGTGCATGTACGCACTAGAGGTCTAGGTGAGGCTCAGACCCTTCTTTCTCAGTCTTGCCCATAGCATAAGTGACTGCTGGCACTTATGCAGAAACATGCTCAGTTGCAGGTCTGTAGCTGGGACACAGATCAGGTAAGGGCTGCCCATTCTATGACTGACACTTCACGGAGCAAATGATCAGGAAGATTCAGTCATGCAGAGCCAAAGTATCAACAATAATTGGCTTGTAGCTCAGTTGCAGAGCACACAACATGTGTTCTGCATGCAAAAGGTCCAAGTTTCGAAGACAAAATGTGGTGCTCCAAAGTGCAGACATGCCCACAGAGACCTTCTTTGGCACCCACAGGATGTTCTCTCCCACTGATATTAAGCTTGAAAGAAGCATTCTATCATAGCCAACAGAGTAAGCTGCTGTCAGCGAGCCCCTTTGAAGTTGTCACCCAAAGTCATAATTATGTTAGCTGATGCCCACAGGGGTTGGGGAGGAAAAGATCTGGTCTGCTGTGCTGTAAAATGTCACACCCCTACCTGCTATATGTATATAGGCCAGTGATGCTGTTCAGCTCCCATCAGCATCAAGCACTGTGGTTAATCGTCAGAGATTATGGAAGTCAGAACCCAACATTTGAAAGGCAACACACTGGCTATCCCTATGCATGGTACCCATCGCATTGAGATCTATGTGTTTAAGTCCAGTGTACATAGCAGAATGGAGACTGGGGTGAGGTCTGCACCCTGAGAGATAGTCAACCAAGTTTTACTCCAATAGACCCATTGGCATTAATGGACCTTACAGTCATGGTCATTAATGTCAGTGGGTCTACTCTGAGTAAAACTTAGTTGATGTTGCCAAAGTAAAAGTTAGGAACACTTTCACGAGCCATATTCAGGAAGCGTGAGACAGAACTGCTACAAATAAGGGAGTAGCTGTTCTAATGTTTCTGTGCAGCCTGGAGATAGACAGGGCCTTTTTAGTTGTAGCTTCACATTTTGTAGTTATCTGCCTTGTGAAATACAGACATCTCCCCTGTTGTTTGTTAGGTTTCAAAATGTGTTATTTCATATTGTTTTTAATACAGGGAGTAGAATAGGTCTTATTCTTTGAATCTCTGGTATGTATCTCTCTCTCTCTCTCTCTCTCTCTCTCTCTTTCTCTCTCTCTCTGGAGTGGCTGGATAATAATAATAAATCCTGTATGATATTACTGTTTCTCCTACTTGTTATTGTATTGGTCACTGTTGTCTTCTTCTTCTTCTTCTTCTTCTTCTTCTTCTTCTTCTTCTTCTTCTTCTTGTTTTTCTAAAGTTTATTTGACTTTTTAAATTACAAAAAGAGAATTTGAGGTTCTAATGGATCAGTCCTATGCATGCATACTCAATAACAATTGATATGGCCTATTAGATTTGCAGCCTAATGCACCAAATTCTTTGCTACAAAACAAAACCATAAGATATACGTAGTCCATGCACATGAGTGGCCACTGACACATCTTGATCGTCCACCTTAGCCTTCATCCTTCTCCATTTTGCTTCCCACTGGAGGTAGGAAAGTCTAGAAAAATGAGCTCCTTCTCCATCTCAATTTGAAATACTAAACCTGTGTTTTGCAAGCAGAAAAGTGGTGCAGTTTTTAGGGTTTTCTGTGTGGCTATCTCCCTTAGGCTTTTGTTGTTATTTTGCCTTATTCCTGCCACTCTCGCTCTCATGATTTGGTTAAATTTAGGGGCCGTTCCATATCAATATACTGTGAAACTGACTCCACTCCTGGCAGTAGTCTCTTCCTTTTCTTATTCTGCTAGCTGTGCATTTGCCTGAGCGCCCTCCCTCTCTCCCTCCCTTTCCCCTCAAGAGATTTTCTGGACATTCAGACAGCCGTTTTAATGAGCTTGCATTTTTCACAAAAGGCCAGGTCTGATCGTGACTTGAATGGCAGGTGCCAAGCAGGGAGAGGATTTTTTAAAAACTTCAAAATTCAGCACAAAATTGCCTTTTCCTTCCCACTGGACCAACCAAGGTGCACTTGAGGCCGTATCCTGCAAGGCACTGAACACTGCTGTCTCAGTTCATTGGGAATCAGGTGCCTTTTCCATGTCCTCTGATATGCTTAATGTTCAGCTCCTGTGCCTGTGTTTAAATGAGCATCAGTGAGATTAGATGTGCACACTGGGAAGAGAGTGGCTCAGATTTCAATCCCTCAAGGGGTTGTTGTTGTTTCTGCTGGATTGTTAGATTCTCCCCCCCTCCTCCCCTTTCCTCTTCTTGAGATACTTATTTTACAAGAGTTGCATTTTGTATTTCCCTGCAAAGCATTTCCCATTTTTCTGTATGCCTGCCAGATCTTCCTCATGTAACACACACATGCCACCAGGGACCACAAGGATTTGAAGGGTAAACACAGAGAAGAGCTAGAAATTGTTTAAGGTGGTTCACAAGGCAGCATAATTAGGAGACAGTAGATGTCATGCAGGAAAAAGAAAGGCGGCCAAAAAGTCTGGCTTGACATATACCTGCATCAGGGCTACAGTGGAGTCCCCCCAAAAGGAAGGAGCAGGAGTGCTTTTAAAAATACAACAAAAACAGAATGAGTAAGTGAAATCATTGGGGCAGAGATGTGCAATATTACTTATCATCTGGACTTTAGGGCATGATTGCATGCATCTGTTCAAGGGGTGGGCAGGCAGGATGTACAGTCAGCTTCTAGTGACCCTGCTCTGGCTCACATTCTTTCTTGCTCACCTGCATGCAGTTGAAGGTGGGCCAGCACACAAACATCATAATCCAAAGGAGCAAGGCAGTAAGTTGTCAGCAGCATTCTCCCAAGCAACATACCCTTTCAATGCATGGTGTATTTGTATTTGTATCTGTATTGCAAAATAGTCTGATTTGGACAGCATGAAATCATGTCTGTGCAGAAGACCCGATCAATGCATGAAGATAAGAAGAGGGGTGGTGGTATAAGCCTCTCCCCCCCCACTCCTTCTCATATTTATTATATTACCTATACATCTCATTTCATCTGGATAGGGCTTTTACATCCAGCAGTATCTCCCTCAGTTTCAGAAGACATTTATGTAGTCATTAAGGGTGGCATTTGGTTGAAAGGAGCCGTTATACTATGGCCAATGATTGGAAAAGTATGCTCACTTCAGTTCAGAATCAGGTCAGCAATTATAAGCATCCCTGGAATTTTTCCTCCTCCCTCTGCCCCCCCCCAATCTATCTATCTGTTGATCTATCTACATGCATCTCTCTTTTCACTGAAGGATTGCAGTTGGATTGAAATATTGGTTGAGCCTTATTGTCTTATCTTTAAAATCCAGCTTTTTGTTGCATATGTTTTGGCTATCTTATGGTGGTTTTAAATAAATAAAGGTTCCCTGTGGGCAGGACCAGAGCTCCTCCCAAGACTTTGGGAAACCATATGTGCAGCCCCCCAACTTGTTTCACAAAGCTCTAGAATTCAAGATTTCCAATCCAAGAACTGCACAGTGAAAATGAATTTCATTTATACATGTAACACAGGCAAATATATTATTGGCTAAGTAAATTTACGTTCTGAGCCAGGAAATTATGAACTTTGATAATAGCGCTATTTTGGAGCTGGCCCATGAAAGTCCTGGATCCAAATATTACTAGTGTCAGACGAAGAAGAAACCACAGGGAAGCAGCTTCCCTGCCACTGCAGGGTGTTTGACAATCATCCCTTATATTAATATGGACTTTATGTTTTGACTTTCAGCTAAGGAGTGGGAAGTGGGGGGGGGAGAGACATCTCATTTTAACGAAAGATACTTGGAAAACCACGTTGTAATGGAATGCAGTGTGTGATAAAACTCGGTTTTAGAGCATTCCATAGTGGATGGGAAAAGAGGGAATGGAATTGGTCATTAGGTCACATGGATTTTTGGTCGCTAGTTTGAAAGTGGAGGAAATGTAAAGACAGACACAGAAACTTGTGTAGATGTCTAAACATCTGTGTAGGGATGGGGAAGAAAGTGACCTTTCCTCCATCACACTTTCTGAAACACAGCCATCTTTCAGCATCTGCACTTTGCAGTGCAGTTCTCCAACCAGGTAATGTGTACAAAAATGCATATGCTAAAGTATAAACTGAATGTATTAGTGCAGGCTTGGGAAACTCGGCCCTCCAGATTTTTTTGGGACTACAACTCCCATCATCCCTAGCTAACAGGACCAGTGGTCAGGGACGGTGGAAACTGTAATCTCAAAACAAGTTTGCCTATGCCTGTATTAGTGAAAACAACATACAAAAACACGATATTTTAGGGATAACTGCTTTGCAGAAACAAGTACATTGGGGGGGAAATGCATGCAAAATGTTCATGAGGAGACATTTGCATTAAAATGCTGATGAGGCTTCATGAGAACTTTTTAAAGAATATTCCCAAACTGTCATGGAATGCTGAATTTAAGACTGGAAAAATGAGGAATTTAAGAGAAGCAATAACTGACATACTGACATACACACATAAAGTAGGGTGATAATTGCTCCTCCTTTACCAGTCCTCTATTTGAAAGGCTAACTGGTCCAAGCCCAGTTTAAAGATAAAGAATTCTAAATAAGGAAGGGCAGGGGAAGATTTTAGGTTGCCCATCCACAGTCAGCACCTGGACAGCAGCCTGAGTGGGCCTTCTCCACTATGGTGAGATGAATTATATTTAAATTATGGCAGTGATCTCTAAATTTGCATTTAAAGTAGCATTTGAAAATCTCTTGCCCTTTTTTTGTAATACGTAAGTATCCACCCGATGTGCAACTAAAAACAGAGGGCCTCTTCTTCTGGAATGATAAGCCTTGGATAGGACTGCTGAGTAGACTGTGAGAAATATCTCTCCGGAGAAGGCAGAGGAGGTTTCAATTATTAATGCTTGTAAAGTTCTCAAGGAGCTTCGTATGGAAGGCACAGAGGCTGACAGAGCATGGTTATCATCCCATGATCTAGTTCGGCCTCCTAAAGGAACAAGAAGAAAAGGGATGCAGTACAGAAAATCACCCAATCCTGAATACGGATGCCAAGTATCTGGCATCAACCAGGTTAGAAAATGGTGGCACAAAATACATGCAGTGGGCAAAAGGAATGGGTGAATTGAGAGGAAATAATCTTGTTTCCAGTTATTAGAAGCAAGGTACACAATCCACCAAATTAATTAAACTGTATGTAAAACAATTGAGGACACTGCAAAATTGTGTCCAAGAGTCGGCCAATGGCACCTTCACGAAAACACCAACTACACAAATGTCTTCTTCTATGCATTTTCTGCTCCTACAAATCCATTAGAGAGAGAGAGAATTACCTGGAACTTTGCAACCATCAAGCCCAAGGCTCGAGTAATTAAATGTGATAATTAAACAATCTTAGAGTTTATAATCACAATTTGCCTTCCTTCTCCTCTTTGGCTAGAAGCAGCCAGGAGATAAAGCCTTCAAGTTATGAGTAATTATGCTCCACTGAGTAAAGTGATGGAGTGCCACACTCCACAGAACTAACCAGGCCCTAGAAAATGTAGAATAAACATGTGTGTGTGTGCAGACGTGCAGATAGTTGTTATTTTCTCTCATACTTAACACAGTGTGCTCCTGGGGGGAGATAAACAAAAAGTGTGCACTTGCATGTTAATGGGAATAAACCACGCCATATTAATTCAGCTTTCCTATCAATGACTTTCAAATCTTCACACTATGAAGATAGTGAATATGTGTGCATGCACGAATGTTAGGTTGCGCTAGAAGACAAGTGGAATCTGTAACAAAATATTGCAGCGTATCCTCCATAGCTAGAATGAGTGTTCTGGTTCTTTCCTGTCAGCTGTTCTTTCCTTCAGGATGCTCCAGTTCCTTCCTTTTCCCTCCCAACTGACAGTCAAAATTCCACAACTACTGAGCATTTTCATTCCTCACTGGGCTGGTTTTTTGCCCCTAAGTTTTATTCTATATATAAACAACTGTACTTCTGCAGACTTAGGGGTTCCTGCAAGCATGCCAATTATCTCCATCTTGTTTCTCGGTGGCCATCCATGAGTTTGCTATTGGAGGGAGTGATGGAACAATCAAATTCCCAAATAGATTTTGTTGTCCTCAAAGAAGAACAGCACTCTAGAAACTGTATCCTCCTCTAAGGCTTTGTTTGCATGAGTAGAAAATCTGTACCTTGGTACAGCTGCTTGCTGATCCACAATTGCCCCTTGTGTTCTGTACCAGGCAGGTCAACTGCTAAACATCTGCTGAGCAAAAGGAAGCCTCTAAGATAAGTATTCCATCCTGACATACTTTGGTGGTAAGTGAGTTTGGGTGGTTACTCTTCTAGTCTCTTTCCACAATAGCTCCTTACTGAAGAAGACACAGATTCTCCATATAGGAATAGAAGCTTCATAACCAGGCCCTCAGCACCCTCCCTCTGTGGCTCAGCAGTGGAGAACAGAGATCAATATAATGCAGCTATCTGAATGGAGCAGAACAACTTAATTCATTCCAGGTATATGAAATCCCCTCCTCTGATTCTATGGATAATAGGCTGCCTATGAGTGGATTGATACACCTGCCTGAGGGTTTATTTACCTCCCTAATACTTTTGGATCATATCTCCCACCTTGAGATTTCTTTTGTTCTCATTTGTTTCACCTAGGGTTATAATGAATGCAAACCAGATAAGCCAAACACAGCTAATTCCCATTGATATCAAAAGGACTTAAATACTTAAACTAGGTGCGTAAATCCCAATGGGAATTACACATGTTTACTTTTCTGTGTATTATGATCCAAAAGAATACATGTGAAGAGAGTGTGTGGTGCATTTTAAGTTGGATTTGCAACAGCAAAGACCGCACTAAAATCAGTCACTTCTGGATCTTTATGTTTCCATAGCTGACTGCCAGAGAGACCTATGCACTTGCTCTTGCCGGGATTATACTCGGTGTGTGTGTAGGTTATGTTTTCATTGTTGCATAAACAATGTGACAGGAAATTAGGCATAGGAAAAGAAAGATAAGCTTTGGAAGGGCTGCCAACATTGCTGGACTTCAGTACCTTTGCAAATAAATTTTTGAATGTTTTTTCATTTACACTAGCATAAATAAGACCCCCCCCAAAAAAAAACCCCTCATGAATAATAATAAGATAATATGGCAGTCTACTTTAGAGTCTTAAAATATGGTCATATAAAGCTTTATTTTAACAGGTATAAAATCTAAAAGTATAAAATTTTAGATTTAGCATAAAATCTATAAAAAACAACAACCCTGAATACTAGCCTTAGTTTAATTGACCTTATTTTCAGTATATACTAGAAGAGGATCCATTGTCGTTCTTCTTGGGCCTAGATATTTTTCCAGTGGCCTGTTGACAAATGCTCTGTGGCCAGAAAGAAGCAAATGAGAAAATTTGCATGCTTGTGAGTGTGAGTGTATTTGGGGAGGTGGCAGAAAACAAAAGCAAACCAAACTTCTAATTAAGGAAAAAATAGGTAAAAGATGAAAAGAAATTGTAGAGCTTTACTTCCTTTACATAAAGGCTTCTGTCTATCAGCTGGATTGCCTTAATGTGCCTACTAACAAGACTCTGCCAATATACACAAACACCCCTATTCAGCTTTGGTCTCCTTCTTTGATAAAGTCACATGCTCTTTATTTTTTAGCACACTGCACTTTTTTGGTGCCTTTAAACTCCAAGGATTAAAGAAACCAGCATACACACAAACAAACACACACACACACATATATACCCCCTCCATAAATTAAATTTCATGCGGTTGCTGCTGCCTTTGAACAAGATCATTACTTTACTTTCCAAAATAAAATGAAAGAGGAATGAAGAATTCCCCTGTTTCTATGTTACCTTCTGTTGTGGAAGTAGAACTATATGAGGAGGGGTAACAGGGCTGAACCTACCATTACACCAAGTGACACAGCTGTCTCAGGTGGCAGGTGCTGGGGTATGCAGAGCAGCAGTGAGGTGCTGAAATGTCAGGTTGACTGCCTTGCACCCCTGAAATGTGCCTGCTGTCCTAAGGTGCAGTGGTGGATGTTGATGTAAAATATAACTGCCATTCTCATTGGCTTCTATATGTGGCATGAAGGGAGACATCTTGTCCTTTGCCTCAGGCAGCAAAATGTCATGGGCCAGCCCTGAGGTTCAATGTCCAATATTATAGGAAGGTGGCAAGATTACAAATGGTTTTTTTCATACTTTTGTTCTCCGTAAATCACCTTTGGGCCAATGTCCTGATACACCCAAGAATATTGTGGCACATTTTGCCTCACAGAAGAACCAAAGGACAGCTATGGCCTACACCTCACCATGAATGGTATTCAGATTCCTTCTATTTGAGCAATGAAAGGGGTATATCAATTATAGCTGGAGAAGGAAGTCAAGTATTATTTTCTAGCAAGCTGAGGAATCTAACCCCACCACAACACTGGAATAATATTATCTGTATTCATCAAAACAGATTTTATCTCTTTGGGTTGAATGAAGTTACATACCAAGAAGTCATGCTTTGTTTAAGTTAACGAACATATGGTTTCAATCCTTTTTTGCTTTTAAGCTATGATTCATTCTACGCATTTTGGCATTTTTGTCAATTTTTAAGGCTGCTTGGTTGAGTTTTGAGGTTTTTTAAAGCAAATATATCATTTTCATAAACTGCCTAAATGCTATGTAACATTTATTTCCTGGCAGAATACACAAAATGTGGAGAAAATATGGATTTGGACCAGTAGGGTGCCTATTTTAATTGCCTATTCAACAAATGTTATTACAAAACTGAAGGAACAACTCCAGAACAATGTAAAATCTTAATAACTAAACAAAGAACTAGCCCTGAGCTGCTTAAAAAATACAGCCCAGGTACATATAATAGGTTATTCATGCAGCAGAATGCTGGAACAAACCCTGGGTCCATGCACATTTCCTCCACTATGAGTATACTCTGTAATGAAATTCAAAGCCTACATTCAATGACAGAATCCAGATATATGTCTGTAAACCTCTTTCTCAGTTTTAGGGAAGGGCAGTAGTTCAGTGGTGCTGCTTTGCATCTAAAGGGACCCAGGTTCCATCCCTGGCATCTCGGGTAGAGCTGCAGGAGACCCCTGCTTGAAATTCTGGAGAGCTGCTGCTACCCACTTTAGACAAGACTGAGCTAGATGGACCAGTGGTCTGACAATAGTATAAGGTAGTCCCCTATGTTCTTAGGTCATAAAAATTGAAGCTTGAAGTACATAGCTAGCAACTAGCTAGCTAGCTAGATGGAAGGATAGATAACATTTGCAGTTAGGTTTTGGGTGAATTGTCCTTCAGCTCAGGATAGCTAAGATTCCTGACTCTTCTCACTGAAGGCAGACGCACTCAGCTTTCCCACTGCGTGGTGATTTCCCATATTTGGCACCTGTTGAGACCCACATCCCAGCACAAGGCCCAATATGGAGCCAAGCCCTCTGGCCCTGCTGATGCTCCTCCTTGCCATTGCCACATGCTTTCTCACTCTTCTGTCCACTCTCACCCTTTTGCCTTGAGAGAGAGAAGGCAGGAAGCAGGTGACAACAGTGAAGTGGAAAGAAGAGGAAGCCACAAATGATGCTGTCCCTCACCTTGTTTTTCTGCTTTCCTGAACTTTCGCCCATCTGCTTCTTTGGACAGGTGGGCAAAGGAAAAGTAGCAGCCACTGATAAATTGCTTCTCACTCTGGGAGTCAGTGGCGATTTAGCCCAGCCTGGATTCAAAATCCCTGCCACTGCTCAGAGGAGAAGAGTGAGGCAAGGAAGCAGACAGCAGCTCCTGCTCCTGCTTCTCATCCTCCTTGCATGATCCCCACTTGCTCACCCTCTCCGGAGAGACTGGCAAGTGAGCAAAGCACTGACAGCGGGATGTAAGAAGTGCAGGAGCTACCAATCTGTTCACTCCCTGCCCATCTCAAGGGCAAGTGTGCAGACACCAGCAGCAGGGAAGGAGAGCAGCAGGAGTCATCACTTTTACCACCTGCTCATTCACACACTCTGGCTCAGAGGAAGAGGCAAGTAAGAAGCCAGGGTTTAGGACAGTGTTTTGCCAGAGCCCCACCCCACCCTCCCAAAAGCTAATAACTTGCATTGGAAAACCTGGGACCTATCCTCTTCTCTTAGCTTGTGAAGCAGGTCCAATGCTAACTCTGCAATCCTCACAAATACACTCAGGCAGGATCTTAATGCATACCGAGCCCTTTTCACAAAGCAGCTGTGCATCTCAAAGTGGGATGTAATAACAAGTCATGAGCAAATCATTATGCCAATCATGATTTTCAATATCTTCATTAAAGAAGTGGAGAAATGTCTGCAGTAAACTCTGTGTTGGGTGGTGCATAGTTCAGAAAGACTCTATAAAGGGGCTGCTGGAAGTGTTAAAGAGGCAGTTGCCATCCTCAGCTGCCCCTCACTTCCCTCAGTGGTGGACCTTGGTGTCTCAAATTTCAGTGGCACCCCGTATGATGCCAAAATTTGGCTCCCTCTTCCTCCGCCTCTCGCTATCCATGGGATATCATAGTTGTGTTGCCTGCTGCAGCTTCCCTCTACAGCATGTACAGAAACTGCCTTCTTGACCATTGGACTCACTATTGGTCTTGTCTACTCAATCTGCTAGAGCCTGTCTTCACATGCTGGGGAAGTCCCTAACTCACAGATGGTTTAAGACCCATTGGCTACCTTCACCTGGTTTAGCAGGCCTACATCAAAAAGTACACATTGAACAATTTCCTCATAAATCATAAGATCTAAAAGAAAGATTTAAACAAAGCAACAAAAGCACAAAAACTCCTAGACAACATCCCAACCCAAGAGTCTATTCAGCAGCCTCAGCTTTTGTAGTTGGAGTCAGTCAGGGCCCCAACCTCCCAGGCCAGGTGGGGAAAGACTTGCAAGGTAGGAAGCAGGTTTTCTAGGACTCAGAGCTAGGGTTGTTTCTAAGAATAAAGTATTATATTCTCTGAGAATACCAACTTTACTAGGGCTGAACCCAGACTTACGCTGAAATCAAAACCTCTGGCTATCAGTGGATGGGTCTGATGAAATGTCTCAGTCCCAGTACTTGCACTGGCCAGAGGCCCATTTACGGTACCCAATCCCAAGCTGGCATAATGAAGAGTCCAGGATCAGAGTCACATGATGGCAGCAGTGTCTGCACAGGATCCAGCAGATCCTATGTTCCTCCGGCCCCTGAAGCATCCCATTTGGGGTATATTCTGCCTGCCTGCATGCCATTGGGGTGGTTGTTTCCCCATTGAAGACAAAGGGTTGTGGAGCTGATTAGGGCTGGATGGGATACATCTGTTCCACTCAAACTATGGCAATTTGGACTTCTTAATGCAGCATATAATTAACCTATGGAATTCCTGCAGTGATGGCCACCATCTTGGATGCATTTAAAAGAGGTTTGGACAGCGTCTTCGAGGTTAAGCCTAGCAATGGCTACACGAGGGGAGAGCGCTCTCATCTTCAGGTTGCCATAGTGAGAGCAGGATGCTAGACTAGATGAGCCAATGTCCTGATTCAGCAGTCTCTTCTTACGTTCTTATCTAAATATTATTCAGTCCTTGTAAACTTAGATCTTTCTGCTCTGACTGTTTTTAATTCCTGAACAGTTGATTTCTTTAGGGCACCAAGCAGGGCAGGAGACTAATTCATTCTAAGAGCAAGAAATCATAATGAGAAATTCATACCGTGTATCCATTTTCTCCCCAGAAGACAGGCACAACTGGAAACCATCAACATTTTAATGTGGCACACCCATTGTTAATTAAAAGGCAATACAAGGTCAATAATTATCATAGTCAGATGACACTGTAATCCTTGGATGAAGGGCAGTATAGAAATTTAATAAATAATAAACTGATTTCATAGAAGCTGCCCAAACTTGTGTCAAGGAGAAGACCTTGTGGTTTGTGCTACCACAATCATTACAGGAATCTTGCAAGACAAACATGTTTTTTCCCCCACCCTCCTGGGCTCACACATGTTATGCAGCTGTTGCCACAGCTACCAACAAAAATATAATTAGGTTAGCATGACCTCCAAAAGTACAGCCTTTTAAGATCAAATTTGTAGTACAAAGCAATCTACGTAAAGGTTGGCATGACAGTTTTCACATTCTGGAGACTTGCTCCTTGCCTTCTTCACCCACAAGCTTGCTTAATTGTTTTCCTGGTACTGGAGATAGAAAGCTTCAGCATTTTGTGTTTTCACGCAAGATAACACAGTGAATATTGTGAAACGTTTGTAAGCAAGCTTTACATTAGCATTCTAGGCAGCTGCAAACAGCATTAAATTAAATATATTATGACTTGTTACTGCAAGAATTATCCTGGTTTGTGAAACATTCATTTTTATGCAAGGCACAGAGACAGTCCACATATCCAGGCATATGAATGTCCTCAATCAACAATGTTCACCTACCATACATGTTCACTTTCAGTGATGTGAATATGTTGTGATTATGTTTGGAAAGAGGCCATAGCCCAGTGGTAGAATACATGTTGTGAGTATAGAAGACCCCAAGATTAGACCTTGGCCTCTCTAGCTAAAAGTGAAGCTCAAGTACAGAGGGTGGGAAATATCTGTGTCAGTGCCCTTGAAAGCAAGAACCAGTCAAAGAAGGCTAGTGCTGAGCAAAAAATGCCAATGGTCTGACGCTTTTTAAGATGGCTTCATGTAGTCATCTTTGTGATTGGCAGATGGCAGCATTAATTAATATTGAGCTCTGAGTTTGGGCTGTCCCATGTGGAAGGCAAGCTGGCTACTATGTTTTCCTATGTAATAAACAGGAACTGAATTGTGCTTGCCATTTTATAGGTAGCTCTCTGATTTTCTATGCAAAAAAGGGGATAAAAACTTTCACTGGGATAGCTAGCAGGGGCCAAATTTGTGCCTTGAGGTCTTTCCCTCCCCTTCCTGGAATCGTGACTCCCTCTGTACATAACATCAAACTTCCCCACATATCTTATGCATAAATGTCCCTTTCTCGGTCACTATTCACGTACACACTCATTCCCTGGCATGTAAACTTCAACTTCATCCTGTGTCTTCAATGAGATTCAATAGTATAACAGATAGAGTGGGGGGGATCAATGGGAGGGGTAATGGGACAACATTTGGAGGGCCAAAGACTTCCCGTAACTGGACATAGTGATATAGTTGGACTCGGGAGACCTGAGCTTGAGTTCTTCCTCAGTTGTGAAGCTCACTGGGTGACCTTAGAACCATCTCTGCTTCTCAACCTAGCCAACCAGAGATGGTTCTTAAAATATAGTGGTGTAAGCAAATCGGAAGAAGGGTGAAATTTGTTAAATAATATAGTAGTCTGAAGAACAGGGAACTGGACTTAGGGTTCAGATTATATTATCGCTAGCTCAGATTTCCACTAAAGAATGGAATTGATAGCTACAACTCAAAGATTTGTGAGACACCTGAAGATTAAAAAAGCTATCTGATTAATACAGTATAACAATACCTATTTTGTATGAATAGTTTTGTTGTTTAAGTTGACCAGGCTACTATACAGTGGTACCTTGGGTTACATACGCTTCAGGTTACAGGTGCTTCAGTTTACAGACTCCACTAACCCTGAAATAGTGCTTCAGGTTAAGAACTTTGCTTCAGGATAAGGACAGAAATCGTGCTCCGGCGGCGTGGCGGCAGCAGGAGACCCAATTAGCTAAAGTGGTGCTTCAGGTTAAGAACAGTTTCAGGTTAAGAACAGACCTCCAGAACGAATTAAGTACTTAACCCGAGGTACCACTGTGCTTCAGAATTTTCATGCAACTGGCTGAGGCTGGTGTTCCCCTATCAGATGATGCTCTTAAGCTTTCTGAACTTGTAAAGGATGAAAATTAATATGCTCTCTTCATCAGAAAACCCCTTGACATGCCAGAGTTAAGGGCTCCAGTTTGGCTACAACCATCCTCCAGAATTTATTTAATAGTTAATGCATTTTTGCAGCCTGCAACAAACTCAAGTGCACAACTCACTGACCCGACTACAAAGAGCCATCAATACACATCCTCTAATCAATATGCATTCACTCACACATATACTAATCCTGACAGCACACTCAACAAACACCTAAGAACAAAAATAAACATTGCAACATCTCAGCTTTGTGAACAGATGTGCTCCTCCCCTTGGATTCATAATGGAACTGCAGCCTTATTTGCAGAAATCGGTAGATCTGGCCCTCCTGCCCTACATACTCTGGTTTGGTTTGTTTTTGTTGAAAAATAAGTTTTTATTAAGATTTTCCATAATTAATGAATATATTCAGGGTTGTGAATGCATGCACGACACACTCTTACCTACATTGGTTGGTCATGCATAGTGTTTGTAATAGCTATAGCATCCATAGCTATATTCCTCCATCCATACCAAGATTCCAGAATGCTCTGGGCTAAGTTTGGTAAAGCCCACCCTACAAAGAATTCTGGAAGGCAGAACACCAGTCTGTATGTAACTGCAAGGAAAGGATACTACAATAAACCTCTTCATCTAACAAGTGTAGCCTGAGTCCAGGTTCTTCTTTCCAAGAGTCCCGAGCTTCTGAATACAAAATAATTCATGATTTGAAGGTCGTTGGATCGTTAGGGATCGTTAGGACAGGGGATCGTATTGGATCATTAGGGCAGGGGATCCCAAAGGGATGACCAGAGCAATGTTTTTATGGAAACATTTGCTTATTTTATTCTTATATCCTTGACATATTTTTATGGAAGTGTGGGTTATAAATCCTGAAATAAAAATAAAACTATTAGATAATGCTTCCCGATTTTGCTTCTGTTGAGCCTTTATCTTGTACAAACAGAAATGACTGGGAAGATCTGGGTTTAGTCCCTCACCCAAGTCATGAATCTCTGGGTAATCTTGGGCAGCTCACTACTGACCAGCCTAATCTAGCTCGCAAGCTTCTTGTAAATATGAAATGAGAACGAGTCATATGCACTGCCTTGAGATCAGTCAAGGAGCAGGGACATAACTGTAGATCACCAAAAATTAATATCCAGCTTTGCTATTATGAAAATGACCACACTTTCTATCTGTTATCTGCCTTCCTAGGAATCTTGTGTGCTTCACCTGGTGCTGGAGACAGAATCAAGTACTTGCTAGATTTTATACCTTAAAAAAATTAATGAAAAGTGGGACGATATTACAGTTCATTGCACCAGGAGCCCTTGGTGATTAGCACCTAGCAGAAGTTAATTTAATGAATCTGGCACTACCACCTCCTCCACTTCAGCTTAAGACACTTGCAAACAGCAGAATTTGGGGCCCTGGCAGCATGCCCTACTTTTTCTTCTTTTATTAAACATCCAGTCTGAAGAAGAGTTCAGGAGAACTCAAAAGCTTGCTCACAACATTGACATTTTGTTTGGTCCTAATTAGTGTTGTGCCAAATCCTGTCCCCCAATTTCTCAAAAGTGTTCATCACCTGTGAAACAGACTTCATTTTTTCTGCCTCTTTCACAAGGTACTTTAAGTATCATTTCTTTATACTTAACAGTGGGCATGGAATTGAACTTGCTTTACTATTGTAAAGTGGCTGTGGGTGGCAGGATGTTTTTCTTCCTATTAAAAGTTTCTCCAACACTCACATAGCCTTCTCAGCTGTCTCTGCTTTCCATTTTCAAAGAGCCCTATAGGTGGAGTTTCCTCATGAAGACTTTCCCTGAGTTTAGATGCAGAGAGGGTTGTGTAGTGGCTACTGAGCTTGCTAATCTTGTTTTTAAGTGCTTCCTTTTAGCATTAAAAAAACACTTTCTGCTCTGCTTTCTTTAAAAGTAAAAAGATTTATTTTTTCTTTTATTAGAAAAAAGACAATGAACAGCAGCTAGGCACACAATTGGCAGCATCCATCTCTTCTACACATACAAGAAAGTCCTGACAAGGATGTCATGAGCTTTTCAGTAAGCGTGAGCACTCAGGAAGGCTGCAAACTTCAGAGCTTTGCAGAGATTATTTGCAGAATGAAAGATGGGACACTCTTAAAAACAACCTTTGCCCACCTCAAAAGCAAACTAAGAGCAACACAAACTCTGCACTTTACACCCACCAGCAACCATCTCTCTCTCTCCTTAGATAATTTGTAAATGAAACTTCTCATTAATGGATAAAGAATAGTAAACAAAAACAAAAAAAGCAGAAAAAATGTTCTGCATAGCACTATTCTTGATCAAGGAATAAAGGAGTGAGACTCATGCATAGTGCTGCTTTCTTTAACAATGAGTAAGAACATAGTTCATGCAGGGACGTGGGTGGTGCTGTGGGTTAAACCAAAGAGCCTAGGACTTGCCGATCAGAAGGTCGGCGGTTCGAATCCCCGCAATGGGGTGAGCTCCCGTTGCTCAGCCCCCGCTCCTGCCAACCTAGCAGTTCAAAAGGACGTCAAAGTGCAAGTAGATAAATAGGTACCACTCCAGCGGGAAGGTAAACGGTGTTTCCGTGCGCTGCTCTGGTTCGCCAGAAGTGGCTTAGTCATGCTGGCCACATGACCCGGAAGCTGCATGCCAGCTCCCTCGGCCAATAAAGCGAGATGAGCGCCACAACTCCAGAGTCGGCCACGACTGGACCTAATGGTCAGGGGTCCCTTTACCTTTACCTTTAAGAACATAGCTGATTGTCACCAATAACTATTAATATGATTGGTTTGCATGGGTCTAAGTTCCACGAGGCAGAGATTGCTGGTGTCAATATCTTCATTGTTGCCCATCTTTAAAGCAAGCAAACAGACAAAAAGAACTGCACACACCTTAAGGAGATGCAGAGAGAACACCTTAAGGAGAGCAGTGAGCTGCTCACAGAGGTCATGCTGGAGGGAACAGTGTGAGGAGACTGCTGCCAAAGGAGCACTTTTATGAACTAGTAAAAGCTTGGTAGCTTGCTCATTCATTGGAGGCATCGGGGTGCAGAGCTTTTTACATGCAATGTAAAGAGATTAAAAACTGGTTTAATAAAATTCCAAGGACTGTGACGGCCAGAGGATGATGAAGGAGATGGGGAGGGAGAGACTAAAGAGAGCTCTCTTGGAGGCTTCCATCAGGATTCCTTATTATGGAAGGGCACACTGTCTTATCTGAAGGGCAAAGCTTTATTTCTTCCTCCCATGCTCACAGATTTTGCTCTCCAATTTGAAGTCAAGCTGTCATCCATATTGCTGTGCCCAGTTATCTCTTTTTAAAGGTATTGCAAGAGGCAAAACAAACTAGCACCATACATGGAGGCTGTGAGCAACCCCTTTAACTGCTCGCAGACTCACTGGCAGAAGGTTGAGTCTTTGTGCATTTGAAAGCCTGGGACCCACACTGGAAATCAGGATTTTTCAAGGTTGGTTACCCTTGATTGGTTACCCTTGAATCTGAATACATGTGAGAGGAGAACAAAGTATCCCAAAACAAAACAACAAACAAATCATATGTACCCCCCCCCCCTTGTCCTCTGTTCCCTGGAAATTCAGTTTCTTGCATCTTTTCCCCATACGGTAGAAAGTAAAAAAAAACCCTGGTTGCATGTCATTAGATTGCATTTCTCTTGTTTCTTTATTATAATATTTATGGCCCACTATCCTCCAAGGAGCTCTAGGTGGCATACGTGCGTCTCATACTCTTCACTTCTTTTTTTACTCACAACAACCGTGTGAGGTAGGTTCGTAAGAGATAGTGGGCTCAGCCACACTTCCACTTAACCAGCGCCTGGAAAGCACTGACCTTTGCAGAAAACACACTATTTACCACTGACTCAGAAACAAAGGGCAATCCATAGAAAACCAGATTGTTGTTTGGTCAATTCAGTGGTAAACCACCGGTTTCCCCCAGGGGAAAGCGGCAAGGAAAACAGAGATGTGGACAAGCCTGGTGACTGGCCCATGGTCACCCAGTGGAGTGAGTGGGGATTTGAATTTTATTCTCCCAGGTTCTAGGCCAGCATTGTAACCACTGCACCATATTGCTTACTACCAGAAATTTACTACTGCTACAAACTGCTAATTTGTTGCTGCTTAATCTATTGCTGTCTATGTATTATTTGTTTTAACAAACAGCACCCAGCATGCAAGTTTAGTCCGGGAAATGGCATAGGAAACTCCCTGGGATTCATTTACATGAGGCTTATACAAGTGGTGATTCACCAAGATGAACTCAGCATTCCAGCCCTGTGTTGTAGCTTGCTCAATGCTTGACATCTCTCCTTTTGCAGTCTCTCAGACAGGTTGCAAAGCAAGTGGTTTATTGAACCCCTGGCATAGGTGTGTCATGAGTTACTCGGGCCTGATTTCAATATTTTGTGGGCTTTCCAAACTATATATCCTGTTCCCAGTCATGGCAGATTTTTGGATATTTGTTTCTTTTCTAAATCAGTGGATTGTTCTTCTTACTGGGGGATACTCTAAAGATGCTTACATTTTGTCCTTGGGATTCTAATGCTAATATGAATTGCTGTTTGGGGTTTTTTTAAAAAAAGAAAAAGAAAAAAAAGATGAACAACAGTACAGTGGTACCTCAGGTTACATACGCTTCAGGTTACATACATTTCAGGTTATAGACTCCACTAACCCAGAAATAGTGCTTCAGGTTAAGAACTTTGCTTCAGGATGAGAACAGAAATTGTGCTCTGGCGGCGCAGCAGCAGCGGGAGGCCCCATTAGCTAAAGTGGTGCTTCAGGTTAAGAACAGTTTCAGGTTAAGAACAGACCTCCAGAAGGAATTAAGTACTTAACCTGAGGTACCACTGTAGTTCTTAATTTTATTTTTGTGTTCCACATGCAAACATCATCTCAGTTGAAGTGACAATTGTAGGATTCACTGCACTGGCACATACAGCTGGTGCAACATGATGGTGTACATTCACATTACATTTGCATCAATATAAATATGATGAAACACCCCATTATCACAGTATATAATTTTCTTACCAGATATTGCTCAGTCAATATGCTGGGTTGATACAGAGGCCCATTTTATGAGTGCTGTGCCAGATGATTTCTGTTAAAACTTTTCAGAGTGAAAGGTGGGCTTTTGGGGTGGGGTCGCAGCTCCCCCACATCCTAATTAGTAATTTTTGCTTCCCTGCGTCATTCTTGTTTTCCCTTCTGCTGCTGCACAGCCATCATATACAATTTTGGCAGGGTGTCCTTCTTCCCCTCTGATCCCCGCCAGTCATATCACATAATTAAAATTAAGGACTTTTGTTGCACAGCATTTTTTTTTAAATCAGCAATTAATATTAGTATTGGAAGCCCAAGGACAAAAAGACCAAAGTAAATATGTCCACAGCCTTATCCAATCGGGGCCCAATCCCAGCCAACCAGGGAGCACATGATTAACACGGTTCTGACATGGTGCCACATGGCCAATCAGATTTGGTTGTGTAGCTGGCAACATTATTTAATTTTTGGTGGAACTGCCCTCCTCCTTTGATCCAGTTCTTCATTTCGCCATGCATTTTGCCATGTGTCTGATGTGCAGTGCAATTCTGACTGCCAGTTGACACGGTGATACCAGTAACCAGCTTATCAACTGCACTTCAGAAAGGAATTCCTATAGCCATTCATAGTTAGAACTTCAGCTGTTAAAACTTTCCAGCCAAAAATGCCATATAGCTAAAGGACATTTAAAAACCCACCCTGCCCAGTACCAGTCTGTAGATTTTGTTGGCATGAAGTGCTTGTCTTTAGCTTCAAGATATACATAGTCCTCTTCCTTCCAAGTGTAGTGCAGTCTAATAGGCTGACATCAAACCAGTGATGGAATGCTAGTCACCTGTGCCCCTGCAGCCTCTAGAGGATGCATCCATTTGTCATGTTGCCGTGCAACTCTTTAGCTGCCTCGTATCCTTCAAATATGTCTTGTCACAGCAGACTCCCGGGAGAGCAATGTTAGTGCCTGCCTTTATATCTGTTTGGCTAAAATACCTGATGGACGGATCATGTTGTATCACTCTTCTTTCCAAGTTGCTTCCCCACCAACGTTCTACAACCAGTCTCTCTCCCTCCCGCCCCCTGCTAGATATTGATTGCTGAGAGCAGCCAAACAAGCAGAGGAGACTATTGAGGAGGCATTATGGGGACACGGGATTTGGTGGCCCTAGTCAGGGCAGCGGGGAGATGAAATTCCACCACCTCTTGCCAGAACAGGAAGGTAAATGTGTTTCAGAGTCAGGGGAAAAGCTAATGACAAAGCATAGGTTGAAGTTAAAAGTTAGCTGCATTTAAAATTAATTTAAGTTAACTAGTTCCACTTTCAGTGAGTTAAAAATATAAGTTAAAAAGAGAATAAAGATGTTAATTCATGAGAAATGTGTGAAACACGAAGAATTGCCTGTTAGTATTATTTTGTCATGCTCAGATGCAATCAGTGTGGTTCCCCCATCACCTCCACCAATAGCCCATGTACAATGGAGCCTGTACATTTAGCAGCAGAAGGCCATTTAGTAAATCAATGATTGAGGTGACATTTGCACCAGAGACATGCTCAGTCTGTTACCAACTCCATCCCACCAACTGCTAGTCACCTACATGTGGGCCATATATTGCACATCCTTAGTACCTTCCGTTGGCTAATATTTTTTTACTTGCTTTATATGATATAGTGCTGGTTGATACTTCCAAGGTGTTCCATCTCCAGAAGACCTGCACACCAGCAGTGTGTGAAGCAAATTCTTTTATATAAAACTTGTAAGACAATTTCAAAATCCCTCGCAATGCAATGATGCTTTGTAAATGAAAGGACTGTAATGATTTTTTATTATTTAATTACAGAGAATGTGCCTGCACCATAGACTGTGGTAATTTATATACTGCAGCCTTCGCAGTCTTAGATACTGAGAAATAATCTTTGGAGAACTAATAAAAAATAAAGAGGCCGGGGGGGGGGGGAGAGTCTTCAGACAGCTAACCTGCTCCTGGAAATAAATGGGAACACTTTGATTTTTACCTGTGACAATGCAGAAAACTGGCATTTTCTGATTCAGAAAAGTTTTCAGTCTGGAAATTAAACTGTCACAGCTGAAAAGTATGGGACACTGAAGTCCAAAAAGGGTTTAATCAAAGTGTTCAGCTCCCCACCCAGCCGCAAAGGGCAGGAGACAGATTGTCCTATAACGACAATCTGCAAAACTCTCCAAAATGTAATTGCAGCATGAAGACGGAGGGAGCAAAAGGGAAAGACAGAACAGCAGGAAGACCTAAGGCAAATTGACCATTTCTCTCCTCCTCCACCACTGCTGTGATCCGATGTCTATTAATGCAGAGGAAGTTCATTTACCTTTAGAAATGAACCCTAAGAACACATTGAAGTTCAACAAGTCTTGGCTATGGTTTGTGGTTGAGAAGGAGAGAGCTTAACCAGGAGCTTGAGTATGGACAACATGCTGAGTAAAACTTAGGCTTTTTAGCTCAGGACATCTTGGCAGCTAAATCAGAGTGGTGTAGAGAGGCTGGGCTATTCTCCCCGGGAGTCCACACATTTGCAAGTTCATTCTTAGCTCTAGTTTGGCTTAGTGCTGCCTGGGAACTCAGCCAATGTGTCATTTGTGAATGCTGTTACTGCAAGGTAGAAAGCAATTTAAACATTGCATTTGTTTGTTAGTCCAGAGTTTTCATTGAGTTTAAGCTTCTATGAAATGGGAAATGGATTTAAACTTCACTTTTGAAAATGGTCCTAGCAAGCCCTGATACTAACGTTCTTCCTTCAGTTCCTTCTGAAACCAAGCCTACTATTACCCGTTCTGCTCTGATTCCCGACTCTTTACCTATCTAAATAGGCTTTGCATACCCATTACGTAATAAGGATGCCTGACCATGCCCCTGAGGAAATGTACACTAATTTTATTGCTAAGTATATGCAATGAGCCAGAAACATTGAGTATTTTTACACTAGCAGGCATTGACCCAGTGGGAAAAATATATCACATCACCTGTTTTGCAACCCCATTGTACAATGTATGATTCATGTAGTCAGAAAGAGAAAGGTTTGGCTGTGTAGATTTTAAATAAGCAAGGTAGAGAATTGGGAAACTGGGTTATAAAAGGTATTGGACCAAAGCAGTAATGACTAAGGAGAAGAATCAAATGCATTATCAGTTACTATCTTGTGCTTTCATACTATAAATTCATAGAGTCCCTCCTTTCATGCAGCCCACCACATTTGTAAATACATTCACCTTTCTTAAAATGAGTAAATGCTAGATTTGCATGAGTGTACCCTGAACTATGTGGGACGCGGGTGGTGCTGTGGGTTAAACCACAGAGCCTAGAGCTTGCTGATCAGTAGGTCGGTGGTTCGAATCCCTGCGACGGGGTGAGCTCCCGTTGCTCGGTCCCTACTCCTGCCAACCTGGCTGTTCAAAAGCACGTCAAAGTGCAAGTAGATAAATAGGTACCACTGGTGGGAAGGTAAATGGCGTTTCCATGTGCTGCTCTGGTTCGCCAAAAGCGGCTTAGTCATGCTGGCCACATGACCCGGAAGCTGTACACTGGCTCCCTCGGCCAGTAAAGCGAGATGAGCGCCGCAACCCCAGAGTCGTCTGCAACTGGACCTAATGGTCAGGGGTCCCTTTACCTTTACCTTACCCTGAATATAGTTGTTGTGCAGTGGACAAGTTTTATGGCTGCTCTTAGATTCTATGCAATAAACATGTTGACTTTATGCTGAATTACTATCACAGGTTACCCCCAAAGAATCCCAGGAAATGCAATTGAGTAGCAAGCATTGCCTAGCTGTCTTCACAGACGTGCAGGCTTCCATGGGAGAGGTAATCACAGTTTACATCCCTAGTGTAGTACCACAGTCTCAAAACATGCTGACCTGTAGCCTCTGATGCTGCCTTTGAAATTCATCCTAATTTGAAATTTTAAAAGTGGGTCCTCTTAAAATCATATGCAGAGCAATCCCCAAAGGATTATTTGTTGTTTTGTCGTTTAGTCGTGTCTGACTCTTCGTGACCCCATGGACCAGAGCACACCAGGCACTCCTGTCTTCCACTGCCTCCCGCAGTTTGGTCAAATTCATGCTGGTAGCTTCGAGAACACTATCCAACCTTCTCATCCTCTGTCCTCCCCTTCTCCTTGTGCCCTCAATCTTTTCCAACATTAGGGTCTTTTCCAGGGAGTCTTCTCTTCTCATGAGGTGGCCAAAGTATTGGAGCCTCAGCTTCAGGATCTGTCCTTCCAGTGAGCACTCAGGGCTGATTCTCACTTCCATACATCACTACTGGGAAAACCATAGCTTTAACTATACGGACCTTTGTTGGCAAGGTGATGTCTGTGCTTTTTAAGATGCTGTCTAGGTTTGTCATTGCTTTGCTCCCAAGAAGCAGGCGTCTTTTAATTTTGTGACTGCTGTCACCATCTGCAGCAATCATGGAACCCAAGAAAGTAAAATCTCTCACTGCCTCCATTTCTTCCCCTTCTATTTGCCAGGGATAATCAATATTGTTTCCTGCTCAATTATGTTGGACTACAATTCCCATAATCCCTGACCATTCACCATTCTGTCTGGGGCTGATGGGAGTTGGAGTCTAGCAACACCTGGAAGGTACCAGGTTTGCTACCCTTGGCACAGGTTGTAACACAGCCCTATTTTCTCTTCGCCTCCCTGGTAACCAGTATGAACACACCAGGAAAGCATGAAGGATGCGAAGGCACAGCAGGGAGCATGGGGAGTGGGCAGAAGGAAAAATACTTTATTGGACAAGTGGCTTTGCAGGTGGTTTAGGGTGGTAACATGCCAACAGCTCTCTGAAGTCTGGAGCCAGCCTTACGTTATGCCTGGTCTGGATTGTTGAGCCCACTCTACCACTGAGGCTCCCTCCAGCTTTCAATGTATTAAACGAATGCATGTTTGAAATAGAATGGTGTGTGTTTTTTAAAAGAGGGAGATGTCAGATCTATCTCACGCCGTCAGTTATGGTTGTCATCTTTTTTCTCGAGAAGAGGCAAAAGGATTGTGTATTTGCAATCTTCCTCTTGTTTTTGTTTTATTTGTAAAGTGTTTCCCTCCCTCCCCCCTTTTTTTTCCTGAGCAGTGCAGTGAGGCAGATCTGACATGTAAAGAAGGTGCTATTAGAACCAATTTACAGCCACAGGTAAAGATCACAATGTATCTATCTCAGAATGTCTAGCTGGAGGGCACCTCTTGGGAAGTCTAATGCATGATGGTTTTTAAAGCGAAAAAGCAACAACTAAGAAACGATTTCTTAGCAGAGAGAGGAAGATCACTTCAGAGAAAGCCAAGGGGAGCCAGTTGACCTTTTAGTTAAACCTTTGGAACTGAGGATGGGCGTGGTGGAAGGGAAGAATGGGTTTAATTACCTTTTTGTTTGATTTTTCTTTGTTTTTAAATTCAGACAGCCTAAAAGTGTGCAGCATACACAGTGCATATCATTGTGGCTGGATATGGTCCCAATGGTACCACTGTCCAAAGGAAGAGATCAGTCACATGAAAATTTAGCAAGGTTTTATTACTTGCTTAGAGACTAATTGCAATAATTCCTGCACAAGCAAATAAACACTTAGGGTGTGTTCTACTGACTATTATGCTAACACAATACCACATATTCTGATGTAATGCTTATGTTCCAGGTAGATGCTTCAGTGCAAATGCCAGCGTTGCACTGTATAACTGTGCAATTGTATTTTTATTCTTCATTTTAATGTGCTTAAGACTGCAATTCTATGTACTCTTAATGTCTGAATAAATCTTATTGAAACCAGTGAGACTTCTTTTGAAGTAAACATTCATAGGCTTGTGGTGTATAGTATGCTATAAAAAGAGTGTTGTATTATTATTAAGTGAAATTAGTCTATAGATATTGTTTAATATAAGCAGAAGTTGTTCCTCTGAGGACTTGCCACAAATAATGTCCTACGTGCATAGTCCTCCCAGGAGCTATATCTTGGGGGCAATTTTCAGCAGGGAGACAACCCAAGGAGAACATATTAAGAAGCCACCCAATCCCTTTGTATTGCAGTCTCAGCAGTTGCATTTTTCAAAACTAAAACACTAGTTCTAAAAAGAACGCTGAAACTGCTACACACAACCTGCAGTCCTGACCCAAAGAATCAGCTGTGGTCCCATGATGAAGCGGTGCTGATGATACCACTGAAATCATTCAGTTGACTGAAAGAGGAGAAGACCAGGGGAATGAGAACCTAAAATAAAAGACTGCTAGAATCAAATTTAAAATAAGCATTAAATATGCTATCAAAGTTAGAAAGCAGTGAACTAAAATATTTATTTTCCAAACTCACAGTATTTAATTGTATTGTGACTTGAGCTCCCTTGCCTTGCAATTCATACTCCAATTGTAATTAAAATCAGACTATTTTTTATCAGCTAGTGTGCTGACTTCAGTGTCAACAGGGATGCATGAGCATCCGTACACTTGCTCTAAAAGAGACTCAATCTTTTATGAGGATTCTATGCAAGCAATCATAAAACATATTGTGAAGCAGGAGGGAGGCAGTGTGATATAATACTTGCTGGACTGGGACCTGGGAGACCAGAGTGCAAGTCTTCACTTAGCCACAATGGGTAATCTTGAGCCAGTTACCCTGTTTCTCAGCCAAAGCTGCCCCAGAGGGTTGTTGTGAGGAGAAAATTGGGAAGGGGGAGAACCAGGTACACCATTTTCAGTTCATTGGAAGAAAGATGGGATAGAAATGTGATCATAGGCAGTGATGCTAGTGGAAAGTACTCCAGCCTTGGGATGGGTGAATCTGTCTATTTCAGTTTCTTATGTTTCCGGTCTTCACTTTAGTTCTGTGCATTTTCAGATAAGTCTAACATTTAAAGTCCTCATGAAATTTCATAAGTATGTTAGTGTGAAGTTCCACAAATATACACATTTTAATGCAATTTCCCCCACTATAATTTTTTTTGCATAGCAATTTCTCCTAATATACTGCATTCAATCAATCTTTATTTCGGTCAAAGACCAGACAGCAAAGTTAGCAACAGCAAACATATGCCACATCCACATCAAGAAGTAGATGTAAATAAAAATTCTCTATAAACTTATTTACATTAAAAATAGCACTCCTTCAGTTAATGTCTGTATTCCAGAGATTTAAAAATATAATGTGTTTTCCCTTGTTAGTTTCACCAATAAAAGCATTTTCATGCACAATTTACCCTACTGTATGCATTTTTGTAAACATTATTTAGAGAACTGCATTACAAAATTCAGACAAGTTCAGAATCCGAATGGTGGTTGTGGCTCACATATTATTTTGTAGAGTGTGAATTTGATAGGTTCCCTTTTAAATGTGAAGTGCATCAAATTGTTCTGCTACCTCTGTTTCACAATTACTATCCCTCAGACCTTCCTTTCCTTCTGGAAGCCACAAAACCCAGCCTGACACATAAAAATGCACACTGCCCGGGAAACAGGATTACTCACCACTGCATTTGCTGCCGCCACCTTCCCCATGTGTTGCCTCAGGTAGGTTTTGCAGGCCCTTAAAGGTAGTGGTGATGGGTGCTCTCAAATGCACTCAAAGAACCATAATACCTGGAAGCATATATTTTCAAATGCTCACAACAAGCCTAATGGCTGACATTCTTCACATTAGATATCCCAAGCTGGTAGCCATACTTGGTTATGAAATGAATCTGTCCTACACTGCTGAAATTTATTTCACATTTTAAAATAGGAATACATATAGAGAACAACACTCAAGGTCCTAGGCAATCAAATGGCCCAGGAATGCCATGAAGTAGCTGGGTATTCAGGTAGCAGAAGAGGAGATGGTGAGGGAACTGTTTTTACCTGACCTCTACTTGGTTCCATCACTGCTGCTTACTGGGAAGTAAAGAGGAGAGGGCAAGGTCACCATGATGCAAGTGTGTCAATGCATTTGTACTGTGCCAACCTTATGACCGCCTTACCTGACCAATATTAGAGTCCCACAATTTCCCTGGAGGTAACTTTGTGCATGGGTAAAGAGGAGAACGCTCCTGGACCACTTGTGACTACTGGTCACTGCTGTATGCCTCACAATCAGAGGTAGCATGCCTCTGAGTGCCAGTTGCTGTGCAACTGTGGGAGAGTTGACACGATGTCTTGCTTGTGAGCTTTCCAGAGACACCTAGTTGGCCATTACTGGAAAAAACAGAACATTGGACTAGATGGGCCTTTGGTCTGATGCAGCAGGGCTCTTTTACGTTCTTCTAGCTTGAAGAATAGGTCTAGGAAATATGACACCTTCTCCTACTTCCCAAGTGGCATTGCAAGAACTCACAGGCACAAAACACTGCAAGGCCATTTAGCATACTTAAAAGTGGGTGGGCGAGGGGAGAGCATTGAATAAAGCTAACAATTTGCAACCTAATTACGCTTTGAGCTAAAGGGAATATGCTCATAAGTCCTAAAATGTAAGTTTGGGGCCTATTAAAACAGCTTTATCACCTCAGAAACAGAAGTTTTTGAATGTAAGCCCTTGGCTCTGAAGTTGTGAGCCAGTGCCAAATTTAGGTGTCAAGTTGTAGATTTGGTCCAACTCATTATGGAGACAATGGCTACCTGCAAACACAAGGCTCAGGCGTGAGTCCCCTCGGTGCTGTATTTTGACTTCTTTCCCCAGATTTTAAAAAAGTGCTTGTTTGGTCTTTGGCAAATGCAATTACAAGCCACATGTGCACCGTGGAGATCTACATAGGAGCTAGGTGGAATTCCAATATTCTTCAGGCACTTCTCAACAGCCCTCCCCTTTTGTCAATGGCGGGGAGAAGGTAGCCGATTTCCTGTGCTGCTCCCATGGGGATGTCTGCACTTCCCTCCAAACATATGCACACAAATGGCACAATGCTATCTTTAGCTCAGCAACTGATTAATCCAGCATTAATCCACCTCCTTAATTGCACTTTGCTGTTTTCTCTTTCTTTATCCTTCAATTGCTCTACTGGGCAGGGGGTCTGGAGGGCAAACATATTCATTATGTTCCCAGCAAACAAGATATGAATCACACTGCAGAGGACAAAATTAAATTTACAGTTTCCCCTTGTACATGCCATAAACTATTGATTTAAAACAAGAGGGGAGAGCAGCGGTAAGAAGGGAGCACCACTGCAGTCTTATGCTGTATTCAGGAGGCCTTCTGGACACTGGCAGCTGAAATGCATGTGGTGCGGAGCAGCTGCAGCTTCTCCTCTCTCTTGAAGAACAGGTACAAATTAGAGAAGCAGAAGCAGGCAGGGCAGTCTCACGGAATGATAATCTACCATGCCATGGGGGCATTGCTTTGAGACAGTCGGTGATAACACTATCTATGTAATCTTCAAGTGAGATCTTTTGCTTTTTCCATATTCCTGATCATCTCTTTTCTATCATATCTGTGTTCCTCTTTCTTAACCTGCCTCACCTCAGGCCTTTCTCTTTAGGTTTTAAAGCACTCCTCAAAACTATGGTCAAATGTTTAGCATAACACTGCCTTCCTCTGTGCCCTTGGTCAAGCTATTTCACTTCTGCTTTCTCTCCAGTATTTTCTCTGGGCTGTATGCAGATGGTCCGTTTAGTATTGCATACAATGCAGTGCTAGTCACCAACGGGTCACAAGAGAGGAAACAAGACAAGCAAAGAACAACAAGTGTGCTGATGGGGGGATGGAGGTAGAAACCACAAGTACTTCTGGCCTGGGGACAAACTTTTAAGTGGAAAGGTTGAAGAAGCTGTCTTTGTTTGGAGAAGAGATTATTAAAAGGCTGTATGATAGCCATCTTTAAATTTTTGAAGGGCTACCGAATAGATTATGGAGCAAACTCTAGAGTATAGGGTTTGAACCAGCAGGCAAAAATAATATGATAGAGGACTTGGACTAAACCACAAGTGGGGAGCCTGCATCCCTTTGGATGTTGCTAGACTAAAACTCCCATTATCCCAACCATTGGCTATGCTTACCATGGCTGATGGGAGTAGGGGTTACACTTCCTCTGAAGGAGCAGGTTTGGGCTTGGGGGTACTCCTCAATTGTTTGCTGTTGCTCGAGGCTCAGGTAGCATCAGTGGTCCGGAGTGCCTTCCATCAGCTTTGGCTGGCGGCCCAGCTGCACTAATGTCTGGACAGGGATAGCCTAACTACTATGGTCTATGCTCTGGTAACCTCAAGGTTAGATTACTGCAATGTGTAGCATGTAGGGATGCCTCTGAAGAAAGTTCAGAAACTTCAGCTAGTGCAGAATTCAGTGGCCAGCTTACTCACCAAAGAATATTACACCGATCTTGGACCAACTGCACTGGCTACCAATTAGTTTCCAGGCTCAGTTCAAAGTGCTGGTGTTGACCTATAAAACCTTAAAATGTCTCAGGACCACAGTACCTCAAGGACCAACTCTTTCCTTATGAATCCACCCAGAGGTCTGGAGGATGGCAACATGAGAACGGGCCTTCTCTGCAGTAGCTTCCCATCTGTTGAATGCTCTCTCCAGGGAAGTTTGCCTGGTGCCTTCATTATACACCTTTAGGTACCAAGCAAAAATGTTCCTTTTTAGCTAGGCCATTGGTTGATCTATGCCAGTGATGACCAGACCTGGCCTCCCAGCTGTTTTTTGGGACTACAACTCCCATCATCCCTAGCTAACAGGACCAGTGGAACTGTAGTCCTAAAACAGCATACAGTAGGGTAAATTGTGCATGAAAATGCTTTTGGCCATCACTGATCTATGCCCTTTTAAAATATGGGGGGGGTTTGGGGGGGTTAGTGGGTTGTTATTTTGCTTATACATTTTGTGGTTTTATATTTTGAATTTATTCTATGAACCACCCTGAGATATAGGGCGGGGTATAAATTCTATAATATAATAATATAATATAATATAATATAATATAATATAATATAATATAATATAATATAATATAATATAATATAATATAATATAATATAATTAATATAATATAATATAATATAATATAATATAATATAATATAAAACGGGCTAGATGACCTTTAAGATCCTCTCTGATTCTATAATACACCAAATTCTTGAGTGGGGATGAGTAGATTATCCATTCATCCTTTGTCATTCAATGAGATACATTTCGGAGTCTGGCAAGTTGTGCCCACGCAGATGCAAGCTTTGCAGCTATCTCAAGGGAATGTGTTTGCTTGAATGCCTTTATGTTTTTTTAGCTGCTGAATCAGTGCCGCTTCCAGTCAAAAACCTGTGTATTGAGCATTCTTTCCAATTCGTTAGTACTTTCTAGTGCATTTTTCCATTGCTTCCCTTATTGCAAAAATCTGATCTTTCAGGAAGGAGGGCTATTGCACAAGATCTCCCAATCAACTATAATTGCACAACCTCATTTTGCCAGTGTGATCTCTCACTTAAAAATGGCACCAGTCTGAAAGTGTCCAGTCTATCTGTATCTGAGCACTGCAATTTAACTTTGACCATAATGTTGGCAATTCCATTCCTCCCGTGCTGCAGATGTGTGTGGGATTGTTACATGTCACATGTCTGTTTACATTCCAGCACTGATTATTGGAGTCTTGTGGGCAGAAAGAGAGATACAGTTATACCTTGAGTTACAGACGCTTCAGGTTGCATTTTTTTGGGTTACAGACCCCCCGAAACCAAGAAGTACCAGAATGGGTTACTTCCGGGTTTTGGCAGTCGTGCATGTGCAGAAGCGCCAAATTGCAACCCGTGCATGCGCAGATGCGCCACTGTGGGTTGTGAACGCTGTGAGTTGTGAACATGCATCCCGCACGGATCACGTTCGCAACCCTAGCGTCCACTGTACACTGTTTCTTCTCTGTATAGCTTTTGCTTTTTCAGCTCTCTCTTGGAGGAAGAAAGACAGAGAGAGGAACCATGTTTTCTTTCTTCTGTTACATTTGATTTAATTTGCAATAAATTAGACTTAGATGTTACTCCTCAAGGCTTAGCTTCTGTTTTGAACTCTGCTCATCATGTGCTCATGTCCCTGGATATGGGCCACATCAGTAGGACGGGAGACCAGAGTGAAGAAACCTGGGCGACGCTGCGTTGGGGGGGAGGCACCAGGCCTTGGTGTTATCACCCAACACATAATACCAAGGATGGCAGATGATGGCTGATGCCTGCACTTTACCAGCACAATATTGTCCTTGCACCCACAAGTAGTTGCTTAAGAAGTCTAAATTGTAGTATTACAAAATGATGGGCAAGTGAAACTTATTTTGGGCAACAACACAAAACGTGTTCAGAATGTGTTATGAAGCCAACTGTGTTAGTCATAGAGCATTAGATGGTGTATGAATAGCATAGTGTATACACCCAGCCTTCTGTTACACTGTGATGCTGAGAAAACAGAAATTTAAAAATCCAAAATGAATGCCAAAATCACTGCATCTCAATTAAAACTGGAATATATGCATCATTTTGCAATCAGAACAACAATGAAAAGTTTACAAACTATAAAATAGCATCTCATATTAACTTAGAACAACCCTTTGCAAAATTTATTTGTTTTTATATCTGCTTTTATATTGGCATGTTAAATATTTCTACTGAAAACATAGTAGAAGCAAAAATTATAGGATTCCATGAACATTTTATAGAAGTCAAACAGCTGTTCATTTCCCTGAAATTTTGATAATGTATACTGGCAAAAGGAAAAGCTGTAAAGGGTACACAAAAAATGAATGCAAACAACTGAAAATTGATCTTTAAGGAAAAACCTTTAAACTGCTGTTGTTTCGGTCATTTCTTATCCAAACTTTTTTTTTTAATGGCCATCATGTGGCTCTCAGCTCAGGTTTGTACTGAGTGGGGATTTGAACTCAGTGCTCTCCAGTTGTGCTCCAACTTTCTACCCACTACACTATGCTGGCTCTCAAATAAAAAAACACACATTCTGTTTGTTCTTCCCATGAACATCCACAGGTGGGCAATCAAATGAACCAAAGTTGCCTTTACAGGACCTCAGATCAATCTGTATTTCCATCACTGCCCTATTTCTTCTGTGGAATGCACTCAGCATGGAGAATTCCTTTAGCATATGGTTGGCCCTGCTCACTTCATATGTTATCAATCACATTGCAGCAACCTGCTACCCATCCCTTATGCAAGCAGGGAATATCTCAGACCAGCATGTGTCAGATGGACCACTCATCTTTCTGTCTGCAATTGGTATCACAGATGTTGCTAATATGAGGATGCTGTCTCCCAATCAGCTGGCAAGAAATGCATGTAGGAATGAAAGCACACTGTGATCAGCTGAAAGAACAGAGGTTATGAGAATAGGGTAGAAAAGGGGCCTTGGGAACTGAAAAGAGACAGCAAACGCATTGGCATTCAGAATTACTCAGCAAATAATCATAATGTTTGGAAAGAAGCAGTTTGATGTTATTTGAAAATATATTAGCCTGGTCAGAGTAGATAACATTATATGTAAAACTACAACTTTCACCTGATTAAAGAAATCATGTGACTTTTAGGTGATCAATGCATTTATAATTTTTGCTTACATTTACATATTGGGGGAGGGGGAGGTTCTGAAGCAAGAGAAATATATCAGATAGCTTCGTCTGGGTGCCACAGGAGAGTACTCAAGCATGCTGTTCTTAAGTGTGGTTACACACAGCCATACCCTACAGAGATCTGGAAGATTTATGTGTACATAGTCCAGCACAGGTCAATAGCATTATAAGATAATCATTTCTCAAACTGCTTCTTTAGGGCTGAAAATGTGTTTCTGCTATATGTCAGTAATGGTGTCAGAACAACTCTGTGTAATCTCTATTGCTGAGCCCAAAGAGTGTAACTATTATTATTATTATTTGTTTAAAACAATATGGAAGCTTTTTCTTTGAATATTTTACTTCCTTGTTTTCAATGAGAGAAAGTTAAGTCTACAGATATGGCTATGTATATTTGCCATGAATAAAAAATGAAGGAATTATTCTGTTATTTTATGAATTAATGTAATTACAGAACATTTGTCCATTACTGAAGTAGAATTTTAATTTAACAGTTTAATTTGAACTTAATTGCAGCTCTTTCACTTATGTTAGTCCTGCCACTCCAGTGTCTGATGTCCTGACCCTCAGGTACAGTACAAGGGGGTGGAAAGTAAACCTCTTCAGAATTTCTTAAATATATACAGTTCTAATCTTTTGGACCTAATCCTTTTGCATAGGTGCAAATTTGTTCATAGAATACCCTTAGTTTTAAAAATATTTTTTTTTAAGGTTTGATTTTACTTGCTTGAATTGAAAGGCAAAGATCTAGCTGTACTCAATGGCACTTTCATAAAGTTTCAGTCAGTGTCAACTGGCTGAAAAGGTTGGCGCCCCAATCTATAATAACAGTCCAGAAACTTTTTGCTTTTAAACAGGTCATTTTTTCATAAAGGTAAAGAAACCCCTGACCGTTAGGTCCAGTCGCGGACGACTCTGGGGTTGTGGCGCTCATCTTGCTTTATTGACCGAGGGAGCTGGCGTACAGTTCCAGGTCATGTGGCCAGCATGACTAAGCCACTTCTGGCGAACCAGAGCAGCACACGGAAATGCCGTTTACCTTCCCGCTGGAGCAGTACCTATTTATCTACTTGCACTTTGACATGCTTTCGAACCGCTAGGTTGGCAGGTGCTGGAACCAAGCAATGTGAGCTCACTCCGTTGTGGGGATTTGAACCGCCAACCTTCTGATCGGCAAGCCCTAGGCTCTGTGGTTTAACCCACAGTGCCAAAAAGCCACACACCAAATACCCTGGTTCTGGATATGTAAATCCACAAGAACCCATGATGCCCAGGTTCACAATCCTGAATCCATGCCCTGATTTTGAAAAAGCCTTCAGTAGAAATTTACAAAAATTCTATTGCACAAGAGGGTCATCATGTTTCTGTCTAGCAGTAACTAAGAGGCTGAAACTTTGTTCCTTGTATTGTTACTGTGCCATTGTTTCCCTGAGCTTATTATGGAAGAATGATGCTACAGAATAGGAATAATTCTGTCTCCTGTCCTGGTGCAGCTTCATAGTACAGTAGCTGGCTATAGAGAAGGCAGAGGGAATGTGGGAGAGAAGGAGGGAGGGAGACAAAGAATGCAGTTGCCCCAATCTCATGAAAGGCTGGTGATATCTATGGCAATGCATTTCAACTCTTGTCTTTGTCATGCAAATGTACCTTTTCAACCCACCTTCTCCTGTTTTCTGCTAGCCCCTATTTTTCATGCTTTCTTGGAGTGAGTTTATGCAAGACAATGCCTTTGAGAAAGAGTTTTTGAAACTCATCAGTGGTACAAGCTCCTTGGTTGGTATCAAAGATCCTTCTTTCTCTTTGAGTGCTCCTTCCACTTTTATTTCAAGATTTAAAAAATGCAATGCAAAAGGCTTAACATCATGCCATCACTCAGAAATGTCTGCTTGTTAAACCTTTTCTCAAACATGTAGCCCAAGGAATTGCTCTGTGTAACTTGAAAGCTAATACTCCACCCTGAGAACACTGGTTAGTTGCATGAAATATGTTTTTCTGACTTCATAAATTTTGAATGGGCACAGCCAATTTGGATCATTCCTTTCGGGGATTTGAGTAGACACTGTCCTTTCTTGAGTAGACACTGGCCTGAGGGTGAGGGGAAGCCCAGGCACTTAGCAATAGGACAGAGGTCACATACCAAAGAGAAAGATCACAGCAAGGAAAATCCAATAGTCCAGCCAGGGTAGCCTTTGTAAGATCACAATCCGGGTTAGGCAGGGCAAAAGACAAATCTTCAGCACCCTATTCACAGCTCAATTTGTGTTATTGCAGGTTTCCCCAAACTTGGGTATCCAGCTGTTTTTGTACAACAGTTCTCATCATCCCTGACCACTGGTGCTGCTAACTAGGGATGATGATGATGTGGTTCAAAAACAGCTGGAGACTCAAGTTTGGGAAACACTGTGTTATAGGTTTGAACTGGGAAGTCATGCATCACCTGACAGAAAGGGTATGTTTACTTCTGATATACTTTCAACACACACACACCTCCTCATAGAGACGTATAATTCCTCACTTCAGATATTAATTATATGTGTGACTACAGGAAGTGTGACTGACTCACACTTCCTGTAATCACACATTCATTTGTGTCTGAAGCCACTCTGCGATATGCATAAATGGTCTTGATGTAAATTCATACACTACAGTTTTTTATAATTCTGTAAAGGCAGAGTTCTGTCATGTGTCATGATCCTGACTGATCATTAGTAGTTTCACAGGCCTTGGTTGGCTTGTGATAATGTGACAGTTTCGCTTAAAAAAACTTGTCTGTTTTTACTAACCCCAGGCTATTATTACTAGACATTTGCTTTTCTTTCTTTTTTTTACACTGGTAAGGTGGTAGAGTGATTCCAGTTTACACAAGCATCCTGTCAGTCTTTTCCTCCATAGGTTTCTTTACAAAGATGTCAATCAATGTGTCACTTGAACACTAAGAACATCCTACTGCCCTTCTCTGAAAAACACCTCTTGGAGTAATATCAGCAGAAGTGCTTCTTGTGTTAGGAAAAATGGATCAAATCCAATTGTGTTGAACCCTTTGACCCTGCAGCTTCCCTATTGCTACCTTCCACCCTGTTCTGGAGAGCTCCTCAATCCTCTTGAGCAAATTTTCAGAGGGATTCAAGCTGAAGTGACAATCAGCAGAGACTGGCCCCTGTCTCTCTTCCATTAGTGGTGGCATACACTGGATCAAAGGTGTGCACTTGTGAAAGAGCACAACTGGATTCAACCCTATGTAAATTTTGAGATGCAAAGAAGTAATAATTTCTGTTCTTGGATTTCTGCATCACGTGCAACAATCTAATTGGAAAGATCATATAGTGGATGAGAAAGCAGGCAGTGGGATGAAAAATGCCAGCTGTGTGTGCCTGATGCTATATCCATCCATGTGCCATGTTACAATTTGACTGACAGCAGATGGCAGCACTTGGGTGAGCATAGCTGTAAGTCTTCTCCTCTTGAACACTATGGCCTTGCCAACCTTTAGGTGTATATACATCTGGTTACTCTTCCAGACTTCCCCAACACAAGATTTCCTCTCTGTTTTATCTACCACTATCATTCGTGTGTGTGTGTGTGTGTGTGTGTCGGTACATATACATCCTGTCCAGACAAATTGTTTTGATCCTTGGTAATAGACTGGTTGTATATTATTCCTGAAGTACTAACAGTATGTGCTAGCTGCACGGTAAAGGTCCATTGTTTTGAGGAACTTACAGCAATCTTTGTGCCATGAATACCAGATAGGGAAGCAGTGTTGATCTGAACATGCTGCAGAAATTATGGAAGCTGTTAAATCTGCTGATGCAATTATTATTATTATTATTATTATTATTATTATTATTAATAGTAACAGGTGCATTTAATGTACTTGGGCGTGATTTATTGTGTACAGAATGACATAGGCATTCACGTGGCATTGCAGGCAGGAATAAAAAGACAAGGTGACTGAGCTTTCAATTGCACATCTGGGCATGATTTGGAGAGGCAATTTACTGACATCATAAATGACGGCTTTTTAGAGCAGCTTGTTTTTGGTGCCTATGAGGGAGGAAGTAAGTCTTGATTTAGGGCACTATTCAATAGTACTTACTTTTCCTGCAGAACTACTGGAGTGTCCCTTATGGCAGATGAGAGATGGGACAGAGGCTACAGTGAATAGAAGGAAGTTTTGGCTGATTGGAAGTCTTTTGTAAGGAAGTAAAAAAATTGACGAGGATAGAAAGCAGGCTGGAGATGGTGGGTTCCCCCCCCCCCAGAGAGTTCTAGATAATATATTATAGATAATATATCTATACTGCTTACATTAGGAGAAAATTCCAAGCAGTTTACAAAAGTAAACACACACACACACACACACACACACTTTAAAGCAAGAAACACAAATAACAGATAATAGGGGGGAAGTATAGTGCTACTGGTCAGAAAAAGCTCAAGGAAACAGATAGATTTCTACTAAATGTTGGAAACAATCAACAGTCCCAAATGCTGGGGTAGGGGAGCATCCCAGAGGGTAAGCACTGCACAGAGAAGACCCACTTGCAATCTCTTGACTGCTCCTCCTAAGCCCTGGAGCCAATCCCTCCTTTTAAAGGACAGAGTTATTTATGCTGCAAGGCATATCGGTACTGCAGAGAAGGCTGTCTTAACCCCGGTACTAAAGTAGGATTCAGTTACCAATCTAGCCGGCTTCTGTGCATGGAATAATGAGGGTGTGCCATCTTGCAATGTGCCTCAGGCGGCAAAATGCCTTGGGCTGGCCTTGCCGCATGCAGACTGACACCAGATGACATGCAGGCAGGTTGTGGCACTATCAGCAAGACCTCGTCTGCTGATCTTAGTGACCTTTACATGGGAAGGTGGCCCATTAAGCAGCCTGGTCCCAAGTTGTGAAGCAATTTTTATGATGATAAGATGGCTCAGTAGTTAGCAGGTTGCAACACAGGTGCAATATGTACATGGACAAGTTTCCATTGTCTCTACCCCTAAATCTTTTATCTTACACTCTCTATATTAGTCACCTCTGTTTCCTAGTCTTATCTAAACCATTTGGATGAAGAATTGAACTGGCATTTAGGTCTCCTAAGTCCTTTTCCTAAATAGTTTTTTCCACCATTTTATATCCTCTGCAACTACTCAGTGTTCTCTTTGAATAATTTTCATCACCTTACAAAAAAGATGAAATATTTTCTGTTTCACCAAATTGTTGAATAGTGGAAAAGATGGACGAAGGACACAACTCTGTTGGACTCACAGCTCTTTATTGCAGCAGTTATAACTGCTCCTGTAATCAGACTGACTGCAACCTAGCTGGCTGCTTTATATAATACTAAGTAACTTGAAACAGTAACAACTCAGACCTAGCTTAACCAATCAGGAGCGACAGTTTCCAATCCTTCATTTACATACTGGTGGCCCTGAGTGAGAACTGCCACTAATCTTAATACATAACACAAATAATTTGGCATTTCAAATTCTGCTGAGATGCATGGATTCAAGAGGAAGTGTGTTTTCCATTTCTTATCACTCACTCTTATTTTGCAAAGCAAAACAAAACACCAACAAAGATCCTGGGATTTATAAAAGCTGGAAGGCTTCTTTCATACACAGCCCACCTGAATAAAATGAGAATATAACAAATTCATAACAATTAATTAACCAATGCAAGTAAATAAACAATACTGCTAATGAATACAACATGTGGAAAAATATGATAGCAGGCAGGTGTATGGGGGGATGTTGTTTTTCAGAGTTTTAAAAATATGTACCTTAGGTGAATTAATGGAACAGATTAGGAATAAATAGATACATCGATCCTAAGGAGCATCTGGTGCCACATGCAGAGAGCTGCATAATATCCTGTTGATCAGTTATTCAGCAGAAAAGGAGAAGTTAGGGAAAGCCTTTGTGGGTTACTACCTTTATCCCCAGCCATTCACTGCGCCCATCTGCAGATCCTTCTGCCTCCCTGTAGCAAGGGTGGGGAATCTCAGGCCTGACAACCAGTTATGTCCCTCCAAGCCTCTATTTTCTGACCCTCCCCAGGCCATACCTCTCACTGGCCCAGCTGACCGCCTTTTCAAATGCCTTTGATCTAGGTGGCATGTGTCCTTGAGTTGTCACAATGCCTTTTCCTTCCCTGGATGGAGAGATGTGTTCATACAGTATGTGTTTGTAGAAACATCTGGCTTTGGTGCGGTTGGAATGCAGCCTTCTATCCAAAGGTATCCATAAATTGCTCCACCTGCTTTTGCTTCCTGACCACACCCATCTCTGCCAAAGGTTGTCCATGAGGGAATGCAGGCCTTGGGTTGAAAAGTGGTTCCCCATCCCTGCTCTGGATGGAACCTAGACTGTGTCACCGACTTCCAGGCACTATTGCAGGCTGCCACAAATACCTGTACTTATATTGGGTTGCATCCCCCATTTGTTACACTCAGAGCAGAGCAAGCCCAATGAAATTGATGGGCACAACTAAACGAAGTCTAATTTCTGTGAGTGTACTGTGAGCAAAATTTAGTTGGGTACAATTCATGGTGTAAGTAAATAAATTAGTAGTCTTTTTTTCTGAAAGCGTGGCTTGCACTCAGCTCCATCTATTGGACTGGAAGGTAGCGGCATGTGCACCATCAGTTTGCACACATTGTTCACACTATGCCCTAGCTCTGTAGTCTTCAACTTTGCAGAATCAGGGCACACCTTTGAGTATAAAATACTTGGGGTATTTATTTTGTTTTACCATATACAGTGGTACCTCAGGTTACATACGCTTCAGGTTACAGACTCCACTAACCCAGAAATAGTGCTTCAGGTTAAGAACTTTGCTTCAGGATGAGAACAGAAATTGTGCTCCAGCGGCACGGCGGCAGCAGGAGGCCCCATTAGCTAAAGTGGTGCTTCAGGGTAAGAATAGTTTCAGGTTAAGAATGGACCTCCGGAACGAATTAAGTACTTAACCCAAGGTACCACTGTATTTGTATGGTGGTAGTGCTGCTATTGAGCATCACCACTTAGAAGTTGGTTCTGACCAACCGGATTAAGACCAGTGCCCTAGCTGGATTGGACAACTAGCCTTTTTTACCCTCCCAAAGAGAGAGAGAAATTACTAGCACGAAGCAAAAGGACACTTAATGGAGGTGTTTAAACCAGTGAAGGGGACTATGAAACGTGATCATTCCATCCTTTTACGTTGCCCCATAATAGTAGAACAAGAGGTCACCATGAGATGCTAATGGTAGCTTAATTTAGCTCATTTGAAAGACTTTTTTTTCCCACACAGCAGGTCGTGTATGAAATTTACACTCCCTCAGGAAGTCAGGGAGTGGGAGTCACTGTAAAAGGTTTTTTAAAATAAAAAATGGGCTGCTTAAATTTGGGAAGGGGAACATTAGCATTACTTTTATGACAGTGCCTCATGGAGTTTCTTATTCTGCTGAACTGCACAAATCCAATAAGAACGCCATGACAAACAGATGAAAGTGGTATCCAAGCATTGGATATACATTCACTCAGGACAGAGATACGATTGTATGCCCTATGCAGCATTTGTGCTTTAACCACACCTGCCTCCTCTTTACCTCCACGGTCTTGTGCCCATATTAAGATGATGGCTCATTTGCATTTATCAGTCCAAAGAGGGAATTTTTTTATACTCAGTTCTTTGAAAGAAAGGTCTCTCTCTCTCTCTCTCTCTCTCTCTCTCTCTCTCTCTCTCTCTCTCTCTCTCTCATTCTTTGTATATATAAAGCAGAAGCATTTACTTGATTTTTAGTGAGATAATTCTAGCATGAGCCCAAAAACCTACTGACATAGGTGTACCTTATATATGTACCTTCAGATCTTACCACCAGCTGCCTATCTATCTTGTTTGCCCTTTCTTTATTATTTTTCCTTTTTTGCAGACTGCATTGGTATTCAAAACCATTTAAAACGTCACGGATGTTTTCCACCTCTTGTTATTTCCTCTTGTTGTCTTCTGCTGGCAATCTCACAAACCATCAGTGCCAGGAAGATTCTTCCACAGAAGCCTTTAATTGGCTGGCTGACATGTCAATTTCTCTGTATTTGGGTGGCGTGGGAGAGAGAGATTGCTCATCGACCAGTCAGGCCTGGACATTCTAATGATGTCAAAGCTATACATTCCTGTGCTCTGTATGTACAGTGACTTTGCACAGCCATTTTCTCCTGGTAGCACTCAAAGGAAAGTCCATCTCTTCTCCTCATGATGCTCTCACAGGTTTCACAGTTCTGAACCTTATTCCCAGTATGAATTGCAACCCAATTGCAAGTGTCAGGTCCCTCTGTCAATTGTTTAAAGTGAGTAATGTATCACCCTATCCTCCTGGATAGCTATATATACTCTCTTTAGCACCTACAACAATAAGGGCCAACTCAGTGCTTGGGCATACCAATCAATATAAACAAACTATTTAAATAATTAAAGGTTTCTATGAAGGAGAAGAAAATTCCCGTTCACTGCTCTGGCCTTGCCTCTTTCTAATCAGGAAATTCTTCCCCAACTCTGCATCAGGTGACAAGCAGATCACTCAGTTATTCCTGGTGCAGAGATGCTGTGGACTTATACACCCCTTAGTGTAGGTTACACTGATCTGAACATGCAATCTTTGTCTGAACGTGTTGTTGCAGTTGGATCCCTCTAGATGCAGGCCGTGGGAGTATGCCAGATTACAGAAAAGGCAGCCTGGCAGTTCTTCCTAGGGCAGCCATCTCGGAGGTTCCCGTGTGCTCCCAGCAGGGAGAGCCTTAAGCCAGTGGTGTCTACTCCAGCATCAATAACCCAACAAGGTGGAAACAAGCAAAAGGGTTTTCTGGTTCTTCTGAAAAAATAAGACTGCATAATATAAAATCTTTTTGGTTGTAAGAGGACATGGAGTTATTGCACTCCTATGAACTTGCATATAGGCAAGTACCAAACGCAAACAAGCCCCAAACCAAGGATTCCTTTACTGGGGTAAGAAGAATAAGAATAAGAATAAGAACAGGAGCATCCTTGCCTTGTGCTCTCACACTATTCAAGGCTGGGAGGCTCACAACTCCATGCCTTCCCAGTGCCAGCTATCTGAGGCATCCATTTTTTCTCTCTGCTCGATTGGCTGCTAAAAGCTGTCTCTCTTTTATCAGGATGAGCTACCCTCTTAAGAAGTCTGAGACAGGTTTAGAGGCAAGTAAATGGGGCAGCTAGCATGGTGCACAGCTCTGACAGAACTTCGCTATGATATTCTGCATACTTCAAGTGGGTTCTGATGTGCATCACTCTTGAACAAAGTGTATGGATTACCCTTTTTAAATTTATTTTATTTTCCACAATCCACCTACATATGGAATTGCCAGATTGGTCCATAGCTGGAAAAGAATGGAAAAACTGGCCTATATTTCACATGTTCCTTAGGCTCATGTTGGTCTGAGCCAATTGCTATGTTCTGAGCTGACTAGAAAAGCAAGGTGATTTCTTCTCAGTAATAAGATTGTACAAGGTTGTTGAAGCACTTAGTTCCTTCCACTGATGAGTATCTCTGCTCTACCATTTTATAATATCCCAAATCAATACTGAAACCCAACAGAAAACTTCTGTGAACCATAACTCATTAAGCTTTAGTACAATTTAAGACAAGGACCTTGCATGCATGAGGCCATCAGGCACTGATATTGACTCTCCAGGACATTTTTAAGGCTATTTATATCACAATAAAGTCTCTTTATTAGCTTCATCAATCAAGAAAAAGGCCATGTTTTGGCCTGAAAATGACTTTGACTTAGTCTTGGCAAAGGAGAAGAATGAGGAATCCAGGGATCCATTATCTTCAGTCTCATTTGAAACAATCTAATTGCAACCATATGTAAGAATTTCGGGCTGCTAAAATAAGTGGGAGAAACATTGCTAATTGTGGTGTTACCTTTATAATCAGAATGGCCTGTAGGTGCTATGCAAGAAGTTACTGGAGGGAAAGTGCCAACAAGTAGCTCAATCAAGATGACACCCTTTTGCAATGAAAACAACTGTAATGTGATATATTGATTGACTGAGAAAGCATTGACTCATTAAAATCTAGGTTCAAATCCTCGTCCATTGACAAAGCTCAGTGAGTGGGCTTAGGACAGTAGGACAGTAGGACAAATCCCCAGAGACCACTTGAAAATTGCTGATGGTCTTGGCCAGGGGTCAGCAACCTTTTTCAGCTGTGGGCCAGTCCACCTTCCCTCAGACCATATGGTGGGCTGGGCTATATTCCTATGCCCCACAAATAATCCAGAGATGCATTTTAAATAAAAGCACACATTCTACTCCTGTAAAAACACCAGGGAGGCCCCACAAATAACCCAGAGATGCATTTTAAATAAAAGGACACATTCTACTCATGTAAAAACACCAGGCAGGCCCCACAAATAACCCAGAGATGCATTTTAAATAAAAGGACACCTTCTACATGAGTAAAAACATGCTGATTCCTTAACCGTCCGCGGGCTGGATTGAGAAGGCGATTGGGCTGGATCCAGCCCACAGGCCTTGGGTTGGATAATTATTTATCCACTTGTTGTATCAGTTGTAGTGTGCTATGTCAGATGTTGTGTGATTTGCAATTCCATAGAATTCAAATTATGATACAATAACACACCCTCCAACATTTATCAGTAGAAAATTGGGGCACATGTCAGCTGGCACGCTTGCACAGGACCATGGCACCAAATGATGCACCAGTCAGCTCACTGCCTCCCCTGCTGCAGCCCCTACCTGACAGCTGCTCACTCTCTTCCCTCCTCACTTGCTTGCTTCGCCCGCACTGCACCTCACACCACCATGACTTTGGCAGCAGCAGAGAGAGGCTGGCAAGAGTGTCATGGGCATTTGCGGCTTCCACTCCGGCAGGGAAATGCTCCCCACCCCCCAGACACAAGGGTTCTGCTTCACAAAGGTTCTCTTGCTAAACACAATTGCCTGCTGCAAGTGCTGGCTCATTCTCCTCCCATGCTAGGATTATATAAGGACCCAAAAGGAGCACTAAGATGCAGCTTTTCAGTTTGGGAAAACACACATGCAGCAATCAATTGCCATAATTTAAAATGCTGGATCAAGAAAGACCTTCATCTTGGGGGCTCGTCTCTGCACTCTATAGCAAATACCACACACACTCACACATAACATCTGCTGTTAATAAGCTTGGTGCACGATGACCTGGTGTCCTTTGTTGCCGGTACCATCTGTTTTTAGCACTGCATCCGTCAGCATCTCTGGTGTGCATGCTGTCATTTGTGGATGACTATATTTAGTTTACATACCTTGATTAACAGGTGGTATCAAGCTGGCATTGCCCACTAGTTTCTATCAAGACCAGCAGAATGTACTTATTAGTATTCCAGTCCAGCAGCATCAATTTTCTTCACTCCTTTTCCACCCTCCTTGCAGATTTCACACCTCAGGCTTTGCTTACCTGGGAGTAAGTTAATAGGAGCAGTTGTTCAGGTAAAGAGACAGCAGGTTGGCATCACTCGCAGGGGCCTCTGAGATTAAGCAATAATGCCAGAGCTTTAAAGTAGTTACAGATATTTGATAACTAATTGGTTGGGAAATCAATTTATTTTAATTACACCAGTTAAATAAAGCAGAGAGATAAAAAGACTTTGAATTCCTGTGGTGCTAAACCACTGTCAAGGGGAAAGTGAGTGTGCGAGAACCCATTATATCACTGCTTTTATGCCACCAGGGGCTTTTAAGTTGCTGAGAAGGCTTCTTATGAACGTAGCTATGCTCTTATCTCCCTGAGGTTTAGAATTAGAAATGCAAAGAGATTATTTCTGTAGCCTGTTGCAAACGTCTGCTGAGGAGTGGGAAGGTGAGACTATTACAACCTTGTGTTAGCCGAGAAGTTCTAATCATTTTTCCACCCTGCTCTAGTCTTTTTTGCTGCTTAGGCCCTAAAATGCAATGAATTTGACAGGCCATCTGTCTGTGTGTTTCAGGGCGTGGGTGTACACATACATACATACATACACACAAAAACGTTTTAAAAAAGGTATGAAAATCAGTCTAGTTACTACTTGTAAGCTCTGTTAAAGGTTAAAACAGAAAGCTTCTTATAAAACCTGCAACACAATAAGATACTTGTTTATAGTTATTGTTCTTAAGATAGCCGTGAATCAGCTTAGTATCAGGCCTCATCCATGTCCCTCTTCGAGAGATCAATTGATCCTTACAGCCTTTGCTTCCTTCTTCCCAAAGATCAGTTATAAATCAGCTCCTAACTTTCATGCTGACAGTAAAAAAGAAAAGAAGAAAAAGTCTTCCATCAAATAAACCCTGCCATTTCTTTTTTCTCTTCTACTTATTTATTTATAACTGCATCTTCCTTTGGAAAGGCTCATTGTGGGTGCAGGGATGAAGGTGAGTTTAGATCAAAGCTCCCAAGAGACCTCATTCCCGGCATTCTTTCTCTCTCGTATCCTGCCTCAAGCCCTTTTCAAATAATTCCCTCACACAGCCCACAGTGGACAAAAGTGACACATCCGTGACATGCAGAAAACTCAAAGATGCTAGAAGAGGAGAGAAAAAGTTTACTTTAGTTCCCTACTTAATATAAATGGCACAGAATCTCTTAGAGTACACCTTATATACAGTACTAAAAAATATTAATCTCATCTATCTATCTATCTATCTATCTATCTATCTATCTATCTATCATCTCCCAAGAGAGAGAGAGAAATGAGGAAATTGAAGACACTCAAAACCAGACACCTGATGTGGCTACCTCCCTTTGCTTAAATGCAGAGGTAGCATTACCCATCCCTTTGTGTTTAGTCCTAGACCTTTGTATACATTCTTGATTCTTTCTTCGATTCTTCTTGCTTTTTACTTGTTAGCATGGCCCCTCCAAACAGGTTCAAGTTTTTGCTTACCCAAACCTACACATACTTAGAAATCTTAAACTTCCCTTTCAACTCAGCTCTGTTGCAGCTCTTTCGCGCTTCCTGCCCCACTTTATTTGTTAGTTCACAGAAAGAAAAGCAAACTATCTTCAACTTGCCTGTACCTTCCTGTAAATGAGGCACCCTAAACAGAACAGAGGCATTGTGGATGAGTTGTGTGTGTGTGTGTGTGTGTGGTGATCATTATTGTTAAAATGAATAGAAGCAGAACAGCTGAGAGTGAGTCTGCCACTTGGTGCCTTTCTTGATGAGCATCATTTGCTGATGGTATTTCAGAGCTGGCCTTAGATATGGAAATGATACTGTGCATATGTGTCTTGCTCAGAAAGCTGTTCTTAGCTTTCAAGTAGGAGCAATATATGGGAAGCAAAGCAGGTAGGTTAAGCACATCAGAAGGTTTGTCAATGCTAGACTTTTCTTTACATTTCCCTGTGCTTCAACAACCAGAGCAGTATGCACACTAAGAACAATAGCAGGGATAAGAAGGCCTCACTTTCCATTCTGTGCATCACATGCAGCACTGTTTCCAACCTGCTGCACTTCATCTTCCATCAAAAAATATGTTATTTGTCTCCCTGCCCACTGGGGTGAAATTATGTTGCCATTACATTCCTCCTCATTAATTTTAGTGCAAAGAAAACATCATGAAGGGGGGGGAGTTGTGTATCAATTATGTATACTTTGAGGACTGAAAGCAAGAACAACATCAAATACCAATCATATTCACTGGATCGATTTCCATTCCAGACATGGGATTGATAACCGATAACAGGCAATTTCTATTCCTGTTTTTATTTCTGTAGGAATTCTGTGGCCTCCCTAATGGCAAGTGCTTATATCTTCACTACCATGTCAATATCTCTTCCATCTTTGCCTCCTCCAGCACAGCTGCAAAAAAATTATAAAGTCACTGCATTTATAAAAGATATTAGTGGTGACCGGTGAGATGTATTCTGCTAGCAACACATAGAGATGGGCTTATCACCAACTTTTGTGGGATAACCAGCCTCATATAACCAACATGCTTGAGTCTAATTAAAGTATGAAGGAGTTAAAACCATAAGAGATAAGCCTGCCAGGCTTATCTCACCTTGGGAGGGACTAGGTAATCAGCACTTTGTTCCCTTTCATTCCACCTGAGAAGCTCAGTGTGTGAGAAGGCCTGAGCTAGTTGCTGCAACTCAGACCACATGGCTGTTACAAGCCAAGCTGAAGTTCCTATACCAATAATTTAGGAACTTCCACCACTGTAACTATGTTTTACTACCTATGCAACCTTTTCCTGAATGCTGTATGGAAAAGCATATGAATCTGACCTTTGAAGAATTTGTAAGTAAACCAATTTTTAACTTACCAAATGCGTGGTCTTCTATGCTGGGGGAAGAGGGCAAATTTTAAAGGTCTAACAACCTATATGTCCATGTTTACCTTTGCTGCACATTTTGTGGTTTTAGATCTGCTGAGGTTCTCTCACCAAAGAGTACTTGCCCCAAATCTTGATCTTTGCATCCAGGATGTGTGTGTGTATGTGTGTGTGTACACATGTACACACACACATGTGTACACACACACACACACACACACACTTGCACCAAGACTTTTTTGATCCTGTGCCTGTGACAGCTGCATAAGAAATAACAGGGCAATGGATGCAGCTTTCTTCATCACTGCATCTCAATGCTGGATACTTCTGAACTTGTTATGTTGCTATCTGTCATGCATCCTGAAAAGGCCTACATAACATATAGGAAAATATGCAAGGGTGTTTCAGCAGTATAAGCAATATACTGTATGTGCTTATTACTACACAGAGATTAGTTAAAAGTGGGAAAAGTGTTTCATATGAAGATGAAACCGCTATAATAACATTGACTGCATGAGAAGCAAACCTATTAATGTTATGGATCAGTTTTTATCATCTCTGACTAATTATTTTTTTATTCTGTGCCTTGCTTTGCTGATGTCTTTCTTCATTGATCATTCCTGTGTTTGTAGAATGGTATTTGGGTGTGGGAGAGGCAAGGCAGGAAGCTTTGAAGTTCTCTCTCACACACATTCTTGCTTCTTCTTTCTCTTTTTCACCTGTACAGCGTCTCTGTCTTGCCCTCATTTTCCTCCCCTTATTCTCCATTCCTTTCAGGGTTGGTCTTTACATTACTAAGCTATGACTTTAACTAATTCTTCAGTAGCTACATTGGGTACCTTGATATTGCTTCTCCCCACCCCTTCTTTCACTGTGATCTATTACTGTTTTGCTCCATATGTCTGGTTGTCATTTTGCATTTGAACTGGGTTTAAGGGCATCAGGTGCTGTAGTTCTCTGATATAACACAGAATGTTTCATATAGCCTAGGCAGGCTTGCTAGCCTAGGCAGGAGTTCCAGCCAAACTTCCCCTCCTTCTCCCCCCCCCCAATAAATGTCCTTCAAAACAAGCATTCAAAGAACTGAGTTGTTGTTGTTTTAAAAAAACATTTTCAATATTGATCTATTTCAATGTTTAAAAATATTTTCCAGAATTTATCTGTTTCATAAAATACTAAATATTGTTCTATGCATGTCTAAAGGTAAAGGTAAAGGACCCCTGACAGTTAAATCCAGTCATGAACGACTCTGGGGTTGCGGCGCTCATCTCGCTTTACTGGCCAAGGGAGCCGACAGTTTTTCCGGGTCATGTGGCCAGCATGACTAAACCGCTTCTGGTGAAACTAGAGCAGCGCATAGAAACGCCATTTACCTTCCCGCCAGAGTGGTACCTATTTATCTACTTGCACTTTGATGTGCTTTCAAACTGCTAGGTTGGCAGGAGCAAGAACCGAGCAACGGGAGCTCACCCCGTCGCGGGGATTCAAACCACCAACCTTCCGATCGGCAAGCCCTAGGCTCAGTGGTTTAGATCACAGCGCCACCCGCGTCCTTGAATGTCTACTTCAATGTAAAGCCCACTATGTTCAAAGGGACTTACTCCCAGGTAAAGGGCATAGGAGTGCAGCCTTGAATTCTGAAGTCATGACCTCATTCACCTTTGCAAATTCTCAATGAGCAAAATGGAACAAAGTTTGTTGGTTGTTAATATTTATAGTATACATTCCTACATATGAGGTACCCAAGGTGACATAATTATTACTATGAATCTGGTTTCAAGGTTGGGGAATTGTATGTAGGGGAAAGCATTTTCCCCAAAGCTGCTCATATGAGCTGATGGCTACTCAAGAATTTTGAACACAGAATTCCTATGTTCAATTTCAATATTCTCTTTACTTGGCCACAATAGAGACTATCTCACATGTGACATTCTTTTTTGTGCAAGTGAAAGCAAAAAAAATGCAGAGTGTCTATTTTTCCTTATGTATAGTTTTTTTGGTTGTTTTTTTTTTTTGAGATAAATGGCTTCAAGTTACAAGAAATGAGATTCTGACTAAACATCAGGGCTTACTTCTGACAGTAACAGCTGTTCAACAGTGGAAGCAACTCCCTTGGAAGGTCTGGGGACTCTCCTTCACTGGAGGCTTTTAAGCAGAGGCCATCTGTCATGGATGCTTTAGCTGAAATCCCTGCATTGCAAGGGGTTGAACTAGATGACTCCTAGGGTTCTTCCCAACTCTGCAGTGCTACAATTCTATGAAAACATGTCTATATTTTGAAAAATAATAATAATGGGATTTTCAGACATAATGTATCCATTTTATTAGGGGTGGGCATACCCCCTCAATCCCTCATGGAATCAATCCAGTAAAAATAAGATGGATAACTTTAAGTAACTTCAATCCATAAATTGTCTCCAGATTTTAGACATTCATAGCTTAATCCAGGTGTCTTGTTTGGAGGAGCCTTGAGCTCTTAGGCAATACAGTGGTACCTCGGCTTAAGAACTTAATTTGTTCTGGAGGTCCATTCTTAACCTGAAACTGTTCTTAACCTGAGGTACCACTGTAGCTAATAGGACCTCCCGTCACCACTGTCGCCGATGAGCAAATTTCTGCTCTCATCCTGAAGCAAAGTTCTTAACCCGAGGTACTATTTCTGGGTTAGCGGAGTCTGTAACCTGAAGCGTTTGTAACCTGAAGTACCACTGTATGTGATAATAGAAGACACGTAATGCAGCAACATTGCTGAAGCCAAGCAGGTGCAGGTCTGGATATGAGAATCTAGAACTTTGACATGAAATAGACCTGCAGTGGATGGTAAACACTGTTGCCTCATCTGCTATGTCCTTCCCTGCCATCCCCATACCAGTACAGTGGTACCTCGGGTTACAGACGCTTCAGGTTACAGACTCTGCTAACCCAGAAATAGTACCCTGGGTTAAGAACTTTGTTTCAGGATGAGAACAGAAATTGTGCGGTGGTGGCACGGTGGCAGCAGGAGACCCCATTAGCTAAAGTGGTACCTCAGGTTAAGAACAGTTTCAGGTTAAGAACGGACCTCCGGAATGAATTAAGTACTTAACCCGAGGTACCACTGTATTCAAAGAATACTATTTACAGAAATAGTAATGATGGACATGGATGTCTATTGCTGTTTTGTATCAATTTTTCATTTTGATTGGGGTGGGGAACCTTTGGCCCTGTAGATGTTCCTGCACTACCTCTCCCATCACCCTGACCACTGGCCATGCTGGCTGGGGCTGATGGGAGTTGTAGTTCAACAACAGCCAGAGGGCTATATGTTCCCCACCCCTGATCTTGATAATCACTGTCTTGAATAGAGAGAGGAATGTACTTCATAAACAAAATAGGATTGAATTTTTGCTGTGGTTTTTCTTTGCCATTGTTCCCCCAAATGCATCCCTTTATTTCATGCTCCAAGTCCTCTGGCATTGGTATAATGTTTTATTTGTCTTTTGAAGCCTCAAAGTTGTATTTGTCTTTAGAATCCTTCCACACATTTTTCGCACCATGCTTGCTTCTAATGCAAGGTTAAGTATGAACACAGCCTGGCAAACAGTTTGTTGTTCTTGATCTCAGTAGTATTTGGCCACTCTTGTGCAGCTATTTGCTTGGCTTAAGGGGCCAAAGAGTTCAGGAACCTCCTAGGGAAGTTAAATGTCTGTCATTGGTGGTAGTTGGTGGGTGTAACAGGTCCGCCCATTGTGTATCCATGAAATGTTCTTTGGCTCTACAAGATTCAAAGAAACATCTATACATCAGTGCAGAAATCTAACGATCCACTTTATTCCTATACTATGTCCTAATGCAATTCTAGAAACGAGGTTTTCTTTGCAAAGAGAAATAACAATGGCAGGCTAGGATTTTGATGGCAGCCTCATGAGCCATGTTGGAATGGGAAGTTCTGTTTTCAAGAGGGAGTGTTTCTGTCCAAGAAGCACTTGGACAACCACTTTCCTCCCGTGCCTCCGGTAGAGGGAATTTTCTCAGCCCTGCCTCCCATAGTTTAGAGGCTCCCACGGGGTTAGCTGTGTCTGCTTGGTTAATAGGGCCAGAAATAAATTTTACTGTCATCCTTCTCTTAGGGAGAACTACACAACAATAGAACTCTTGAGTCACCCTGGGGAACTGAATGTTGAAAGATTCAAGACTAGCAAAATAAAGTACTTCTGATAGTTAAATTAAGGAATTCTCTCCCGTAAGACGTATGGGACTTTGGTGCCTTTAAAAGAGGATTAGACGACTTGATGGAGGGCACAGCTATCAATGGCTACCAGCTATGATGACAATGTTCTACCTTTGCTGTTGGAGGCAGCAAGCCTCTGACTGCTGATGGCTGAAGGACCACAACCGGGGAAGAATTTTGGCTTGGGGATGGTGAGAGGCCACCGGATGATACCTAGGTCAGCTTTTGTCAACCTGGTGTCCCTCCAGATGTCTTCAACTACAACTCTTATCAGCCCTGGCCAGCACTTTGTTGCTCAATTATATTTCTTTTACATACTTTTTAATGTATTGTGGTATTTTAGGCATTGCGACGTGGCGGCTTATTTGTGCTGATTGTTGTCTAGCGATGTTTTGTTGTAATTGTTGGTAGTGATTTTTCTGTTTTATTTTTATCTGCTTGTATTTTGAGTTAATTTTTTGTGTAATATTATATACTAAATGGATTGTGGACTGTTACTTTATTTGATATAAATTGTTTATTTTAAAGTCGTTTTTTAATTACGACTTATTTACAGTGCTTTTTTTCTGGGAGTACTTAAAGGTAGGCAGTACTGGGACATATTTTTTTTCAAATGTCCAAAGTGTGGCACTTACAGTCACAGCTTCCTGGTGACTACCAGCACATTTTTTCCATTTTCTTTTTTTAAAAAACCTGCTTATTTGCATTGGATCGTATTGTTGTAGGTTGTGGGATCTTTGTTGTATGATTTTTGTTTCTACAGCTTGTAAACCACCTTGTGTGTATAGCAATATAGAAAGGTGGCACATAAATCAAAAGTGAAACGAAATGGGAAAATAGTGTGCCCATGTCCTGCTGGGTGGCTTCAGATTTGCCACTGTGAAAGCAGGATGCTGGGTGCTTGGCCTGATACAGCAATACTCTTCTTATGTTCTGATGAAAAGAAACCATCTTTGTTTGCTTTGCTGTGATGTCGTTCCTCCCCTGCCCTGCCCCTTTCTGTATTGTGTCTAACAACAGCATTTGCTTTCCAGGATAACACTTTACAACACTTTAGAGAATTTGCCTGGCTTGTTTACTCTGGCTGCCAGGAGTCGGCATTGCTTTGCATTGAACAAGCAGCATTTGATCCCGTTTTATTTCCCTTCCTGCCATTTTGCTGCTGGCTCTGGAGGTGGCAGGGGGTTAGGATGGGTGGCAAGGGAAGTTGTTAGCTGAATCCTGCAAATTCATGTGAAATGGCAAGATTACAGCTGGCTCGTCAGCACTTGTGGTGGTGTGATCCTTAAGGGAAGGCAGGCTTTGTTTGGAGGCTTTAGCAGGTTGCGGTGCTTTCAGAAAGAGGCAACTTAACACTTGCAGGAGAAAAATGCACTGCACTCTTTCCAAACTATTTTTAAATCCTTTCCTCCTTTGTGCTTTCTTTATGCTAAGATTTCAGGTGTGTCTCCCTGTGTGTGTTTAAATCACTAAGGTATACCCTCCATCTGTATCTATTTATGAAATGCAGGGTCAGTTGGTTATAGAGTAGTGCTGATAATGCCAAGGCTGCAGGTTCGACCCCTGTATGGGACAGCTGAATATTGCATTGCAGGTGGTTGGACTTAAATGGTCCTCAAAGTCCCTTCCAACTAAAATTCATTCTATGATTCTATGAACCATTCAGTGTGAGAATCAGATTCTACTGTGTCTTGAAATTTTACCTAAATCATGAACGTATTTGACAATTGTACCTCCTAAAGTGGTGTAATGCTGTCTGTCTTAACTGAGCTGGCCTTTACGACTTTGCTATTGTATACTGAATATGAGTCATACTTAGCACCAAAAGACACGCTGGCTTTTGGCACTAATGTGACTGTCATCAATACATGTGGACTGTTCCATTAAAGAACTGAAATATATTTTGGGTCTGAGTGTCTGTAGACATTAAGTCACCCATAAAACACATTTTGTTCTGAAAAAGTTGATATATCGATACAGATTTATGTAAAAGCATTCATACAAAGGCTGGATATCTTCTCCAATAACCTTAAATTATTCTGCCAATTACAGCTGTATAAAATGTATACTAGGAAATGTTCAGATGTAATTATTGTTATGTTCATTGATCCTTAGTAAACATTTATACAGGTAGTTGCTTAAAATCAGATGGGTGCTATGCAGTAGCTGTCTGGACATCAACTAACTTGCCAGTTAATATTCTGTTAGTATTGAATTAACACTTATTACCCTCTGTTTGAGCAACTTGATGCAAATCTTTATTAAGGTGTGATCACAGGGCAAAGTGTTATGCAAAATAATGTATATACTTGGAATTTTCACATCTGGCTGTTGATTTCATCCAACCCCAGTTTAAAGGAAAAAAACTATCTTATTGCACAAGCTGATGTTGATTTCATCCAACCCCCAGTTTAAAGGGGGGGAAAAACTATCTTATTGCATAAGCTGCCAAGGAATTAATAAAAACTTTGGAGAAACTCAGTGATGTCCTTCTCTACCACAACTGTATGCACAAGTGAGGGCTGAATAAGCTCTGTGCATGGACTGTGACTGGTTTTCCATGCAGATTCTCTGGATGGTGTTTTTTAACTGAGGTCAGATGGTCATGTTTCTGCCTTTGGTCAATAGCACGGAGAGTTAGTGTGCTATATTGGATATAAACTTGGGTTGAAAATACTGGAGCTTACTGGGTGAACTTGGGCAAGTCACTATCTCTTGCCAGATTGTTGTGCAGGTGTCTCTTCCCGTGATATTTTCACACCTTTTCATGATTAGAGATCAGATTTGCATCCAGCAATGCTGAAGAGAGCAAATAGAGACTTGTTTGCCAATGGGGACAACCGGGAAAGGAGGCTGTGAATGTTTTAGCAAAGCAGTGATCTGTGTTCTCAGTATATGGATCAGACCTACATTCGGTTTGAAGAACTCTGTAAATGTCTGACTTTTCCCCCAAGAAACCATTTGAAACCCTACTGCCAAATAGTTTTCTTATCTTTAGGTTCCAATCTTCATTCTTCTGCTCTCAAAATACACTTGTGTGAATAGAGCCGACAAAAGGTGAGAGAACAACAGCCCTGGAGACTGGAGGCTTTTATTTAGTTACAGAACAAGAAATACAGAGCAAGTGAAATGTCTCTTCCTATTCTGTTCATCGTTAAAAATATTGAGAGCAAGTTTTCAAACTAGCCTATGAAACTTAAATCAAGGCACAGAGCAAAATAATCACAATTAATAAAAATTGATATTATATGCCTGGCATTTATGTATATTTGGTTGAATGAGCTGCCTTTTAAAAGACAGAAAACAGAATAGCAGCTATCATAGGAAGGTAGGAGGCTACCCATTGGTTGAGCAGGCTGGCCACAGCTCTCTGGGCTTTCAGACAGCAAATATTAGCCCTATCTGGAGATACAAGGGATTGGACCTGGAACCTCCAACATGCAGAACAGATGCTCTACCATTGAACTATGACCCTTGATCAGAAAAAGGGTTAAGGACTTGGCTTAAACTTCCCAGAGACAAAGTAGCAAAGGAAAATATGCATCAAGTGAGATATAGAGGCAAACTGAAGGGTTTTCCTCCAAGCCAGTAGAAGTATCCATTGACCTGGGAAACATCAGGAACAAGCTGCATTGAGTCTCATTTACCATAAAAAAGGGCAGGGCGTAAATGTTGAGAAAAATGCATACATGCATGCCTACAGCTCCTGGTGGCAACAGATACTCCTCTGCATGCCTGTGAGAACATTCAGAACTTTTAAGTCTGAGATCTGCAGCAGCAGCCATATTTATTCATTTATTATATTTATATCCAGTGCTTTTTTTCTTTTAAAAAAATGTTTAGGGGTACTCTCATTTTCCAACTCATATTGAAATACTGCCCCTCAATGAGGCCAAACTTAGATTCACAGAATGTTCAGGGGTATGTGTACCCCTGCATACCCCTAGAAAAAAGCACTGTTTATATCCCAGGGAGTTTAAGGTGGTATACATCATATTCTACTTCCTGGTTTGTTTGTTTTCTTTTTTTTATAAAATATTTATTGCAAATTTTAAACAAAAGAAAAACAAACCAACAAACATATAAAATACCGTCACCATACACCATAACAAAAACAACACAAAGAATTCAAAAAATAAACATAACATGAAAAGAAAGAGTACAACAAAATCAATTTATCTTTAAATCTTATTTTCATATTCTTTGGACTTCCTCACATCACCCTTTCCTGCGTTCTCAGTCATATAGTTATAAGCAGCAAATTATTACCTTATTTCAAATCTTATTTTATAGTTCTCAGATATTATGTCCCAAATTTTCAATATTTTATCATATACTGAACTGCTTAACTTAAACATAATATTACTTCAAATTTCATCCTTTTCTTAATCATCACTTATTCACACATCATACAACTAAATTACTGATGCCATGTTGTTTTCTATCATGCAGTCTCTTAGCATTCATACAGCTTATAATGTTTTTGTAAATAGTCTTTAAACTTTTTCCAGTCCTCTTCCACCGCCTCTTCTCCCAGGTTTCGGATTCTGGCAGTCATCTCGGCCAGCTCCATGTAGTCTATCAGTTGCGTCTGCCATTCTTCCAGTGTGGGCAAATCTTGTGTTTTCCAATGTTTTGCAATAAGTATTCTTGCTGCTGTTGTTGCGTACATAAAAAACGTTCTGTCCTTCTTTAACACCTTCTGGCCGACAATGCCTAAAAGGAAGGCCTCTGGTTTCTTGGGAAAGGTATACTTGAATACCTTTTTTAACTCATTATAGATCATTTCCCAGAAGGCCTTCACTTTCGGACAGGTCCACCAAAGGTGAAAGAATGTTCCTTCAGTCTCCTTACATTTCCAACATTTATTATCATGCAAATGGTATATTTTTGCAAGCTTGACTGGGGTCATGTACCACCTATATATCATTTTCATAATATTTTCTTTCAAGGCATTACATGCCGTGAACTTCACACCGGTGGTCCACAACCTTTCCCAGTCAGCAAACATAATGTTGTACCCAATGTCCTGCACCCATTTAATCATAGCTGATTTAACCGTTTCATCCTGAGTATTCCATTTTAGCAACAAGTTGTACATTTTTGACAATACCTTGGTCTTAGGTTCTAACAATTCTGTTTCTAATTTCCATTTTTCCACCTGGAATCCTATCTTTTTATCCAAATTAAAAACCTCCTTAATCTGAGCATAATGTAGCCAATCTCGCACTTTATCCTTTAATTTCTCCAAACTCTGCAGTCTCCAAGTATCTCCAACTTTTTCGATTATTTCCCAATATTTCGGCCATTCGGCCTCCATATTGAGTCTTTTCCGAGCCTTAGCCTCCATTGGTGACAACCACCTTGGGGTCTTGTTTTCTAATAAGTCTTTGTATTTTGTCCAGACATTAAATATTGCTTTCCTGACAATATGGTTCTTGAAAGCTTTATGAATCTTTACCTTATCGTACCACAAATAGGCATGCCATCCAAAAGCATTATTAAACCCTTCCAGATCCAGGACATCAGTGTTCTCAATCAGTAACCAATCTTTCATCCAGCAGAAAGCTGCAGCTTCATAATATAACCGTAAGTCCGGCAGGGCAAACCCCCCTCTTTCCTTTGCATCAGTTAATATTTTAAATTTTATTCTGGGCTTTTTGCCCTGCCAGACAAACTTAGAAATATCTCTCTGCCACTTTCCGAAACATTCCACTCTGTCCACAATCTGTAGGGTCTGGAACAAAAATAACATTTTTGGCAACACATTCATCTTTATAGCAGCAATTCGGCCTAACAAGGAAAGTTTCAATCTTGACCAGATTTCTAAATCCTTTTTAATTTCTGACCAACATTTTTCATAATTGTCTTTAAATAAATTCAAATTTTTGGCAGTCAAGTTAACCCCTAGGTATTTCACCTTTTTAACCACATTTAAATCTGTCTCCTTCTGAAACCTCTCTGTTTCCAAAGGTGTCAATTTTTTTTTCCAAAACCTTGGTTTTTTGCTTGTTTAATTTAAATCCCGCCACCCGACCAAACTCATGAATCAATTCTAAAACTCTTTTCGTACTAGATTCTGGCTCCTGTAGTGTTAAAACCAAATCATCTGCAAAGGCTTTTGGTTTGTTTGTTTTCTAAATCAATAACCCTGTGAGATAGGTCATATTGAGAAGCAGTGACTGCCCCATGGTCACCAAGTGAATGCCAGCACTCCTTTTTCTTGGAGAACCATCAAATCTAGATGCTGCTAGTGAAAATTCAGGCCTGATCCAAATCACACCTAAATTATTATTATTTTCTAGTTGGGCCCAGTCTGAACCAGGTGCATAAAAGTTCACACACCATTGCACTAGGCCACTGCTCTATATAATATGTAGAACTGTTATTCACATGCTTTCTTCAAACTGCATGGTTTCCACACCAACACAACACAATCCTCAGCCTCACCTGGCATCTAATATTGATTGCAAACCTTGTCACTTCTGCAAAGAGCATGTGTTCTGTACATTGCAGTCAGGACTAAATGAAGGTTCAAAATATTTTACCACTGAACTCCAAATTGCATTTATGTGTTTTGAGTACTCAGCATGCTTCTCCTTCAAAGCAATGTGTTAGGTAATTTGAAGTGCTTCTGTAAACCAAAACACACCATTGTTTCCCATCCGCTTCTCATTTTCCCTCACCTGTGAAAGCAAAGGGCAATGTTAGCGAAATGATAATCTTGCCTGGGAATAATTGATATTAGGTAGTGCATTCAGCGCAAATTTGATGGAGCTCCATAGCAGCAGTTATTCCAGATTAATAGCTCTGGAGGAAAAGGGCTGTGAGATTCTATGTATAGCCTCCTGGGTCAACTTCATCCTCTAGATGCGGCTGGGCCTGACTTTTTGAGAGCTTTGTTATTCTTTTACATAAAAGAACTGAATGACTAATGTAGCCTGCAAGGGCTGTCAGTCCCCCCTCCTGCTAGCAGATACCCCACTGTTATCGACAGCTGCAACTAGGGGCATGCCAGGTGGCAAACCGTACTGTGTTTCTGTCTGCCCTACATCTTCACCCTCCTTCCTCTCACCTCTGTATCACCTGGTTTTTCTAAGGACATTTAGGCAAGCACAATGGAAGGTTGCTAAAAACAGATCAGAATTCTCGTACCGTTTAGGCAGCAAATACACCGTATGGAGAACTGCCGTTGGCTAGGGGGCAGGCAGCATCAAGTTTCCAGGAAAAATTAAAATGTCTAGTATAGCAATGGGAAAGAAAGGGGGTAGATAGCACACAACTCTAATGCCAAAAGGAGCTAGCGGGAGCCAGAACTGGAGAATAAATGCATAATGTAACAGCTGCATTCCTATAACAAACAGAAAGTACAGTTCATAGCCTTGACCTCTCGCTCCTTAAGCTGGCAGGGGGCTGCAGATATTTTGAGTCTGCTCTGCATCCAGCATCTAGGTACATATGGGGGGGGGGGACTAAAAAGACTTTCACTTTATGTTCTCACTATTGGCAATGTCAGAGAGAAGCTTGTAGCCTGGAGATAAACAGTGCAGAAAACTTAAGAAGAGTTCTTGAACTCTCTTGAAAAAGCAGGGAGGGGGAGAATAAGGAGGGAAATAGCTATTCACACATTTTTGGGACTGTCCTCGCCATTGCACAAAATAGGTAGTTTTAAAAAGGGTAATATATTGTAAACTTTTGAACCATACAGAGGTTCCTCTGTAGAGAAAGCAGAAGATGGCATGTCATGAATTCAGATTGCTTGAACCAGGGATGAGAAACCTGTAGCCCTCCAGATGTTGTTGGACATAGTATATGGACAGCAAGTGGAACTGAAAGTTTTTTAAAAAGTGGGTTCATATCACATCACTTGTGTGGATGCCTCTCACTGACAAGTTGTTTCCAGTCAGGTTTCATATCCTGGAAAAGGAAATTTTACAGACCTGGACAGATGTGTAGCCCAATACAAGCATGGTTAAAAATAATAATAAAAAGAATTTAGCTAATTAAAATATACTATAGTAACAATTGTAATGGATTTTTGTGTGGGTGTTTGTTTGGATGTATGGAGAGTATTATAGGGTGTATATGCAGAAGACTTCTTTTATACCAATATCTCTCTTTTTCATCCCATGCAGGTGTTTTATAGAAGACAAAAGCTCCAAGGTGGCCTGGTTAAATCGTTCCGGCATCATTTTTGCTGGACAAGACAAGTGGTCTCTTGACCCCCGAGTAGAGCTCCAACAACTTTCTCTTCTGGAATACAGCCTCCGGATTCAGAAAGTGGATGTCTATGATGAGGGATCATACACATGCTCAGTGCAAACACTGCATCATCCCAAGACTTCACAGGTTTATTTGATTGTTCAAGGTAAGAAATCATGGCGGGCGGTCAGTGGTGGACCTACATTTTGGGGGCCCTGGAGCTTGAAATAATATGGGGGCCCCTTTGTAACCCACAATGAGGTCTGGGTAACCACTGTTATCTTCTTCAATGGGGGTTTTCCATGACAGTTTTTGAGTTAATGAGGGGGGGTGAAAATTAGGGAAGATTAGGGAAATATTATATACATGCTTGATACACTTTTTAAAGCAGTTTTTAAAAGCATTGTGGACTAAAGTCACTTCCGGGGGCCCTCCAGGATGAGGGGCCCTGAATCTTAAGATTCATTCCTTTCATAGTAGATCCACCCCTGGTGGTGGGGGAGACTTTTTTGAGGGGAGAACTCTAGCCACTAACCATAATACCCAGGATTGCTTTGGTGCTCATGGCTGGATCTAGACACATCCAAGAAGCGATTCAGTTAAGTGCGTTGTAAACTCATACAGGGAAATCCGGAAGGAAAAGATGGGACTCCACAGCGCCATCTGGTGTCACAGTGCTATATTGCATATACCATATTGGCCTGAATATAAGCCTCACTTTTTTCCCTAGTTCTGGCCGTGAAAAGTTAAAATGTGGCTTAAATTTGCGACCTTACAAAAATTGGCTTTTATGATATCGCTGCTGAAACAGACATACAGTAAAACGGAACGGGTGTGAGTGCCTGCAGAATTTTAAGGAACCGACTTATATTCGAGTATTATATTTTTTCTCCCCCCCCCCTTGAATTTTAAAGATGCAGCTTATATTCGGGTGTGGCTTATATTTGGGCCAATACGGTACAATGCATATAAAACAGTTTTTCTTTACCAATCTAGCTAAGTCCCTTGTTCATCTGACTATCTTCTGAGAATTAATGGTAGTAGATGCTTTGCTTTAATTGTGATCTTATTGGTAATATTTGACTGAAGCCAGGCAGTTTGAATTAGTCACATTAAACAAATACAACCATTCATTTATTTTGATTTTAGATTTCCAGGTGTAAAGTGTATACCAGTCTCAGTGTTAGAAACTGAGATATGAAAGCTAGGAGCTAAATGGCACCTTAAACCTGGGTTACGGGCACCACAATGGAATGTTTACACATGCTTTTTATAACAAGAATACAAAGCCAAAAATGAATGAACTGCAGCTAAAATATTATGTTCATTTTTCACATGGTCTAGTCCTTCCCCTGCCCATACCCTAATATTCTTAAGAGGGTCTCTTCTCCAGTCTTCAGCGAGTAGCTGGAAGTGGGGAGGCAGAAAAAGTTCCTCCTTTTCTTCCAATCTGCAGTTTTAACCTGAAATCTTAGGCATAGCACCACACCCAGAACTCAGAAACTGCTTTCACTAATGAAATTCCCTGTTCCAAAATGTGCCTAGAACAATAGAGGTTTCGAACACTGACCAATCTTTAGTCATTCTTAATATCTGATTAAACAAGCGTTCCAAGGGCACCACAGTACCTGCAGTCTTCAGCCCTTGCCCTGCCCAGTTTTTAAAATGAAGTCTAGTGAGGGACAGGGCACATTTAGCAGGTCATAGAATTGTAGAGTTGGAAGGGACCATGAGGGTCATCTAGTCAAGCTACATGCAATGCAGGGATATTTTGCCCAATGTTAAGGTTAAGAGTCTCGTGTTCTACCCATGGAGATGTTTCCAGATTCAAACTGCTGGCTTCTCCAGCCAAATGGATTAGGCAGTAGGGAATTTTAATTAATTAATTAATTCACATCATGAATGGAGATAGGCTTATGACTTGATAAACGCTATCAACTGAATGATTTTGTTTCTGTTTACACTTCTGGGAAAGCTTGGCTGCTAATTCACAGTTTGCCTTCCACAAAACCAAGCAAGCGTGTGATAGTTGCAGCTAACATGGCTGATAACCACAGTGGCTGGCCACTGTGAGATCCAGTTGCTGTACTAGATGAGGTACTGGCCTGATCCAGTTGGTTCTTCTGATGTTATTATGGGATAACATAAGAATTAGGCCGTAGTCAAACTGGTGTTTTGTGCTCAAAGCTTCCCGCATTCTTCTTGACTACCTAGCGCTCCCAGTTCTCTGCTTTTGCCAGATTTATTCACAACTTTATTAAAAGGAAACAATAATTGGCAGCACAAGATATGCTGGGACTGAAGTGCCATAAAAGGGAGATGAATTTGAAACGAGAGAGTGAAAACGAGCGCTTTTCAGCAGGCTTTCAGTCGCACCTCAGCTGCTGAAGCTCTGGCCTACAGAAGCTTTTCACAATCAAAGTTCCCTTTGAACACATGTGAATAATGCCTTTTGTGAAGGTTGCTCTACTAATTGCAGAGATAAAATTACCATCAGCGGAAAATACGATTTTTTCCCCTTCCCTGCATGAAGCGTTAGCCAGCCATCTCCATTTGGAGACCTTATGCCCTTGACTCTCTGCAAATCCAACAGGATGCTTAAAGATTACAAATTTTTATATGCTCTTTCTCATGATTCTGTTTAAAAGTATATTGTGTCAACCTACAAGCCACACAATATACATATGTGCGTATATGACGTATATAGGACCATTTCGTTGAGAGACAGGCCAGGACATAAATTTAGTAATGAAAAATAAAAATAAATTCTTGACTTTTTTCTCAAGTAGGTACTGGCATTAACAAAGTCATGTAAAAACTAGGCAAAGCACATACAAGATCGAAAGCAAATGTCTTAGTCCCTATATTGATTAGGAAAACACATTTTTACAGCCACCAAAATCACAGCTGTTATTGCTGGCTATGTCTATGATCACTTGCATCACACTTTTGCTTATCTATGTGAAATACACACACACACACACACACACACACACACACACACACACCACACTGCTATGAATTTTAAAGAACCAGGGTGAGATTCTTATTGGAGCATTAAATGTAACCAATTGGTGCAATAACAATAAGACAAAAATATTAGACTTTTATATTGGATATGTCCCATTCTATTTGTTGATATAAAGTGCATTCTGCTGGAACCGTTATATTCCATTTTGTGCCAAGAATGTATTTCTCATGTGCTTGCTGCCTACATGCAGTGGCGTAGCGTGGGGGGTGCAAGGCGAGCCGGCCGCACTGGGCGCAACATCTGGGGGGGTGCGCTCGCTGCCTCCGGAGTCGCCAAAGAGCCTCGGGCGCAGGCTGTAGCAGAGCTGCATGTCTCACGGAACCGACGAGCTGTGCGCGCGTCCGGGCTGAAGGCGTCCGGCAGGCAGCGGCTCTCAGCGCTCGCCGCGGTCCCCGCGCGTCAGGGCCGCGGAGGACGCGCCAGGCAGCCCCTCCTCACAGCCCCGCCTCTGCCGCTGCTGCTGCAGCTGCTGGGCCATGTTGCATTTTCCTCACCTCTCTGCCCCCCTCCTCCTCTGGGCAAGCGGCGTCGTTTGGGCGGCAGCGCCAGCGGCAACTCGCCTCAGATCACCTGACGCGGCAGGTTAGGGGTTAGGGGGGGCGCAAATTACTTGCCTTGCCCCGGGTTAGGGGGCGCATATTACTTGCCTTGCCCCGGGTGCTGACAACTCACGCTACGCCGCTGCCTACATGTGCCACGGTGAGCACCTTTTCAGGTCAACTCCTTTTGAGGTAGATGTGCTGATGTTACAGGGCTGTGCCACCTCCCACCCCCAATGTTTAACTTGTCTATGAATGAAATAGGAGAAACAGGAAGCAGCTGCTTAGGCAACTATGTATATAGATAACTATCACCCCACCAGTTTCCAGCCCCTCTGTTTCTTCTTCTTAAGAAGAAGAAGAAATAATAATAATAATTAATAATTAATAATTAATAATTAATAATTAATAATTAATAATTAATAATAGGAACAGGAATTGAGGAGAATAGATAACATGGTTGCACACTAATTTGAAAACCTATGTGTACACACACCTATGTGTACAGACCACATGGATAGCAGATACCCCTTTAGACGATGTGAAGGTGTGTGCAATTGTAAATGACTACGTATAAAAGCACACTGAAAAAAATAGCCTCTGCACATTTCAAAGGCTATGTCTACACAGCCTTTGTCTTTGTTAATCTGGCTTTCTTTCTTTTGGCTTGCTTGTTTCTCTGCATATCTGCTGGTTCCCAATCAATACTACAGCTTTGTCCATTGCCCATCTTTGATCAGTTTTGGTTCTGCCTTGGCCACCTATATCCCATCCATGGCATTTGAATTCTCTTGAAAGTATGGAACTCTGCAGTTCTTCTCAGAACATTATTTTCTTACTGAGTTGCATTGTATTTTTCTCAATGTTTAACTAAAAGTTAATTTCATGTAATTGAAACTCATTGCTTCTCCCTTCCCCTCCTCCTCTGTAGATTTGGTGAGCAATCATTCTGTAATTGATTGTTACATTGATCTTTAAATCTCTTGTACTCACATTGATCTCTTCTAATGCTTCTATCTAGAAGGAATGTATATTTTACTTAACATCTCTTATGTCTATCTAGCTCTAAAGTGATGTATTCCTAACAAGCAGTATCATTCTACTAAAAAAATTGCTTGTACAATCCGGATGCCCAAAGCAATTTTCATTTTTGTTGATGCTGCATTGTTACTCTGAATCTCTCGTTATTTCTACAGGCAAAACCTCTCACAATGTTTTCCCTCTATATTTACCTCCAAATCATGACAGAATCAGTGTACCTTTTTCATCAACAATAGCCAACACTCAATAATTTAAGATGCCTTACTTAATATATGGCACAAATGGAGAAATGATCAGATCTGAAATCTGCAAATGAAATGGCCGACTGATTTTTATTTTTTTTCTGGCTTCACATTATATTCATCCCCAGTTCTTCATCTAAATGTGCCACTCATCCATTAGCCTGGTGAAGTTGTGCTGTTTAGTCTTACCTGTACCAAGATGACCTTTGACTTGTCTTTGGGTTTTCCATACCTTTCAATGCTGTCATATGCCAGAGTGGCTTCTGTTGCTGCTTGGAACATCGCATTAGCTTAACTGAGGACATTCTTTCTTTGTGTATGATTCTAACTAGGCAAATAGGACCAGCAACAAAATGTTGCAGCATATTATCACTTCCTAATAAGTCTTAAAAAGCAGAGACATCACCTTGCCAACAAAGGTCCGTATAGTTAAAGCTATGGTTTTCCCAGTAGTGATGTATGGAAGTGAGAGCCGGACCATAAAGAAGGCTAATCACTGAAGAATTGATGCTTTTGAATTATGGTGCTGGAGGAGACTCTTGAGAGTCCCATGGACTGCAAGAAGATCAAACCTATCCATTCTTAAGGAAATCAGCCCTGATTACTCACTGGAAGGACAGATCCTGAAGCTGAGACTCCAATAACTTGGCCACCTCATGAGAAGAGAAGACTCCCTGGAAAAGACCCTGATGTTGGGAAAGATGGAGGGCACAAGGAGAAGGGGACGACAGAGGACGAGATGGTTGGATAGTGTTCTCAAAGCTACCAGCATGAGTTTGACCAAACTGTGGGAGGCAGTGGAAGACAGGAGTGCTTGGCGTGCTCTGGTCCATGGGGTCACGAAGAGTCGGACATGACTAAATGACTAAACTACAACAATAAGTCTGCTCCAGTGCAGGGTTCCCCACAGCCACGCTCTTCTCGTGTTTTTCTTCTCCCACTGATATTCAACATTCCTTGGCTACTACACATGCTTGGTTTTATATCCTCAAGTTATAAAAAACTGGCTCCAGGATTACCTTCAGACTGTGCTTCTGCTTCTTCAGAAGGAGTGCAACCCCATCCAGAACAGACATTGGCCTATCCTGAACATGGGAACTGCTCACCCACAGAGCTTCCATCTTGCCAGGATTTAAATTCAGTTTATAGCCCCTCATCCAGGCACTGTTCTATAACATGGCTGTTAAGAGTTTGCACTTCTGCAAACCTCAGGCTACCCCTGAGTATGCTGATCCTTACTTTATGTTTTTCAGTGCCTCTCTTTTGGCTCACTTCTGTTTGAAATAACTTTCATTTGCATCTAATTGCTGTTTACTTGGCTGCCCTGATGCATTTTTTTATCAACTTCATTACGAAGTGGTGGCATGAGAGATGCAGGTGGCTTGGGCAAACTGCCCGCAGCTAGCAGAGATGCAGTGACCACTGGGTGTCTGCAATTCCATCCATGCCAATGGCCATGGGCATTTTGCTGTCCATGACAGCTGACCACCAGCACTGGACAGCTGCTTCTGTATATACTTGAGTTCAAAGGGTGCTTTATGGTTTAAAGCTTGTGGACTATATGGCTGTTGTGAAAGGGAGGCTAAGACAGACTGCAAATGAAGTCCCACTCAGTTCAATGAACTAGAACAAACAGAAAATATGTGTTCCAGAGACTAAAAGGATGCAGGTGACAAGTTGAAATGAGCAATACCACTTTACTACTGATGTTCCTGATACTTCATATTTTATACATTTCCCTTTATAGAAGGCACTTCTTGAAGGAAGCCTGGAAGTGTAGCAATACCAGATATTTATATTGTGCTAGATGTACAAGAATAAGGCAAGAATAAAAATATAATTAATAATAACATGCTGAGAAGTTGCAGATTTCCCCTAAGCATCATGAAGTACAAATATTTGTGTGATTGTGGCACTTAATGATATACATGTAGGTTTTATATATTCTGCCCTAATCTCTGTCCAATACAAGACATGGGTGTCCAAAAACATTTAATTGTATTTCCTCTTCCTATAATATTATTCACTTTACATCATATATTGGTGTGGGGGGGTTCTTTAGCTTTCTGCTGCTTACTTGAATTAGATATTTTAATTTATTTCTTCTATTAAATACCGATCTGTTGAAAGATACCACCTTTCTCTCACCCTTGAGCCAACATGATGCCAGCTCCACACACTAGTGTGCAAGAATGAAAATGTTCAATCATTATGTGTTTTGTTCTTAGTTGGAAAATGGCTGTTTTCTGTTCAGTTGGTCACAAGAGGCATAACAGGTCAGCCCAGAAAACAGAAACTTGAGGAGGAAAGAGTGACCTAGTTGCTATGGGAAATAGAAACTTTACTGCCCTTCTGACTGGCCAAGAGGTTGGGAGTTAGAACAGTAAGTATTCAATATTGGATATAAGTTAAACTGGCAAAAGGCAGGAGTGAATAGTTGGAAAATTCATGAGAGAAAAGGCTTGAATTCAAAAGAAACCAGGATGGAGAGTATTGCAAAAGAATCAGACTCCAGCAACAAAAGAAGCAAAGCTGAAAGCTGCATTGACAATGGACTAGGATGAACTGAAATTGATTTATTCTTAGGGCTTAAGAATTCTTAAGTATCTTGCCTTCCTTTTCCAAATTGTTCTTATAGTTAGCTACAAAATTTGTTTTCTAAACAATAGCCCCCACCTCCCAGAAACATAATCATGGTAACTGTTCATTTCATGCTTTTCAAGTTTGTTGTGCATTAAACTTTGGTCTGATGCCTTGATTTTCACCCTATCACTAATTGCCTTACCATGCTACCCAGGACAGTCAGTTGGCAGAGTCAGTAAGTAAATTATAGAGATTATAGGGCTACTTTAAGGGATTTCCACCTGGCAGTCTGGATGATCACAGGAATTGAATTAGCTCATGGCTCACCTCCTGTCCTTCTTAAGGTACAGGCTGTGGCCCACGCAACAGTTCACATTTCCAATTTCTTTCCTTCCAAAAGAAGTCAAAGCTTATAGGTGTCTATTTGCCTGTCCCTAGATATAATAGTTAGATCCGTCTTGGCAGACCTCTTTGGTAAATGCTTTCCAATCCTGCTTTATTTGGCTGGAGACTGAAGTAGGTGATACAATGAATCCCTTCAAATTTAATGCGGTGCCATTAAAATTGTATTTGAAATACTTTGGGGGCAAAGTAGTACTTTCAAATCCAGTGCTAGGCATCCCTCATCCCTAATATTTTCAGCTTCATTCTATAGTTGGGTGACTCAGTTTTCAGAAGACTGATAAGCAGAAAACACCAGCGATTAGACAGATGGTATTTTTTTCCTGTGCTCTACAGTACATTGTATGACTTCCAGACTTCCTTCTCCCATAATTTTTCTGCAGCATTGAAACTTATTCCATACAACAATAATAGCTAATGTTTCTTCCCTGCTTACTTCAACATCAGGTAGGGCTAGTTCTTGCAAGTCTTGAATTTACTTTGAGTTGCTTCGCATGCTGCAGTAGAGTCTCCTTTCTACTCTATACTTTGCAAGGAAGAGACTCTTGAGAGTCCCATGGACTGCAAGAAGATCAAACATATCCATTCTTAAGGAAATCAGCCCTGAGTGCTCACTGGAAGGACAGATTGTGAAGCTGAGGCTCCAGTACTTTGGCCACCTCATGAAAAGAGAAGACCCTGATGTTGGGAAAGATGGAGGGCACAAGGAGAAGGGGACGACAGAGGACGAGATGGTTGGATAGTGTCTTCGAAGCTACCAGCATGAGTTTGACCAAACTGTGGGAGGCAGTGGAAGACAGAAGTGCCTGGTGTGCTCTGGTCCATGGGGTCACGACGAGTCGGACACGACTAAACAACTAAACAACAACAACAACAAATGTGTCTTTCCCTCCCTAAATGCTCTGGTAGCTATGAATAGCTATTCCTGGAATACGTTAACAGAGTTGAATGTGAGTGCATGTTGTAACATGGGAGTCACTTAGAAATGCAACTATCTTGAAACTGGATGGAATTTCAAAACATCCTTTCTGTCTCAGCCTGAAGGGGAAGTGTGGGGTGTTATGTGAGGGAAGAAACTTAAGAAGTGGACAAATTCCATCAGACGGAGAACTGAAATGAGCCAAGGGTGACCTATGCACATGTACACAGCTAATAACTCCACAGTAGGGATGGATGGATCTGTCAATATCAGTTCCTCTTATTTTCTAAAAAATAAATAAATTCAGCCTTAAATTCAGTTCTCCACATTTCCACATCAGTTTGCAATTTTCTTTAAATTCATCAGCATTTTAGCGTGAAACTTTCCTTTAACTATTGGAAAATTAAATCTCCATCAATCTTGTAAGTCCAAGTTATACACACACACACACACACACACACACACACTAGATTTAAAGCTCCCAAGAAAAATCCTGGGAACTATAGTTTGTTAAGGGTGCTTGAAAATGGAGCTCTGTGAGTTCCCAGGATTTTCTGGGGGAAGCCATGGACTTTAAATGTATGGTGTGTATGCAACCATAGTCTCTTTGCCACAATGCTATACCAGCTTTTTATCAACTCCCAAATGCCCAATTTGTGGCTTTTATTGTCAAACACATTGTAATAGACACTGTAAGCTTCCCTAAGAGTTTCAGGGAGTGAAGGGTGGGATATTAAATTTAACAAAATAAACAGGTATGAAGTCAAATCTAAGTAATTGTCCTGTTAATGGCTAGTTTGTGGCCAGTTTATAACAGATGAGTAAACAATACAACTGTTCATGTCCCAATGTGATTTCAGCTTTGAAGCATCTGAGAATCACACCTTCTTACTTCACCTACATTTAATAGTCTTCTCACTTGAACAGGTGTACATCTGTTTTTCACTTCTGTAAGTGAGGAAAAAGTCATATTCTAGTGACCTAAGGCTTACTTGTCACTCTCACATTTAAAGCCCACCAATTGTAAGAAACTCCAGTATAGCATTGCTATAATCCTTTACTCCTTTCTCAAGCCCATGTCCAAAAGTACTTGTTCAGTTTCTGTTAATTGGTTCTCGTGGGAAACTTGCAGATTCTAGCTTCACCAATTAACTCAAGCTGGTGTCAATTTACTCTTGGCAGAAAGCCCAGGTCTGCTTGACCTAGAAACTACTCACTCTGATTGGTTAACGAGCAGCACTCAACTCTGTTATCTAGGGATTGCTAGCACAGTTTGGTGTGAGGTGTGTTAGGAGTTAGAAGTGCTGTGTATGGTTAAGAGAGAGAGAGAGAGAAAGAGGATTTATTTTGCTTTTATTTGTATGCAGAAACTCTGCTGGTTTTATTTTTCCTTTTAATAAATCCTGTAAATAGTTATTCTGAGTCTAGCTGATTAGTCATTACCGCCGCAACTAGCTTCCTCGCTGTGCAGGAAAACTCTGCTACGTTTGGGCTAAAGCCAGTAGGGCTATGCCTGACACTTCAAAGTTCCATGAGGTTATGGGCATTGTGCTGCCAGCCTGAGTTGTGGTGGCGTCAGCATCAACGGCGTTGGTTCCAGTAGTTCCAGAAGTTGTTGTTCACTGGCTGGTTCCTGACCGTGGTGAGCTGGTGACGCAGCGGACACAAGGACAACAGCTGCAGCGTGTGAGTGCTGGGTGCTGTAGTTCCTGTTTTCTCTCTCGGTGGTCGTGAGTAGCTGGTTCCGGGTTCCAGGGACATCGCTCTCAAGATGGCCTCACAACCAGTTCAGATGGCTTTTGAGCGTCTGAATGACTCCAATTACTTGCTGTGGTCGGAACGCATGCAGGCAGTGCTGCAGAGGGATCGTCTCTGGCAAGTGGTGAGTAAGTTTCCTGTGAAGCCTGATGATGAAGACCTCGATAAAGACCAAAGAGCAAGGGCCACAATTGTCTTGGGGCTGGAAGATTCCCAGTTGCCGTATGTGAGGGGAATCAAGACAGCTAGAGGTGTGTGGCAAGCACTTAAAGAACTCCATGTGCGTGAGACAGCGGTTTCCAAGCTGTTCATTCGCAAGGCATTGTACAAGGCAATGTTACAGCCTGGGGTTACAATGCAGGAACACCTACACAGTTTACAGTTAAAGTTTGCTGCGCTACAGGAAAGAGACTGTGCGTTAGACCAGCAGGAGAAGGTGGCTATTATTTTGAGTTCTCTCCTGGAAAGCTGGGATAATTTAGTTTTGTCTCTAGAAGGCATACAGGAGCGTGATTTATCAGTCAGTTACGTTACTGGGCGTTTGATTGAAGAATGGCAGAAGAGGCAAGAAAGGTCGGTGGCTGCAGAGGCTTCTACAGGTGGGCGGTTTGGAAGGAGTTCTCATGCCGTGCCAGAGGTGAAGCAAAAGCAGCGTACTGGTGAGGAGTCAGCGTTTGCTGTTAGGCGTTGTTTCCGATGTGGGTCTTCAGCGCATCTAAAACGACAATGTCCGGAGTTGGTCAAGTCTCAGTTGCCGGTGCAGGAGCAGAGACGTCATCAGCAGCAGCAGCAGCAGCGTAAAAAGAAATTCTTCAAACAAAAACAGTCGGCTCAGCTGGTGACCGGCGAGGTCAAGATTGCTGATGAGAAACAAGCGGTCTGGGTGGTCGATTCGGGAGCATCTCGCCACATCGTGAATTCAGATGAATTGTTTGTTTCCAAGAACTCAGCACAGCGCAGCCAGGTGGCTCTAGCAGACGGAAGTACTTCCGAAGTGATTTCGGGGGGTGCAGTTTTTGTTCCTTGTCTTCGTGAATGCCTGCAAAATGTACTTTGTGTGCCGTCATTAAGGAGCAATCTGATGTCTGTAGATTGTTTGCTGAAAGCTGGGTTTAAAGTGTATTTTGAAGGAGACAGTTGCATTATTAAGAAGGCTGGTGAGATTTTAGGCACTGCTAAGTCAGAGGGAGGCTTGTTTTGGCTTAAAGCAGGATCTCAAGTTGCAGCAGTAGTCAGTAAATCTCAGCCTGCAGTGAATAACAAAGCTATACATGACAACTGTGTGCACTTATTGCATAGGAAAATGGGGCATGCTTGCTGGAAAAGTGTACTAAAAATGTCTGAATTGGCTGATGGGGGTAATTTAAAGAGTTGTAACAAGTACCTTGATTGTAATGTGTGTAAAAAGGTTAAAACCCACAGAGTCTCTTACCCCAGAAGTGACAGAGTTAGTGAGTCACCGCTACAGCTGGTTCACATGGACGTAATTGGTCCATTTGCTGTAAGCAGGGGTGGAGCGCGTTTTTCACTAACAATTGTGGATGACGCCACGCGTTATTCTTGGGTTTTTCCCATGAAAAATAAGGGTGACGTGTTCACTAAGTTTAAAGGCTGGGTGGCATCTGTGGAAAGATTTCTGTCCATTAAACTCAAAAGGATTCAGACGGACAGAGGTGGCGAATTTATGTCAAATGCCTTTAAAGATTGGTTACAAAAGCGTGGCATTGGGCATAGGAAAACGAACGTTTTTTCCCCAGAGGAGAATGGCGTTGCAGAGAGGAAAAACAGATCTTTACAAGATATGATGTTTGCCATGCTTGATGATGCTGATTTACCCATGTCTTATTGGGGGGAGAGCATGCTCACCGCGTGTTATCTCCAAAACAGGCTCTTTCATCAAACAATAGGTACAACCCCGTACTTTAAATTGTTTCAGAAAAAACCTAAAATTGACCATTTGCATGTGTTTGGATCAAAAGCCTGGGTATTAATTCCGAAACAAATGAGAAAGAAGGGAGATCCTAAGACCAAACAGCTAGTGTTTGTGGGTTACCAGGAGCTGGGAAAAGGTTTCCGCTTTGCTGAAGGGACAAATGGCATTGTGATCTCCAGGAATGCCAGTTTTTGTGAACATAGTGGCTGGGAGAGACTACATGCCAATACTGAGGTTTGGTTTGAACCTTCCCAGGAGCTCCTTGACTCTGAAGGTAGACACAGAGGATCAGAGTCTGAGGGGGAGGAAAGTTCAGATAAGAGCTCTCAAGAAAGTGGAGTTAGCCAGAGACCAGTTGCTAAGCAACAAAAGAGAGGTCATAGTTCTGAGGAGGAAAGTGGGTCAGAAAAAAAATTTTCTCCCAGAAGATCTAAAAGACAAAACAAAGGAGTGCCTCCGGTGCGTTTTTCCCCAGATACTGCAAATGTGTTTAGTGTAAGTGCAGAGCCCAAGAGTTTTCAGGAGGTGTTAAAGTTACCAAAAGAGGAGGCAGAGCTCTGGAAACAGGCAATGGAGGAAGAGATGTCCTCTCTGAATGAGCACAAGGTCTTTACACCAGTAGCAGCGCCTGAGGGGGCAAAGATTGTAGGCTGCAGGTGGGTGTACAAACTTAAACCTCTGGTGACAGGAGAGTACAAATACAAAGCTCGTTTAGTGGCTCAAGGATATTCTCAGAGGCCTGGAAAAGATTATGACGAAACTTTTTCCCCTACTGCTAAGGGGGACAGTGTAAGGCTGATTTTAACGCTTGGAGCAAAGAGAAAACTCCTGTTAAACCATTTTGACATTCAGACTGCATATTTACATGCATCAATATCAGAAGACCTGTATCTAGCCGAACCGCCTGGTTATGAGACAGGTTCCAATAGAGTGTTGAAATTAAACAAAGCTCTATACGGTCTCAAACAGGCTGCAAGATCTTGGAACAAATGTTTCCATGAGGCCTTAGTGTCATTTGGTTTCAAGCAGAGTACAGCTGACAATTGTGTTTATGTACGTGGTACAGGCAGTGATCAAGAATTTTGTCTGATTTATGTAGATGATGTATTGTATGCCTGTAAAACAGATAAACAAACTAAAAGATTTGCCAAGCAATTGTCCAGTAAGTTCAAAGTGAAAGACTTAGGCCCGGTTAGGACATATCTAGGGTTGGAAGTGTGCTGGGCCCAAGATGGCAGCTGCCTAATTAGTCAGCAGAACAAAGTTAAACAACTACTGACTACATACAGGATGCAGGATTGCAAAGGGGCAGCGGTGCCTATGGATCCAGGTTTCATAAAAACACTTCATACAGATGAGAGTCCTGAATTTGAACATCCTGATGTATATCACTCTGTAATTGGAAGTTTATTGTATATAGCACAGTGGTCCAGACCTGATATTAGCTATGCAGTAGGCATATTAAGTAGATTGGTCTCAAAACCCACACTAAATGCCTGGAAAGGGGTAAAACAAGTTCTGAGGTATCTCAAACAGACAATTGGCTATATGTTACAATTAAATTCTTCAGAGGATGAAATGTTGAGTTACTACTGTGATAGTGACTGGGGAAATTTGCCAGATAGAAAATCTGTCACAGGACTAGTCATAATGGTCGGTGGAGCTTTAATCAGCTGGCGGTCACGCAAGCAAGACGTTGTAAGTGTGTCATCAACGGAATCAGAGTATGCCGCATTGAGTGAATTGTGCAATGAGGTGATTTATTTCAAGCATTTGTTGGCAGATTTAAATGTAAATTGTGGAGAACCAGTACAAGTTTACATTGATAATCAAGCTTGTATAACCTTAAGTAAAACAGAGGGTTTCAAATCACGTTCAAAACATATCTCTGTAAAATACCAAAATGTACGTTGCTGTGTACAAGACAATGTAATCACCTGTACTTATGTATCAAGTGAAGAAAATGTAGCAGATGTATTAACTAAACCATTGGCAAAGATAAAGAACAAGCAAATGTGCAAGGGTTTAGGTTTGCTGGAAAAATGATCTCCTACATAGGTGTATTTGGTGTTAATTGTTCAGCAGAATCTGTGAGGGGGTGTTCAGTTTCTGTTAATTGGTTCTCGTGGGAAACTTGCAGATTCTAGCTTCACCAATTAACTCAAGCTGGTGTCAATTTACTCTTGGCAGAAAGCCCAGGTCTGCTTGACCTAGAAACTACTCACTCTGATTGGTTAACGAGCAGCACTCAACTCTGTTATCTAGGGATTGCTAGCACAGTTTGGTGTGAGGTGTGTTAGGAGTTAGAAGTGCTGTGTATGGTTAAGAGAGAGAGAGAGAGAAAGAGGATTTATTTTGCTTTTATTTGTATGCAGAAACTCTGCTGGTTTTATTTTTCCTTTTAATAAATCCTGTAAATAGTTATTCTGAGTCTAGCTGATTAGTCATTACCGCCGCAACTAGCTTCCTCGCTGTGCAGGAAAACTCTGCTACGTTTGGGCTAAAGCCAGTAGGGCTATGCCTGACACTTCAAAGTTCCATGAGTACTGTTATAAACTGTTGCCAACAAAGGTCTGTCACTTAGTAGTTTCCTTCCACATTAATGTAAGAAGCATAGTTCTTAATTTCTGTTTGTTCACAAAGTCATTTCAGAATGGAAGTACCGCAATCCCTCATTTTACGGTGGGGGGGGGAGGCGGGTTCAGTTCCAAGGGTTCTGTACATACACGAAAATCATAAGATCTTGCAGGAACTTGAATTGTCCTGTGAGATCTCACAAGAGCATCCCAGAGCCACCCCGACCCACTTCTAATTGGTTCTTACATATATGTTCCATGTTTAAAAAGGCCATCAAGTACAAATGAACTATCAGATATCAAACATACAGGCAGAGCTTTCATATCACCATATATCATCTGAAACACAATGCTTTCCAGTTGAGTCATTTCATATATTCGGTGGCCAGCTCAGTTCAGCTGCTCAGTAGCACCCGCTCAATCACCTGCGGGAATAAAGAACCTACAATGCTGCCCTGAACCCCTTTCCCTTGAAACTCTACCTTTCAATAACTTTTCAAGCACAGCTTGTGTAGCAGAAGTTAGTCTAAGCCATAGCCATCTTCTCTATTGCCCACACATCTAAAGTTTAATGAGTGCTGTGTGTCCGTAAGCTATAAACAAGGCAGATAAAACATTTTGCGTGTTGAGTCACAGTAGCCCCCCAATAATTCACACTTCACACATCAATTTTTGTTTAAGGTTTTTGGCATAATTTTGGCCACAACTTTATTCAAATACAAAAATGTGAGTGGTTGCTTAGGCACTGGTTCCGACTATCTGTCCTTGCCCTCAGGGACAGAGCTGGCCTTCCGGATACCAGCGGAAGCCAGCGTGGGAAACAAGTATTGGGTGAGAGATGAAGCTGGGACACAGACCCACACCTCTCACCCTCATGTTCCGTTGGGGCTTGCACGGCCCAAGTCCGACTCCGGGGACAAGGACGAAAGAATGGCAAGCCCCTGGATTTCCTTTAACGGAATTCCCATTCGCATCATTTGGAGGGGTAGGCACTTACCCCTCCAAGCACCAATTTAACCAGTGCCTAACCGCCAACCTTACAAGTTGTGACGATTTGCTACGCAGTAGGCAAAAACCAAATGGCACCAGCCAATCAGCCAGATGGCAAAATTCCTACCGTGCCCCCGCACCAAGGCGAACGACACCATGACAGGCATAGCAAGGTCAAGCGATCAGCTTAAATAAAAAACCCCCCTATTAAAGGGAGGGAGGGCGGGTGATCCGATGCAAAACGGCCAAGAGGCCGTGCCAACGTCTGGCCCCTGTATATATAGACTCTGACCCCTCCTCCGAATTGGCAACAATCAAAACACCCCAGCAACCCAGTTTAACCATTTAAATGGTCGGGATTCAACTAAATTTGCCTAGTCACTGGAGGGTGGCCTGTTCCCAACCGCAACACGTGCTCTCTGCTAGGGAGAACACGCTTTGCGTGTTGAGTCACAGTAGCCCCCCAATAATTCACACTTCACACATCAATTTTTGTTTAAGGTTTTTGGCATAATTTTGGCCACAACTTTATTCAAATACAAAAATGTGAGTGGTTGCTTAGGCACTGGTTCCGACTATCTGTCCTTGCCCTCAGGGACAGAGCTGGCCTTCCGGATACCAGCGGAAGCCAGCGTGGGAAACAAGTATTGGGTGAGAGATGAAGCTGGGACACAGACCCACACCTCTCACCCTCATGTTCCGTTGGGGCTTGCACGGCCCAAGTCCGACTCCGGGGACAAGGACGAAAGAATGGCAAGCCCCTGGATTTCCTTTAACGGAATTCCCATTCGCATCATTTGGAGGGGTAGGCACTTACCCCTCCAAGCACCAATTTAACCAGTGCCTAACCGCCATGGAGCCCTCAGCTCACCGCCAAACCACTCACAGCCCCAACCAAGACCTCAGCTTGGTCACCACCGCACCAATCCAAGCCTCATTCCCTGAAGCGGAAAGGTGCATGCCATCAGCTTGGAAAAAGGATGGCCTCTCAAAAAGAATCTCGGGGTGGGAAATTGCATCGCCACCAGCTCCAAAACTTTTTTGACCACAGCAGAATTGATGCGTTTTCGGGCCCTTTCAGTGGCAGCCGGGCAACGACTGCCCTTCCAAACGCAGCGTTGCAAAAGCTTTGACCAAAAAATTTTCGCTGTCGGCACCATTGCACGCAGCGTCTCCAGGTCACCCAAAATTGCAGCACGTAGTGACAAACAGTCCATGGGCACCAGGTCGTTCTCACCAAGCTGCACCACAATAGCAGCTGGCGGCCCCTCCAAGAGCAACTGCCTCCGGATACTTGGCAGGAACTCCGACCAGCACATCCCACGTCTGGACAGCCAAGACAAGCGAGTATGTGGAGGAAAGCCGAAATCTGGACCCAATCCAGATTGCCGTGCTGCGACGCCAGCCCAATGGACGATACTGTGCCCCACAATCCAAACACGGGTCACCGCTAAACCTGATAAATAAGATGAAACAAGCAAAAATTGTAAGACACCAATAATGTTAACGAACATAATCTTTGAATGCATTCGATTTCCAACGACCTGTATTTTATTTCCACTGCCTTATTAACATGCTTTCCGGCCTTCTTGGTGGTACGTTTGTCTAGGCATTGGTTCCCGACTAGCTGCACCTGACCTCAGCAGGGCAGCACTGACGACTGGGCCCCACCATATCGTCAGTACCAGCAAACATTGTGGGGGAGTAATGAATCCCAAGGCAATCGCATCCCGCCAGGTGTCGTTCCCCATAGGGGAAAGATGCACCCCATCTGCCCTAAAGAGGGCAATAGCCTTGAAGAAAATTAGGAGGGTGCAATATTACAGAACCACCTAAAGCAAGGACCTATTTTATTTTATTTGTTATTTTATTTACTTTATTTATTTTATTCTATTATCCACCGCCTTATTAACATGCTTTCTGGCCTGCTCGGTGGTAGTTTGTCTAGGCATTGGTTCCCGACTAGCTGCACCTGACCTCAGCAGGGCAGCACTGACGACTGGGCCCCACCATATCGTCAGTTCCAATAAACAGCATGGGGGAGGAATGAACCAGGATCAGACTCAAGCTCACCCCAAATGCTCCCAGGGACTCTTGCATGGCCCTACCCCTCAAAAGGGGTCGACAAAAGCATGGCAAATCCTTGGATTCCCTTAATGGAACATCTTTGCGCATTGGAGGGGACAGGTGCTCCAACCCCCCCTCCAGACCACCTTGAACCAATGCCTTAAATTATTTTGAGTCCAGGGAGAGCTGCCATCAACTCAATCCAAGCCCTCTTGCATGCAGGAATGCAAACTTATGCTGGAGGAAGACAGCAAACATTCTCGCCCAGCTGTACCACCAGCACTGCGGGAGGACCTGCACAGGTCACACTCGACCGCACCAAAGGAAGGATCTCCTCCCAAAGCATTCCCCATCTGGACATCCAGTATATGTTCACATGGGCAGGAAGACTGAGATGACGCCCCAGTCCAAACCCGTCAACATGCTTGCCAGCCTAGTGTACAATGCTGTGGCCCAAATGTGCACAGCTGCTCCTATGAAAAAAGGAAACAACAGACAAGCATCAGCACAGACATCACTGTGACACTTCCTGATATAATCCTTGTCAGCGTCAGACTTCCAATGACCCGTATTCACAATCCTGTCTACTGACAGGCCCCCAGTGTGCAGCCTTTGCAGCAGCACCTAATCGTAAGGAATGAGGAGTGTTCAGCGGTAAGCAAGCCGCAGGCTCTAATAACTGATGCACGACGTAAGCACATTGATGCCGGGCTAACGGGAACCCATTTTCATGCACTAGGAGCGGGCCAGCCCCCAGGGAATAAAAAGCCAAATATTCTGTTATCCATAACCGGGCAAGGGCCCTCCTCACCTGTGGCGGGAAGCCTGATTGTGGCACTCCTGCCCACTAAGTATGTTTTAGAGTTACCAGCTCTAATGACAAGCTCCAAAGGATAAGGAAAAGTCCTGAAGCAATAAGCCTCCAGAATCTCGGCCCCGTGCTGGCTCCAACAACCATTTCCCCAACCCTCAGTGCGAAAATGCAATGGACTACTGAAAGGAGTCTCACCTTGATCTTTAACCCGCAGACAAGTTTTAACTTGTTGCAGATACTGCATAGGTAAAAATTGACCGACTTCCTGCCCACTGTCCTATGAGGTTGGAGCCTATTCCAACCTTCCAAGGCCCTGCGCACTGCAAACTTTATACAAGGGTCTCTGAAAAATTAAAGCTTCAATGAAACAGACATTGCAGCGGACTGAATTCGGATAGTTATAACCGCATGCCCAATCTGCAGCAGGTGGACCAAATACTGCAGGATCTGCTCAGAGGATGGGGGCAAATTCTTCCGAATGGCCAAGAACTGCCAGCTTAAGGCTAAGAAATCCATCCAGGCCTTCCCATAAGAGGTAAAAGCAGAAGGGGAAATGGAATCTGCCGCTCTCTGAAATTACTAATTGTTGTCAAAATGCCACAAGACTGGAAAAGTCTGGCAATAGCCGAGTCTGGAGCCCAGGATCTGAAGCGCTTCATCTGAAAATCGGATAGTGTCAGCGTAATTTGGAGAGTAGAAAGCACAATATTAAACCTTAAGTGGCGCAGCTCGAAAGCATGAGCGGAGGGGCAGAGACTGTGCTACAGCATGAGGACTGTTTTGCCAAGACGCTCACCACCACCTGGTTATCAGACCAAAAGCAGATCCGATGGTCACTGAACTCCTCGGGCCACATGTGAACTGCTACTACAATGGGGAAAACTCAAGAAAAGTTATGTCACATGATTGCCTCACCACACCAGGCTTGAGGCCATAGCTTTGCACACCAGCAGCCCTTGAAATAAAAACCAAAGGGCAAAGATCCAGCAGCACCAGCATGAACCTGAAAATCCCTGAGCGGGTTCAAGGTATCCTGCCATGGCGAACTACTATTGCATACATTCAGGAATTGCTACCATCGCCTGATATCTGCCTTCACCACATTTGGTAGGCATACACAAAGGTAAGGGGACCTCTGTCAGCATCGCCCTTGAGCCAGTGCCACCAACTGGACTCATCCACTTCAGCCCCAACTGGGCTAGGCGAGCTGGGTAGCACTTCCAGAGACCACCTTCTGCACATGAACAGGTCAAAGTGCTGTGGACTCACAGCTTAGAGTTGTGAGCACCGGATTCACTCCAACAAAAAGACAGTCGTCGCACAGCAGAGTACAGCAGAGTCTGAGTATATAAACAACTCAGAGAGCAGCTCTGTAGAATATCTTCTTTATTCTATCTACAACTATACAAACTATATACAGAGCTTAATAGGTCTAAGCATAAATAAATGCTGCACTGCACTGAGTATCTGCAGCTGCCCTTAGCAGCAACCTTATCTCTACACATGATCTCTAACACTCAGTCTCTCTCCCTCTCCGACACTGACTGACTGACTTGGTGCTGGAGCAGAATAAGTAGAGACCAGAACACGCCTCCTCCTCTCTGGAGAATCAGCAGACTCCTCAGGAGATTCTTGGATATGGGAGGGGTGAAATCTAGGCAGCCTGGCCTAGTGGGAAGATTAGTTAAGTGACCCAGCAAGATCGGATCTGGTGAAGCATCACTTGCTACAGAGGAAGTATTACAAAATAACTTCCTTCAAGGCAGACAGCTTCTCCATAGCCAAGTGGTATGTTTTAGCAACGATATCCAACTGGATCCCTAAATAAAATGGGAATATGGGCAAAAGGTATTGAGCTATTGCTTGCCAGCTTCCAGCCCCCGCTTGGGCAGGGGGCATCTTGTGCAGCCATCATGATATGTAAATTTACAGGGCCGACGCTGGCCAGAACCCCTAAAGAAGTCCCAACCAAGCTGCCGCCAAGCCAGCTTCCTTTTCAGACACACACTCTGTGCAATGCAAAAAAAAACACACACAAAAAAAACAACACACACTCCGTGCAGTGCACACACTCTCCATGCAATGCAACTACACACTCCGTGCAATGCAAAAAGCACGCTCTGTGCAATGCAACTACACACTCCGTGCAATGCACACACAAAACCTCTGTGCAATGCAACTACACACTCCGTGAAATGCAAAACACACTCTCTGCAATGCACACACCTTTCATGCAATGCAACTACACTCCATGCAATGCAACTACACACTCCGTGCACTGCACCCTCTGTTCAATGCAACTACATACTCCGTGCAATGCACACACACTCCGTGCAATGCAAAAAACCAAAGCAAAACAAAAAACACTCTGTGCAATACAACTACACCCTCCATGCAATGCACACGCACTCCATGCAATGCAACTACACACTCCCTGCAATGCACACGCACTCCATGCAATGCAACTACACACTCCCTGCAATGCACACACCCTTCATGCAATGCAACTACACTCCATGCAATGCAACTACACACTCCGTGCACTGCACACCCTCTGTTCAATGCAACAACAAACTCCGTGCAATGCAACTACACACTCCGTGCAATGCAACAACACACTCCGTGCAATGCAACTACACACCCTCCGTGCAATGCAACTGCAAATCTCCTAGCAATGCAATGCAATTGCAGCCCTGCAGCGCCGTGCTCTGCAACGCACAGAGCAAACTGCAATGCGGGCACGCAAAGGTGCTTTCTCCCAGTTGCATATTGCAAACATGGCGCCCATTACATCCCTCGCAGTGAGGTAACCACCAAAAGGACTTAAGTGTCCAGGTATAGCAATGGGGGAGCATGCAGCTGTCCCATACAGGGACCAATCCTGCAACCTAGGCATTACCGGCACTATGCGCTGACCCAGTGAAACCAATGCTTCATGGACCACATGGGGACACTATTCAGGCCGGAAACGCTTCCAGGCCATCGAATTCTAGGGCAAAGCCCTAGGATCACCTGCTAGGCCAGGCATAAATGTTTCCAGTGAAATAGCAGAGTTGAGGTAGCCCACAGCTTGTCCAGGTACCCCTGCTTGCCCTTTTAGAGGGAAGCACCCCTTCAAGAAACCCAAAGTTCTTTTATCACAAATGGGCCGAACTGCCCAGCAACAGAATAGCCCATAAGGAGCAGTTTGTTTTGTTTTGTTATAACAATGGCTAAGAGGGGGATATGAACTCCCAGGTCCTAGTCCTGCACTTTAGCCACTAAACCACAATGGCTCATCTCAAAATGGCAGTCGCCTCTATCAGGGCAAAACAAACTTAAAGAAAATAAACTTGTTCAGAAACAGCATAGTTCAAGAGCATACACAGAGTGCTCATAGTCCTTGGAGGCACAGGGAGCCATAAAGCCAACCTTCGGGGATACTATAAACGAAAGTGATATCAGCTAAGCTGGGAACAGCCCTGACTAGCCCCACAATTTCAACAAGAGAAATGGGGGAAACCTTTTTGCGAAAGAAAGCCCCTAACGGGGGCTCTCTCACTATTGGGAAAGGCAAGCCACAGATACAGGGAGAATCTTCCTACAGGGCAGGGTAAGGGGTGGGGTGGGAAATTGAACAGGAAAAGGGGGGAATTAAATTATTTAAGGGACTAGAGAGGATTAAAAGAAAGGGGAAATAAAGAAATAAAGAAATGTAACCAGACAATGAGAAGATTGTCCCAGTGCTCCATGTGATCCGATGCAAAACGGCCAAGAGGCCGTGCCAACGTCTGGCCCCTGTATATATAGACTCTGACCCCTCCTCCAAATTGGCAACAATCAAAACACCCCAGCAACCCAGTTTAACCATTTAAATGGTCGGGATTCAACTAAATTTGCCTAGTCACTGGAGGGTGGCCTGTTCCCAACCGCAACACGTGCTCTCTGCTAGGGAGAACACGCTATGTCACAATTCCTCTCCTGTCAACACTGAGTGCTTGAGTCCAGCGATCTCTTGGCAGCTATGGACACAAAAGCTGTGTTTGACTCTATGGGACACTGTTTCTTATATATATGAATTATATGCAGTGGTGGGCAGTTAAATTTCACGAAGGTCTGCAAAGTAACAGCAGGCACTAAGGGCAATGCAAACAGTTATGCTGGCAGAGGGAGCTGGCAGAGGGAGCTGGCCCAACCAACCAAGGGGAGAGGGTGGAACTTTTCATCAATTAATCTGGGGTGGCCTAAATGTACTACAGTGAAATCCAAGCACTTTTATCACTTGTCCTTTCTCCACTACTTGGCCTCTTTAGAGCAGGCTTTCTGCTTTTAAAGAGCTCACATTTGCTTAAGTTAAAGATGCTCACTTCTGTCAACATTATCAGCAGACTCGTGATTGCAGACTAGTGATTATTATTACCACCTTCTCACAATAACCATGATTGCGTGGATGAGTCCATAATTATGCAAGGGGGGGAGTCCCACCATTTCATGTGAAGCCATTCAGATGCAAGCTGAAACATCTGTAGGAAAGGGGCATGGTTGGAGACCATTCTGTCTTTATCAAGAATGAACCATCAGCTCTCTTGTAGTGCAGATGGTGTGAGGAAAAGCAAATAACTGGCTTCCAAGCTAGCAGGGAGGAAAGTCTTTGTGGGGTACAAACAGCTGGATGGTACTATTTACCCTGGAGGAGGGTCAAATGAGGTAGCCTCCTCTACCATTTTTAGAATCCTTTGTATGTCTAGGGTCTGCAGGCAAAGTCAAAGAGACAAGATGGTTTGGAAGTCTGTTTATATCACAGGTACACTCAGAATTTCCCATTCAGTATTATTCACATGGAGGATGATCTGTGTTAGAATAATAAGATAGCAACATAGTTCTTCATCATCTTTAGCATCCTCTAATGAGCTGGTGTCTGCCTTCAAAAACAATCATCTCAGGACACCAAGGGAGACAAAACAAGAGAACATGTATAAATCAGATTTTAGTCAGCTACCCAATGAGATGTGAAATAGGTTCCAGGACAGATCATACCCTACAACAAACTTGTTTGCCATGATAATGTATAGACATTCCCGCTGTTATAGAAGTCTCCTTATCACACCTTAAAATTCCTACCTAGTAAAAATGTTTTGTTGTTGTTGCTGCTGCATGTTTAATGGAGGTTAAATTCTTTGGAGCAATCTTACTTAATGTTTTCTCTCATTGCCTCTGAAACAGAGACATTTCATCTTTTCTTTCAGAGCTCCAGATTACAAAGTTACACCAGTTCATTAGAAGAAGCTAAAGATGATGAAGAACTATGTTGCTTTCTCGTTATTCTAACACAGGTCATCATCCATGATGAATAATGCTGGCTAGGAAATTCTTAGTTTACCTGTTTCACATGCTCCTCATTCTATTTCTGTGATTTCTCAGAGCTTTGATTGTTACATCTGCTTTTACATTTCTGGTCAACAAGGATTTCTAGTGCCAGCGCTATTGACTTCTGTCTTTGGTCTTATTTCCTCTCTATTTGGGCTCTGTCTTTCTTTTCTCTTTTGAAATATGGATCTGTTGGGGCAGCTGGAGACTGCTAGCCTGATACTCCCCAAGAGCATACTTTAATTTGTTTACCAGAAGAAATTATCTGTTTTTTAATGTAGCATTTCTCACTATGGCAATATCAATGCCTATATCACCAAGTGGTAAATGTTAGTGGAAGTGTAATATCTTCAGGGCCTGCCCTACCATTAGACAAGAGTGAAGGAGCTGCATTTGGTGACATATCCTAAGGGGCAACAGTGAGGTGTTGGAGGACAGGGCTGTGTGTCACATGCCCTGCCCTACACTCTATTAAGCCAGTTTATTGCTATGGAAGAAGCTGTCCTGTCACTAGTCCTAGCAGTCGGAGCTTACAACTATCAGGAATAGCAATCCTGAAAGGGTTTGCCGGTTCAGATCAGAGCACAGATCAGAGTAGTAGGCAAAGGGAAGCAATTAAATCAAGAACATACTGGGCTTAAATATAAGAGCCATGTGTGTGGGGAGGGGGGAATTACATAGAATACTTACATATACTGTATATCAACATTTTCAAGATGCAAAATTTAAAACAGGTCAGTAAACAATAAATATACTGTACGTGTGCTCGCATTTCTAAGCGCCCAGCCTCTGGATGAACCGTTAATGGCGGGCCATTAATGGCAACACAACATGTACTGCATTCCTTGCTCATCTATCACTTGAGATGGCATAGAATCTTTGATGGCACTGATATCCGTCATGTTTCACTTTATAATAGGGTTGGCCTTTTCCATAGTTATGGAATCTATGCAAAAGGTAGTAACATTTTACAACACTATACAAGTCTTTAAAGAGTACAGTGATGATTCTGTGAAATGTATCACTCCACTCATATAATTTAAAGGTGTCTGATATCTTGTGTCATTGTAACTCTGAACACAGGTTGATTTGTGTAGTGCTAGAACAAATGAGCTAAACTTGGCACAAGACACTCAGAAACGGTGTTGGATGAAGGCAGCCTTGTATTGGGAAGCTTTTAGTGTTTGCTGTTTCATGTGTTATTTTATACTATGTTGGAAGCTGCCCAGAGTGGCTGGTGCAACCCAGTCATATCGGCAGGGTATAAACAATAAGTTGTTGTTGTTTTGCTAGACTCCCAACTCTCATCCGTCCCAGCCAGCATTGTCCGTGGTCAGGGATGATGGAAGTTGAAGCTCAGCAACATCTGGAGAGTCACAATATTTCTGTGCCATATATTTTAAGTTCTCCAGCTGTAACATCAAGCAGAGTGCATAGTGCCAAATACCAGTGGCACTTCTCTGTATGTTTCACTTCTGTCCAATGTGCTAAGGAGCTGTGAGATTGCAAAGAATGGTTGCCTACTACCAATCTGAGCTCGAATGAGATCCATTCTCTCTTTGCTGAGTAGTGTTTATTTATGATGGAAAGAGTTGCAGGTGGTTTTTCTTCTCATCTCTAACCCACGCTGCCGAGCTCCCAGTATTTATTCATAGCATGCATCCAACATCCAGCTGTTATGCAGAAGTTCATCAGCATAGCATTGGTAGGGACAGGCAAGATAAAGATTTTCCTTTTCACTCCTGCTATCCAGTTTGTTTTCCCAGACAATCTTGTTTAAATGTTGGGTCCCCTCCCTTCCTATAAATAAGGATACAACATCAAACAAATACAACAATCAAAATTTTAAGCAAGCAGTGAGATATTTGAAAAAGCACGTTGATAACAAATTCTATTGCCCTTCCAAAATGGACTTGAAGGCTGTTTTTTATTTGTTTGGTGGTGGTGTGTGAAGGGTTATATTCAAATGTGATTAGGACCTGGATGATAACAAAAGTTAAATGCACACAGAAAGCAATAGCATAACATATTTTAGAAAACAAGAGTTGAATACACTGTTACCTCTGTAGCACAGTTCAAAACATTTCTGGATAGAGGTGATTTATATTTCCAGTTCATTTCAGCTTCATTCTGGGTTTGGGGGATAGTCAAGGTGGTATAGGCATTGGTAGCCATGTATACTGAGTTTCATATGGAGATTAACAGGCAAAATGTGACCTCCTGTGGCTTTGACACCATTAATTGTGAGACCCTGTTGAGACAGCATTGGAATTGCTTTGAGCTTCCAGATTTGGATGTGAATGTGAAACAAGATCAATCTTGTACAAACTTGAAACACATAGTTCCTCTTAGGGGAATAACATCAGAGCTAGTGCAATATATGACTTTGAGCTAAGAGTTTTGGCTATGCCCTTGGCAAGTCGTCTCAGTTATGAATTCTCACCATACACTTAAAGCACATGTCTTTTCTCAAAGAATCCTAGGAATCGTAGTTTCTCCCTCACAAAGCTACAGTTCCCAGCACCCTAAGCAAACTACAGTTCCCATGTTTCCATGGAGGAATCCATCCATTTTAAATGTGCTTTCAGAGTATGTTGTGGATGTGATGTTAGCTGTTTTAGGGAAGCAGCTTTAGCCTCTACCTCCATCTGCAGTATGGGGAATAAGACTGGTCTACCACAATCTCTATGACCACTGTAATGACTGACTGACAAAAAGGAAATAAAAGATGCAGAAGGGAAATTTGATTTATGTTTGAACTTAGGGTTTTTTTTTTAACTTAGTGGCCCAACACATGTTTTGTATGCAGAAAGTCCCAGGTCCAGTCTCTGGCATCTCTAGTCAAATAAATGAGGGGCAGCAGAAAATGGGAAAGACCTTTCTCTGCCCGAGACCCTGAAGAGCCATTGGCCAGCCACAATAAACAATACAGGACTAGACAGAAAAATAGCCTGACCTGAGAGCAGCTTCCTTTGTTTAATCAGTAACAGCTTTTGTTTATGGTTTGTGCGATTGTCAAGGCTCTTTTGTACTCTAGTTCATCTGTAACTGAAGTCTGCTTCTTTCAGGAGTACATTAGCCTAATAGATTAGACGGCAACATGGAAGCATCTAACCTTATCTAAGCCCCTCCTTCTCCACTACCCAGTTACAACATTAGTGCATAAACATCTCCTCCCTGTTGTCATTCCCCCTGCCTGTTCTCGCCTCCCCAAACACAAGGCCTTTGAGCTCTGCCCCTTCCATTTAAACTGTGTTTCCCTACTTAATGACATACACTAATGTGTGTTAACAGATGTCTGAGGGGAAATTAGCTGCGGTGTCCAGATCAATTAGAGTTGAGTTGCTGTGCAGAAACAATTGCTCAATAGGCTGTGGAGGCTTCGGAAGCGGGTGGGTGGGAGGAGGACCGGTGGCATTTTTTTCCCTTTACAAAGGTGAAATTGTGCTGGCCCAGCTTGAGCCTGCCTGCTCCTGTGAACTCTAGCTCCAAACAACCCTCCTCTTTATTTAATGGATTCTGATCTCTCTACTAGATGGAGACAGCTCCGACTGCTGCAGGCAGCTAGCAGCAGCAGCACAATGGTGAATGCAAGGTAGCTATGCTCTGTCGCAGAGGAACTTTGTAGGGCCAAATTGCACCTTAACATGGGAAACCCATGCAGACACTTTTCTTTTCTTTTCCTTTTAAGGCAGCCATGATGGCTTCCAAATCTGATCTGATGTTGGGGAAAGCAATCTGTAACTCTCTTCCATATAATCTTTTCCCATTCACAAGTATCCCTCTCTCTTCAAGTTGCAGTTTGGACCCTCTGGAGGGAAATGCAAGAATTGCTCCAGGAAGATTTCTGTGATGGCCCTGTATAGGTTTTGCTACAAGTGTGAAGGAGAGAATTTCAATGTTCTTTTGGGTCTTGGTTCTCTTTTCTTTTTTCCTCCACACAGTGGTATTAGAGACTGCAACCCTGTACACCAGGGATGAGGAACCTGTGAGCCTCCAGATGTTACTGGACCACAGTTCCCAACATCCTTAGCTACTGGCTGGAGCTTATGAAAGTTGTAGTGCAACAACATCCAGTCACTGGTTCTTCATTCCTGTGATCCACTGTAGTGCCCTCCCAATGTTATGCAAGTTGGTGCCTTCCACGTATCATGTTGGAGTAAAATTTCCATCACCCCTAAACAGAATGGGCAGGCCAGGGGCGATGGCAGTTGTAGCATGACAACATCTAGAGGTCACCATATTGATTACCCCTGCTAATACACTTACCCAGGAGAAAATGCCATTGAACTCAATAGAGATTGCTTCATACACAGAGAGAAAAAACAGTGCCAAATAGTATAGGTACATTTCAAAAAGGTTTAGTTCCTTTTTACAGGGACTGTTCTGAAAACAACCATACAAACATTTTATATATTATGCAATTAATCTTCCAGACATTTTTAGAGTAATTGCTTCATCTAAATTAAATGAGGATGAGGTAATTATGCTAAAAAAAAATATCTGTTTGAGAATTTGTGTTGTTTTTAAATCAATTTTTAAAAGCGGAAGATTAATTGCTTAATGTATAAAATGTCCGTACGGTGGTTTTTAGAATAGTCCCCGAAGAAGAGAGAAAGAATTTTCTTTCCAGAATGTGCAGGTATGTTTTCTCTTGATTTTATAATGGTCAGTGTGCCTCTTCTGTGTGGTTCCTTCCTTCTCAATAGACATGCACAGTATTGCAGTACACCTTTCATATGATGACACAGGAACACTGCCTGTACTGAAATACAGATTGCACCAGTTCCATGCTGGAGAAATACCAGCAAATACAGCTGGTGCAGACAAACACTTATGTGCCCAGCTTCTTTTAAGTATCTGTGGGGAGTGAAATGCCCTTCTAATATTTCTAGTCACCCATTTGCTAAACTAGCACATTTAAATGCTTTTTGAACCAAAATTCCACCAGGTTCTTTATAGTTTTATTGATTTTCTGCACTGAATTGTTATTGTTGTTGTTAGTTCCAGGCACCCAGTTCAGCAAACCAAGTCCAAAACCAAGTTTAAGTACACAGATGGTTTTGCTGATGTTAACAACCTGATACTTCTACCTGAAGCATCTGTTGCCTTCCACTGCTGGTCTTTTCAATTTTTCTTTCTGCTGATACACTTGTTTCCAGTATATGTCCAGAGTCCATATATGACCTCTGGGGCAATTATGTGAAACTCATGGGCACTTCTGAGAAGACTGAGCAGGTCAACTGATGCTTATTTGTGCTAAGCATCTAGCCCTCATACTTGTGAAGGGAAGTCATTTAACATTCTGTGATGTTCCAGAGTAAAATTATCAAATAGTATGTGCAACATGTCCACCATGATTATGCACATGCATGTGAAAATTATGTTACTTAGCAGTAACTAAATATAAAAATGCCATTCCTGTCATGTTGCCAGTACTAATAAGCTGCCTGTCACTTTTACTAAGTTTAAGATTTCACAAGGATTTCCTGTGTAAGTTTCTTAGTTTTCCAGATTTATATTCCTGAGGAATTAATAACAGTTCATTTTGCAAAGGAGATAGTGGAGAATGTACAGATGAAATGATTCAGCCAAGGTCAATTAAGACAACTGTGTCAAAATTCCAGTCATCCGACAATGTCTATTCTGTTTGCAATTTCAAGGCCATTTCCCACATTACTTTTTAAAGAGATTTGGATATGTAATATTGCAAAAGTAGTGTGAATATTTATTTTTGAAAGTAAGCATAGGAGGTTTCCAGAATTAGTTCTGGAGTTTGCACACTTTCTGTACTTGAATGAACATTACAGATCCTAAATCATATTTTCATGTATGTGGACTCTCAAGAGTACACCAATGTGTTTTAAATGTAATGGAAAGTAGTCTTCTGGCATCTCTCTCTTTCTCTTTCTCGTTTGCACTCTCTCTCTCTCTCTCTCTCTCTCTCACACACACACACACACACACACACACAGAGAGAGAGAGAGAGAGAGACTGCATTATCACACATTTTTCAAGATGCAGCCTATTTTAAATTTCAATGTCAGTGTTCCTAATCTCTCCAGGCACTCCAGTATGAACTTCAGTATAATTTCAAGTAGGTTGTGATTAACATACCACGTCTCTTGGCCCTCTCTGCCCCATCCTCCTTGTCATCACCCCAACTCTACATTGTGTTCCACACCCATTTGTGCACCCATTGGAATGTGGAGAGATGGGGTATGAACATGCAAGCTTAGCACTAGACTCTTGTCAGATCAGCTTCCAAGCCACATTTATCAAAATTACACCACAGTCCTTTGCAGAGGCAGATATTAATAGTGTTCATTTGAAACCAAGAGTGTTACTAATGCTTTTTCCTGTGTGCTAAATCAGAGGAAACAAGAATTATCTAAACAAATGCACCAAGAGAAAGACTGTTGAGATTAGTCAACAAGACAGGTAAAATCTGAGGGTGGTGATTACTTCACCAGGCAAAAAAATATAAAGGAAACATATATTAGGCTTAGTTTCAGAAAAGAGGCAAACTCACTCTCTCTCTCTCTCTCCATATATATATATATATATATATATATATATATATATATATATATAGCAGCGTAATTTCTATAGGGCACCCATGATGGCTTTTCTCATCACTGTAGTAATTCCATCAACATAATGGAAAATAAAATGTTGAAAGGAGACGCACCTTAAATTGTGTATTGAAGATTTGATGTTTTGGATGCATTTAATTCAGCAGGACACCTAAGGTTAGTCAGTTAATTGCAATATGATCTTGCACTTTCTTCATGACAACTCCACCTCAAACTATCTCTAGCACCTCTTCCAACAGTGGTATCAACCACCACCCTTGGCCAGCTGCTTACTTGTCAGGAACGAAAGCTTCTTCACTTACTACCAATGTTATCTATAGTGGTGAATTTCCTGCATTGACATGGTGTTGCAATTGATGACCTTTGAGGTCTTTCCAAGTTTAGGATTCTGTGATCTAGCAATGGTACTTTCCTTGCTTCCTACAACAAATATCCCCACATCTACTCCCAGTCTTGCAATCAATATGAATGTAAAGATTTGCCATATGGAGTAAAAAGTAGCCTAAAATATTAATATCATCGTTCACCAAACTTAGACTCCTCTCTCTTGTACTCTCTTGTATAAGATGATATAGAATCTTTCTTCCATAGCTGCAGTCCTATTGTAGAAGACATAGCCAATCAGCAACTTCCAGCATAGTGCAATGCCCCTGTGATGCTCCCAGCTTTCTTTCATGGACTTGGTTTGCATGACACATGAAGCCATACTTTGGCTTACCAAGACACTGCAGGCAGGCAGACTCCTGGAAAGGAACTTGCAGTCACTTTGTTCCTCCCAGGTCCTTTGTAAACTCACATATGCTGCATGCATGTTAGGGATAAGGAATAGTTGTTATGCAGATGAAGGTATACACTGCATCCCCATTGACGAGGGAGGAAGGGCAGATTCAAAGATTAACTCCAGGTCAGTACTGGATACAGGTGCACGTGATCAAACCAAGTGATGGGGAAATTGATCTGTTGGACCAATCTCAAACCATTTGATGCAAATTCACAGTTCTCAACATACTCCACAGAATGTATGAGGATGCACCTTCCCATCCATCTCTCATTCTGAATGTAAACATGTATGTATCCGAATATAGTGTTTATTCCGCCAGATGTTTCCCTCCCAAACAACCCCAGACACGGTACTAGTCTTGTATAATGTATTTTGTACGTGAGCATCTCTGAATTAGAGTCAAACCCTGATCACTTTTGGTCTGGCCATAGTTCCCCATGGTCAGACCCTATAGCTCATGTTCTTTCATTATTATTCTCTGTCCTTTCAAGGTGTTTTCTGCCTCTCCACCACACCAATACATTCACTCCTAAATCCCTTATTCAACCCCCCAAAAAAGGGTTTTTTTAAAAAAAGAAATAAGGAGAAATTGCATGTGCATGTGTGAATTTCAACATATTCGATAATTTAACCCAATCACAAAATTTGGATTTTCTCATTGCAGAGTTTGTAGCATTAATACAGAAATCTGATTATGATCTGTAGTGAGGGGTTAGATTTGTGCCTGGGAAGCAGGGATTCAGAAAAGGAGCAGGGATTATTGTAGATAGCATCCTCCACATGAGCTCAAAGTTTAATGATGTGGCAAACTGGGCTAATACGAACACTTTGTGTATAAAAAGGATAGAAAGCAGAATTTATAATGCTTCAGCACACAGCCCACTGTTACAAAACTGCATTCAACCCTAGCAGTCACAAACTTTAAAGTGGGACAGGAGCATGTATGAAAGAATTCATAGAGGGATCAGAACATGCCCTGAGGTGGAGAGCAAGCCTTGTGATGTAAGATTCAAAGCTGGAAAGTCCCTTTATCCCTATACATCAGTGTTTCTCAGACTTGGGTCCCCAGCTGTTGTTGGACTACATCTCCTGTCACCCCTGACCCTGCTGTAGTCCAACAACATCTGGGGACCCAAATCTGAGAAACACTGCTATACATATACACATAGGCAACATGCCCAATCTTAGGAAGTTGCAGACATAAAAATAACAAGATCCACTGGAAAATAATATTCTAGCTCACAGTTAATGGAATTTGCCATCTAGCACAATCCTCAAAATGTACTAAGGTACTAGCTTATGAAGCAAACTATAATGTGCCAAAATGGGGGCTAGGATTCATCACAATACATATGCTATATATCTCTGGTATATTTGAGCATGTGAACTACAGTGTCCAAGAAAAAAATGTGCCAGACTGCACCAGGACAACTGCCCTATTGTGATTTAAAGTTTATGCAAAACCAGTTACTGCACCCAACTCCTTTAGCAATGTCTAGTCAGATCTGGAGGGTAGCTGAGGAAAGCTAATTGGAGAGAAGGGTCTCCCTTGAGTGGAGAGCTGCCTAGAGATAAAGATGGGCAGCCTGCCATCAAGAAAGCCCCCCAAAACTGGCTTCTTATTGATTGTCTCAGGAGAGAAATTTATTTATTCATTAGTCCACTGTGAATGTCCAAGGCTTGAGTACTCTACATCTTTTGCTGATCCCAACCCCCATCTGCCAAACAATATGAAATGACTTGGATCTTCATGTCAGTCCCAATTGTCAGTTAAGCACCAGGAACAGCAGTGATTGAAATGGTATCTGTCACATCTAGTATTCTGAGAGTGACTGCAAATTATAATTTTGTATGCAACATAGTGAGGCAGAATTAACCACATCCCTGAAACCGATTGTAAATCAAGGGTGCTGCCATGACCCATGACCAAGACAGACTCGGACAGCTGCTTTGAGAAGCAGGGTGTGTGTGTGTGTGTGTGTGTGTGTGTGTGTGTGTGTGTGTGTGTTTGTGTTTGTCATCTCTTAGCTATCCTGTAAAACTTGTCACTGGAGAACAAATATCTGCAGAGCCTGAAGAGAGAGCAGAATCACAACCTCACCTCATACTTCTAGAATTGCTTCTCTTGCAGCACTCTCAGATGTGCCAGTGAATGTCCTCAAAATACCCCTCTGGTACCATGCTATTCTTTTTTGCGCTATTTCCAAACTCAGTATTGCTGATGCAGTATCAATTTCCCCCGCTGTTTTCTGGCCTAACTGCATTCAGCTCCCCTGCAATCTGTCCATGGTCCTGAGCTGCTGTTTGAGATTCTAACTTTTGAACCTCTTTTTCAGTTCTGTTTTTCCCCATTAGATACATTAGTCCATTAGGTCCAGTCGTGGCCGACTTTGGGGTTGCGGCGCTCATTTCACTTTATTGGCCGAGGGAGCCAACGTACAGCTTCTGGGTCATGTGGCCAGCATGACTAAGCTGCTTCTGGCAAACCAGAGCAGCACACGGAAACGCCATTTGCCTTCCCGTCGGAGCGGTACCTATTTATCTACTTATACTTTGACGTGCTTTCGAACTGCTAGGTTGGCAGGAGCAGGGACTGAGCAACAGGAGCTCACCCCTTCGTGGGGATTCGAACTGCTGACCTTCTGATTGGCAAGTCCTAGGCTCTGTGGTTTAACCCACAGCGCCACCCACGTCCGGAATACAGATAGACCATCCCTATTGGGCAATCTGACTGAGGCTCATGTGAGCCTAACAACACCTGGAGGGCACTACGTTGGCTACTACTGCTTTAAAACCACATATAAGCTGTTTGTAGATAGCCTTTTAGAGAGTGAGATCAGGTCCAATGCATGCGTGCGCAGATACACACTGAGCATTTTTTTGGTGTGTGTATGTGTATAATAGATGATATATATGTCAGGCTTTTAAAAGCTATTATGAACCCTACTGATAGCATAAAGTTTTAAAGCTTAGACTCAACCTTTTGGGAATGTAGTTGTCAATCTGGATCCTGGGGAGTTGCTATTTTAGCACTGATGAAGTGCCTATCCTTTCAGCACAGTGTGCTGTTTCCAATTTATAATATCCTACTTAGGACTCAGCTAGAAATTTCCAGGGGCTATTTTGACCAACCAAACTTGGATGGGGAGAGAGACCAAGAAACTCCCTGCTGAGCAGTTTCTCAGGAGCCGAGAATTTAATTGGAAAGTGAATAGGGAAGGTCATAACGGCAGCAGCTGTGGGCAAGGAGGGCAAGGGTGGTGCTAATAAATATAATGTCCTTCATCTGGGGAGAGAAAATAAATTGCAAAGATAGAGGGCAGGCTGGGGGGCATGACACCAAGCTCCCCCCTGCATTAGCACTAATAACTTTACTTTGTTTTTTCATTCGCCTGTCCTGCTAAAAAGCTTCAGGGTTGACCAAGTCATTTCAGGTTACTGGTACTGATGCAGGAACTGGACAGCAATTGGTCTTCCAGAAATCCTACTACCAAATGGTCCACACCAACCATATACAGCCTATGGGATGAATCAGTGTGCTTAAAATGCGAAACTAACACACACACATCAAGCAGGGAGAAGCTCCATTTGTGAGATTTCCTAAAATACAGAAGAGTGCAGCTTCAACCACCATGCTTCCTGTAGAAGCAGCCAGAAATTTCATCCCAAAATTCTTCTTCCGTTCCTAGTACCAGGCATGGATTTTTACTTCTATGGAAACCCAGGCAAGAATTCGTAGGAGTTCTGAGCTATTCTACATTTCCCCCAAGAGCCATTTATGAACCTAAGATAGTAATACTTGGAATTTGTTGAACTGAATGTTCAAATCTCAAAAAAGGGTTTTCTGCATGTGTTGTTCTGCTTATGTTTGCCAGTCAGGAAGGTTCTTCTTTAGGGCAAAATTGTAGGATGAAGACTGAAAGTGATCTGCTTAATGAGACATCCATAGAGGGCTGCTTTGGCCCTCACTCTCTTCTTTTTCCTGCCACATTGTTTGGATGTCTGCTGCTTCTTTAAGTTGCGCAGCCAGCTGTTTGTGTTTCCCCTGATCTTTCTTTCATTTCTACCACACCATTCCCACGGGTGGGGGAAGCTGGAACTGCAAAAGTTGTGAGGTTCTTTTGCATACAATGTGTGAAATTCAGAGAAAGGTTAAGTGCACCAAAGCCCCATTGAAATCAGCAACAGTTAACTGCTTCATTGTGTATTTGATTTTGATGGAACTTGAACTTTATTTATTTATTTATTTATTTATTTATTTAGCATTGCACTCAAAGCTCTTGCCTTATTTATCATGGAAGTCATGAACAGTTGCTCTGGATTAGGTATGAACTTCTTTTACGATGCAGTGGAAGGCATGCAGGACAGAATGTTCTGAAGACCACGTTCCACTTGTCCAATCAGAAGGGGGCCAGGCTTGTGCAACCATCTGTTCAAGACACTTATTTCATGCTTTCCCCAAAATTACAGATTGCTGCTTTTCCTTAGCGTGAATCAAACTGAAAGGATTGGATTAAACAACTTGAGTTTGCTTTTCTGTATGCATTCAGGGGCGGTTAGCCTCGGAAATTATATCCTGTGGGAGTTTTGTAAAACCCCTGCATTCTTCTTGTTCCATTTTTGAAGCTAGCTTTGTTTATGAAATGGCTATTATTTCATACAAATACTAGTGAGATTGCGCCAAAGTCTCATTATCTCTATTCCATCTCCATACTAGCAACGGAAGTAAGTCTGTATGCTCAGAAGAAAATATTGATTTGCTTCTGTGACTGCATAGACCCCTTAGCAGCATCTATTGTGGAGGATGCAGATGTTTCTTCTCAGCATCTGTCACCGGTGTGCCTTGGCACTGTCATCCCTCTTCTTCCTTGCTTATATGCAGAAGGGATTGCTTTTCTTCATGATATTTTTCACCAGTTTGGCAGGGTGACAGTGTTTTTGCTCCTTCGGATTAGAGATACCTGCACTAAATTGGTCAGTTGCCTGAGGTCCTTGGAGATCACTGGAACCAAACCTTTGACAAGCTGTAGAAGCCTGCTCTATTTATGAAGCTTTCCAAGCCAAATGTCATCAATTTGATGGGCCTCTGGGAGTTTGCAAACTCCACAGCAGGCTCATTTCTGGAGGGAGAGATCTCTGATGTGTCTGCTCCCTGTCCACTGAGATATAAAATGCTTCCAGAGATGGTTGAGAAGGGACAGTAACAGTCCTCATTTTGTGTGCATCCAGGTAGAACAAAACCATTCATGCAGAATCGTGCCACGTTTTATTCTCCCTTGACCCTCTTTCATTTTTGTTATCTTGTGGCATCAGCTTTAATGTTTACAAGAGATCAGACTTTAGCTTTGTTCACCTCCGTGATAAAAGAGGAAGCTTAGAATTGAAGGAAGAAGGAAAAATAACCAACTTTTTGAGTCGTGCAATGCAAAAGGTAGCTGTAGCTCAGAGTGCAACATGTCTGCAAGGGAATAGTGCAGCGCACTGTGGATGAATGTTGAGAGCTGAAGGGAAGCAATTGAAAAGTGAACTTCTCCCTAGAAATAGACTGGCCACTCAAAACAAATTGCCAACTTGCCTTCGGGTGAGGAAGCACACCTGCCAATCCCACTATAGCCAATTTAATGCTGTAACTTTAACAAGCCACATTCAGTACCATGGGCTCAAACTTCTCTTGGCAAGCTGAAATCAGCAGGTCATTTCCACCTACAGCACATGGTGCTGAAGCAAGAGGAGACAGCTGAGGCTTGTTACTGGAGCAGAAGGCAAATCTCAAATGAATGTCGCTTGTCTAGGGTTATCTATTCTCTTGGATAGACACTAAAAATGTCTGTTGCATTTCCTGTTTCTGTATCACAAACGAAAATTTGCATTGGCTACTGTCCATTTAATTTTAAAGATAGCTCACTTCCAGTTAGGGATGAGGGATAAGTTTGATTTTCTTTGCATTTTAATGAAAAACTATCAAATTCACACTTCTCAGACCAATAGGCAAAGCAAAACACAGTTACCCTTTTTAATTCACACTTCTCTGAATTTTGCAATGCAGTTCTCCGACCATACATTGTGTACAGAAATGCATATATTATGCATTCAAATGCCCGTATTGGTGAAAATAGTATATCAAATGCATTATAATAGGTTAAATTGCTTTTTAAAATGTTTATGTTAGTCATAACTGCATACAAAAATGCAAATATTATGATAAATTTGCACTAAAATGCTGATAAATTTTCATGATTTTTTTTTTATGTTGCAGAAATGTGGATAATTGAATTTAATATTTAGAAACTGAGAAATCAGAATTGGAAGATTTAACCTCTCCTTCCAGTTTTTAATCTTACATACACAACATTCATGAGTGAAAAATGATACAACAATGGCTTAGACTTGTGGTAGTCAACCTGTGTCTAGGTTGCACCACTTCAGATCTCAAGGGCCTAGCTGGATTGACTCCCCTTATTATGGCAATTAGGAAAGTAGCATATCAAGGAGAAGACAAGGATAGATTCTTTATTCCTGACAATTAGTTTTTTGTGGGATAGTAAATGGAGGAATATGCAATCAGGCCCTACCTGACATGATACAGTCTGGACACAGATTTACTCCCTCACTGAACTGGTATGCAAAATCACAATTAACTGTGAAATAAGTGGAAAATTTAATAGCAGGTGATGCAAGGACAACATGCTTGACATATAAACAGTATTTGGTCCACAAGGAGCTGAGATTTTAACATTATTATAAACATATTTTCAGAGTAGTACCAGTAACATAAAAGACTGAGTTTGAGATTAAATTGTGTAAAATATTTTTGCCTCGCATGTCTTGAATCAGAAAGTAACTTTAATAGGACAATTCTCTCCTTCTTGCATCAGTTTCTAAGAAACTAAGAGTAACAAAAAATAATTTGGAGTATTCTTTGTAACATTTAAAATGCAGTGATTAAGCTGATAAATTTGATGTGATTTCTGTGAGTGAGAGAATCTAAATTTGGTTGTTTGGTTGAATCTTTCTAGAATTAAAAATTTACCATGTTTTTGATAACTTCTTTATATGCCTCCCACAAACCAAAAGCATTAATTGTTCATAAAATATATATACATATTTACATTGTGTGTGTGTGTGTATTTATCCGGACTCTATAAGTTAATTGATGCCAACAGACTTTCCAAGTCAGAACTTAGTAAACATAAGGACTTTAAATTCATTCTTATGAGTTCTAATTTAGCAATATTAATTTGGGTTTGCATCAGCCACAGTTAATCACTTTAATGTTCTATTAACATAAAACATAGTATAAACAAATATGTTATGATTTATTTATTTTAATTGTACAAATAAGTATAAGCGGTTTTAAAAATGCCTTCGGCCACAGTCCCATGGATACTTACTTAGGAGTAAATCCCACTAACTCCAATGTATAGGATTGTGTTATATATTGGTTTGAACCATGCCCCTATTGCCCCACAGGTGCAATTTGTTCACTTGTGAACAAATTGTCAGTCACAAGCTTAACACGGGTTAAACTGGACATGATGGTAACATGGTTAAAGCATGGGACTAGGACTCCTTTCTCAACCATAAAGGTCATTACATTACCTTGGGAGTTACTGTCAGCCTAAACCAGCCTCCCCCAGCCTGATGCTAGCTGGAGCTGATAGGACTTGCAGAACAAAACATCTGGAAGTTCCTGTTAACTGCAGGAAGAAAGGCAAGCAGTCTAGCCCGCAGGTGTATGGGATGTTAGGAGAGAGAGGGTACATCTGGTAAGGTACATGTCTTGCTCCTTTTGTAGTAGTTTGTCCACCTTTTTCCCCACCCTGCACACAGCTTTCACCTGTGGCTCCTAGAAGCTATCAACAATGGCCACACCTGGGAAATGCCTTCAACTGGCCAGCTAAACCAGTTGAGGGTAGCTGATGGGTCTCAAACCCTCAGCAAGTTAGGGACTTCCCCTGCATGTGAAGACAGGCTCCAATGGATTGAATGGGCAAGACCAATAGTGGGTCAAGATGTTAGTTTTTGCATATGCTGTAGGGGGAAGTGATGGGCAGATGGGGCTCATCAACCTAGGAAGGCAGCCCATCCAGGAGAGGAAAAACTGTGATCCTAAACCTCCACTGCATTGTGGTATATCTTTCAGAGAAGAAAAGGTTAAGGAGTAAATCCTACACAAATCCAGAGTGGAATCCCTAAGATGGTTGGATGGAGCCTTATATGCCTCCTTCCGGCAACTCCTGCAGCCAGACTGGTGCTAAACATACTGCTCTGCTTTGCTTTGGACCACATCATGGAGGCCGAGAGGCAGGGCTTGTCGTCTGGGCAGCCCAGGATCTCCATATAGGTACATTGCCCAGGCTTGTGCCGCAGGGATATCACTCTGGTGCTGCTAACACAGTGATTTGACTCCATTGAGACAGACAGATGCCAAGCAAGTCCAGCCCTACCCTCTGTTGTTAATAGCAGCTTTGGAGGAATTTATACTCCAAGCACCATGGTCCTGATTTGAATTTGGTGCCTCTGTGTCCACTTTCAGTAAAAGAAAAAGTCAATGGGAGAGTCAGGCAATGAATATCCCCCATCACTTTAGGTTTTGCCCTGACTTCACTTGTGCAAGTTATAATGTTTGGGCATTCCACCACCTCTCTCATTCAAAACAGGCTAGCTTATGTTGCAGAGTTCTTGCAAGCAGGCATTACTGAAGTTGTGTTCTTGAACATTTTCAACATGCTACAGAAATTGTTAAACATTACTCCTAAGTGCTGTGTCTCAATCGCATAGGGATTTTTTCCCCCTCAAGAGACAGAGGGACAGTGCAAGCCCAGTGAGTAGCAGGAGCTCATGTGGATTTTGGAGCTACTCTTGAGTTGCTGCTAGGATGAAACAAGGCTTTGCGGGATTTGCTGTAGTAAGTTATTTCCAAGTTTCGCTGCAGCAAGCAACACAAGGCTTCATCGCTCTTCGCCCACATGTCGAGTGCAGGATAACACATTAGCTGCAGCGGCACACACTGCTGTTAATGCTGCCGGAGCTCCATAGCACTGAACTGCCTGTGTTTGAGTGACCTCACTGCCCCCCCCCCAAATATTCCAGAGGAACTCAGTTAATGGCAGGCACCACCATTAGGAAATTTGGGGTGCAATAAATAAAGTAAATTAATGTACTCTTTCTCTAATCTCTCCTCATTCATTCGCACATCAGCTCTTGTCAGCCTTTTCCTCCTGTGTGCAATATTTTTATTTGTTTTCCCCTCATAAAAACTAAAAGGCCTCGGAGGAAAAGAAATGAAAGATAAGCTTAGGTGAATACACTGCTGATTGCTTGTAATTGCAACCTGCGGTTTTGTGAGGAACGCACCGAGCGTTGACAACACACAAGAGAAGGATTAGCAACTAATAATAATAATAATAATAATCCCTCTCCAAACAGGGTTGTTCACATGCAGGGGAAGATTCCAACTATGGCTAAGGGTAGGTTTGGAAATCTTCATTGCTATAGTTAAATCAGCCTTCCTCAACCTGGTATGCGTCAAATGTTTTGGACTACAGTTCTCATCATTCTTGACCATTGTCCTTGCTCGCTGGGGCTGATGGGAATTGGGAGTATGGAGGCTATGAGGCTGTGGAAGGATGAGATTTTTTTCATGCTCAACTGTTGGTTTGGCTCTGCCTTTAATAAAAAGTAGGCGAGTTTGCCATAAACCAAATCTATCTCTGCAACTTAATTTTGGGTTATAATTTTACACACACACACACACACACACCAGAAAATGATCTTTTTTAAAAAAAATATTATGAGAAAGATATGCTAGTATTAATGTTATAGGACTTTGGGGTTTTTTTAGTGTATTGCCTTGGCTATTCCCAGGTGAAGAATAGGGAGCTATTCCCTTAGAATGAAAGGATACAGCATTTGGCCCCTTTTCTTTTATAGAAAATGTATAACATTATGCATGACATTGAGAAAGTGGATATAGAAAGGTTTTTATGCCTCTCTTATAATATGTGGGCATTCAGTGAAGCTGAATTTAGGATGGATGAAAGAAAACACTTCTTCACACAGTGTGTAGTTGATCTATGGAATTTGCTCCTCTTTGCTTCCTTTTCTGTCTTTTGAAGATGCTGTTCTGAAAATGGTGTCAGAGGTTGCTAGATGTGCAATAGCAGTCAAATCTCTGAGTTTAGGGGTGGGTGTATCTCGTCTCTACAGCACATGCATGAGCATGAAGATGTTTGTGAAGTGCATTGTATGGTGTTGTTTTGCACACTGCTGAACTACAGGACCATGACCTTAGCACATTTGCAACTGAAAGGACAAATGCCTTCTTGTATTTTAAAAAACAGTTCAGGACAGGCTGTTGTTGCACAAAGAAATACAGCAAGAGGGGTTGGATGAGGCGTGTTGATTGTTGCTCCCATTGAAGTCAAATAGCTTTCCATATTGATTTCAGTGGGATCTAAGTTCAACCCATTTGGGGATAAATCCAAACTTAGTCATGCTCAGAGAAGACCTGTTGAAATCACTGTGACTTGAGTTAGTCATGACTAACTTAAGACTCCTTGATTACATTGGGCCTTTTCTGAGCATGACCAAGTCTAGATCCGACCCACAGTATACAGTCTTCAGGAGCATGGTATGGGAAGGGGGTGGTGATGTCAGGAAATGATCTTTGCTATCAGAATGGAGGTAGCAGAAGCATGTCCATATTGTCAGCTGAGAAGTGTTGGAGGGGTGAAACATGTGTTGCCCTTATAGATAGTGAGAAAATAAGTAATAGACTTTGTATGCTAGTGGGAGGCTATGTCTGGAAGGCTGGTTGAAAGTGTGATCTGACAATAGTGTAAATCTCACCTTAGCCATAAAATATTAAGAGGCTTTAGCCAAACTGCTGTTCTCCCATCCATAGCACTCCACCTGCAATAGAGGAGGTTGCCTACATTAAAGGAATTTTTTAGAGATAATTCAGGTGGATTTTTCAAACACTTGAAATATACTCTATAAATCCTAAATCTTATTACCCATAAACACACCACTGATCCGAACCTTAAGGGAAGGGCCATAGCTCGCTTGGCGCCTTCATGACATATATTTAGGTGCCATATCAAAACGTTTCTCTTTAACTAGCCGTTCGGCAGATTAACATTCTATGACTTTTTAAATGTGGGCAGGGGTGATAATTGGTTTGTTTTGGCTTTATTATGTATTTTGTGTTCTCGTTTTGTATTTTTACATTGTGAACCGCCCTGTGATTTTTCAGATGAATGGCAGCATACAATTTTTAATAATAATAATGTAATAATAATTAATAGCGGCTCAGTGGAAGAGTGTCTACCAGAAGCTTTCTGGTTCAGTCCCGGGCATTTCTAGGTAGAGCTTCACATTCCCTCTGCCTGAAATGATGGAGAGTCACTCCCAGTCCATGTAAACAATAGTGAGCTAGATGGACCAGTGGTCTGCCTCTGTATAAGGCAGCTTCCTATGTTCCTATGTTAAGCTTGCCACTTTGTCATTACAGCACCAATGATTTGCTGACACCACAGGCCAGACAGCAGTTTGCGGCTCTGAGCTATGAGCCAGTGATAGCCTCATTACAACAACTGCACTGTCAGGAATACCATGCCACTGAAATGGCACGGTGGTATCATACAAAGGGACAGTGGTGTGTACTGGGAGGACACAAATCCTGAAATTTAACGTATCCTACTTATGCAAGGGATTAAGTATGGGGTTTATTTCAGCAATATATTTTAGTAATGTGTTTTTATTAGTTCCCCCTACACTGTTATATATATGCTGTATAAGTTATATAAAGGCCTTGTAAAATGCTTATATGGCAGTGTTTGAAAATTGTTGCCTGCTATAAATCAAAATGAATGAATACGTAAATAAGGTGTGCATTCTCAGGTGTGCCTAAGGTCCTCTGGGCCATAAGAAATGTCAGTGATTGGTGATGGAACCCCTTGCATTTCGCCCTTACCCCCAGAGTCCTCACCTCATGATTGTGAAGCATATAGCACTCAGGAAGAAACTTAACAAAAAAGTCTCCCATTGTGTTTCTGTCACCAGGTTTCAATCCACAGAAGCATTTCCTGGCTTGAATTATCATTTCCAAGCAAGTGTTTACTGACACTGTGTTTTCCCTTTGACCATTATTTTTGCAATTCAGTTCACAAACCATGTGTGCTGATATACATTCAGTATCATGGGCCTGCATCATAAGAACTTAGGGTATTAAATCTGTATCTCCCCACCATAATAAATGCATCTTAATGTCAAAGGGCTTCAGAAAAGAAGGGAAGATTACATTTCTTTGAAACAAGTAATTGGTGCCCCAGCAAGGCAAAGCCGAACAGAGGTTTCCTCAGCGGTTTTGTTCTTCTTATTGTTTTAAATGGTTTGTTGCGTTTCAGCAGGTATACAGGATGTTAAATGTTAAAAGCATAACTTTCCCCAAGGCAACTTGACTCATATATTACTGTCATGCAAAAAATTGCATATTGCTTATGCCAAGATATCAGATGAAATCAGCCTACATTTGGACATTTGGATTGCCTTGAAAGAAAAGAAGGGAAAGTAGATTTTCTGCAATAGTAATTAAATATTTTTGACACACACATTTATTAGATCCAGAACATTTACAGCTGCAAACACATTGTGAATCTCACTTCTAGGACTCAACCCCCCCCCCCAGCATACTCCCAAGAAACATGCAATTATCCCAAAGCGAGAGTGCTGTTTGGTTTAGGGAAATTTCTATATTCTACAAAAAGAATGGGTAAAGAACTTAAGCATATTGTCCATTATATACTTTTTTTCATTTCTGACAATTCCAGCTTGCAATGCAGTGCAAATATTTTCAGTAATAATGAGGAGAGAAAAGAGTAAAATGCACATGTTCTAGCCGTGATCTAGGAAATCTTGCCTACTCCAATTTAAACTGAAATAATCTTTTCAATACAAATTTAAAGAATGCTGGGATTATCTTCAAATCACACACACCAGGTAGGATTTCTGTTTACATGGTTGTATGCTGGATAGACAGGGCATTCACACACACACTCCCCTTCATGTGTTGAGAGGGTCATAGTGGGGAGGCAAGTATTATCCGAACTGATCCTATGCAACTCTTACACTCATTACACACTCAAGGTATGGCATGCTTTAAATGAGTGCAACACTGTCAGAGTCTTCTCAATTTTAGCTGCACCCTGGGTAGGCTTGCCATATGTCAGGATGACGTGTCTTGGTTTTCTAGTGTAAAAATGGTGTCGGGGGAATTTTGTCGAGTTGGCAAAATGTCAGGGAAATCCCAGATGTATGGCAATGTGATGGGAAAAGCAGTGAAAACAGCTCTTAAAGCTTAAAATCACTAATTTTGGAGGAAATTTTCCCAAAACAGCTCAACAATATGGGTTTGTTCCCCCCAAAAAGGTATTTTGCTTTTTGAAATATGGCAACCCTAACCCTGGGCCTATATTATTTAAAAACACAAGGAAGACTTGCAAACTTGTATCACGTTTGCTTTCCTCCAGTCTTTCACTTTCTCTTCCTCATTTCTCCCTGACTTGTCAGGTATAATTAGTAGTTGTTGAATGAATTGATCAGCTAATTTCCTCCTCACCCTCGGATGCATTTAATCCATTAGCAGATGATTTGTAGAGACTTGGCTCCCCCCCCCCCCCGGAAAAAAACCCACCACACACACCATTTCCTTGCCTGCGTTTTAACAATAATTATATTTACTAAATCATCACCATTTCCTGATTGCCCACCTCACTATGTTCTTTATTTCCCTTGGAAAAGGCTTTGTGGTATTTTTACCAAGCACTTTTGCATCTCACTTGTTTTAAAAAATCATCTTGAATGTCACCTCTCTTTCATATATTAATGGGCATATCTACTACATAGCAATTTTCTCCTTCTTGATAAAAGCTGTCTAGGACATTAACCCATTCTTACAGTTTATGCAATTATGTATTCCTTGCTTTGCAATTAATTTAGAATACCTTTTTATCCACGTTGACTAGTTTGCCTTATAGATAACTTTGCCCCACATTCAGATCCTCAGAAACCTCCAACTGCAATAAGTGTTGGATAATGTTGTGTGCTATGTTGTGCAGTGGGGTGATTTAGTCTTCTGCAGAGCTGAAGTCTTCTCTTCATAAAGATTAATAAAATGTTTATTTATTTTTAAAGTATCCCAAGCTGCAAGTGGAAGCATAATGATACCAGAATCATATATTGCGGAGTTGGAAGGGACCATGAAGATCATCTAATCCAATCTCTTGCAATGCAGGAATCTTTTACCTAGCCTGTGGCTCAAACCCACAACTTTAAGATTAAGAATCTCATGCTCTACCCTGTTGAACACAGTAATTCAACTTTTCTTTTCTTTTCTTTTTTCTTTTTTTTAAAAAAATATTTTTTATTAACCGACCAATCACATCAAATCAAACCAAATTACATAAATTCCAAACTACAAAGCCAAATTTTAAATTTTTGTTGGGGGTACCCATATTTCAAGTTCTGAAGGGGATCCAATCATCTTCTTGCTGTTGCTTTAATGTCCACAAATCTGTCCATATGATGTTCACAGTGCTATCCAGTCCTTTCTTATTGTTTTCCACATCTCTTCTTGTTATTCTCATATATTTCTCCTTTCTCTTTGTGTCCTCTGATGCTCTCCAAAGCGGGTTAAGACAAATTGTAATCCTGTGTGGATATTTTTATTCATCCAAGAGCCATATGTGAATTCAACTTTTCAGGCTGGCATTGGAGACAGCGGAGAAATTTTCATAGGGGAACAGTTAGGGCCAAAGGCACTAGCTTGCGAGGGGGCATGGGGGTCGATGTCATGCATGTGACATTGTGTGACATTGTGACATCCTGGCGTCATGCACGAAAGCATTGTGCTTCCCTCCCTAAGCTGAGCAGAAGTTTCCCTGGCTTTGAGAAGGAGGTGCCACGGTTTTGACAGGATGCTGGAGCTCTCCTACCTCCTTCCAAAAGCCAGATGGGCTTTGGGGAGATGGTTGGACTGATCTTGGATCCATCAGAGCCTCTCACTCTCCTCCCTTAGCCAGGCAGAAGCTTACTGGGCTTTGGGAAGGAGGCACCAGGGGAACATTTAGGAGACCAGCTTAGTCCCCTGAGTCCAATGACCGCAAGCCACTGGGAAACATCCACATTGAGGGTTGTGTTCTGTGACTTACCCAAGGCAGGAATATATGACTAGCTGATTTGCGTGTGCTTCTCGCTTTAAGCTCCTCCTTCAGTTTAGTTCCAGTCTTCATTGAAGGCAGGTGTATTTCCCCTACTCTTCTTGCTTTACCTTTTGAATTCAGGTTCCTGTTGGATCTAGATCTACTGCTGGGCAGTTTGGTCTAGATCCCCTTGAAGGGGGCCCACATCTGTTATCAGACATCGTAGCTGATGTGGCAGTTGGGAGATAGGTTCTGCAAGACATCCATCCTCATCCATCCATCCTCATACCATCCCTTGCAGCTATACAATTTTCACCCAGTTTATGTAATTCCCTCTAGGTGGATGTGCCCAGTGCCAACCTGAGAATGGAGCAAAGGGCCTTCTAGGGTAGCATAAGGAGACCCCCATTGTCATACCTTATCACACTTCACTCTTTTTACACTGACCTCCTTGATTATTCACTCAACCCATGCCACTTTGCATAATCTACTCCTTTTCCCTTGTGGTGTCTTTTCATTGTTTTCTTCTCGAGATGAAATATCATTTTTGCTTTTGTTTTGTCATGGACAAAATTGAAACGGGAGTTTAAAGGGAAGAGCTATTCTTGACAAATCACATTGTCTAATGTGCATGTCTCCTGATGCCAACCTGGAAGCCCGGTCTACCATAAGTGATCAATGTTCCTTGCTAGCTTTCTTGAAATCATGACGGCACATGAGAATTCTTAAAAGCATCTTCATTCCAAAAATTGTTGTTCAAGTGGCTGAGAAGCCAGTACTCTTGTCTTCTATATCCTACATTGCCTACTGTTCCCCCAACCTCAGCACAGCACAGCACTGCTTGAGCAATCAAGAAGACTGAATAAACAGGAATAGAAATGTATGGGACTATGTGATTTTGTGTGCTGCCATTTCTTAATCTGATATCCTGGCATTTAGAGGGTTAGCTTGGCTTTACTTTGCAGCACTTCCTATTTACCTTTCCTTCCTATTCATCCAAGGAGATGCAGTGTTTAGAAACTGCAAAATATACATACCATACCTTACCAATGATACTATATATGACGCAGGACGTATCACTATGTGGCAATATATGTCCACTCAGCCTTCCTACCTGACAGTGCCTATCTGCCTCAACTTCAAAGGGATGCAAGTAATGGCATGCTTGCGGCCTCTACATTTCTGTTCTTGTGTCTCTTGCTAAGTGGCTTATAATAAACAGTATTCCCCTTGAGAACTGCAAGACATACTTTTCTAAGAGAATTAAATCTTAATGGAAAATTACAGTAATTAGATACGATATCTATGGCTCATGTGGTTTTTTATGTTCCTGAATCAAATTGGAGTACTAATTTACCCTGGAAAATATGCAAATCAGAATTTTGAGGCCATTGAGAACTCGGAATTTAACTTCATTGGTCACTCATGCAGGAAAAATCTGAACTTTGAAAATTAAGGCAGCCATTTTGCCTGAATGGTAGGCTGGGCATTGGGAAAGCATAAAGTGTTCTGGTATCTGTCAAAGTATTATCCGAATAACACATGGCTATAGCCATAGCTGGCACCCGAAGGTTCACCACACTGCTCCAATGAATGAAAAGTTCCAGGGGACTAGCATTAAGAAGTAGGTTCCCTGTCGACGAAGGTCAGTGAAATAGTCTGGGAATTTCATAACAATGTGTTTGAAAATATACAGGCTAGCCATAGACAGAGGTACAGCTTACAGACTGTAACAGAAAGCTGGATTTCTAGGGAGATAGTCTGCACCCTCAGGTGCTTATGGAGCCCAAACTCTTTAGGTTTTCTTCTGTGCCTGATCTAAACTGCAGTCTGTTTTTCTTTTCACAAAACAACACCTTGCCCCTCCCCCTGTGATTTCTGACCATCACCTATCCATGTTAGCTCACATGGAAGCACACCACTTGAACATCATGGACAACAGCACTCCTTTGACAAATCTTGGTATTGCCTCCAGCAACCCACACTATCAGAGTGGTCTGATAGGAAAGAATTCTCATAGGAAATGCCAGAGCTTATTTTCTTGTGCAGTCTGACTATGGGTTGAGATTATTCCCCTCCCAGGGAAGAACCAGTAGACATGTCATATCACATAAACCCAAGCAACTGGGAATCATACTGCAGATGTTGTAAGAGTTCTTGGACTGCTCAAATCTAGCGGAGAGACCTATGTAGCCATTAACTCTCTTCACTGAACACAGGCATTGTGGATATTAATTTGTGTGACTGATATGAGGAAGTAACAATTGGAAATTGAGGTGGAAAGCAAGTATTTGAACACAGTGTTCATTTCCATATACTTTTAAATATGGCAGTGCAGCATAAATACATTCTCTCTCTCTCTCTCTCTCACACACACACACACACACAGAGAGAGAGAGAGAGAGAGAGAGAGCGCACACATAATGGCCTCTAGGTTGCAGGGATGTGAATACAGCATCAAGAAGTTCAGGTATATTGCAGTTCTGGAATTTGTAATTGAATTTTTGCTCTCATTGCTATTGTTTTTTACATCATACAATCTGAAGAAATCCTGGGTTATTACTGATTTGAATATGCAAATTAATTAGCATAGAAACAATATCAGCGTGCTTTCCAAATTTATGAAATTCTTCAAAGGTCTGGGTTTCTTCTGTGGTTCCTTTTACCAGTCAACTCATGGTTCATTTGAGGAATTTTTGTTTGTTCTCAATTTCAGTGCATATATTAGCAAAGTTGTCCCAAAGTTAACAATTTAACATATCAAACCGTATATTATTCTTCACTACATTTTTTGTTCCTCCAGCTTCCCTTTTTACTCCTTCCCTTGCCTCTCTTTGGTTTTTCTTTCACTCTCTGCCTCAAATAGTCTCCCCAAGTGATAGTTAGCTATCTCAAATTCAAGACAAGCTGTCTCTGCTGACAAACACAGACGTCACTCACACTGCTCACCAAAGGGGAAAAGACAATTGGTCTCTACAGCACACATCTGATGGCTCCGTTCTTTTCCATGGTAGGGAAGGAATCTGTCTCCCTTCAAACTTTCTTAGTCCATTTGATTTGCATTGATTATGTGGCCTTGGGGGAATGAAAGGTGAAACAGCAGAAGTTGAGCTCCTCCACTTCATGGGGTACCCTAAAACCCAAAGGGCATATTTGTGATTTCATCATAAAGTTGTAGCAGCCTAAATGAGTTGTACAGTCTAATTCCTTGTGCTAGGTCATCCCCTTGTACACACATACCCAGCAGTACCTCATTTAATCCTGTGTGTCCCTAAACCGCAAATAGATTTGAAGCCTCTGATTTAAAAATAAAAATAAAACCATTATTTCCCTTGAGTAGTTAGGCTTTTTGCTTCTCTTCTCTTATCAAACAAATATTATATATGTTACTCCTCGTTTATTCAAACCTCTGCTTCTGGTGTTGCTGTGCTCCCACTTTAAGGGGGAGCAAATGGGTGGATGTGTTACTCCTGTTCTTATCTATATAACTCTTATGAATATGTCATTTAAAACATTATTGAAAATGTTTGGTTGTAAGTCACTTTGGGTTGCCTTTAGCAAGATAAAGCAACTAACAAATTTAATAAATATTAATAACAATAATATTAAAAGAAGCCCTGTGCTTTGGTATATCTCAGTGATGCTCACCAGTATCTGATCTTGTCATGTCCTTGACCTTGCATGGTAGCAAGCCAAGCCAATAGCTGCAGTACCTTGGAAAGCTCCAAATTCGAAGCCTATCTAAGGACTCGATTAAATAATTTTATAACTTCAGGAGCAGATCACACTCAGAGGCTCTGCACATTCCTTGAGAAGTCCTTAAACAGGCAGTCCTTAGAGCCCAGCGTTCCTTCGCTCTGAAATTTTCTTCCAAGATGATAATGATGATGATGACAATGTATATACAGGCCTTCATCCAAAAACTCTCAGGATGGTTCACAAGATCTCAGGAAAAGATCAGGGGATGTAGGTTGCTTCCTCGGGGTTTACAAGCTCCAGGAGTACAGACCCTTATCAGCGGTCTCTAGCTCAGGAGCCTCTGATCTGATGCTCTCTGACTCAGGCCTGCTCATGATGGTAAGGGTTAGATCACTTTCCAGTAACTCTGCTGTCATTGGTTCAAAGGATCTGGCCTGGCCCTTCTCCTCTGGATCAGAACCTACCCTCCAGATCAGCACTGGGATCCTGACAACCAATTTATCAGAGAAACTAATGTAGGAGATTTTTATCTCCTCTTTCTCCAGACTCATACCTTAGGGGAAACATGTTATTTTGTAAAGAATAGGAACTGAAGCAGACTCTGGTTTGGTTTACACATGCACATACTTCCTTTGGTTTCTTTGCACTTAATGTTTCTTCCTCAAATTTTCCTTGACATGGTAGTACAACACTTGCTATTCATTACATTCAGTATTAATCAAGAAGGAACATTTAGATTTTTTAGGCCAAAAATTGAGATGAAATATTTACTGGTGGGGAATTCTTTTCTCACAACTGATTCTTGCCACCTTCAGCATGGAAGCTCTTAAGTTTCATCTTTTTTTTTATCTGGTTCATATTGATTCCCTTCAAAGCTTTTACTTTTCTGTTATTTTTTACCGTATTGGCCCAAATATAAGCCGCACCCACAAATAAGCCGCACCTTAAAAATCTGGGGGCGGGGAGAAGAAAAGACATTTCCCCATGCTCCTGGGCTGCTTCCTGGAGGGGGCAGAGCGGTGTGGCTCTCTCCCCCAAGAGCAGCCCTGGAGCCGTCAGGGAAAGGAAAGGTCGAAAATATAAGCCGCACTTTAACTTTTCACTGTCAGAATTTGGGGGGAAAGTGTGACATATATTCGGGCCAATACAGTAATTGAAATTACTCTGTGCTTTTCTTTCCTGTTCAGTAACATGGGTTATTCCAACTAATTGGGAATCATGTAATGAAGAGGACGGGATGCAGGTGGCGCTGTGGGTTAAACCACATAGCCTAGGACTTGCCGATCAGAAGGTCAGCGGTTCAAATCCCTGCGACGGGGTGAGCTCCCGTTGCTCAGTCCCTGCTCCTGCCAACCTAGCTGTTCAAAAGCATGTCAAAGTGCAAGTAGATAAATAGGTACCGCTCCAGCGGGAAGGTAAACAGTGTTTCCGTGCGCTGCTCTGGTTCGCCAGAAGTGGCTTAGTCATGCTGGCCACATGACTCGGAAGCTGTACGCCGGCTCCCTCGGCCAGTATAGCAAGATGAGTGCTGCAACCCCAAAGTCGGCCACGACTGGACCTAATGGTCAGGGGTCCCTTTACCTTAATGAAGAGGATGATGTCTCAGTGTCATATAGATTAGACTATATGATGTCATCGCAAAGCCAACTGAGAGTAAGGAACAAGGACTGCATCAGTTCTGTGCATGATCTCAGTTTGTCAGACAACTGATTATCCTCACTACTATGGCTCAATATTTTCTGCTCCATTTGTCACAATCCTTGAAAAAGTGTTACATGGGAAAGGAGCCACTGCAGATACTCTCAAAAAGTTACATAAATTAAAATTTGGCTGATTCTACTTTTTTCAGTTGTTCATTATAATTCCCTTGGCTATTAATGTGCATATATTTTAGTTCAGAATCAAAATGTATCGTGTGTTTTCTAGTCTCAAAGCTATAATACAGAATCATGTGTGATTGTGAGTGTGTTTATCACACACACTGCATCATAGTGGTTGTAGTAGGCTGTACAAACAATATGCTAGCCACCTTAATTGGATCCTGATGCAAAAATATTAATTGAATGACCCAGCAAGGTTACAGGAAGTGGTTTGACGCAAATGGTAAAACATTATGAGAATAAAATACTGAGACAATAAAGAATGCTAATTGCTGTGTTAACTGAACTTACCTGTTGTGTCCTTGACTAGCATTTGGCGAATTTAATTAAACCAATGCATGTTTTGGTAAATTTGCTTGAAATTTCTGCCTACTATTCCACTTTGGTGAAATTGGAAATTTCAACGTGAATTAAGTTTTTAGTTAATTTCAACAAGTGACTTTTGTGCAGAAAATTCCATCTCATATTGTGGCACTAATTCACTTATTATGTGCTTTAATTTCTTGTAAATCCCATAAAGCAGAATTGCAAAGCACCTACCACTACTAAATCAAACTTTTATTGTCTCAATGAATATAATTTCTGTATGCTGAACAGGAAAGGAAAACCAAGACAGCAGATGCTTTGTCGCCATTGTTACTGGAGTTCCATTTTGTATTTTTGCAAAGCTTTAGCCACATGATTGATGCACTGGTTTTGCTCCATTCAGTTTAGCAATCTATGCAATTTTCTACCATCCTGATTGAGTTTGTACCTTTCCTACAGATGGCATTTTCCTTTCTTAACTGTCTCCTGAATTCCTGAGTTACTGTGATGCATACGTCATTGGGAGCTACCCATGTGCATCTGATGGTTTGATTTCTGCCTTGTGCCTTGAGGCAGATGATAATATTAAAAATGTGCAAACTAAATGGCCAGAATTATTCATACTGATGTTCACAGCAAAGTCTCCTATTAAGAAAATAAGAGCCTCGCTGCATCAAACCGAAGGCCTAATTTTTGTCCAGAATTCAGTTCTTTAAAGTGGCATGCTGGCTCTGATCCTGGAGGTAATATAAACCATTATGGCTAGTAGCCATTCATAGGCTTGTACTCCATGAATTTGTCTAATACACTTTTAAAGTCATCTAAGTTGGTAGACATTGCCACATCTTGTGGTAGGAAATTCCTTATGTGCTGCAGGAATAAATATTTATTTTTGTGTGTCCTAAATCTTCCAACATTCAGCTTCAATAGATGACTCTGGGTTTTATGAGAGGCAGAGATAATCTTCACTGCCCCCTTTATTCACACTATATGTATGGCGCTGAACAATAACACAAATGTGCTCCCCATTTTGGCGGCAAGGTGAACCAGATGGGCAATGAAGAGCATGGAGTCACAAAAGATTGACCTATGAAACAGACACCCAGACTACCATTAACGGGCCTAAAACACCTCTTGTTTCAGGAAATTTCCTTTTTTCATACAGCATCACACCTAAATTGTAAAATGCATTTGGCAGTTGGAATGTAGTCCACCATTTTTCTGCAGCAAAAGGCTTTTTTTCTAAATTTGAGAGCCAGTGTGACTTGGTGGATAGTGTATTTTGTATGAAATTTACAATAACTACCAAATAACTACCCAAATAACTACCAAACTGTTAGAAGACATCTGAAGGCAGCCCTGTTTAGGGAAGCTTTTAATGTTTAATAGTTTACTGTATTTTATTGTTTTGTTGGAAGCCACCCAGAGTGGTTGGGAAACCCAGCCAGATGGGCGGGGTATAAATAATAACACATTATTATTATTATTATTATTATTATACATCTTATTTGTTTTTTTTTAATAATTTTAATTAGCGATGTCACCAAAATAAGTTGTTTGTAACTAGTAAAACCTCATAATATCTGACTCCTATATTGCAGAAAATTTCTGATTTTTCCCCACCTAAAAACCCAGAGTCTGAAAAGAGTAAATAAAGCAAAAGAATCAACAGTTTGCACTATTATTATTTATGTTCATCTTGCTTGACAGCACGAGTAGTCCTCTTTTACTTTGCAAGCTCCACCACTATTTTATCAATTAGCAATACTAAACTCTGTTCATATTTTGCTATTTTTATTTCTAAACATATTAAGGCTATTTGTTTCCACCTGATATCCAATTTGCTAAAAATACATTTTCAGCCAGTTGATTCAAAATCCTAGCAGCTCTTATTTGTTCCATTTTGTCTTGTCTCTAGAGATTAGTTCAAAGCAATAGATCACACCTAACAGTGATGAGGTTGCAGCTTTGGACTCTATGAATGTAGATATATGCTCAGCTGCATATAGCAGAATTTCATGTTATCACCAGTTTTATTCCCTTGATGTTACAGAATAAACTTCATATCCACATGTAAATGAGGGCAAGTTGCATTACATGGCTTTTCCTTGTCATAAGTGCAGTGAAAGTTGATGATTTGCATATTATAGACTAACACAACTTGATCTAATAAGGACTGCCATTTTATCTCTTTTGTATCATGGAATAGTTATGGCATGAAGTGTTGTGATGGATAGTGTTATAAGATTTTGAGCCCAGCTTTGTAGGCATGAATCATAACACACCAGAGAAAATGCCTAAAAAGAACTTACCGTGCACTTCAGTTGTGTATAGCTTTGGCTCTTCAGATGCAATTTCAATATTTTTATGGGTCACTTCTGTGTTCCAAAGTATTCAAACTTTACATCACATGACTTTTTTTATCTGCCATCCTATATCAAATGTAATCAGGATGCAATCGGATGAGACAATGGTGAAACATTCCATTTGTGCATAGAGTGCCAAAAACGGGGGGAGGGCTATTCTGAAACTGCTTTATCCATAATTTTGGTAATTATTGATATACATAACAATATCATGTGGGAATATTGTGCCTTGCAACCTGAATACTCCAAAATGCTAGAAAATAACTTCAAGACTGTCTCTCTTAATACCGCGTACAGTGAATGACAGCATCTCCCATGTTCAGCTGTCAGAATTGTGCAGGAAAAAAATATCCTCCCTGCCCACAGCAAAAACATGAGCATTGGTTATTTCTTGTACCCACTTTCATCATCAGACCTTTTCCTTGTGCCTCTCACACTGACAAGAGTACCAACTTGTACTCATCCTTTTTTCAACTTGTTAGTTTTTTAACCATATACAGTGGTACCTTGGGTTACAAATGCTTCAGGTTACATACGCTTCAGGTTACAGACTCCGCTAACCCAGAAATAGTACCTTGGGTTAAGAACTTTGCTTCAGGATGAGAACAGAAATTGTGCAGTGGTGGCGCAGCAGCAGCAACGGGAGGCCCCATTAGCTAAAGTTGTGCTTCAGGTTAAGAACAGTTCCAGGTTAAGAACGGACCCCTGGAACGAATTAAGTACTTAACCCGAGGTACCACTGTACATGGAAATGAGATCAACCAGAACTCCTGCAGGAAGGCTACTCTTCCACTTTTGTTCCTGTTTGCCAGGGTGGGGGAATCAAGTTCACAGTAATGACTTAAAGCAGGTATTGGGAAGCTGCAGCCCTTGATATGTTGTTGGACATCTCCCATCAACTCATTCCTGATCATTAGCAATTATGGGTGAGGCTGATGGGTGCTGGAAATCATACAACCTCCAGGGGCTCATCGATCCTCCATGTCTTGACCTAAAAGATGATGGGATTCAGCCTCAAAATGGTTGTAAAATGTCATCCCCAATAAGCCCAGCTGTGTTGTGAATTAGCTCAAAACTGAGCGTTGAAACACATGTTAAACTCAACATAGGGTTGCTGCTGAAAAGAGGCTTGTGGTGATGTGTTCTCCCTGGTCCAGTCCTATGATATTGAGCTGCTTACTGCATGGATCTCCGCTGTCATCTTGTGGGACTTTACATTCCCTGACACGTGTTTGTGTTGTCCAGCTTCAGTAACGTTTATGGGAAATTTCATATTTCTTAGTTTAATTTAGGTAATGTAGATAAAATACTTGACAATTTAGATGGCTATTAGTTGTCCATTGTGCATCAAATATGAAATGCATCTGTTCTCTCAATGCTAAATATCTAGAAAATATTGTATCTGTACTAAAATTTTGCGTCTAAGGAGCAATTAAGTGAGAAGAGTTGCTTCTTTATATAAAAACCATGGTCTTAGGAAGCTGCCATCTACAGTGATCTGTTATCACTGCTAGCATCAAAATCCCATGCCAAATTCTCACAAATACTTTAAATATAAATGCTGCTCCAACACATATATTATTAGGTTTGGTGTTTTTTAAAAAAATACTCTTTACCCTGTTGGATTAGTCGGTATCCCAGGTATTAATCATTTGGATTTAGTGCAGTAAACACTTTGTAGTGTAATTTAAACATGCAGTAAGAATAATGCCTTGCACCATTATTCACAGCATGTCTTTAAAATATAGTAATCAGCAAGCTCTAGCTGGTATCAAATTTCTAGGGCAAATGCATCTAGAGATTATTGCTGGTAACCTTATTTAGTTTTACTTCATTCTGCAAAGAGAGTAAATTTTATTTTATTTTAAACCATAAATTCAAGGACAGAATATATAGAATTCTTTGGTCAACTCCTTAAGAGTTCAACCATGGTTATGTTACATAATTTCTTTTTTTTATATAAATTTTTTTATTGGTTTTACAAAAAAAAATTTAAAACAAACAAACACATAAAAAGACATACAAACACGTATAGTTTCATAACATTTTTTTCATAAACCTCTTTTCCCGGACTCCCCCATACCCCCCCTTTCTGCATCCCAATGTCCATAATTTTTTAGCAACTTCCAAGTATTTCTTTCCAACCTCTATCTTCTTAATCTTTTCTTTAATCTAATCTTATATCGCTGTAACCCTTTCTTTCTGAAAACCTCGACATTCTAGCATTCATCAAGTTTATAGTAGTCTTTGAGATAAATTTTAAATTTCTTCCATTCTTCTTCTGCCGTCTCTTTTCCCTGGTCACGGATTCTGCCAGTCATCTCAGCCAATGTCATATAGTCCATCACCTTCATCTGCCATTCTTCCAGGGTGGGTAGATCTTGTGTCTTCCAATACTTTGCGATGAGTATTCTTGCTGCTGTCATTGCGTACATAAAGAAAGTTCTATCTTTCTTTGGCACCAATTGGCCGACAATGCCCAAGAGAAATGCCTCTGGTTTTTTAGAGAAAGTACATTTAAGTATCTTTTTCATTTCATTGTATATCATTTCCCAGAAAGCCTTAATCTTCGGGCATGTCCACCAAAGGTGATAGAAAGTACCTTCAGTTTCTTTACATTTCCAACACTTATTATCAGGCAAATGGTAGATTTTTGCTAGCTTGACTGGGGTCATGTACCACCTGTATATCATTTTCATAATGTTTTCCTTTAAGGCATTACATGCCGTGAATTTAATACCGGTGTTCCACAACCATTCCCAGTCAGCAAACATAATATTATGACCAATGTCCTGTGCCCACTTAATCATAGCCGATTTGACTGTTTCATCTTGTGTATTCCATTTCAGCAGCAAGTTATACATTCTTGACAAATTCTTAGTATTGGGTTCTAACAGTTCAGTCTCTAATTTTGATTTTTCCACCTGAAAGCCAATTTTCCTGTCCTGTTTAAAAATCTCCATTATTTGGTGATATTGAAACCAATCTTGTACTTTAGGTTTCATTTTCTCATGACTTTGTAATTTCAGTTTATCTCCCTCCTGTTCCAAAATTTCCCAATACTTCAGCCATCCGACCTCCATATTGAATTTCTTCAATGCCTTAGCCTCCACAGGTGACACCCATCTAGGGGTTTTGTTTTCCAACAGATCTTTATATCTTATCCAGACATTAAACAATGCTTTTCTAACAATATGGTTTTTAAAGGCCCTATGCACCTTGATTTTATCATACCATAGATATGCATGCCAACCAAATGCGTTATTAAAACTTTCCAAATCCAAAATGTCTGTGTTCTCGAGGAGCATCCACTCTTTCAGCCAGCAAAACGCAGCTGCTTCATAATACAATTTTAAGTCCGGCAGGGCAAATCCCCCTCTTTCTTTGGCATCTGTCAGTATTTTAAATTTAATTCTGGGCTTTTTGCCCTGCCAGACAAATTTCGCAATGTCTTTCTGCCACCTCTTAAAACAGTCCATCTTGTCCAGGATCTGCAAGGTTTGAAACAAAAATAACATTCTAGGCAATACATTCATCTTGATAACTGCAATTCTGCCTAACATTGACAGTTTCAGATTTGACCATATTTCTAGATCTTTTTTAATTTCTAACCAACATTTTTCATAGTTGTCCTTATACAAATTCAAATTTTTAGATGTCAAGTAAACCCCTAGGTATTTCACCTTCTTAACCACCGTCAAACCTGTCTCCTCTTGGAATTTCTCCTTCTCCATATCTGTTAAATTTTTTCCTAAAACTTTAGTTTTTTGTTTATTCAGTTTAAATCCAGCTACCTGGCCAAATTGTTGAATTATTTCTAACACCTTTTTCGTACTAGTGTTTGGCTCTTGCAAGGTCAATACTAGATCATCTGCAAATGCCCTTAACTTGTAATGTTTCGCTCCGACCTGTACACCTTTAACCTGCTGGTCATTTCTAATCATATTCAGCAACACCTCCAGAACCGAGATAAAAAGCAATGGGGAAATTGGGCACCCCTGTCGTGTTCCTTTTTCTATCTTGAGTTCTATGTTACATAATTTCCTTTTGACAGTTGGCTAAGTTAGCATCATTGTTATATCTGAATGAAGCAGAAGCTAGTTTTATTCTACCTTCATCATTCTTGTTACAGCAGTACCTCAGGTTAAGTACTTCGTTCCAGAGGTCTGTTCTTAACCTGAAACTGTTCTTAACCTGAAGCACCACTTTAGCTAATGGGCCTTCCTGCTGCCGCCACGCCACCGGAGCACAGTTTCTGTTCTCATCCTGAAGCAAAGTTCTTAACCCTAGGTACTATTTCTGGGTTAGCAGAGTCTGTAACCTAAAGCGTATGTAACCTGAAGCGTATGTAACCCGAGGTACCACTGTATTGTTGAGCTGGACCTAGACTGAACTAAAGTCCTAGTTGATGTAGAAGATCCCATTAAAATCAAAGTGAAAAATAGAGTCATGACTAAGTACAATTAATATAACTGGGAACTAAATGCAACTAACCTAGTCTGGATCCAATCTGTAATTGTCATCACCATTATATGATGATAATAATGATCGTAGCTACCATACAAAACTGAAAATAACATAGACCCTGCACACATGCTGACAATTAAGAGTATTTTGTTCTTTATGAAAACAGAGAGATTGGAACCAATAATTTTCTATTCTTAAACTAGTATTTTCTATCGTTAAGTTTGGATGGAAGTAAACCTAAATCTCATTCCAAACCTGCATAGTTTTCACAATGTAGACCTGAATGAGCAGGGTGAGAGTCAAACTAGATATTATTTTAATCATATGGTGAACAACCACACCAGGAGATTTTTTTAATTTGTTTTTTTTAAAAGTGTGCTCACTCCATCAGCACATATCCTAAAATATGAGGGGGGGGTTAATGTAATATAATGCTAATTAATATAATACTAAGTGCAGTGGCACTTTAGCATGCATTTATCCAACTGCAGATCCATTTAACTGGAGGTGGTAGGACAGGGGCCTGCCTCTCTCTACAAGTCACACCTGTCAGTGGTCCTGCTCTATGCCCTCCCTCAGGGTTGACATTTCTATTCCACCTTAAGGAACAGGCATGTTGCATGTCACATGTCTGTTTACATTCCAGCACAGTATGCTGTGAACTTCCATTTGTGTATAGCTTTTGCTGTTCTCTCTGAGATGACATGACAGAGAGACGACATGTTTCTTTGTTCTGATTTATGCTTAATAAATCTGTAGCTAGAGAATGACTTCACAAGCCTCACGCCTATTCTGTGTGTGCAGTACACTCTGCTAATAGCGTGCCCTGGCTTTTGAAGTCTGGGTCATTGATTTATGTCAGAACACGGGCCGATGGAAGGAGATGGCACAGCTGGGGCTTATCAGCTGGCCTCCCGACCCTCTTCATGTTGGCAACAAGTGTGCTTCACCTGGCTGGAATGCGTTGTTGAACTGTGATCATGCTTCTTCTTTACCTGCAGTGGCAGATCTTGGGGTCTCAAATTTTAGTGGCACCCTGTGCAACACCAAAATCTGGCACCCCTTCCTCCCACCTCTCGTTTTCCATTGGATGTCATAGTTCTGGAGCTTCAGTACTCCAGAAGCTCCGCGCCAGGTGTGACTGCACTAGTTGTGCTCCCCCAGATCTACTTTTGTTACCTGGATGGTGAGATTTGTGTGCAGAAACATCTGACCTTTTCAACACTGGTATAGTATTGTGTTGCATTGTGGAGTTTTTAATTGAATAACTTTTTTAAGGTTGGATACTGCTTTGGGACTGATATGGAAGGTGGTATATAACAGTTTTAAAATATTAATAAATAATCACTCTTAATATGCACACTTTTATTTGGAAGCAAAACAAAAAACAAAAACCCTCCAATATTGGTAGCTGTATGTGCCTCCAACCAAGAAATTCAGAGCCTGAAATCCAGTCAATGAATTCAGAAGAAAAGCAATTTGCCTGTGTGACTGAATGGAAGATTTTGGAATTGCATTTGCAAAGCAAAGATTTTGCTTCTAAACCTAAGCAGCAGCATATTTGAGACCTGGAAATGTTGGTGGATTCTGATGCATCAGTATTTAGATTGAAATCAGATTTAACGTATTTGCAGGTGACAATCACTTCCGAGTTGATGAACTCAGTTGGCTGTGATAAAATAAGGATGTTGGATTTAGTTCAGAACAGGTGTGTGGTTCTGTGTGTCTATCTGTGCTGCGTTCGTAGTATACAGAATCTTTTCTGCCCTTCTTCTCTGAATGCAAAGCACCCTTAAAAGGATTTTGGTTTATTATGAGATACAGTCCAGTCTTCTTTTCCTCTTCTAATCAGGAAACTAAATGATCTCACTTCAAAGGTGCTCTTTGAAGAATGCCTACTTGATTACTCAGCAAAGGGGGAGGGGGCTAATAAAATATTTACGCAGATAGGTCCGAGCCTAAGATTTGTATCTTCACACACACCCGAAGTTCAAGGTTATTAAGACTGAAAAAGGTTTGGTTTTGCACCTCCCTGTCTCTTCAGAAGTTCCTGCCACATATATCCATGCAGATTAAAAGCCCAATGACTTTATTACACTCTGTGATTCACGAATGCGCTTTAAACCTGGTTGGTCTGGTTGCCAGCTGCCAGTTTCTTGCCTTAAAACACAGGTAAAATGTAAGGAGTGCTGCAAAGACAGCCACTACTTCATTCACCTCTAGCTTTGGGCTCATATTTTGGCATAGTATGGTATATAAAAGTGGCAAGGAATCAAGTGTCCTGATGCATTGCCTTAGCCAGTATGGAGACATTTTCAGTGATAGGTTCTGATGGTCTCCACGTCTGCTTTTTCATTCCATTCTTCTCATTATCCATGATTTTCTATGTCTCCAATTTTTGCTACTAGTATGGTAAGAACATAAGAGGCGCCTGCTGGATCAGGCCGAGGGCCCATCTAGTGCAGCAAACCATTATCACAGTGGGCTGGGCAAGGTAACTGTTGGATGGATTGATAGCTGGTTGACTGAACAAACTCAGAGTGCTCACAAATGAATCATAGAATCATAGAGTTGGAAGAGACCACAAGGGCCATCGAGTCCAACCCCCTGCCAAGCAGGAAACACCATCAGAGCACTCCTGACATATGGTTGTCAAGCCTTTGCTTAAAGACCTCCAAAGAAGGAGACTCCACCACACTCCTTGGCAGCAAATTCCACTGTCGAACAGCTCTTACTGTCAGGAAGTTCTTCCTAATGTTTAGGTGGAATCTTCTTTCTTGTAGTTTGGATCCATTGCTCCGTGTCCGCTTCTCTGGAGCAGCAGAAAACAACCTTTCTCCCTCCTCTATGTGACATCCTTTTATATATTTGAACATGGCTATCATATCACCCCTTAACCTCCTCTTCTCCAGGCTAAACATGCCCAGCTCCCTTAGCCGTGCCTCATAAGGCATGAGGTTCCTCATCAACCTGGAAACAAGTGACAAGTAGGGTGCCACAGGGTTCTGCATCTTTACAACATCTTTACAAATGAGCTGGATAAAGGAATTGAGGGGGTGCTCATCAAATCTACAGATGACACCAAACTGGGAGTGTAGCTAACGCCACAGAAGACAGAAACGGGATTCAAGTTTACCTTAACAGATTTGAGAACTAACAAAATGAATTTCGATAGGGGCAAATGTAAGGTTCTACACTGAGGCAGGAATAACCTGCTGCACAAATATAAGATGAGTGACATCTGACTTGCCAATAGTACATGTGAAAAGGATCTAGGGATCTTAGTAGACCACAAGCAGGGACGACTGAAGGCTAACCAACACCCGGGGCGGGGCAAACTGCCGTTTGCTCACATGTTGCGCTGCTATGCATGCATAGCGTCGCTACATAGGGCGCATGTGCAGCATTGCTACCTACAGCACATGCATGCGACACTGCGCATGTGTTGTACATAGTGGTTTGCTGCCGGTGCCGCTCGAACACCGTACAGATGATGGTGGGATCCTCTGCAAACGGAGGATCCTCCACATGCGGCTGCAGTGGCGCAATGGCTGCTCATGCCGCCGCACCTGGGGGCGGCGGGGCGAGCACCCCGTAGTGTGCCTTCTTGTCACACACACCCCGACATGGCACCTGGGGCATACCACCGCCCCCTTGCGACGCTACTGACCACAAGCTTAATATGAGTCAACAGAGCGATGCGGCAACCCCAAAAAGCTGTGGTTTCCAGCAACTGGTATTCAAAAGTATTACTGCTACCAGTAGTGGAGGCACAAGTAGTTTTCATGGCTAGTAGCCATGCAACTGAAACAACCCACTGGCAAAGCTGTATGGTTGTTCTCATTATTCTCTTGCTTATTCCATTCCTATTGAAAGCTTTCCCCTCACCCCTCTAAATAAAACTTGTGAAATGGGTAGTTGATATCTTAGTCATATTGCTACAAAACTTAATGAGTATTTCTCTTTCTGACATATTTTAAAAGAGCCCAGATGTAGTAACTAACTGAATTGACCTTTGATAACTGCCACTCTTGTGTGCCTGTGAGCAGATTTCAACCAAAACAAAAAATTACAGGAAGCTGTTCTTGCTAAATCAAATTGGATGCTTATGTAGCACTTTGTATCTTCAAAGCGATTCGTGGACATTAGCATGCGTCACCCTAAAGGGCTTGGGAATTTGCTTAGATTGTTAGCCTTGTGGACAGAGGCAGCATCACGCTGCTTCTTGTTATAGGTGTAAAGAGCAGTGATTAGCCTACAGTGTAGAGGAGAAGAGGAAAATTAGCCACTCACTTCTATTTACCAGTTCTGCCCCCTCTTTAAATCCCCTCTCCTCCTTCCTCACACTCCTCTCATTCACTTTAACTCAACAATGACTAATGAGGCCAATTTGATGCCAATTAGTTGCCATAGGAAAGGACTGCTAATTGTAGCAGCCAAGGTGTCAGCTCTAAAATGCTCAAGGTGTGTATGTGCATGTGATGGCCAGCATGCCCCCCTCCCTTTAATCTTCACCTGGGGGCTGATTAGTTTCTTTGTATTTGTTGCAAAATGTTGTTAATTAGGAGCTAGGGACAAGGAAATTACAGCCCTCAAGGCTTAATTGGGAAGCTCCTGTGGAGGCTTTTATGACTATAAACTCCTTTTTTTAAGACGCAGGTTTAATGGTTTGCTCTTCGCCCTTATAGTTGAGGACTACAAAGTGCTAGAGTGCTCATTTTCCACACTAAAGGAACAACAGATGTAGAACGTCAAAAAGATGGTGGATCACCAAAATTGAAGACGCATGAGAGAAATTGATTCACAAAAGTGCCCAAGTTTAGTGAAGACAAGCACATTTTGGAAATCCAGCTTTCTTCTTAAGAGGCAATCAGGGGAAATGTGCATCTTGAGTCCTAGGCATTTCTGAATCAAACACATTTGAGCAGGGGTAACCAATGTGGTACTCTCAAGAGGTTGTTGAACTACAAACTCCATCAGCCCCATCCAACATGGCCAATGGCCAGGGATAATGTGAAGTGTTGTCCAACCACATCTAGAGGACACCATTTTAGCTACCACATCCCAAAGAAATATCCTAGCTAGAGTCATGAAGCATACTCTCTGGATTGCCTCTGGAGAAGAAAATTGTATTTCCGAAATGCTTTGAGATTGAGTAAGTACAGACACTTTTGAGAATTGACTCCTCTCTCATTTCTTGACTGAATGGTGCCTTTCATATTTGCTTTCTAGATAACCAAAATCCCAACAAGTGGGGAAAATTGTGTGAAACCCCAGATTTTGGCTTGTTAGCTTGTTAGAGAAGTATGTACATCTTCTGTTGAGTCACAACTGAATCAAATGTGAAATGACTCACCTGAAAACCACTAGGTTGGAGCTTATCTGAAAGGTCTGATTGTAGTGCTTTGCTGTGCACCCATCACGTTCCACAAGGATGCCCTCAGGAGCCAGGGGCCCAGTTACAGAAGATAAAAACCTCCACCAAAAGCTCATCAATAAGTTGTATATACAACACAGTCCAAAAAGCCAGAGAATTAGTTTATGTCCAAATATGATGCAGAGACAAAGTCTGGCAACAGTCCAAAGTCAGTATTTTTAGCTGTGATTCCTGCATTGCAGGAGTTGAACTAGATCAGCCATAATTCCAGTTACAGATAGGTAGCTGTGTTGGTCTGCCATAGTCAAAATAAAAAAATTCCTTCCAGTAAATCTGACATCAAGAATCACAAAACAGAGAAACCAGTAGGAGAACACTTCAATCTCCCAGGACATTCTATACAAGATCTCAAAGTAGCTGTTTTACTACAAAGGAATTTCAGAAATAGACTGGAAAGAGAAGCTGCTGAATTGCAACTCATTACCAAACTTAAAACCATGGAGAGACCTGGTCTGAACAGAGACATTGGATTCTTATCTCATTATACATGACTAAGCCATTTCTCACCTTCTCACCCCTTGCCTTTTCCTGTAAGACCTATTACAGTCGTTAAGAGTCGTCAACAGGCTCATCTCAGCTATCTGCCAATCTCCCATTCCCACCACCCTTCTGAGTAATACCCCTCCCCACCTTCTCACTATATAGAAGGATCTGGCAACTTCTGTTTCGGTGTATCTGAAGAAGTGTGCATGCACACGAAAGCTCATACCAAGAACTAACTTAGTTGGTCTTTAAGGTGCTACTGGAAGGAATTTTTTTATTTAGATCAGCCATAGGCAAACTTTGGCCCTCCAGATGTTTTGGGACTACAACTCCCATCATCCCTAGCTAACAGGACCAGTGGTCAGGGATGATGGGAATTGTAGTCTCAAAACATCTGGAGGGCCGAGGTTACCTATGCCTGAACTAGATGATCTTTTGGGTCCCTTCCAACTCTACAATTTCATGATTCTGATATCACAGGGAGTTCAGACATGGTCCAACACAGCAAAGCAAAGAGACTAGAATGAAAAAATAAGATACCAGGTCAGGGCTAGGCATGAAAGCTGGACAAATGCACAAATGAGTATTCTCTGGATACCACAGCTATAAAATGATGACTATCTATATCTATCAATCTATTTAAATTTCTACACCACCCTTCATCTGAGGATCACAAGACAGTTTGCAATATAACATTGTAAAAGAAAAAATTAGTTTAGCACAGAGAAAAAAGTAGGACCACAGAATATGCATGTTTGAATCATCCTGTTCATTACACAAACCAAATACTTGGGTAGTTTTAAGGAGGAGGGTCATCCTTGCCTCTCCTTTCCTTATCTTCACCTCCCCCCCCTGCCCCCACCTATGTACAAGATGGCTGACGTCATGAAGACACAAGGGAAATGAAAGAGCAATGGACTTGGATGGGTGATTGGGTCAGAATGAGGAGACAAGTAGCTTGAGGGAAGCAGAGAGGAGGAATTATCGGAACCAGAGAAATGAGACTAGGAACTTGTATATGAAAACAGAAAGGAGCCAGCACAGGCACTCACTCACAAACTAGTGCAGTTGTAGTAAACAAGGAAGTATCAAGAGAGCCACTCAGAAGTTACTGCCTTTGTCTAAAAATGATATTTGTCTTCCAGCAGCTGTTTTGCCTGTATGTGTTTTTGAAGATATTCCCTCCCCCCGCATTTGTTACAAGTGCAGTTGGCACTTAAGAGACATGCTAATGTTTTGTGGAAACAAATCACTTGCTTTCATCTTGAGTGCAACCCTGATTGCACTGGGGGATTTTGGTATGTTTTCATGTCTCATTCTTTTTATCATTTACATCAATGTGACTTGTTCCTGTCATGAAAACTAGAGCTTGAAAATCACCAGGGTTAGATATGATGTAGTGGGAAAAGACTGTCTGCCAGCTTCTGTAGAGCCCTGTCAGTGGCCTACCTTATAACAATGCTATGCACAGTTCCATGCTCATGAATAGCCTGTGGTCCAGCTGTCTCACCATGGGTGTAGCCAGGATTTATCTTGGGAGACAGCAGAACCTCAGTTAGTTAAGTATTTTTATTGGTTTCCTTAATGGGGGCAGCTCCCCCCCCCACCTACCCATGCCCATGTGTCCCACCAGAGGAACATAACTATTGGACCCTTTCCCCAATGGAGCATGAAACACTGGGACCAGAGACTGTGAATTAATGTGGTCCTTTTAGGGAGATGAAGTTTTCTTTAGCACATTTTGTGCAAGTACTGGGACAATACTGCCAAAATTATGATTCTACACAAAGGCATTTCTTCTCTATAATGGCACATTGTTCTTAGGTTGTGCTGAAAGTGGCATAGATCCACAAGTCACATCAGAAAGCCCAGTTGAATTTGGCAAAATGTACAGTGGTACCTCGGGTTAAGTACTTAATTCGTTCCGGAGGTCCGTACTTAACCTGAAACTGTTCTTAACCTGAAGCACCACTTTAGCTAATGGGGCCTCCTGCTGCTGCCGCGCCGCCAGAGCATGATTTCTGTTCTCATCCTGAAGCAAAGTTCTTTACCTGAAGCACTATTTCTGGGTTAGCAGAGTCTGTAACCTGAAGCATATGTAACCCGAGGTACCACTGTATTCTGGATGTCAAGATTGGCTTCTTTGGCGGTCCAGACTCTCCCCAAGCCACACCGCTCATCCTGACCTGGCTTTTGTTTTTCCTTGCACTGTGATAAGGCCGCTTTTTTTGCCTGGATGGAGGGTGGAGAAATGTGGGAAGAATATAGCCTCCTGTACAAAAATATTTGTTGCTCTGCTCACTTTAGCCTCTAGCCCCAAACACCATGTGGCCCTGAAAGGTTGTCCATGAGGGAATGTCGCCCTCAGGCTGAAAAAGGATTCCCAACCTTGACTTAGAGGTAGATTCCACTAGTTCCAATGTATGCTCCCCCTTCATTAAGGAAGCATGTATAAAGTTAGAGTTCACAGACGTCTACCCCTAATGTACAACTTAAATATATTACATATGCTCCAGCTGTCTTAGCCACTAGGGACAATACTTATTTAATAATAATAATAATAATAATAATAATAATAATAATAATAATAATAATAATATATTATTCCATCTAATTGGGTGACTATATATATTAAATTTCCATACCACCCTTCATCCAAAGATTTCAGGGTGGTTTACAATATAAAAACAAAAATACATACCGCAATGACAAAACAAAAAGAATAATCTGACCATACAGTTTAAAAGGCTTGCTAAATAAAATAAAAGTATTTTTTTTAAAAAAAATGAAAGAGTACAAAACAACTTCCCCCATTATTTATCTGATTCCATTCACAAATCGCTTTCCCTAAAATATCTCAAACGAATTTCACAGTAATCACGGAGCACCTAGAGTAGTTCAAGCTTGCTTTAAAAGCTTTACAAATATTTCAAGCTGCTGCTAAGGTCCACAACAACTCTATTAGCGCAGGAGAGCCAAGATTGTCCTTAATGCAGCCAAGACTTCCCAATTTAAAATTGTCCTTTAAAAATTGCATACAAAGCAGGTGGGGAAGAGAGAGAAGCTAGTACAATGCTGCAAATTAAGACGATGCTGCTTTTAACACCTATGATTTTTGACACAGTGGGGGGAGACCCATTAGAGAGGAAGGCTTCAAATGATTTTGGTCTGTTTTAAGTAGTGGATGACTCTGAATGTTGACCGTGTAAGATCCAGTCTTGCTTTAGAGGCTGAGTGTATTCTGGGACTGTAATGTTCATCATAGCCCTCCCAAGCAAGCAGGGCAGGCTTCCCAAGGGAGTTTGCCAGTAGTAAGGTTGCCACATGGACAGATTTGTACAAGCAGGAGGCATTGGGAAGCAATCAGCCTAAAATATCAGAAATTTGAATTAAAAAAAAAGATGAAGAAACTGAACTATGAGGTTGTCTGTACCTCTCTGGGGCTTGCTGAAGCATTTCTTTCATCAGGGGCCCCCAATCATTTGGAGACACATTTAGAAAACCAAGAATTGTTTTGGGCGACACAAAACACACACATTTCCAAGAAGGAAAAGTGGTAATGCTCAAAAGCAGACATCTCCGAACAAGCCAAAACAAGAAACCAACATGTCACAAAAAACAAGCAACCCCCTCCTGAAATCCCAAAAATTCCCATATAAAATTGGGAAGGGGCCTTGAAAGACACCCAGGAGAATGCCTGATGGTGTTGTGGTGCCCACAGATGCCGGGGGAGGGGCAGCTCCAGTGCTACATAGATGGTGCTGAAAATCACTTGCCAGGGCAAACTAAGGAAGCCGCCTAGGGTGGCAGAATGTTACAGTCCCTAGACCAGGCTCACAGAATTACAGTTTTTTGATTGTTAACTCATTAATTATTTGATAGAGTTTAGATGGAATAATTTATATTCGTTCTATGTAATAATCAAATTTTCAAATGATGTTAAAGGTCTTGTAGCATGCACTTTAACTTCAGAGTTTGATGAGCATAAAACATCAAACAAAATTACAATCTGCGTTCCAACTTTTCTCATTTGTTCAGCTGATATAGGTGAACCATTTTCAAATGAATCAGTTAGTCTATAAGGACCTTTCTCTCTCCATTTCTGAATAGCACGTTCTTTTCAATCAGTTTTGTCATAGAGTTCAGTTGGTAGAGCATGAGACTCTTAATCTCAGGGACATGGGTTCGAACCCCATGTCAGGCAAAAGCGTCCTTCATTACAGGGGGTTGGACTAAGTTACTCTCATGGTCCCTTCCAATTCTATGATTCTATGATTTTCCTGTCATATAAAAAGTGGGTGCAGTACAAAAGGCATCCACAGTGAGATTGAAGGAGCTAATTTAGGTGTCCACATCTTCCATACTTTCAGATCTATCTAAGCAAATCGCTTTACTATAGAATAAAAAATGTTTTTAATATATGTTGAAAATGGTAATCTTAGTACTCTGTATCAGGGGTGGCCAACTCCCGAGAGACTGTGATCTACTTTTAGAATTAAAATCTGGCAGTGATCTACCCCCAACTTTTTTGGGGTTCAGGTCAAAGTTGTTGAGGAGGAAAGCCCCATTTTTATACAAATACTTTCTTGGGAGTGAAGTTCCATTTCGGGGGGGGGGGGTTAAAGGCAAGGGTCAAAGGGGAAAAGTCACTCACAATAATATTGCTTTGAAGGAAAACAGCAAAAAATGATAGCAAACTTTGTACACTGGGGTAGAAGACCCAGATTACAATTAGCTGTGATCTATCAACAGTCTCAAGGTGTGTGTGTGTGTCTTGCTGTACCTAATTTACAAAGTTATCATGCTGTGGCATGATAACTTTGTAAATGAGGTACAGCTATCATCTTTTGCTACTTAAAAAAAATAATTCTATGTCAAAATACAAATGGGTATAGTCTGAAACAAAACTTTAAAAAAAAATGGTAGAACTTTCATTTTCACCTAGGACACTGTTCCCATCCATGATAATGTCTGCCTAGACCACTTTTTGAAATCGTTCTTAATATTTCTTATTAATGGCAGAAAATTAGCTTTATAAAGTTTTTCCCAGGTTTTTGTTATATCAATTCCAAGATATTTAATATATTGTGGGCAGATCATAAAGTCTATCTTCTTTCTTAATTCATCTTGTAAATCAGTTCAGACACAACAATTCTGGTTTAGTTTTATTAATTGTCAGTCTGGTCACTCTGCCAAATGCTTCAGTTTTCTCCAGGCAGTGAAACAGGGCGGGCTGCCCTGCCACTTGCAAATGACAGGTCTTCAACAAAGCCTTGCATTCTGAAACCAGCTCCCAGTAGGACTATGTTTTGTTGGAATTCTATGCAGTTGGAATAAACCATATACAAGCTGACTTTCAAAAAGTAGGTTGACTACAGAATATATGCAATACAGTGGTACCTTGGTTTACAAACTTAATCTGTTCCGGAAGTCCGTTCTCAAACCAAAACCGTTCTTAATCTGAGGCACACTTTTCCTAATGAGGCCTCCCGCCACTGGTGCCCTTCCACCATTCAGATTACCTTCTTAGACTGAGGTAAAGTACTCAAATCAAGACACTATTTCCAGTTTTGCGGAGTTTGTAAACCAAATCGTTCTTAAACCAGACTGTTCTTAAACTGAGATACCACTGTATATGAAGAAATGACTCTCAGTGGCTCTCCTGATTTGATTAGGAGATAACCAACCCTTCCCCCCGACTTTCGAAACAGTGCGATGCAAAAGAACTGGCTGATTTGTGCTTCTGATCACAGTATGTGAAATTCAGCCCACACAATCACTCTTTCTGTTGGCTCTCACAGCCTTTTGTTGCTAGTTTCAGCGGCACGCTAAGCTATAATGGACAGAATTCCCATGTACTTCAAGCCTTACAAACCTATGTTGCCTTGACCTAGTTCTCCAAGCTGCCCATTTCCTTCCATGCAGTCCTAATTTTCAGCTTTCTCCTCATACCTTCTTTTCTTCAGCTTCGTATCAACTCCTGTTGTTTCCCCAGGCCCTTCCTTTTTAGATCTGCTTGAGTTGCTTAAGAACATAATAGGAGCCTGATGGATCAGGTCAATGGCCCATATAGTCCAGCATCCTGTTGTCACATTAGGTGAGCTTGCAAGCTAGACCAATACTCTGCCCATCTGCAATTTCCAGCACCTGCTATTCAGAGACATAATGCCTCCTACAGTTGAGGTAGAACATAGCCATAGTGGCTGTTAGCTGTCAATAGCCTTGTTCTCCTTGAATTTGTCTGAACTTCTTTTAAAGCCATCCAAGTTGGCGACCATCACTTTAGCCACCCTATCTCTTTATTGACTTGAGGGAAAAATTGGCCGCCCCTGCTTGAGGTGGAAACAGCAGCTGAAAGGCTTCCAGCCAGCAAACTTCCAAATGGACGAGAGCACGATTTTCACCTAAGAAGCCACCGCTTAAGGTGACTCAGCCTTGTGGTTATTTTAGCCTCCATAGTGAATCAAAGCTATTTGATTCCGTCTGTGCTCCTGAGTTCCTGCTTGGTGCTCTGTAAGCTGACTCATGGCTCTAGCAAAATCAAAAGAGCCAAGCAAATATTGTATACATTTTCTTTACTCAGCTGTACTTCCACAGCTAAATATAGCCCTGGCATGACACACTGCATTGGTTTGCACTCAGTTCACATTTCCAGGATTATTTACAGAATCACAAGGACTCTTTGAAGCGAAAGCACAGATTCCGAAGCAAAAATATGCATCGTAGGGGGAATTTCACAGCAAATTCAGCTTCCTGCCATGCCGAAGAAGACACCGCAACCTTACCTTCAAATGGAAACTGCATGCTATACAAAGAGATTAGTAAATCCCCTGAGTAAATGCTTTCTCACATTCAAGGGTACAGGCACTTTTACTTCAGACTTGTTAGGGAGCGCTATGACAGACCCATAGACTTAGAACATGGGTTGAGCTTGGCAGAAGTGAAGGAGTGGGGAAGGTGATTTGGAGGGGTGAATCTGCCTGTCAGAGTGCTGGATCCTGTCCCTGCCTCCTGCTATAAGCCCTTTAGGGAATAGACACAACTCAGTGGTAGAGTGTCCAATCCCCAACATCTCCAAACAGGACTGGGAATGTCTCCTATCTCAAATCCCAAAGAGCTACAGCTTCCTATGCTCCCCCCACCTGACTACAGTGAAGTAAGCTAAAGTGGCTGGCCTAGATGGGCTGCTGCAGAAAAACTGCAGGCATATTATGAGTCCAGTTTCTCCTGTGCAGCGTATATCCACTTGAGGCAGAGCATTCCTCTCCTTTGCAGATATTTGGTGCTACCTAGGTTTGAAATATGGGGTGCTGCCATAACTTGCAATTTGGCCCTAAGGCTGCACTCCCATGCAGATTTATTAGAAAGCAAACTCCACTGAACACAGTCTTGGTTTATCATTAATGAATACATTAAGTTTTGTTGAAGTAGTTCCTGAAGACTTCAGTGTCCAAAGCTAAAAAGTGTCAGTCACTTACTCTCTGCCTCTTCCTGTCCCTACTCTGTGGTATTCTGATCACCTGTGTAATGAGTTATAGTAAATAATAAAAAAAACAGTGGGCTTGCTCCTGAGTACGGAGAGTTGGGTTGCACAACAGCAATGTATATCAGTGAGAGTAGCACCTGAATATTTGCCTTCAACGTGTTATTTTTACTTGACTCTTAGAATGAGGGGATTAGGAAGGGCACTCAGTAACCCAACTATAGGGTAGAGCTGCTCTGAAGTTGAAAAGCTGAGCCAAAACCAACCAATCTTTTTGTTTCCGTAGTTCCACCAAAGATCTCCAACATCTCATCAGATGTCACTGTGAATGAAGGCAGTAACGTGACCCTGGTGTGTATGGCAAATGGGCGCCCTGAACCTGTTATCACTTGGAGACACCTCACCCCTACAGGTAGGTAGCCTTGGTCTATATCTATGTGCTTCTTATTGTTTCCTGTTTTGCACACCAGCAGAGGATGTTTCAGTGTAAAAACAGCCAGGAAAAGGTAAGCTCATTGGATCAACAAAGTGTTGATGGGTGTGTTTTTTCTACATCAGACTGTGCCAGTCAACACTGGGACATTCTGCTTGCTGCTAGCAGCTGTTTTCATCTAATAGATGTGGTCTTTGTCATTGCAAATACAATATAGCAATAAGGGAACCTATCACTAGCCGCAGACAAAGTGAAAAGGCCTTGCCCTTCTAATAATGAGTTCAAAGTGAGCCTTTCAAAATCACAAAATTGGCTTCTAGTATGGTGCCAATAGTCATTTCTTACCTGCAGTCTTAAGTCTCTCTATAGACTATTTTTGCAGATAGGCCATAGAAGAAAACAGGTTGGCTTCCCCCCCCCCCCCGTTTTGTGTTACAAAAGAAGAGATGCTAGTAGGAATTCAATGAGTGAGAAACCAGCCAGGCCCATTGACCATTTAATTGTTCCTTTGATACTTTAATGTTGGTTGTCTTGGAAAGGGCACTGTCATTAGCCTGACCCACAGGGCAATCAGAATAGGGAGGTTGCTTTCTGATTATTTATCCTTTTAGCATTTATCTTAGACAGAAAAAGAACATGCTTATGGCAATACTAAGAGCTTCTTGACACTGAAGCCTTCCAGACTAAGTGCTGCATCACACATCAATCAGCAACAAAACCAGGTTCATTATCAACTATGCACTCTATGTGAAGGCACAGCCAGTTTCTGATGAATATTTCTGTATGATGCATGTGTTTTCAATCAGCTGTTTTCAGAACAATGCTTAGCAAGACAAAACCTTATGTGCACACCTAAAAATGTAAAGTGTGAAGTGACCCCAAGATGATTCCACAGTGTTTTCATCTATATTATAACACACCCACACACACACATATGGCATATTTTAGCCTTATCATAAAATGGCAATGCAGATTCTAACTGTGCCCAGTGAAATTTTCCACAGATGAGGGATAGGGAACCTATGTTCCTCCAGAAGTTGCTGGACAACAACTCCCATCATCCTCAGCTACTGAGCATGGCATGCTGGCTGGGGAGTTGTAGTCCAACAATATCAGGAAGGCCACAGGTTCCTTGCTGAACACCAGTACAATTACTTCTGAATTCTCAGGTAAATGATAGTTATAGATGTGACTCTCCAAAATGTTCTTTTTTTGGGACAGTATGAACCCATTTGTAAATAACTGTCTTTTACATTACAAGGTGTGTTTTTTTCCTTGACCTGTACCAGTAATTTCCTTCCATCTTCAAGGAATGTAATTTTCATACATATTTGCATCCTATTAAGCTTTAGCAAGAAGATTTACAATTTTTCAAAGAATGTAGCAAGACGTGTGCAAATTCAACTTCTGACGGTGCCTACTCTAGCTCCCACATGTTATCAATGCTGATGATCCCAGCAGATGTTGGAGAGAATCAATTTCAATTCAGCAATTACCCCGGACAGACTCACAATTCACTCTTTAGGTGCCATTTCCTTTAGAAATGGATTCCGCTCTTATTCAGATTAGCGAAAAACACAAAATGAAACCCAGACTGTGTCTTCTGACTTCTGTCTTTTTAAGAATAAGAAATTTGACAATATGAGCCAAGGTGTTAGAGGAGATTAATGCTGTCATAGAAGAAATTTACAGAGCAAGAAATACTGTGAAATTAAACAGCAGGCACGGATCGGAAATTAGGAGGGAAATGGATGGGAATGGAAAAGTTGGAGATTAATTTTAGTTTAGTCACAGTTAAATCGGAGGGGGGATTGTCAAATTGTGAGCCAACCTTACAGTTTATACATAGGACTAAGGTAAACAGAGTTTCTGGGAAAGCCTCTCTGATTTTGCATGGCATGCATGCAGGAAGAAACTGCACCAGTTGTACTTTTGCCTGTCTTGCAACTATTAAAGGCCCCTTTCCACTCTCTAAAAAAAACCACCCCCACCAAAGCAGCAAAGAATGAAGCAGAGATTATTCCCTAGAAAACATCTTAGGAAAGCAGCATTTGAAATCAACTAATATATTTACAGTCCTCACGCAGAAAGTCCCAGTTTTTATCCCCAACATCTCCAAACAGGGCTCAGAGAGCTCCCGACTAAAACCCTGAAGAGTCACTGCCAATCCGTGAAGACAGTACTGAACTAGGTGGAACAGTGGCTTAACTCAAGATAAGGCAGCTTCGTGCTACTATCCCTACCAATGCTACTAACATTGCTACTACCCCTAAGTAATACTAGTGACAGTGTTACATTTCTATCCCACCTTTTGTTCAAGATTAAGGCATCATGCATGGTATGTTCTGCCCTTTAAACCCTCACAACAACTGTGTGAAGTAGGTTACACTGAGAGAAAGGGACAGGCTCAAGATCACCCTGTGAATTTCAAGATTGAGTGGTGGCTTGAAACTGGTGTCTCCCCAGCCCTGCTCTGACACTCCAGCCATTCATTACATTACGCTGGCTTTCAGAAGTAGTAGTAGCAGCAGCAGCAAAATGATAATAATCCAAAAGGCCTGGTCCTATCCCATTGAAACAAGCTATATAATAAGCAAGGGAGGGAAAGGCTGCCAAGAATAAATGGGGCGGAAGAAGGGAAACAAGCCAACGAAAGAAATGTGAGCAAAGCAAGGCAGAGAGAATGTTTCCTCCACTGAATTCTGAAGTAACCAGCCGTTCCCCTTCTGCCGTTGCCAGTACTAGGTGCAACTGTGCCAGCTCCTGAGGTATGATTGGAAATGTGTTCTGTTTCCCACCCCCCTTAATTAAGTTATATGCTTGCAATCTGCTAACTTCCAAGACCTAATTTTGCTCCAAAGGGCTGCTCTCCCACAGCATTTTATTTTCTTCCTCCTTGGAATATTAGTCTTGCAACATTCAGACATCTCTCCTAATGTTACCGCGGAAGTCATTCCACATTGCGTACAGATCATTGGTGTGTATTACAGGAGTTAAGTGGATGCTCATTGCTTTGAAAATCTATCCTGGAGCCTTCATCATTTCTAAAGTTTCCTGCAAAGTAACCCTTTTTTCTACTTGGGTATATTTCTGTATATTTCTGGATGACCACCCCTTCTTATCTGCTAAACTCACTTGCCAATGTTTAGTTATTCTATGTTAGCAATGACCTTTATAACTGGTCTGTGAATGAAGCATGTGGCTTGTTGCACTGATGTCTAAGGATAATAAAAACAAAATAAAAATAACAGGACTATAGAGAATTCCAGTGAGTTTAAGTCCCAGCACCAAATCAGGATCAAACTCTGAATGTCAGATAGTCTGTCCCTTCACAAAACATTCAACTACTTAAAAGAAAACCACAGCTGAGGTGCAGGTGTTCATCGCTTCTTTTTAGAATTATAAAGTACAGTTCAACCCTAGATGATTAGGAGACTCCCAGTGCTTCACTTCTATACTAAATGGTGCTATTATACTGCCATTAATTGGAAGATAGATAGGAGAAAGTAAAGGCATATTTACATCCCCCCCCGCAACAAAAGTAGGGGGAATTGCTTTCCTCCCTTGTCTTTTCTTTTACCAGATATGCAAAATATACCAGACATTTTTTTCCTCTCACATCAGCCACCAGTTCCTCTAAGCCCATAAGCTGCCTGTAGCAAGCAGGCTTCCTCCCTGGTGAGATGGTTAAATTGTCACAGTTGCTGTCGACTGTAGCACAGAAGCCTGGGGTAAAGGGAGAGGAGCTGAGGTATGGGGAAAGAAGCCCTTTAATAATTCAGATGGCAAATATCAATGCAAATCAGCTTTAATTCTGGGAGGTATTCTGGTAATGAAAGCTGAAATGCCATTTCTCAGAATGACATCAGCCCCTGATTCATTCTTCATGACTGTTCTGCCACTTTTGTACGGTAAACAGATTGGTTTGGGATGAGCAAGCAGAGAAGAAAAACAACCGCACCTACTCAGCACAGTCATTGCCCTCTTCATATTCTGGGATGGTGAGCTTCAAAGCTGGATGACCACCTTTTGTAGCACGTTCAGGGATTCCATGTTGGGCACAGTGATTACCAAAGCTAACCAAGCCGTGAATATTTCTGTAGCTCAAACGGCAGAACTTTCCTCTGTGGATCAGTCTTGTAATAAGGGTGGGCAGTAGGCAGCACTTGCCAGGGTTCAGGAGCCAACAAGTTTGAGGAAAGACAACTTCACTGCCAGAAATGTAAAAAAAATAAAAATACACTGAATGTTGAGAAGATATGGGAGTGAAATTGGAGGCTCCTTTCTAGTGGTTGTTGGGGGTTTGTGGGGAGATAATTAGATGCCTCTATCTTCAGTTGAACTTCAGTTAATAAAAAAAACCCTGTTTTTCCTGAGGCATTCCTGAATTTCAGGTGTTTAGACTAGATGACCATTGGAGTCCCTTCCAGCTGTACATTTCTATGAATCTATGGGTCAAACAAAAAGTTGTTCTATCATGACCTTAAATCCGTATGAAATTCTTTTAGTTAGCTGTGGGGGAGGAAAGAATAGGCACCATATCCAATTTCTTACTGTGACAGTCAAATTATGGATAGAAGGGGTGCTTTGTCAACAGTAGCCTCATTCTTCCTGTGCACATATTCTAGTGTTACCTCTTTCTAAGTGACTAGATATATATTATGAAAATTGTTTAACAGATGGGGTTTCCTCAGCTATTAATTTGCACCTATATTTTCATTATGCGTTTGCATGCTCTGCAACTTATTGACACTTCCATTACAAGTTCCTTATCTTTTTTGTTTTTAAATGGAGTAGTTCCTAAGTTGCTGGGCCGAGATGACATATTCAGCATTTGCCCCAATTAGCTCCCTGTGTGCTTTCTTGAATCACTATTTGTAGCAGAAAGTCAGCTAAGTAGTTCCACTGCCCTGTGACAGTTAGCCTGGCCTGTTCCCATTCTAGGGACCAGATGCTTCTCCTGCATGAGGCAATGGCTTGTGGTGAAAATGCTCATTTGTGCAAAGAAGATACTGTGAGAAAGTGTTCTAAGCAATATATTAAATGTCTAGATAAAGGCCATATCAATATCTACCATGGGAGGCATTCAGGCTCATTAGTATGAGATGTAATGTGAAAATGTCATACATATGCTATGTATGAACCATAACAGAAATCAGAGCCACTTGATGTTTACCTACAATAAAATAGTTAGCTGGAAGATTCCATTCCCATCATTTACTTTCCCAATTCCATTCCATGCAATACCAGTAATAGGACAAACACTGCACCCAACTGTCTGGGACAGGCAATTCAGTGCAAATCAAACCTGTCTAACTGGGCTTATCAAATATATTTGATCTATCTCTTTTTCAACAGTAATAATTCCTTAATCCCATCTAGATAAAATACATATCCACATAGCAATGCTGGTGTGTGTGTGTGTGTGTGTGTGTGTGTGTGTGTGTGTGTGTGTATGCTCAGTAAACAATGGACTTAATACAACCTCCCCACAAACTTTGTGCTCCATAAACAGATTGTTGGGAAGAAAACCTAAACTTTTACTCAGCATTTATTCTTTTTGGGTCCATTAGGTATTACACTGTAGAAAAAATAAATTATCCCCTAATGTGGTAAGAGTTATGGTCCAGCCAGGCCAAATCTCGTATTTGCAGGTAGCGAGTCATCTGTAAAAGCAAAGAGAAATTCAGGGCACCTTCACTGAAAAAGGGTTACTCTAGTTATCTAGTTTGAGTTTAGCACAGCATTTGAGTCTGTGAGTGTACAGAACTCAATATGACACTTCGATTAGGCAATTCAATTCACTGGGACAAAAGTAGCTTGAGGGGGCTTGTCTCTTTTTCTTTTTTGCTCTTGCAGAGGGAAAAAATCAGTTCTTCGACTTTACATTGCATTCAGAGAAAACTAAAAGTTATGCTTTCCCATACCCTGGACTCCCCCATAAGGCTTAGTATTAACCTGAGATGTCCCCGGGCAATGCAAAGGTCCAGCATAGACTACAGAGTTGAAAGAATCCATTTCTGACTTTGTCCAGCTGTTTCAAGTGGCGCTGCTTATCCCTACCTCTTCCTAGTAATTTGATGTAGTTAATTTGCTTCCACATACTTGATGGTGATGCCTTTGCTCAAAGTCCTCTCTTCACAAGCTTTTTAATCGTGGTTGGTAACGAGTTGCCTCTGATGAAGTTGCCTCAACTCATAGAGCTGCTTTTGGGACCAGATGAAACTGTTAAGTATACCTGAGCCTTAAAAGCTGCCACTGTAATTTGGTGTGCAGTTTTGTAGATATGATACTAATATCCAGTGTGGTGTAGTGGTTAAGAGCAGTAGTCTTGTAATCTGGTGAACTGGGTTCGTGTCTCCGCTCCTCCACATACAGCTGCTGGGTGACCTTGGGCTAGTCACACTTCTTTGAAGTCTCTCAGCCTCACTCACCTCACAGAGTGTTTGTTGTGGGGGAGGAAGGGAAAGGAGAATGTTAGCCGCTTTGAGACTCCTTAGGGTAGTGATAAAGTGGGATATCAAATCCAAACTCTTCTTCATCCCATATTCTGACAGTACTCTGTCAGTCAACCTTCAAAGCATCATGCAGGGTCTATATGCCCTGTTGGGTAACACACATTTCAGTATGGTTTGATGAGCTACAGCATGAGGGATTTTACCAGCAGGCATCAATAAGGAGCATACATAGGTTTTGTTTTTTGTTGCATTGGGTTAGATGCACTTGTATGGTGTGCATTTATAGAAGGCAACATAGGGTATTTCCTATATCTTTTGCTTGATGATACAGTTATATTTGATACCATATTTAAAGATTTTGGAATTTTTAGGCTCTCAGTAAGTGTGGATATTATGATTTTATATTGATGGTCTTTATCATAGTAGCTAGTGCTTTTCAGATTACATTGATTGTCACGTCTTTTGAATTGTTTTTACAGACATTCCCTTGGTAAGGGTATGCATTTGACACCTGGTAGGGAGAGCGATCTGTGTCAGGGTTGAACCAGAGATCCTATTTGTGCAGAGCATTTGTTCCTAACTAAGTTATGGGTTGTTTAAACCCACTGGTTTCAGTATTGTTTAATAGGACTTAAGACTACAACACACGTGTGTTGTTGTTTTTCTTCTCCTTTTGAGACACTGAATATGCTTGCAAACAGTGTACACCCTTTCCCATCACTAAAGACTAGAAAATCCCTGGTGATACACGTCACATGTATAATATTCATTCAGTTTGAGGACTGATAGTCCATAGGCAACTCCATATATAGCTGATACATTGTTAAATGAGTCACACAATATTTAATGAGAACCCTTGTGAAAATCCGGTTCCATTAAAAAAAATACTAATTAAAAACAAGTTTCTGACCCTTGTGGCTAGACATATGGATTTAAAAAATGCAGGGTGCACATGCAAAAGGCTTCATTATTGGGGTATGGGGCAAAATTAATACACATTATATAGAAATTTACCACTTCCTCATGTTTTTTTAAACAACAAAGCATGGAGTTTGTGCACTTTTTCAAAAACAAATATAAATTTCTTAGATAAATGCATAATTTATTTTGAGACGAGATGAATTTATGAAGTAAATTTAAAAGCTTCCATAAATAAGAAAACAGAAGAAAAGAAATGGAGCAAAACATTTAATTACTGCCCTGTCAATGTCTGTTTTTGAAAGCAAATTTCCTATCTTAATTATAATTGCATTCACATAATTGGGATGAGAGATGTCCTTAAAGTTTTTTAAAAGGGTGCAGCCCTCATGCATGCATTCATCACCACTTCTAAATGGTTCCTGAAGATGACCCCCACTCCGTCACAGGGGGGATACTATGTAGCATCTGTGATGGGATTGTACTGTCCATGATTATGTATTTTCATTCTAAAGGTTTTTGTATATTTTTAAAGAGAGAAAACAAGCCTAACTAGTATCCTCAAAACCTCTCTTTACAGTGAAAAAACTTTAGCACCAATAATGGAAATTTGGTTAGCAAGTGCTCAGTCTTCTCCGATACTTATTTTCACTGTAGTTCAAATCTGTGCTGTCAGAAGGTCAGGGCTGCTTGCACAGGCAATTACTCTGGTCTCCTCCTGGTTTTCTTCCTAGCTGCTCTGAATCCTTTCACTTCTGCTCCTGCTGTGCCGGTTGGTTTATCCAGAACCATGTGATTAGAGACAAAAAGCTCTCTCTAGCAAAGCGTGTTCTCCCTAGCAGAGAGCACGTGTTGCGGTTGGGAACAGGCCACCCTCCAGTGACTAGGCAAATTTAGTTGAATCCCGGCCATTTAAATGGTTAAACTGGGTTGCTGGGGTGTTTTGATTGTTGCCAATTTGGAGGAGGGGTCAGAGTCTATATATACAGGGGCCAGACGTTGGCACGGCCTCTTGGCCGTTTTGCATCGGATCACATGGAGCACTGGGACAATCTTCTCATTGTTTGGTTACATTTCTTTATTTCTTTATTTCCCCTTTCTTTTAATCCTCTCTAGTCCCTTAAATAATTTAATTCCCCCCTTTTCCTGTTCAATTTCCCACCCCACCCCTTACCCTGCCCTGTAGGAAGATTCTCCCTGTATCTGTGGCTTGCCTTTCCCAATAGTGAGAGAGCCCCCGTTAGGGGCTTTCTTTCGCAAAAAGGTTTCCCCCATTTCTCTTGTTGAAATTGTGGGGCTAGTCAGGGCTGTTCCCAGCTTAGCTAGTATCACTTTCGTTTATAGTATCCCCGAAGGTTGGCTTTATGGCTCCCTGTGCCTCCAAGGACTATGAGCACTCTGTATATGCTCTTGAACTATGCTGTTTCTGAACAAGTTTATTTTCTTTAAGTTTGTTTTGCCCTGATAGAGGCGACTGCCATTTTGAGATGAGCCATTGTGGCTTAGTGGCTAAAGTGCAGGACTAGGACCTGGGAGTTCATATCCCCCTCTTAGCCATTGTTAAAACAAAACAAAACAAACTGCTCCTTATGGGCTATTCTGTTGCTGGGCAGTTCGGCCCATTTGTGATAAAAGAACTTTGGGTTTCTTGAAGGGGTGCTTCCCTCTAAAAGGGCAAGCAGGGGTACCTGGACAAGCTGTGGGCTACCTCAACTCTGCTATTTCACTGGAAACATTTATGCCTGGCCTAGCAGGTGATCCTAGGGCTTTGCCCTAGAATTCGATGGCCTGGAAGCGTTTCCGGCCTGAATAGTGTCCCCATGTGGTCCATGAAGCATTGGTTTCACTGGGTCAGCGCATAGTGCCGGTAATGCCTAGGTTGCAGGATTGGTCCCTGTATGGGACAGCTGCATGCTCCCCCATGCTCTACCTGGACACTTAAGTCCTTTTGGTGGTTACCTCACTGCGAGGGATGTAATGGGCGCCATGTTTGCAATATGCAACTGGGAGAAAGCACCTTTGCGTGCCCGCATTGCAGTTTGCTCTGTGCGTTGCAGAGCACGGCGCTGCACGGGCTGCAATTGCATTGCATTGCTAGGAGATTTGCAGTTGCATTGCACGGAGGGTGTGTAGTTGCATTGCACGGAGTGTGTTGTTGCATTGCACGGAGTGTGTAGTTGCATTGCACGGAGGGTGTAGTTGCATTGCACGGAGTTTGTTGTTGCATTGAACAGAGGGTGTGCAGTGCACGGAGTGTGTAGTTGCATTGCATGGAGTGTAGTTGCATTGCATGAAGGGTGTGTGCATTGCAGGGAGTGTGTAGTTGCATTGCATGGAGTGCGTGTGCATTGCAGGGAGTGTGTAGTTGCATTGCATGGAGTGCGTGTGCATTGCATGGAGGGTGTAGTTGTATTGCACAGAGTGTTTTTTGTTTTGCTTTGGTTTTTGCATTGCACGGAGTGTGTGTGCATTGCACGGAGTATGTAGTTGCATTGAACAGAGGGTGCAGTGCACAGAGTGTGTAGTTGCATTGCATGGAGTGTAGTTGCATTGCATGAAAAGGTGTGTGCATTGCAGAGAGTGTGTTTTGCATTGCACGGAGTGTGTAGTTGCATTGCACAGAGGTTTTGTGTGTGCATTGTACGGAGTGTGTAGTTGCATTGCACAGAGCGTGCTTTTTGCATTGCACGGAGTGTGTAGTTGCATTGCATGGAGAGTGTGTGCACTGCACGGAGTGTGTGTTGTTGTTTTTTTGTTTTTGTTTTTTTTTGCATTGCACAGAGTGTGTGTCTGAAAAGGAAGCTGGCTTGGCGGCAGCTTGGTTGGGACTTCTTTAGGGGTTCTGGCCAGCGTCGGCCCTGTAAATTTACATATCATGATGGCTGCACAAGATGCCCCCTGCCCAAGCGGGGGCTGGAAGCTGGCAAGCAATAGCTCAATACCTTTTGCCCATATTCCCATTTTATTTAGGGATCCAGTTGGATATCGTTGCTAAAACATACCACTTGGCTATGGAGAAGCTGTCTGCCTTGAAGGAAGTTATTTTGTAATACTTCCTCTGTAGCAAGTGATGCTTCACCAGATCCGATCTTGCTGGGTCACTTAACTAATCTTCCCACTAGGCCAGGCTGCCTAGATTTCACCCCTCCCATATCCAAGAATCTCCTGAGGAGTCTGCTGATTCTCCAGAGAGGAGGAGGCGTGTTCTGGTCTCTACTTATTCTGCTCCAGCACCAAGTCAGTCAGTCAGTCAGTGTCGGAGAGGGAGAGAGACTGAGTGTTAGAGATCATGTGTAGAGATAAGGTTGCTGCTAAGGGCAGCTGCAGATACTCAGTGCAGTGCAGCATTTATTTATGCTTAGACCTATTAAGCTCTGTATATAGTTTGTATAGTTGTAGATACAATAAAGAAGATATTCTACAGAGCTGCTCTCTGAGTTGTTTATATACTCAGACTCTGCTGTACTCTGCTGTGCGACGACTGTCTTTTTGTTGGAGTGAATCCGGTGCTCACAACTCTAAGCTGTGAGTCCACAGCACTTTGACCTGTTCATGTGCAGAAGGTGGTCTCTGGAAGTGCTACCCAGCTCGCCTAGCCCAGTTGGGGCTGAAGTGGATTAGTCCAGTTGGTGGCACTGGCTCAAGGGCGATGCTGACAGAGGTCCCCTTACCTTTGTGTATGCCTACCAAATGTGGTGAAGGCAGATATCAGGCGATGGTAGCAATTCCTGAATGTATGCAATAGTAGTTCGCCATGGCAGGATACCTTGAACCCGCTCAGGGATTTTCAGGTTCATGCTGGTGCTGCTGGATCTTTGCCCTTTGGTTTTTATTTCAAGGGCTGCTGGTGTGCAAAGCTATGGCCTCAAGCCTGGTGTGGTGAGGCAATCATGTGACATAACTTTTCTTGAGTTTTCCCCATTGTAGTAGCAGTTCACATGTGGCCCGAGGAGTTCAGTGACCATCGGATCTGCTTTTGGTCTGATAACCAGGTGGTGTTGAGCGTCTTGGCAAAACAGTCCTCATGCTGTAGCACAGTCTCTGCCCCTCCGCGCATGCTTTCGAGCTGCGCCACTTAAGGTTTAATATTGTGCTTTCTACTCTCCAAATTACGCTGACACTATCCGATTTTCAGATGAAGCGCTTCAGATCCTGGGCTCCAGACTCAGCTATTGCCAGACTTTTCCAGTCTTGTGGCATTTTGACAACAATTAGTAATTTCAGAGAGCGGCAGCTTCCATTTCCCCTTCTGCTTTTACCTCTTATGGGAAGGCCTGGATGGATTTCTTAGCCTTAAGCTGGCAGTTCTTGGCCATTCGGAAGAATTTGCCCCCATCCTCTGAGCAGATCCTGCAGTATTTGGTCCACCTGCTGCAGATTGGGCATGCGGTTATAACTATCCGAATTCAGTCCGCTGCAATGTCTGTTTCATTGAAGCTTTATTTTTTCAGAGACCCTTGTATAAAGTTTGCAGTGCGCAGGGCCTTGGAAGGTTGGAATAGGCTCCAACCTCATAGGACAGTGGGCAGGAAGTCGGTCAATTTTTACCTATGCAGTATCTGCAACAAGTTAAAACTTGTCTGCGGGTTAAAGATCAAGGTGAGACTCCTTTCAGTAGTCCATTGCATTTTCGCACTGAGGGTTGGGGAAATGGTTGTTGGAGCCAGCACGGGGCCGAGATTCTGGAGGCTTATTGCTTCAGGACTTTTCCTTATCCTTTGGAGCTTGTCATTAGAGCTGGTAACTCTAAAACAGACTTAGTGGGCAGGAGTGCCACAATCAGGCTTCCCGCCACAGGTGAGGAGGGCCCTTGCCCGGTTATGGATAACAGAATATTTGGCTTTTTATTCCCTGGGGGCTGGCCCGCTCCTAGTGCATGAAAATGGGTTCCCGTTAGCCCGGCATCAATGTGCTTACGTCGTGCACCAGTTATTAGAGCCTGCGGCTTGCTTACCGCTGAACACTCCTCATTCCTTACGATTAGGTGCTGCTGCAAAGGCTGCACACTGGGGGCCTGTCAGTAGACAGGATTGTGAATACGGGTCATTGGAAGTCTGACGCTGACAAGGATTATATCAGGAAGTGTCACAGTGATGTCTGTGCTGATGCTTGTCTGTTGTTTCCTTTTTTCATAGGAGCAGCTGTGCACATTTGGGCCACAGCATTGTACACTAGGCTGGCAAGCATGTTGACGGGTTTGGACTGGGGCGTCATCTCAGTCTTCCTGCCCATGTGAACATATACTGGATGTCCAGATGGGGAATGCTTTGGGAGGAGATCCTTCCTTTGGTGCGGTCGAGTGTGACCTGTGCAGGTCCTCCCGCAGTGCTGGTGGTACAGCTGGGCGAGAATGTTTGCTGTCTTCCTCCAGCATAAGTTTGCATTCCTGCATGCAAGAGGGCTTGGATTGAGTTGATGGCAGCTCTCCCTGGACTCAAAATAATTTAAGGCATTGGTTCAAGGTGGTCTGGAGGGGGGTGGGAGCACCTGTCCCCTCCAATGCGCAAAGATGTTCCATTAAGGGAATCCAAGGATTTGCCATGCTTTTGTCGACCCCTTTTGAGGGGTAGGGCCATGCAAGAGTCCCTGGGAGCATTTGGGGTGAGCTTGAGTCTGATCCTGGTTCATTCCTCCCCCATGCTGTTTATTGGAACTGACGATATGGTGGGGCCCAGTCGTCAGTGCTGCCCTGCTGAGGTCAGGTGCAGCTAGTCGGGAACCAATGCCTAGACAAACTACCACCGAGCAGGCCAGAAAGCATGTTAATAAGGCGGTGGATAATAGAATAAAATAAATAAAGTGAATAAAATAACAAATAAAATAAAATAGGTCCTTGCTTTAGGTGGTTCTGTAATATTGCACCCTCCTAATTTTCTTCAAGGCTGTTCCCCTCTTTAGGGCAGATGGGGTGCATCTTTCCCCTATGGGGAACGACACCTGGCGGGATGCGATTGCCTTGGGATTCATTGCTCCCCCACAATGTTTGCTGGTACTGACGATATGGTGGGGCCCAGTCGTCAGTGCTGCCCTGCTGAGGTCAGGTGCAGCTAGTCAGGAACCAATGCCTAGACAAACGTACCACCAAGAAGGCCGGAAAGCATGTTAATAAGGCAGTGGAAATAAAATACAGGTCGTTGGAAATCGAATGCATTCAAAGATTATGTTCGTTAACATTATTGGTGTCTTACAATTTTTGCTTGTTTCATCTTATTTATCAGGTTTAGCGGTGACCCGTGTTTGGATTGTGGGGCACAGTATCGTCCATTGGGCTGGCGTCGCAGCACGGCAATCTGGATTGGGTCCAGATTTCGGCTTTCCTCCACATATTCGCTTGTCTTGGCTGTCCAGACGTGGGATGTGCTGGTCGGAGTTCCTGCCAAGTATCCGGAGGCAGTTGCTCTTGGAGGGGCCGCCAGCTGCTATTGTGGTGCAGCTTGGTGAGAACGACCTGGTGCCCATGGACTGTTTGTCACTACGTGCTGCAATTTTGGGTGACCTGGAGACGCTGCGTGCAATGGTGCCGACAGCGAAAAATTTTTGGTCAAAGCTTTTGCAACGCTGCGTTTGGAAGGGCAGTCGTTGCCCGGCTGCCACTGAAAGGGCCCGAAAACGCATCAATTCTGCTGTGGTCAAAAAAGTTTTGGAGCTGGTGGCGATGCAATTTCCCACCCCGAGATTCTTTTTGAGAGGCCATCCTTTTTCCAAGCTGATGGCATGCACCTTTCCGCTTCAGGGAATGAGGCTTGGATTGGTGCGGTGGTGACCAAGCTGAGGTCTTGGTTGGGGCTGTGAGTGGTTTGGCGGTGAGCTGAGGGCTCCATGGCGGTTAGGCACTGGTTAAATTGGTGCTTGGAGGGGTAAGTGCCTACCCCTCCAAATGATGCGAATGGGAATTCCGTTAAAGGAAATCCAGGGGCTTGCCATTCTTTCGTCCTTGTCCCCGGAGTCGGACTTGGGCCGTGCAAGCCCCACAGGAACATGAGGGTGAGAAGTAATGGTCTGGTGCCCAGCTTTATTTCTCACCCAATACTTGTTTCCCACGCTGGCTTCCGCTGGTATCCGGAAGGCCAGCTCTGTCCCTGAGGGCAAGGACAGATAGTCGGAACCAGTGCCTAAGCAACCACTCACATTTTTGTATTTGAATAAAGTTGTGGCCAAAATTATGCCAAAAACCTTAAACAAAAATTGATGTGTGAAGTGTGAATTATTGGGGGGCTACTGTGACTCAACACGCAAAGCGTGTTCTCCCTAGCAGAGAGCACGTGTTGCGGTTGGGAACAGGCCACCCTCCAGTGACTAGGCAAATTTAGTTGAATCCCGGCCATTTAAATGGTTAAACTGGGTTGCTGGGGTGTTTTGATTGTTGCCAATTTGGAGGAGGGGTCAGAGTCTATATATACAGGGGCCAGACGTTGGCACGGCCTCTTGGCCGTTTTGCATCGGATCACCCGCCCTCCCTCCCTTTAATAGGGGGGTTTTTTATTTAAGCTGATCGCTTGACCTTGCTATGCCTGTCATGGTGTCGTTCGCCTTGGTGCGGGGGCACGGTAGGAATTTTGCCATCTGGCTGATTGGCTGGTGCCATTTGGTTTTTGCCTACTGCGTAGCAAATCGTCACAACTTGTAAGGTTGGCGGTTAGGCACTGGTTAAATTGGTGCTTGGAGGGGTAAGTGCCTACCCCTCCAAATGATGCGAATGGGAATTCCGTTAAAGGAAATCCAGGGGCTTGCCATTCTTTCGTCCTTGTCCCCGGAGTCGGACTTGGGCCGTGCAAGCCCCACAGGAACATGAGGGTGAGAAGTAATGGTCTGGTGCCCAGCTTTATTTCTCACCCAATACTTGTTTCCCACGCTGGCTTCCGCTGGTATCCGGAAGGCCAGCTCTGTCCCTGAGGGCAAGGACAGATAGTCGGAACCAGTGCCTAAGCAACCACTCACATTTTTGTATTTGAATAAAGTTGTGGCCAAAATTATGCCAAAAACCTTAAACAAAAATTGATGTGTGAAGTGTGAATTATTGGGGGGCTACTGTGACTCAACACGCAATGGATATCTGCCCAGGAAGACATCATTCATACACTCGAATTGTGGGACTAGCTAACCTTCATGTATGGTACAAAAATACTGGCACTAGATTCTCCAGCAGGGACTTTGAATTACACAGGAAGAACAGCCTTTGCAAACTGAGGGACTAGGGACCTTTGAGAACGTGCAACGTGTGACTACTAAATATGCATAGGGGGAGGCAAGAAGCCTAGTTCCTTACTTACACATGTTCAATGTGCTGTCTGTACAAATGCATGTACAGATTATGCACATGTAGGCTCATCTGCCTATTTGAGCGCCCTGCTTAATTTTAGAGGCTCCATGCATGCACATTGCATGTGTATTGGTTTTGAGCAAGCAGAACACTGAATCTTTGTAGGTTGAGCATGGGAACAGCCTCTCCAATTCTACTTACCAAATGCACATATGCATCAACATACAGACACGGAGGCTGCGTAAGCACATACTCATTTGTAGTTCAAAAAAGTAGTTTTCTCAACCTCGAATCGTTCATTCATGTCTTCAATATACTGCTTTCAATAAAGATTGATTGCAGAGCCTGCTGTCCACAAGGGTGGGTGTGGTTAGTTGTTATGCATTTGAAAACACTCCCCATGTTTAAGTTACTGACAGTGTTTTAAAAAAATTATTTCATCTCATTTTTAGTTCATTTTCCCCCTCCTGAGTCTCTGGTTCGTTTTCCCTGTATCAAAGCAGGGACTAGTTCTTTCTAGGGTTCCCCCTCCCACACCCACCCCAGGCACCAGAAAAGGCACTTTAAGCCTTGCCCTGTCAAACACCCCTATGCATGCCTTCCTGACGGTACCCAGGAAGTCCTTGAAAGCTTCTGCATGCTTCTCCCCATTACAAGTTCTCCCCATTACCATGAGCAGCAGCACCCTGAGTCGAAAAGCGACTCAACATTTGCCTGCTAGGTTCAATGTTGGCTAGAAAACATGCTGGCAGGAAGGTTTTTAGGTGTGTTTTGTTTTGGTTTTTTTTTTTTTTTTTTTGGTTGAAACACATACAGGATTCAGAAATAATTGAGCTGGACTCTGAAGTCTCCGAGGTGCAGAAGGAGAGGAAAGACAGAAAGATTAATTCCCTTCCTATTGGAGAACTAAGGCAGTGTTCTGATTTATGACTCACAGGCTTCCCAATCCCTCTCTAAACTGTGCTCTTAAATATGCCCTCATTTCAGGATGCTACAGTCTGTTATATGAAACTAATGAGAAATAGAACTTTATTTGTCACATAGGGCAGCTTGCAGGAGCCCAGAGAGATGAACTGCACTTTTGTTTCTGTTACTGAGACCTTGATCAGAAAATCATGCCTGTTCGATTTCGGGCTCATTCGCACAACCTTTTTTTACATGGGGCAAAGTCCGTATGAGTTAGCTATTTCAGCAGGTCTGGCTTATTGAATGATTCTGCAAGACTGTTTGGTAAAAGGAATAAAACTGCAGACCCCAGATATGCCAATAAACAATTCTGGAGGCCATTACCATAAAGCATAACATCAACAAATGATGCATTTACAGAAATGGGTCTGGGGTTATGAGGCATATAAATCAGATATATTAGATCACAATCCGGCCCTTGTTGTGGCACATGCTGGGGACAGGCAATGGTTCAGACAGAAGGCACTTGCAGAGCAAGGTAGTATTAGATGACCCAAGCAACTAACCCAAGTAGCATGTTCAGAGGAAATGGGATGTTTTCCATTAATTAATGGGAAATGACAGCGGAGAGATGGAGGAAAGCAGAGAAAGGGATGTAGTTCTTTGAGTGACAGTGCTAGCATCCAATCAAGGAATTTACCAGACTCACATTTTTACTTCCAACTGCAGTGGTTTGGATGGGGGCATAGAAAGAATATATCAGAATCACTTTCAAGTTTCTCTGCTCTTTGAAAATATGTCTATCTGGCAGCAGCAGCACCCAAAGAGGGTTCGCATCAATGTTTGGCCATCTCTGTCCCACCAGTGCTAGATGCTCCTGTTTCTATCAGCTTCCACCAGAGCCCCAAGAAATTCACTTACTTTGGCTCTTCTAGATGTTAGTAGTGAAATGCACCTTCTGTGACTCTGTCCTATGCAGTTCCTCTTGCACAAGGGTGGAGAACATATGACCCTCCAGATATTTGCTGGACCACAATTCCCTAGCCATTGGCCATGCTGCCTGGGGTGGATGGGAGTTAGAGTCCAACACTGGCTGGGTGGTCACTGGTTCCCCACACTTGCTCTAGCTCTGTCCACCTGGTACGGCGAGGGCATCAACCTCCTGCTGAAGGCATATTGAATGATCTCTGCTGTTGCACTTCCAACACGGGGGTGGGAATGATGGTCTCAATCCCTCCCCTCTCCAGTGAACACCATTTTGTTGTGTGGGCATGCCTTATGTTAAAAGCCTAGTTCTCACTGACATTTAATAATAATAATAATAATAATAAATTATTATTTATTCCCCAGCCACTCTGGGCGGCTTCCAACAAAACACTAAAATACAATAACCTATTAAACATTAAAAGCTTCCCTAAACAGGGCTGCCTTCAGATGTCTTCTAAAAGTTTGGTAGTTATTTTTCTCTTTGACTTCTGATGGGAGGGCCTGTACCACTTCAGGCTCTGCATTAAAAAGAAAAAGAAAAAACAACTCTCTATTCATATAGAAAACTGGATGTCAAGGATAAGAGTTATACTCTATGTGGGAGGATTTTTTATTTTTATTTTTTGCATGTGCAGAATTATTTAATCATGTGAAGCCCCTTCTCTAATCTCAAGCTCAGAGACAGATTTGCCACCTCAGAGGATTAAAGGCCAGGAACACGGGAGCTGGAAAAGGTTCATTTTGGCCACAGCATTCATAGGGAGCAGCACACTTAAGAGCCGTTGTTAATACAGGTAATGGGGACCTTGGAAAGGCTAATCTATTGATCAAGAGTGATTTCAATTATTCTGCTATTGAGCAGATTCGTGGGAGAGTAGTCAGGAAAGGCAAAAGGGTCCTGGAGGCAAGACTCTCACCTTTTCTGTATTTGTTTTTCTGGGCGTTTGACAAAAATCAATTCCTTGTCCTGAGTTTTCTGCCTGGGACACCAGCCAAGGAAAGGCAGGCAAGCTAGAAGTTCAGACAAGAAGGAAGAAAAGCAAACAGATGCATTGGATGATAAGAAAGCTTTGTGTTCAGCACATCACAGTATGTGCCTTGTGCTTATCCCTTATCAAATACTTATGGAGGTCCAGAGCATTACTGTTGTCTGCCGATGTAAATGCAGACCAGTGCATGGGATTTTCTTTTCTCTTCTTTTCTTTTTTAAAGATGAGGGCATTTTTTGCTTGGATAGTGTTCCTTCCAATCCAACTAGAGAGTCTAAACAGGAGGAATAGTCCTAACTGAAGCCAAAGGCATCTACCCAGAGATAAATGAGATGTAAGATGGATAAAGCAGATGGACATGTCATTTCAAGCCGGTGGGTCAATGCTAGGAAATCCATCTGTAGCAGTTGAAGAAAAAAGGTGACTGATGGAGCAGCAAGGATAGGAATAAAGTTCAAGGTGCAAAGAAGATAGTTATTAGGGATAGAGAGATCAGCCTAATTCTGTCCCATTTCATTTTCATTGGCATTCAGTCAACCATCTGCTCCATCCTGTTTTACATGGACTTTTAAAAAGAATATATGAAATTAGCCATATCGATTTGCATGCTGTCATAGGGAGGGTTATGTTGTTGTTTTTTTGGGTTGCGTACGTAGTAAAGGGGAGCCACACCGGGGTGAAGGCATCCTCTTTTGTTTCTCCCCATGCTAATTTTGATTTGTTGGTTAGCTATTCTAGTTGGGAATGTTTCCTATACAGCTTGGTGCCAGTGGTCTATGTTCACTCCTGACAGGTCCCTCCAGTGTCTAGTAATGATGCTCCTAGCTGCTGAGAGTAGGTGGCTTATGAATTCTTTGTAGTGTGAATGTACATTGTTGGCTTGTAAAATATATAATGGGACCAGTTCTGGAGTTGCTTCTAACCCCTCCCTCTCTCACACACAAATAAAACTCACTGCCATCAACTGAATGCATCCAGCCATGCCCTGGTCTCCCCAATCTCTCTCAGTGCCAATGAAAACTAATAAAATTATAGATGAGGAACCTATCCATGCAACGCCGACACAAAAGCCCCTCACATACACTATGTAAAAGAATGGAAGTTTACTATCCCCCTTCTTTCTCCCCCGCTCTCTCTCCCCACCTTTCTTCTCCCCCAACCTCATACTGCCTATAACAGTAGTGTCTCACGTTGAATGTAACTGATCTTTAGAAAGAACTCTGTGAATTGAAAACTTTTGTTACTGAAGAAAACCTTTAATAAAAATAATTTTTTTAAAAGAAATTACAAAGCATATATGAAAAATGTAAGCATTATTTGTATTCATGTTTATATACGCTTTCCCAAAATAGATATTTTCCAATGCTTTTCAGTGTGCTTTCCCATAAAATGTGTATTTTGTACACATTTAAACCATAAAATCCATATTTCCATGCATCAAAACTGCATTGCAAAATCTGGAGACGTGTGAAATCCTATTGGGAGTTCCAGTATCTTAAGGGCACCAAACAAATTCCTTCTTCATCTCTAACTCTGAGCAAAGGAAAGGTCAATGAATGAGCACAAGAGGTCTTTTGACAACCAGGAGATAAGACTGCATTCATACTGCTTATCCACAGCAATCAGGAAAAAGAAGACCACAGGCCTTTTGTATAGACCAGAGTATAGACCAGAGTATAGACCTTTTGTCTATAGCCAAGATAGCTAAGGAATCCACCCTAGCACTCAGTTTTCACATGCTGTTGGGGAAGCAACTCTCAGGCCAAATCTAGGAGCATACAATCAACAGATCCGAATCTTTGACACAGCCTTCTGTTGCCCACACAACAACCTGGATGCCTAACACAAACTATGTGAACTAGACAGGACATGCAGGAGTGGTGAGGAATCTGAAATGGAAAAAATATGCATGGCATTGAGAAAATGGATGGAGATTTTTTTCTTCCGCATAATCTGAGGACACCCAATGAAGCTGAATGTTGGAGGATTCAGGACAGATAAAAGTATCGTATTGTTCCGTGTATAACATGCCCCCATGTATAAGACGACCCCTATTTTTTGGACTGCAACAAAAAAAATGGGGTGGGGGGAATTGCACAAAGTTGTTGAACTTTTTTTTGGGGGGGGGAGATTTCCCAGAGTTGTTGAGCAAATCACATGCAGCAGGCCTTGCCGCAGCAACCAATCACACATTCAATCTCCTGCTGCCTGCTGTCACCAATCATGTATAAGACGATCCACAGTTTAGGACTATTATTTCTAAGGAAATAATATCGTCCTATACACGATATTGCATAGTTATGTATGGCCCAACAGACTTTCAAAGAGGTTTTGATAAATTCATGGAGGAGAAGGCTATCAAATTCTACCAGCCATGATGGCTATAATCTGCCTCCACCGTTGGAGGCAGTAATGCTTCTGAATATCAGTTGCTGGAAACCACAGGAGAGGAGAGTGATGTTGCGCTTGAATCCTGCTTGCAGGTTTCCCATGGGCACCTGTGAAAACAGGATGCTGGATGGGCTATTAGCCTGATCCAGAAAGTCTCTTCTTATGCTCATACTTTTGCAATAGCTTAAATTATTACACACCACCCCAAATTCCGAGCGAGATTCCAGGGCTTGCAGGCGCTTACCCAGGGTTCATGTTTTCTTTTGGGAATGATGCACAGTGGAGACTGTGCTGGATATGTGGTTTATTTACATATAGACACAACCAGAGCCTACAAAGGACAGATTCACAGCATTGACACCCCTAAAAGGTCTTGTTTCTGCCATAGCCACAGCCTTGGATTCAAACAGAACTCAGACATTGCACTCAAACGCTGCTCTGACTCTCTCTCTCCAGCTTGCTGCTTTACTTCTAGGTCACATCACAACTTTAAACTCTGGTTTTCTCCTTCCCTCTGTCTGTGAATTGCCCACCCATTAGCCATATCCCACAGAGCATCTTGCTTTGTTCTCCTTACACCTCACCAGGAGGTTAGTCTGACTATTCCAAAAATTAGAGGCCTTGATTAAATTCTGACACTTGCTGGATCCAGGGATTAGAGGAGTCTGGCACACAACTTAACACCCCAAATCCATAACAATACAAACAACTGGTTTTAATCTCCATGGGCTTCTGTTCCCCCAAGACAGAGTTGTAGGAAGCAGATTCTAATAGCTATGAATTTTCTGGTATTCTGAGAAAATAAAATTGCAGCATGGATATATAGGTAAGTGACTCAAAAATTGAAGTACGTTTTGTGATATAATTATAACCTTCTGGTAGAATAACCACAGCAGTGATGTAGTCATTTAAAAGTTGCTTCACACTGAAGACTGCCTTTCTATTACTGTCTTAGTTTTTTTAAGTGTGGCAATCATACTGAGAGAGAAGAAAATCCCACATCTTTTAGCCTTAAACAAAGTATTATCTATTAAGAAGAGCTACAAAATCAGTTTTTGACCTATCCTATGTTTGGATATACCATATTTTTTGCTCTATAAGACTCACTCTTTCCCTCCTAAAAAGTAAGGGGAAATGTGTGTGCGTCTTATGGAGCGAATGCAGGCTGCGCAGCTATCCCAGAAGCCAGAACAGCAAGAGGGATCACTGCTTTCGCTGCGCAGCAATCCCTCTTGTTGTTCTGGCTTCTGAAATTCAGAATATATATTTTTCTTGTTTTCCTCCTCCAAAACCTAGGTGCGTCTTATGGTCTGGTACGTCTTATAGAGTGAAAAATACAGTAGGTATTGCTTGGATGAAAACTGGAACACAGGTTTCAGTATTCACTGATGCTCTCAAATGCCATTGCAATGAACAGGGTTGGTTGGTCCTACCATTAGCTAGAGTGAAGGCATTGCCTAAGGCAACAGATTTTGGATCCTGGGTGCACATTACTTAAAACATGGCTAAGTAATTCTTTTTCGCAATTGGGATCCAAGCTGGCTTGGGGGGAAAGGCATCAAAATGCAGTAGTGTATTTCATAAGAAACAGCAGGATAGATGTGGATTGTGGCTCTTGTCATGTGTACTCTTAATTCCAAAGCTAGTGGTGGGAGGGCACCAGATGTAGAGTAAACAGGAGTGTGTGCATAGCCTGGGTGCCATGAAAAGGCAAAAAATTGTTTGCTGTTTTAATTTATTTTTTATTGCCAGGGAGGGGAAGAGACGCTTGTGGAATTTTCTGCTTCGGGAGCCGAAACAACTTGGCCGGCCTTAGGTTCTGTACTCCTTCACTTGAAGCAGCTGCAATTTGCTGCTCTGCCTCAGGCAGGAAAAAAGTATTGGGCTGACTCATGCTACATCTGCTCTGGGACTTGAGCAATTTTAAGAGGACAGTAGACAAGTCACAGATATAGGGAGGAGGTATCTGAACCAAACTGGAAGATCCAAACAGCCTGGGTAGAAGACAAATGTAATTAAGGGAAGGAGGGGGGAAATAGTGAGCAGCTATCATCAAGGGAGCTTCTTAATTATCAGTCATAGGAGTTATTTCCCCAAGGGTCAGGGAAGTGAAGAATACAAACAAAAGAGTGTTCTTTTAGGATATGGCTAGGGAATTGGTATTTAATAGAGCCAAACAAATGTATGCAACATCAAATTCTGAACTTGATATTATATAAGGGTAAAGTGTGATAATGAATACCTCATACTAACCTTTGCCAGCCTGATGCCAACCACATGTTTTGAATTACAGTCCCAGCTTACACAACTATGCTGGCTGGGAGTTATAGTTCAAAACAGCTGGAAAACATCAGGTTGGCAAAGGCTGTCTTATCCTGTATGTTGCTAGTAGCATTCCTTTTGTATGGTTCTTTCAGGATTGGGGGAGAAAATTCAATTCAAGTTCACATTCAATGGTGAACCCAACCTAATTCGCACTTTCTGAAACAATAGCTAAACCAAAGCTCAACCATCCTTCAAAATGTGTGCTTCTCCAAATGCCATTATCCAACCAAGTAATATGCACAAAGATGTACATACTAGGTTAAAGTGCACATAGAAAATTATATATTCATGAATATATATATATGCAGCATACAAAACTGTATTATATTAGGGAAAATTGATTTGCAAAAAATGTGTACATAGGGCAAAATGGAATACAAAAATGTGTATATTTGAAGAAATTTGCACTAAAATACTGATGATTTCCATGAGGACTTAAAAAAAAAAATACCACAAGCTGATTTGAAAATGTGAAGAACTGAATTTAAGATTGGGAAAAAAATAAGAAACCGATGGAAACTGAAATTGACAGATTCACCCATCTCTAGGTTCTTTGAGAGACACTCATGGCTCATGAATCAGTTCAGATATTATGCTTTGGTTATTTGTGCTTAACTGTTACTTGGTATGCACTTGGTGGTATTAAAGCATAAGAAGACACCAAGTGATCTATTGGATCACATTGTGAGCCAGCATTCTGATTCCAACCACATTCCAGGATGGATTGCATCCCAGGATGGATTAAGAACCAGGACTATTGTAGTCCTCTACAAAGCTCTCCTCTTTCACATCTGAATATGCCATTTTCTATAGGCTCTATTCTCCACATTAGGTTCTCTGTCATAAGGGCAGATAGGAAAACACTAGTGGAAATGGCAGGGATTAAGCTGAGAAGCCTTGTGTTTGAATGCTACCACAGCCATGATCTCACTTGGTTCCCTTTGGAAGTACTAAAGCCCTATTCACTTGTTACCCCCTCCCACTGCATGCATGTAGTGAATGCGTTAACAGAGAATAAAAACATTCATGGAGGAAAATCAATGGAAACAAATCCTGATTGGGTGCTGATCTTTCTTTCACTCACTCTCTCTCACACACAGACAAACACATGCATACACACGCCAAGGCCAGGTTAATGATTTCCTTGGAGACTTCTGGGATCAATGAATGGAGTTTGTTTTAAAGGAATGAGCTTTGTGCTGGAGGTTTTGCAACTTGTGCTAATGAGAGGCTGTCTATCAAACTTAAGTGGCATCAAGTGACTCAGAACAAGAGCTCTTGGGCATTAAATGGTTCCTACCAAATACCAAAGCCATTATCGTGATTGGCTGTTATGGCCCTCTAAACAGCAAAAGTGATTAAATTGGTCGTTATGAAACCCTGAAGATGCATAATTATGAAAAATACAGCTTGAGTGCAAGCGTATTTTCATCTCTAGGCTGCTTTCTATCTCAAAGAGGAAGAGATACCAGAATGTTTTATATGCAAAAGTTGTATTATTCAGAGGTTCAAGGACCAGAAAAGCCCCTTGAGCAGCACAGAAGGTTTACCAAGAGGAAGAGAATTCATACATTGAGTGTGCAGTCACAACCACAGTTCATCTACGGCCAGTGATTTCATTATCATACATGTGATCCCCAGGCGGTTACCCATCCAGTCACTGTCCAAACACAGTGTCTGATTTCGGATGGTGTGGGTGGTTGCCCTGCACAGGACGCTGAGTCAAGGGGGCTAACAACAACAACAACTAGTACCTAATGAGAAGATCCATAAAAAGCAACTGAATCAAAAAGAATTATTGTGAAAATAAGAAATATGAGGGGAAGGGGAAGGAAAATTTGTCCTTTCTAAGAGTGCCATATTACCAAAGTCTGTCCCTGCACAGACCACCTTAGCTTCAACATACCATGGGAAGCTGAAATCGCCGTATTTTACGCTCCATAAGACACACCAGACCATAAGACGCACCTAGTTTTTGGAGGAGGAAAACAAGAAAAAAAATATTCTGCACAGCGATCCCTCTCCTCTTGCTGTTCTGGCTGGGAACAGGTAAAGTGCAGGGTGCATGTTCCAGAAATAAATAAATAAATAAATTCTGCTGCAATGCACTACCACATAGCCTACTGCCATGTACTGCAATATAGCTTGACCACAGTGATTCACACGTTGGCAACGTCACCACTTGAGTACTGTAATGTGTCCTGAAAGCTGCATCTTGCGCAAAACGTAGAGGTTAGGTTACTGGAGCAGTCAACCATGATCATGCATGACCATTACTGAAAGAGTATCACCAGCTACCAATTTACTTACCAGACCAAGTTTAAAGTTTTCTGATTGACTTGCAAAATTCTGAACAACTTGGGACCTCATTACCTGAAGAAACACCTTTGCCTATATAGAGCTGTCTAGCTGTCAAGATCTTTGAAGTAGGCCTTTCTGGTTGTCCAAAGCCTGCTGAAGTACATTTGATGGCAGGAGGAAAACTTTTTCTGTTGCAGTACCTAGCCTTTGGAATCATATTCCCTGTGAAATAAAGCAGGCACCAATTCTACTGAGTTTTTTAGGTATTTATTCAGCAAGATTTTTGTGGGTTCCTGCTACCAAGACTTGACAGACAGCTTGCCTACTGTAGTTATAGTAGTATTGCAGTATATTTATCCAATGTGATGTGTTTTTACTTATCGTGGGGGTTTTTCTTAAGCTGTGTTTTGTTGTGGTAGCCCACCTTGAGATCTATGGAAAGGGTAATATAAAAATATTTTTAAATAAATAAATATCTTCTAACAGAAAGAAAACAGACCAGGTCCCTGTTAACTTTTATGTCTGAGTGTCCCATAAATAAGTCCTCCTCCAGGCTCAGCCCATGAAATGCAGTTCTCCCAAGACGGAACACTGAGACTTAATGTGATTTTTGTTGTAGGTCAAATTGTCCCTGGAAGGGTTTTTCCCCTATGTGACAAAGAAGAGGAAAAGGTGTTGGTGGATAACAAAGGATCCATGTCTATAGGATGACTAGAGAGATTGAGATCCTGTGCAAACTTTTAGTGGAAGGTTTTTCTCCATTAGATATGCTAATGGCTGTTGTTGCTGTTGCCATCATGGTCATGAATAATAATTATTCATAAGCATATATTAAGTATCAAACACTTTTCAAGGCAATTTACATTCATATAATAAAAACAGTTTAAAACAGGGTTTAAAACTGTAAAAAAAAAACAACCCACCTCCAATTAAAGATAGATCTAAGAACAAAGAACACCCCGGGCAAAGAGGTACCCCCCTCTGCCCATCCAGCTGAGAAGCTTTTGAAAACAAGAACACCTTCACTTTTTTCCCTGGAAAATGCAAATAGTGGGCACCTGTTGCATCTCTATTCCTATTCCATGAAATAACTCCTGTTAATGAGTTGACCAGCATTTGTAGCGCTTTAAAGGGAGTGCTGTGCTGCAACTGGATTGTAAGAGAACTAAATTCTGGATGTGCTTTTGGGTGATTTAAGTTATGAATCAAGTCATGAAAAGGCACCTGTATGCCCACAAATCTCACACAAATGTGCAAAGCTGGTGAGAGACACTTCTACTGGAGCTAGCAGGTGTGCATGCAAGGTTCCATGTCGTGGCTGTCCTTAACATCTAGCCTTTCACAGACAAAATTACAAAAAGGCACTTGGAGGGATACACAAAAGACCATCATAGGTGATCACCTCAGTAACAATGCCTGCTAGATGTCTTATTTTTGCACATTCACAGACTTAACATTCTAAAAATACATAAATGATGGGCCCTATTCCCAGTGCATCTACAATCAAATATTTAGAAGGGGGTATAATGACAGCTCCAAAGTGCTACTCTGTGAAATCCAGTAACCACCAACTGTTGGATGCCACATAGAGGAGGGCTGGTGGAGAGTTGGTGCTATCACATCACCCAAATCCACTACTGACATATATACATTAGTGTATGGAATTATTACGGGGCAGAGAAAATAATGTGAGGCTCAAGGCAGAGAACAATTACAAGGAAACTAAAAAACGCACTAACCTAAAAGTATTCTGGCTGCCAGTGGCGTCAACCATGAAGCCTGATGTAATTGTTGGGGTAATCTGGGGAAACGGGAAATTAAATACTGATGCACCGATGTACTGGCTTCCCACATTTTTGTAGTGCCAACAGACCAAGGAAGACCAAATATCCCAGAGTCACTTGCAGTATTTAGGCACATAGCTAGGGCCTGAACTGATACAGTACAGACAGTGATACCATTAATTGGAGCCTACTTGCCAGAATCAGAACACACATACCCTTTCTCGTTGACAGCGTTTCTGCCTTCTCCTACTCATCTGGAATTGCACATTGATCCCTTTTTGTACTTAAAGCAAGAGCTTCTATTTCCATTTCAAAGAGACGTGTCTTTCCCCGGAAACCAGTGCTGAAGACTAGTAAAGAAACCCCACTGACATCCACCTGTACACCCATTTGGAAGTTGTGACATCATCATTCCTTATGTTTTCAGACGTTTTCACATTTTGAACTATCATTCCACTTGTGTCTAAAATTGTTCTCTTGGTATCCATGCTGGAAGCTGCCATTCTGCTGCCTCCTGTGTTCAGGATTCCTCTCATTCTGATGTGATTCTTCTGTGAGTTCATTAATTGAAAGGAAATTTCTGCCAGACCAAAGGTGTCAGGAAGCTGAGGGAGACGTGTTCCTCTAAAGTTAGGCTTGATCTGCAGCATCTGCAGCACTGAGAATCTCCCACACTGTGCCTGTGAGGAATTTAACAAGGGTGCCATCAATTTATATCCTTTCAGCACAGCCGAAAATGTCCTTACCCTGGTCTAGGCTGCAGTGAGATGTCAATGCCCCTTCCCTGACTACTGAGCCACTGCCATTTTTTAATTCCCATATTTTGACCATTTTTTCCCACCCAGGAGTGGTTAATAACAACAATAACCTCAACTGCAAATGATAGGCTGAGACAGTGAGAGGCGATAATGAGGAACTGGACGTGTGAGGTAAAGACAGGAGAATTAAGTGGCAGCCAGCTAAGCAGCAAAGGGAGGATGTGATTATTTTATTTTTTTAAAGCAGCATCAGTGAAATAGACAGGGAATGACAAGACTGAGTCACATAAAAATAGAATGACAGGAAGAGATAAGTGAGGGAAAAGAGAAAGGCAGAAAACACAATATAGATCCAGCCATTAACTAGAGCATCATAAAGAAAGCAGAGAGCAAAATGCAGAGGAAAATAAAGGGCACAGGGTGGGGAGAGAAACAGATGATGGGGGAGGAAAAAGAAAGGACTGTCTGAGGAAGAATGAGATATGGATCAGCACAAAAGGGGAAGGGGAGAGAAAACTGATTTTCATTTTTCTTTAGCCCACATCAGTAAAAATCAAAATCTGTGGACTCTACCAAGTTGCTACAACCTTCTCTGTTGCTGACCAGCCATGCTGAGGGATCTGAACTCAAACCACCAGTATGGCTGTTAAAGTCATGCTCCTGAGAGTTGCTTCTGATTCAAGGCAAAGTCAGCAGAAGTCTGCTAAGCATTCTTCTTGCTATTGATTGAGTTATTAAAATGTGTGCATGCTTGCCACCTGTCCTCCAAAGACCTCAAGGCGTCTAGCAAAGTGCAGAAAACTAGAGAATGTGGCAAGAATAAGTATTCAAAACTCCAGAGACAGTTAAAGCTAACACCATAAAACAGCAAGTTGCAGCCCAAGTAAAATAAGGTTTTACTAACTTGCAAAATGATAATAATAAAAAAATATTATTAATAATAAATTTGTCACTTTTTACATTGAAGTGACTTAAAATGATTTGCATTATACAAACAAAAATAGCAAAGAACATTAAAACCAAATATAAAAACAGCAATAAAAACAAGAGTTGCATATAAAAGGACCAAATCTTACCCATGCCACTTAAAAGGATGAGGATAAAAAGAGGCTATAGGCACAATTAAATTGCCACCCTCTCAGTTAAGAACTAAGGTGTTCTTCCCTGGGGATAGCATTGCACAAGTAGGGAGCCACCACTGAAAAGGCCCATTCTCATGTCACCACTCTGCGCATCTCCCTCAGATATGGCACACAGGAGAGCCTTAAATGATGAGTGCCAGATTGGTTTATGTGGAGAGACAGTCCCTGAGGTATTGGGGTCCTGAGCTACATAAGGCTTTATACAGCAAAACCAGCACAGTGAATTGAGCCCAGAAACTAAATGGTGTCCACTGCAGTCATCCCAGAATTAAAAAGGAGGCTAAATGGACTTTCCACTAAAAATATTATGCTATGTCAATATTTCAACTATGGGAGATGTTGACAGGTCCTTGATTCTAGAAGTATGTATTCGGATGCCATGGACAAATCAGTGCTCACAGTCCCAAAGATCATAAATCTTAGAACTGCTTCCCAGGTACTTTTTGAAGCCGGGTGATTGCTCAGCCTATTTCCCAAAGATCTATGCCCTACACACATGTGTTCTAGGAAAGGATTGTTCTTTCTATACTATTGATGTTTATACTGAAAGAAATGCATAACCAGTGTTTCTGCTTAGATGGGGGACAACCCTCAAAGCAGCTTCACATGCCACATTGAAGGAATCACATGCTTTCCCAATGTGTTCACAGGGCAGGGCAATCCTGACATCTTAATGTTTTATCCAAATGATTCCTGAGCTGGAAACACTTGTATCTGTCATTTGTAATAATGGGTACATGTGAAATGTTTTGCATTTAGCCTTAAGAAAATGGAATATGTGAAGCAGTCTTCAGAGACTGAGAAATAAGCACACAAAGTTAAGGAGAGACATGAATGCTCAAAGTGAAAAATAAAAGGAGCTACAAGATGAAATACTGTGAGGAAAGAAGAAAGAGGCCAACACCTTCCATTAAGTTCTTCAGAGGAGCATGAAGAAACAGGCTTTGAGACATTGAGTTCCTGATGACTCCTGGCTCTCCACGACTTTAGAAGCTCCCCATCATGTATGGAATCTGCTTAGTTTTCTTTGCAATTTTCTTCTTATAAACAAAAGACTCAACTGGACTTGAAATCATACCATTCTAGGATGCTGGCATATGGTCTCAAGAAAAAAAAATGTATTGTGTATGGCTGGGTATTAGAATTTCAGCTCAGCGTCTTATGAAACAGAAGTGAATCAGGTTTGCATTATTCTTTCATCCAGGTAGTTCAAGTGCCGCCCATACTCTGTGTTTGCTGGGTGATTACGTATTTGTACCTGGGTCTTGTGTTGGAAGAATGTTCCTCTGTGTTAGTAAAGTAGATCAATGTTGGCATCATATGCTATAAGAGAGTTTTCTATCAGTGAAAACAGTCACAACTGCCCTGGGCACTCATCAATAACCAATTATGAGATCATCTGGATTTTCTAGTTTTGTATTTCTACCCTTTCCAAAGGGGGGGGGAGGGGGAGAAATGGTTATATTATTTATCGCCACAATTTGTCCCCAATTCCAGTCAAAATAGAAAAAGTTGAGCAATAACAATTTATGAAATATACCTAACATCTTTGAGCAGCAACACCTGTCAGAGTTGCTGATAGCAAGTGTCAGTTTATATACTGATGGATGGATTTCACACTGCATGTAGAAGACCCCAGTTTGGTCTCTAACTTCTCTGGTGAGAAGGAGCCAATGAAACCCTGGTTAGCAGCTGCCCTCAGAGCTAGATACATAAATTGTGTTAGCTTATACAAGGCAGGTTCCTGTGCTCTTGTGTCTTTCATATTCATTTCCTGAAATTAACACCTTTGCACATTCACAAGCTCTTCTTTAAATATCTGATGACTTGCTTAAATTCTGTGACTTGGAGTACCCAACAGCAATATTCTGTATTCTTAGTGGGAGACTTATAGCACCTTCAGTCCTATCTCTATCCCTCATTTCACATCCCACAAATATTGGGGTATCTGCTGGTACAGATCAGACCTGTCTTTTAATTGTTTTTTGCCTGTTCTCTGAATCTTTGCCCTGATTATCTACAGTCCTCCCATCTCTAACTTGGAAAAGTGTTACTGAAATGTTTTTTCAAGGAATTGGTTGGCGTTTGTAGACTTGGTTGAAATCATATTATGTATACTGAAAGTGAAAAAGAGGTGCAGTATTCAGAAAGCAGAATTATGGCAATAGAAGAGAACCCAGGTAAGACTTTGTTTCCAATAGTATAGGACTGCTCCAGCTCTCGTCTATTGTTCTGCGAATTCCATATAACAACATTGGCCTTGCTGGGTCAGGCCAAAGTCCTATCTGGTCCAGCATACTGTTCTTACAGTGACCAACCAGATGCCAGATGGAAGTCTGCAGCCAAACTACATGCATAATGCCTGTATTTCTTTAAACAGTAACCTTCTGCAAGAACAATTCTCATTGCTTCTGGCACTGATCTCTGGCACCTGTACCATCATGTACAAAATGGTAGTGAAGAAAAGGCATGATGGAAATGCACAGCTTGAAATCTCTGCAGTAGCACCTGAGCCTGAGAAAGTGGCTAAAGCATCTAATGATGATATCCATCATCTTGAATTCTAATCATCATCAAAAGACTTATGGTATACATATAGAAAATTTGCATCTCTGGTTTGGGGATAGTGCATACATTTCTGCAATTTGCTTTTTATTTAAATTGTTTCACACCTTTAACTTATGGTGTGTTACTTTTTGGCTGAGTTTTGGCTGGTCAAGATAAGTCCCATGGTTACCACTGAGTTCCTGTTTGAATGAGCATTGCATTCTCCCAGTTTGAGAATAGACTCACACGTATATAAACTTTATGTATGCATACTTGCCAAAATACTGCAATACTTAAAAAAAAAAGTTCCCATGAACATTCGTGCTAAGAAACATTCCAAGAAAATATATGGGAGGAGTTTAGAAAATGGATTGAAAAGCAACCACAGTTGCTCAAAAATTGAGACATCGCTTTGCAATGTTTGTCCAACTTTCATGAGAACACTCATTGTCCATTCATACTGCTTCCTATGTCCCTCAGTGTTTTCTTAATAAGATCTTGTGGGCTTTAAGAAGGCTGAGAATGATAATATAAGTTCCAAGCCAAGGAAATGAACACTCCTAGTTATTGCAAGCTAGGCTCATGGCTGACATCCTGATGTAAGGATTTGGTTTTCAATGAGACAAATCTCTCCAAAAAACAGGGCAGCAGAAACACATGGGACAATATTGACTAAACAGAAAACAATTCAGTGGCTGACCTTCATTCTCTTGAGTAAACAGCTATGAGAATTCATAGCATGTAGATGGCAATGGATCAGTATTCATTTTTTTGCGGATAGTTTTTTGTGAATTGTTACCATTCATTGCCATGGAACAGATGAAAGGCAGTATCCAGCTATATAATATGATTATAAGATAACTAACATATAAAGCCATTATTCCAGAAAGCCAAAGAGTCAACAGGACTAGTGCCTTTGATGAAAATTATTTATTTTTTCTGAAGATTATTGACTTTTCTGTGTAAAATAAAATAAAAGTAGCAAACAGCTAGAATCACATACTACAGCATTCTGACCAATTTACTCCATGCAACAACAACAAAATGATACAACAAACATGATGATGGTGTATTTTAAAGAGATTAGGTGTAATAACTAAGAGAAAATTAGCTTTGAGCATCCAGGAAAAAGCAGCTGAAAAGGATAGGGAGGGGAGTTTACCAAAATCCATAAGTCCCACCAATGACGTCTCCCCATTTTAGCTAAATCAGATCCTCCCGTTACCTTTATAAAGGGGGCAGGACCCCTCTGCAATTCAAGCATTGCCAGGAAAGTGAAATAGGCAGACAGGCTGAGTAAACAGAGCAATAGAGAGACAGAGACCCAACTGCCCTCCTAGAGTGATGAGTGTGAGGGGGGCATGGGGGGGAGTGTTGCATAGAAAAGGGGTGAATAATGCACTCACCAATACTCTGCTAAAACTACATGGTAGAAGCTTCTGGGTCCTTCTTTTCCCTGTGATTCAAGCACTGCCACAAAATTTATCTTGGAATCATAATGGAAAGCTCACTAGAAATATTGTCTCACCATGCAGTAGAAGGGGTACAATGGGGGGGGGCAAGACTTCCAAGGGCCACAGGCACTTAGCTTTCATTTGTTTTAAAAAGGTAAGTCAATAGGACTTTTCTGAAGGAAGTTAGAGACGGAAGCACAGATGTAGCTCTATAATGCTTTGACACTCGGCATGTAGCACCATTGCTCAGGACACTTAATCCCTGTTGCTAAGCAATCAGAGGAAAGGATGTTGATGCCCCCACCTGGGACTCCAGAGGGGGCCCTCCCAGAACAACACAAAAAGCAGGAAAGGCTGAATGAAGGGGGATACTGAAGTATGTTTGTTAAAGCACCTTCCTCCTGTCCACATTATTTCATACACTCAGTGTGCTGCCTTTACAGAATAAAACAATTGGCTGGTTTGGGTGTGTTTTCTCTGGAAGTAAATAATGCCATTGCATGAGCCTTCAAATTCACCTTGAACTTTTCTTTGGATTAAATTTTGGCGGTTTCTCTGATAATTTCCAGTGTTTTCCTTTTCTTTTTAAACTGTAATCTGTAAACTGTAGTATGGTCCACTGTCGAACAGCTTTTAGTGTCCAAAAGATCTTCCAAATGTTTAGTTAGCATCTCCTTTCTTATAATTTGAATCCATTGGTTTGGGTCTTACCCTCTGGAGCAACAGAAAACACTTGCTCCAGTACCCATGTGATATTTGAAAATAACTATCATAAAACGTCTGTCTGTTTTTCTCTAAGTGAAATATACCCACTCCCTCAACTGTTTTTCATCTTGGTTGCCTTCTGCACTCTTTCCAGCTTCTCAATAGCCTTCTTAAACTATGGTGCCCATATCTGGACACAGTACTGCAGGTTAGGGCTGACCAAGTGGTACTATTACTTTCCTTGATCTGGACATTATAGTTCTGAGGATGCAGCCTAGAATAGCTTCAGCATCTGCATCACACTGTATCACTCATGTTAAGCTTGTGGTTCATTTATTTATTTATTTACTGAATTTGTTAGTCACTTTATCTTGTCCAAGGCAACCCAAAATGTCTTGCATACAAATAGACATCCGCCCTTCCCTTGTGCATGCACATAGATACATTAAAACCAAGAGGGAAAATAAATTCATTAAAAACATCCCACCCACTTCTAAAAGATAGTTAAAGTTCAAAGGTCTGGTTCTAGAGGAAAGGCCTGTTCTCCTGTTGCCACCCTTCAGATCTCTCATGAAGAGGGCACATGAAGAAGAGCCTCAGATGATGATTGCAGGGTCCAGGTCAGTTCATATGGGGAGAAGTGGTCCTTGAGGTATTGTGGCCCTGAACCATCTACTAAAACCCCTAAATGCTTTTTACATGCCAAGCCAGGTGTCCCCCATCCTATATTTGTGCACCTAATTATTCCTGCCTAAGTGTAGAAACTTACATTTGTCCCTACTGAAATTTATTTTGTTAATTTGGTCCAGTTCTCCAATCTGTTAAGGTCGTCTTGAATTCTGATTCTATCCTCTGAGATACTAGCTATCTTTCCCAGTTTGATATCTACAAATTTGATGGGTACCTCCTCTATTCCTTCATCAAAGTCATTTATAAATATGTTGAATAACATCACGCTCAGGACAAAACCCTATGACAACCCACTTGTCATTTTTTTCAACACCAGTTTGCAATTATTATTAGAATTCCTCCTGAAAATTCATCAGCATTTTAGTGTGAAATTCTTCTATTATGTACACATTTTTTGTGAATTTCCCTGCTATGATGTATTTTCCATGCTGTTTTCACTAATATATGCATTTTTATGCACACTTTACCATAGCATATTAATTTTGGCTGCATTACTTGGCTGGAAAAGCACTTTACAAAAGTGCAATTTTTTTCAAAAAAAACCCCTGTGTTTCAGTTTGCATATTGTTTTGGAAAGTATGCCTTGTGTTGATTCATCTTCAAATGTGAACTGAATTTAATTCTCTCTCCAGCCCCCGGTTATAATGCAAAAAGGTTGGAGAGGAACGCTGAGGACACTTTTCTTGGGGAAAGAGTTTCAACAGTTCGTAAAAGCCTCTCTCCCCCTCCATCTTCTGAATAGCAACTGCTTTATCCTTCACCCTAGAGTATACTTTACAGAAATAAATCACCCTGGTGCTGCCACCCAGAGATTGTTAAGTGAAGACTTCAAAAGTGTACAGAGCCATGACAGACTTATTCCTGTGCAGTTCTGAAAACTTGCATTTCTTTCTCTTGCACTATTGCCTTGTTTCCCTTTCTTCTTTTGACCCAAAGACCAATAGTTGAGGGGCCTCCATTACTATTATTTAATACTTCATCACCATCATGTCTGCTTCAGACTAAAGTAATATTCTACATATAGTTTCCATTACAGTTATTAAGTAGTATTAGAAAAAACATTGTCACATATTTCCACCTGGAACTTTGTGATTGGAAGCACAGAGATGTTTATAAGAACAGTCTGTTGAAATAATCTGTTATTTGTTCGTTCATTTCATTTATTCCAAAGTGATTAACAAATATTTGTGACTTCTTTCTATGCATATGTATTTGGGATATCTGGTAGAAAATTCATGACATTTGTAAAGTGGTGATATAAGTTACTTTAAACCAGGTTCCAAGAAAGAAGCATTCAAGAAGTCAGATAAGACCACTGATAGGAAAAAATGTTTTAGGTTTTATATTTTCATATTTCATTTTATGGCTTTTGTATTTTTCAAGCTGTTCAGAGTATGCAGAAAGTCATGAGCTTGCACTCAATCAGTCATTTTAACTCAGTCCAATAGTGCCTGGATTTGCAGGTGGGATTCAATCATATACCAGCAATTTCAGGGTCCACAGTTGGGCACTCTTATGCAACAAACCCTCTTCCCCCCTAAAATTGGACTTTTGCAGCAAGGAAAGTGATGGGGAAATGAATTACCTTTATATAGGATTATAACATTAATGTTGCTGAAGCTAACCCAAAATAATTTACTCCAAAGAACAGAAGATATTATTTTGCAAAAGCTTTTGCAGCACATATAATTTAAGCTCCTGCTGATGTTCTTCCTGTGCTATTGAAACAAGGCCAAATAAAACAGGCAAAGAAATAGAGCAGCTGTATGCTGCAAAGAAATTTGGACTGAATACTAGACCTTTTCAAGTGGAGTATTTCTTTTCTTTTTCCACTAAAAGAACATCATGGTTATCTTAACTTTACAAATGTTCTGCTATTGTTACAGAAGTTCATAGATTTGCCTGTGAGAAGAAGACATCTCATTCTTTTTCCATATCATCTGAAGAACTGCCCACAACTTATTTATATAGTGCAATTGACCACACATCCCTTCCCCCTTTTCAATTAATATGAGTGGCCTGTTTTCGTGAACAAGGTGATGTGTTATTTGAGAATGAAAGGAATGGCACATGAGCAAGCTTTCAGGACAGAGTATTTCCCTGACCTTAATGATACATATGCCCCTTATCATCTTGACCAACTGAAACTAATGGCAGAGTAAGGCTGCAATCCATATTCATCTTACCTGGAAGTGAGTCACATTGAAGTCAATAAGGCTTACTTCTGAGTAAGCATGCATATTATTGCACTGCTGATCATTATATTTAGAGGGTCCAGAAGTTCTTGTGTTCTATAAATGTGTGAGAAATAGACTGCCTCTATAGGTTTCTAGGCTCTTCATTAACAGTAAAAAGTAAAAGATACTGCTCACAAATAAGCCAATAATATAAAGAGCATAAAGTCAATAATGTGTGATTAGATGAACAATGCAGAAAGTGTTTGCTTCATATTCTAAAACCCACCTTTGCTCTTTTCATATCAGGATCTCAGAGGACTTTATAAAAAGATGTGTTTATAATGAGCTATTGTTAGAACCTGAAATCAGGGTGGCCTTTGTCAAACCACTAGACTATATGAGTAATGACTCCTGAGTTTTATTCCCATCTTTGCCTTTGACACACCATCATATTTATTCATCTGTAAAATGGAAATCATACTCCATGGTATTCTAAAGCAGCACATCTTGCATCTAACTCATAACTTTAATTTGCTGACTTGTGCCTTAGCCATTCACCCACTTCTTCGATTCTCTTTGAGCTCATCAACTGGATATAATGCATATGGCACAAATAATACTGTGCAGGTTTCAAGAGCTCGCTGTGAAGTGACTTGGCAAATTCCCAGACACTTGCAACTGGTGAAGAGGGAAGGGCGTGATGGAGAGGAGGGTAAAGGTGTAGGATGTGGCAGGGGTGTTGGTTGAAGATGAACTGGTTTTTCATACAGATGCCTGGGGAAAGCCCAGACAAATTAATATTCTGTAGATCAGAAAACAATTCCAGTGTAAAATTTAAATAATGCCAGAGTAATATCGGCATCCACTGGAGGACCTGTATGCAAGTGGAACCCCTATAATCTCCCTATTTGCATTTATAAGTGCTTCAAGCAGCAGCCTTCCAACTAGCCCCTGTGGTACCATTCTTATGAAGTGGTTTGTGTTTTCCTATGGCTGAAAGGGTCTCAGCCACTTGGTTGCTCAGACCCAAGTAAAGTAGCAGGAGAAAGAGCCACTTTGCCCAGAATATGGCAAACCTTTGGAAAGTGGAAGAGCATTGCCCATTTTCTCTCTCTCCTGCTTTCAAGCCAGGGGTGAGCAACCCATGACTGAACAGTGGGATACAAGGGCTGCACACAGCAACAGTGCTTTTTGGAGGGAAAGGTTTTGGTTTTTTTATGAGCACTCCAGGAAACAGAGGGCTCACAAGGAAATTATGGAGAGCCACAAGGGTCCTTTTTTAATTGTATAGAAAGGCAGGAGGGAAGGACACCAGCTGGGCTTGAGAATTCATGATGCTTTTATAAAAGGCAAAGAAAGAAAAAGACAATGTGACGGGGACAAAGCTCAGTATCAGAGGACATATTTGGCATGTCTGAAATACAGAGAGCTGATGCCAATCAGTCTACCCAGTACTGAACTAGATGGAATCAGTATAATACAACTTCCTATGTTCCTAAACCAATGAGAGCTGTAACCTTTTTTTAAAAATTACAGAAAGGGGGGTGGGGAAAATCCTCTTCATAAACTCAATCAAAGTGAGTACAACATCTCACATGAAAAATTTCAAGGGAATTTCTGCCCCTCAACCAGGCTCCAGAGGCAATTTCTTTTTATTTCCCACCCCATGAATTGCAATAGTTATAACTTAGTATCAACTGCAAACATGAAGTTACCATACATCCAAACACAATTAAGAAAACATCTTAGCATGCTTTGGATACCTGATTGTCCTGGGAGACTGAGATCACTTGGAGGCATTCCATATAAAATATTCTAGATGGAAGGATTTCACAGCCTTACGAAATCATCTTATGGAAAGGGAAGTTATCTAGGTGGCATGTCATTGAAAGGGCCACAACATAGACTATGGCCGCCCCCAGTGTTGGCATTGTGAATAAATGCAATGAAAATTGTGTCTCGGTGTCTGAAAGAAGAGTCTAGTGCTGAGAAAAGAAACCCTGAAAGTTTTTTCAAAGTTGAGTGAGGCACAATGTGAGAATTAAGAGAGTGTTAAATCAAAGCCTCACCATGACATCGAAAGCTGCTGGAGAGATAGAACACCAAAGGAGATGGCATTCTTCCTGGAGACCTTTGAAGCAGAACAATTCCTTTTAATAGTCACCTTGCCTACAGGTTTTAACAATAGTTCAGCGTGCAGCATGCAGTCTGTAAACTTTCTCTGACAAGTGTCATCAGTAACTTTGGCGCATCCATTCCCCCCCCCCCCAATTGCATTTAAAATCTGGGCCAGCAGATAAGACATTTATTCTTTTTAATGGTTAAGAAATTTGACTATAAAAATAGCTATATTTTCTTTCCTCACTTGCAAGATTTTCTTGCCCTATTGCATGCCTGAGAAAATGAGCATCACTTACTTGATAAATGGGTGACAAGTGACAAGTATTGGACAAGAAAAGGTAACAAATACAGATTCAAAGAGAAGTTGGAATCTCAGCAGGCCATAAAAAGAATAGAGATTCTGTATGGAAATAAAATCCAGTATAGTATATAATTTTGAAGAAAACGTTATCCAGATATATACACTAGTGCTTTATAACACATTTTCACAAAACTGGGAAGGTATATGAAGGTCTGGTCATATGTTCAGACAAATTAATGTTCTTAGATATCCCCAAGAGAAAAGAAAATCTAGTGTACAGAACAGACTGTATTTTATGAACCTTCTTGCAGAAGAAACAATACAAAGCAACCTTGAGCACTTGCATGATGTGTTTTTGGTGGCACATTTCCACCAGGAGGTGTATCAGAAAGAGCCACCAGCGTGGTCTGAATACAGAACATGGCTGCCAGAGCATGGTCAGGTCTGAATCTGAATAAAGAGGTCACTTTTCTTACCAGCTGACAATTAAACCTGCAAGTAAATTGAGTGGATCCATGAACGTCCCAAAAGCAGTTAAGCAAAGTGATGTAAAATGGTCAGATGCCATCAGTGACTAAGGAACCCATTCTTTCAAAGCTTAAGGACCTGCCAACCACCATTAATCCAGTTTTGCCTAGATTAGGACTGTGTGTGTGTGTGTGTGTGTGTGTGTGTGTGTGTGTACACCACTATTCTGTGCTTTGAATATCTATCATCTCAGTTAGAAACCCAAACAGTGAATGTGGGAGAGAGGAAATATATAGTAATAGAAGTTAGATCAGGATCTCATCCCCTCACAAACTCCATTGTCACATATAACAACCAGGAAAATTCACCTGAGTTCCACCTTATCCACTCTCCTCTGATACTGAGCTCCTGTTAGAACTGCACACCGCCAGTTTTGCCCCAGTCTCCAATTCCAAACCACTTCATAAGAATCTTTAAAGTGATAGAAGGTAGCAGGATGGTATCAGCTGTATAAAGAAGAATCTCTGAAAAAAATAGAGTCCTTGCTAAGGAGACCATTTTGTGGGTACTTACCATCTTGTTCATTGCAGAGCTCCCTTAAAGGGCTATCCAGCTAAATTTTATTATAAGACAGTAGAGCAGTGGTCATGTCACAAGTGGAGGGTTAAATCAGAATGGTGATAGCTTTACCCATATAAAGAGGAAGAAGAAGAAGAAGAGTTTGAATTTGATATCCCACCTTTCACTCCCCTTCAGGAGTCTCAAAGCGGCTAACATTCTCCTTTCCCTTCCTCCCCCACAACAAACACTCTGTGAGGTGAGTGGGGCTGAGAGACTTCACAGAAGTGTGACTGGCCCAAGGTCATCCAGCAGCTGCATGTGGAGGAGCGGAGACACGAACCTGGTTTCCCAGATTACGTGACTACCGCTCTTAACCACTACACCACACTGGCTCTCTTTATTATAAGACAGTGGAGCAGTGGTCATGTCACAAGTGGGGGGTTAAATCAGAATGGTGATAGCTTTACCCATATAAAGAGCTTTATATTTGCACAAAATCTGAAATACAAATCAGAAGAGGTGGGGTGGTGTAAGGGTGTATGTCTGCATCTCTTGAGCCAGTTGAGGCTGGTCCATCAAGGTGAATGGGGCACCACCCCACCAATCTCAATTTGCCCTCAGCCAGCTTGCACCCGCCCAATTTCACACGACCTGTTGAGGAGGTAGCACAGCATGTCAGCTGTCTTCTCCTTGGCCTCAGTGTTGCCATTGTAGAACTCTGCAGGGAATATGATGGCTCAAAAACTAGAGTTAGTTATCTCTGTCCTTGGCAGTAGCTCAGACTAATAGTGGGCTCCCTGCCTTCTACCTCACCAGCTGCCACTGGCTTGAGTTTGAATTCTGGTAGGTGAGGAAGCACTGCACACCAGAACGGTGTAATACCCTCATGTTCTTTAACAGTGTTAGAATTAAAGCAATACATCACTGCATTCAGATTTAAAAGCTGCAGTGGCAACCTTAATTACTTGGTTAGAAAACAAACCACTTCATTCAGCTTCAGACCTCCATGTGGTCATTCATTCCATTGTCACCTCAAAAACCTGGAATATATGCTGCAGCCTCCAGCTGATACACAATATGCTGATGCACCCCCTGGTGGGAATGTGTCACCAAAAACACATTACAAGTTTGCTGCAAATAGCCTGTAATATCTGCTGCCATCCTTCAGCCATCGCCTGCATATTAGTCCTCATTCTATTATGAGCTGGCAGCCCAGGGAAGCTGTAAATCAGAAGCGAATCGTCCTGCTGACTGCTGAGCTCAGGAATCAAGCTGACCACTGAGCAGAGCAGGCCTTTTCCTATGGTAAGACCAAGAGCAGTGAATAACTCTTGCTTTGAAAACTGTGTCATCCCAAACTGCCTTTCGCCATACGTTGAGGTGCACAGATTTACCGTGACACTCACAGATGAATAATTGTTTTCAGTAAAAATAGATTTGAGGAGAACAAGAGCAGGAGACAGATGTTTAGGCAGGATGAAGTTTGGGAAGTACATACAGGGCTCTTTGCACCTGAGCTCTAAGATAGTTAGCATCATGTACTGACACTGGTATATCTTAGAACATATGAAGAAGCAGCGTTTGGATTTGATATCCTGCTTTATCACTACCCTAAGGTGTCTCAAAGCGGCTAACAGTCTCCTTTCCCTTCCTCCCCCACAACAAGCACTCTGTGAGGTGAGTGAGGCTGAGAGACTTCAGAGAAGTGTGACTGGCCCAAGGTCACCCAGCAGCTGCATGTGGAGGAACAGGGAATTGAACCTGGTTCACCAGATTACGAGTCCACTGCTCTTAACCACTACATCACACTGGCTCTGTTGGAAGAGGCTGTTGGATCAAATCCAGAATCCTATCCTCACAGTGGCCAACCAGATGCCTCTGGGAATCCTGCCAGCGGGACCCGAGCACAAAAGCATCAACCACCCCTTTCCTGTGGTTTCCAGCAACTGGCATTTAGAAGCATTATTGCCTCCAGCTGTGGAGACAGAACATCAGCATCAAGGGTAGTAGGTACTGTGAATAAAGCCAACTCCCTAATATTCCGAACTGAATAAATAGTGAGACTTGAAAAATAATAAATAAAACGATCCAGAGATTGATTTGCTGGAGAATAAAAAGATACATGTTTACCGTGACCTTAACTACCTGTGCTCAAGGAGAATTGTGCCATTAGTTGTTCTTCTCCTATCCCTGTCTATATTTGAGATGCTCTTGTTTAGCAAATATGAGTCTTGGTGTTTGGAAAACCAATACTTCAATCAGCATTTGTGAGTATAAAAAAAAAATATGAATCCCAATGTCATTTGATTTCAAAGGATTTAACACACTGCACATTAGACAGTTGTCTAATGAAGGATGTGGTAAAGGAAGTCACAGAGAAACTCATTAAGACTGTCAAGAAACCTCTTGTAAGTTTTGAATGGTTCAGCACACAAATGGGGATGGTTTGTGGTCTATCAAAATGTATTACAGAAGCCCTGATTTAGTAAGCCAACACACACGAAGGAAGCCTATTTTGGTATCAAGCGGTAATTGGCATAAAATAATATATAAATTAATTAATAAACAAGAGTCCAGGGTCACATCCATGTCCTCCTGCCTTCTCAGGACAGTCACCTCCCCTCTTCCCTGCCAGGGAGAAGAGCACCACAGTGGAATCTGGGTATGGCATCAGCCCACCACTAGGTGTGGGGTAACTGGAGCTTGAAAGGGAGGATACAGCTTGTTTGCTCAGGCTGTACACCCAGGGTATTTCTGAGATGCCTTGAAATGCTTTTGTTCAGACTAATGCAGTTCTCCATCAGACTCACAATAAAGACAGGGCTGAGTCTTACACCGTCTTTATACATTATACAGTGAGGCCTATCTGCAAAGCAAAGCTGTTTTGCTCAGCAGGGGGGTGGTTTGGTGTATTAATTTAGAGGAAATTGCCAGCACTGATTGAGATGGATTTAGAAGAGGATAGACAAATTTAATGATGATGGCTTGAAAAAAAGAAATTGTTTAATGGTTCTAAAGGTAGATACAGATTTAAAGAAAATTGTTCTGTTTTTCCCCTGTGTGCAAAGGTGCTAATTAACATTGTTTTTTTCCTAAGTGTCTCCTTCCTTTTCAGCAGGAGCCCTGCTAGTTTCATTTTATAGCTCTGTAGCTGTAGAAACAGCAAAAAGTTTGTTTCCAAGTAAACTGATTTTCAGATTCATAGTGTAATTCATGGATATCACATTTCACAGGAGAAAATTACAAGGTTTTTCTTTTTGTGGTTTATAGTTGGCTGTCCTAGACTTCTAGATCTTCTTTTCAATTAGCAGGGAGTGCAATGTGTTGAGTATTGGAATGACCCAGAACCTTACCCTACATAGAAAGTTTTTTTCTAAGATTAAAATAACATATTGAAAGAGGCATTTAACTAGCAGTTACTACCAGTTTTAAATACTTTCTCAATGTGTTATCATAATCTGAAAAGGTAAAAAATAGTAATCCATAATGGCAGCTATTAGTAATAACTAGTTCTCACAGTCAAAACAGGACTTTTGGCTTAATTGGTTAAGTCAAAGCTTGACAGGAACCAAAACCCTTTCCATTTTGTTGCAGTCTGGAAGCAAAGAGAACCTGTAAACTAAAACAGTGAACATAAGACTGTTCCAACCTTGCGTGCAAAAACCTAGAGCCAATTAATATGTAGGCTGCACATTAATTCACACAGGAAAGTGGTCTCCATTGAGTTTCGAACATGTAAAATGGCCTCTCCTGTTGGCTTGGAAATTTAAAATACATCCAGCCTTGGGGAAAACAGATCCCAACTGATTTAAATCATACTTTAGAAGCCAGATAGGTTGTGCCATTCTCTGCATTGATATTTGCACCTTGATGTTGCAAACCTTAGAATAATAATGTCATCCAGGTCCAAGCAAACAATTCTATCAGAGGAGCTGTTTCATTTTATTTCATCCCTTTGCATTCACTGCCCGCAACCAAATAATTTTGATTGTACCTGCATAGACACATAGCTGTTCATTGTACCAGTTCCTAGGTTATTGTGTCAAAAAGGAGATAGGATGCATATGTAGACAAACAATTTTCTCACCTGAAACACTGTTTTAAAATAGATTAGGTGGTGCATTTGTTAGATATAGTCCTACGGGTGTTCCTATTCAACTTTCCTAGCTTCACAGAGCTATCCTTCAGATGGGTTAATGACATCTTTCAGATTCTGCCAGGGTTGGATCAGATAAAAGATTCCTGGTTTTTTTCTTTGTGTTTCCCATTGTTTGGTGCTAACATGATGGATGCTAAATTCCTTCTAAAATAGGGCTATATCAAGGCACCTAAACAAGCATATTCTGCAACTGTTGTCAGTTGCAGAAAATGAAGCACTGAATTCCAGCAAGTTTTCCTTGCAATGTTAAGAAAAGAAAAAGCCAAAACACCAGCCAGTGCCTTTTGATGTTGTCAATACAGCTATTGCATAAACAAAGAAGGGTCAACATTATTAATAACATTTTCATGGCAAAGGGGCTGTAAGGATGATCATGAAACGAATGGTAGAGGATCAGCATTTCCTGAAGAGCATATTTTGAGCTAATCTCATACATACTTATTAATGAGAGTATTTTAACCAGTGTAACCTATTAGTAGCAAAAGGGCTGTAAGGATGATTATACGATGAATGATGGAGGATCAACATTTCCTGAAGAGCACATTTTGAGCTAATCTCATGCATAATTTACTTCAAAGCAGGGGCAATCTGTAGAAAAGGTGTACAAATCAATGCAAGTATCTGCAGCAGCTTCTTCACAGGGCATGAGTTGGCTGTAATTAAAGATCGGTAGGAGTCTTGCTCCAAATTCTAAGTTTATATTCTGATCATAAATATTTGCTGTTTGTCCAAACTCGTACAGGCTTTTATTCATTTCCTTAAGCTTTCTTGTGTAAGATATATGCATTCGACCTTTCACTTTAACAAACATTCACAAGGCAGCTTTCAGATAACAAAATACAAGTTAACAAAACAATAAAATGCAATAACTGATCAGTTATTGCATATGACACTGCAGGAATTGTAGTTTGCAAAGTTTATTGTGCCAACCACTCTAAATATCTGCATGAAAAATCTAAAACAATAAAGAATCTCATTATTATAATTTGGCCAATATCAAACCCTTTCAAGAGCATGTGTTATTTTAAATCCAGGACACTCTGAAGGCATGTCTTTTTAAATTTAAAAAAAAAACCCAATGTAACACCCTTTCCAATATAAATATAGAAATAAAGTCAAATCTAATGCAAGCAGGTTTCTTTGCATCAACTGTTGCACTTGGAGATCCCAAGGATAGCTCTTAGCTCCCATGGCTGGGATTCTAATACTGTATGGAGGTCTGAGGAGCATTTAAAAACCCTTACTATTCATAGAGTTGTCACAAAGGTGATTAATGCATTCTTGAAACAATCCAGGGACATAAGCTATTGTTATTCTCAGTTTACAGATGGATAGCATTGACTTAAGGTTGGAGAGGATCTCAAGGCTACACACTGAGTCCAAGTTTGAACAGTGGTATCAACCCAGATTTTCTCCATAGATACAAGATGAGAGTTTCATACTGTGCATTTCACCAGTTCATAGACAATGACACTCCACTAGCTTCGAAGAGGGCAGTTTTCAACATTACAGAGCAGCTCCTCTGATGCAGAAAGTTAAGACTGACACATGAGAAGCCCTACATAAATGTGTCATCATTTTCAGAAGAAACTGGGCTTCTACATGTAAACATAAGCCGTGTGTCCATGACAGATCTATGTAACTCCTAAATCTACACTGAGGCCACCTTTAGGGTCTCTGCAAATTAGTGCTCCATTGTTACCTTGTCTATCCTGCAAACCTGATCAGCCAGCAGACTTCTCCATTATACTGAATGAGAGTTTGCACCACCAAGACATGGAACTAAGGGAGCACTCTCCAAGCACTGATGGACAATAACTTTGCAATGAGGTCAAACATTCTATTGTGCTTGGTCCTCTTAAACTGAACTCACAAAGGGGGAAAGACCATCATAAATTCCCTCACACTGCCATGGTGGTTATTAACTTTACACTGTGAGAATATATTAAATATGAGAGACATTTTTTGTGCAAAGTGAAGATAAGGAAATATATGCCCTCTATTAAATGGCATGACCCCTTCTTCATTTTTTCCCCAGTGCAAAGTAAGAAACTTGGGGGTATGAATAGTTCTGTCCCACTTGCTGCAGTTCATTGAGCTATACCTCTAATCGCTTTGCTCAAAAATAAGGCCAGAAAGGCCAACGTAATTGGCTCTCAACCACATAGATGAGACATTTAAAACAGTCTCCCAGCAGACCCACAGCTCAGTAACGAAGAAGATCCTCTACATACAGAAGGTCCTAGGTTCCATTATTGAAAGTCCCCTGTATGGGAAAGACATCATTTTCAAATTGTGAGGAGTGGCTTTCAGTCAATGTAAACCAGGTGTAGTCAACGTGGTGCCCACGTTGTTGGACTCCCATCAGCTTCAGCCAGCATGGTCAATGATGAGGAATGATGGCAGTGTTGGTTTCTGCTCTCTTCACTGTGCAGCGAAGTGCTTGTCACGAGACAATGTTTACATTCCACAGTCAGAGTACTGTTGGGTTTTCCCACGGGAATGGGAGGCTGGATGTGACGTACACTGGTTTCCTGTTTTTCACTGTGCTCTCGGTGTTCTTCGTTCCGAGGAGAAGGACGGTTGCTTCTCTGCTCCCGCAGAAGCAAGATGCATGTTTGTAATCTCTCAACATTGAACTGTAAATAAAGCAACATTAAGCATGTGGCACATACTGCTCATCATTCCGTTGTGCACAGGACTCTGCAATTACAACAGGCAGTTGTTGGGCAAATTAAAGACATTGTGTCCTTCATTTGTTTAATTTATTTAAATATATTTAATTATTTAACTCTCCCAAGAAGGTATACAAATAAAATAAAATACCACAGTAATTTACAGCTGGTAAAAATAGACCATAAGCAACCACCTCCACCTCCCCACACAAAATACCCCAAACACAGCACACAATTACAATAAAAAGCACAAGACAATAAAAAGGAGACGAAACAAGACCCAAAGGCCTACATCTAGATATATTCAAAATTAAATACCCCCAAACACATTGTATTTTAAGGCTGTTGGTGGTGGTTACTTTTTTAAAAAGCTCATAATTATCAGAGGGCAACAGGCATTGGTACTGGTACCCTTGGGAAGCTGCATACGTCAGTATGCATGGCAGTCATTGGAGCATTCTAATCACTCCCCAGGTAAGCCCAGTGAAGCTCACCAGCATAGGGGCATTTTGCTAAAGGTCACTCTCAGACCCTGGTGCTGGTCTTCTTCAAGAGAAGAGAAAAGGTGCCTTTGAGAAAGAGTTATATGTGATCTGAAATGGGCGCAGCGGGCAGGCATTGCCCACTCTTTAAACTGCATCCCTGCTCAGCTCAGCTGTTCTCTTCCCTCTGTCAGATCATTGGTGAAAGTAGACCTTCAGCAACATTTCCTACCTACCTGACCATGCAGCTGGCCATTTCAAGAGACAGGAGCCCAGAGTCATTGCAGCATGAGGAAACTTGTTTTCCATATATCAGGGTGAAGGTTGCCTCTGCTGCTGGGTGACTGACAGCAGCAAAAGCTTTCAAAACCTCTCTCTGCCACTGCTTAAATTAAGAGTCACTTAATGAAATGCACAGCTTCCCACCCCCAGCACCTCATGACCAGATTATTAGTGGCTGCTTCCCCCTACTGCATAGGTTTGTAATCCAGGTCTAGAATAGTAGATGGTGTTGTATGCTAAGAAGTTGAGCAAACCTGTGTGAGAAGTAAATCCTGGAGAATTAAATTGCCCACTTAAACATATCAGTCAAAGGAAAGTAACTGTTGGTGAGTGAATGGCAAACTCTACTGTATCTTCCCCCCAGAGAGCCTGTGTTCCACTCCTGTTGCAACTACTTAGTTTGCAACTGTATATAATCTTTTAACCAGATAATGTATTTCCTTCCATTATCATAGATTCCATATCCCATAATGTTTCCATAAACCATATGTCCATGCAGTCTGTGTGTATTCATAGATAGATGTATCTGTTTTCATGCAGCTACACAGGCACACAAGGGGATGTAGATGAGCCCTCTGGGATTTCAAAGAAAGCCTCATAAAATGAACCTGCTCCTCAACGGATGCAAATTGGTGCAGTTCATTCTGCCTTTAGGCCAATCTGACATCTGGCTAGTTCTGTCCCAAGTAATGGGTGATGCTATACTTCATGGGTATACCTCTTTAGCAGCAGAAATGGCTTGGGAAATTTAAAGAGTCCGAATCTTATTACTGTCACTGTGCTGAATCGACACTGCTTTTATATCAAACTCTCCATGTACTTTTCATTATTTCCCAGCTATGCTGAATTAATACAATGATAGGTGTTCAAATTCATACCTGCCTGAGATCATTTAACTGGGAATGCATATGTCTGCATGCATGTGGGCTTTTGTAATTAATAGCATTCAAAACACTCTGCCCATCTTTGCACATAACTAAGCCCTGGTGTGAAAACAATTGCTGGGATGACAGCCATGTTGCAGTTTGGCTCAAATTAAGTCTCCTTTTTGTGGAAAATTACAGATTTTGGGTGTAGATGGAGATATGGAGAGGAGCGTCCTCTCTAAGGTTAGGTTGTGGGAGGGATGTTTTGGTTCTAGGGTTTGGTTGTGGGAGATAACTATCACCCACCCAACCTCCTACCCCTTGTGGCTGAAGTAATTTGGGAGGACATTCCCATTTCCCCTAGGATTTGTCAGGATTCGTTCAATGGTGATAGGCAGGGTCAGTATCAGGGATCATCATTAGCAGGCACTTGCTGAGACCTGCACGCTGTGAAGGGCCCAACAATGATCCCTGGACTTCCTGGCCCTGGTGTCCTTCCTTTTTGCCACTGCTGCTCGTTCACCTTCCCTCTACAAACAATGAATGGAATGAGATGAAGAAACAATATTTTCCACTTTCCATGGTGGTTGTGTGAACTAGGCCCTAAGGGAGAGGGCAAGGAAATGAGCAGCAGACGTGGTAATGAGAAGGATGTGGGCCCACTCCCAGAGGGGAACCTTCCAAAGGCATTCTGCCTAAGCCTTCCCAAACCTGAATTGCCTTGCCAAACAAATTGACACAAGAATTTGTGGAGATGCTGATCCAATGGGGAGTGGGGGGGGTTAATGACATCACATTCTTACTTGGGAGGCTGGGAAAGACCCCAATTTGCCTGTTTGGCCACACACAGAGCTGATGCACACTTCTGCCTTGCACTTCACATTTAGCATTGTTTATAATACAGAAAGGGTGCCCAGTAGATAAGATTTCTGCATGTGTAAGCATCTTGTGCTCTGAATGTCCCTGCCTTCCAAAATAAATCACAGTAAAGCTAGAAAATGTCTGACAATCTCTTTCATTCTAGGTTACAATCTGAAATTTCTTTTTTTTAAAAAAAAAAGTTTGATTTCAGCCATTTTAAAAAGAATGCTGCAGCACCGGAGTTTGGTTTATTTGTTGAAAAAAGCTGAATTAATGGAAAGAATCCTGAAGTGAGTGTACCTGCTGCCAAAAATGTATCAAACTATCCCCACCACCTTCCTTATGATAAAGCACAAAAAAAACCCCTGCCCCTGGAAATGCTAGTAAGGTCACTGGGTCTCATCAGCTTCTTTTGCAGCTCCATTAGCTAAGCCACAGATACACCAGGGACGGATCTGGCACAATAGTGTGTATCAGTATGACAACTTTACTGAATGGTTTGTGTTCAAACTGTTTGTCTTCAGTCAAAGGGTAAGCTTCCAGAAGAGACTGTGGGACTTGGAACAGGAATGAGCATTGGGGGGGGGGGGCAGCAGAAGGACCATCCATTATTTTGCTATTTTCCAGTGTTCAGCTCTTTGACTGTTATTCAGCTCCCTTCATCCAAACACCTATTCTGTTTCATATCATTTGATTGTATCTTTATGGCTCTATGGCTACAGAGCTATAATTAATTACTCAGCCCTTCTTCCCTTGTATTCCTCATTTCATTTTTTAAGTATTTTGAGTTCTTAAAATTACATTTTTTCATTATGTTCTAGCCATGTTAATCTGCTGGAGCAAAATGGAAAGAAAAAGGGAATTGTGGCACCCTGTGGCACAATCCTATGCATGTTTATACAGAAGTTATTGTTGTTGATTTTTTTTAAAAAAAGACTAGACAGCCATTTTAATGATTGCCTTGTACTGCTTTTTGTGTTTTTATTTTGATGTACGCTGGCCTGATATGAGAGCTGCGTAAGTAAACAACTACATTTTGTAAATAACCACATAAAAATAAATAAATCTCACAGTATTCAATCAGTGTTACTCAGAAGCAGCTGCACATAGAATTGCAGCCTTAGAGACTGAAGGAGCAATCCAAACCAAAGAACTACCAGATGAGCTTCAGATCTCCAGCTCAGCCAGAGATATGCTGGCATAACTCTTCCAGTCTGGGTCAGCCAGGGCTCAGCTGCCTGAGCTAAGACTTGTGAATCTTAGGCTGGCATAAGCCTTGGTGGCAGTAGCCCCACTCCTGAACAGAATTTGGAGTAGGGGTAATTTATGCCAGCTTTCTATACTTTTATGATTCCTCTGTGATATATTGTAGCTCAAGCTTTAATAGGCATGACCAGTTTCCTATCTACAGTTGAGGGTAGGAGGCAGCTAGCATGAGACCAGCCCACATTGATGAGAAATGTTGCAGGTTCCTTAAGTGCTTGATGTTTGTGACTGCCACCACATCTAATAGGATGGTGCATAAAATGAGGCATGTCTGAAATATTCAGAGAACAAGGAGTTCAGGTGAATAGAAATGCAGTTGGATGCCCAAGGGGATGCATTTTGTGTCTGAATCACCTCCTTACACATTATAACAATTACTGCATTCAAATTATTAATATGGAGATCTGCATTAATGTTGAATTATAACTCATGGTTTGGTGGGTGCTGTATCTTACTTCAGTGAGGCAACATTCTTTTTAAGTAAGCATATACAGTGGTATCTCAGGTTAAGAACTTAATTCATTCCGGAGGTCCGTTCTTAACCTGAAACTTTTCTTAACCTGAGGTACCACTTTAGCTAATGGGGCCTCCCACTGCCACCGCGCCGCCACTGCACAATTTCTGTTCTCATCCTGAAGCAAAGTTCTTAACCCCAGGTACTATTTCTTGGTTAGCGGAGTCTGTAACCTGAAGCATCTGTAACCTGAAGCATCTGTAACCTGAAGCGTCTGTAACCCGAGGTACCACTGTATATAGCTGCCCTGTGAAGAAATAAGTCTGCTTCAAGATGGGTTTTATGTGTGTTAGTTCTCTCTCTGTCACCATGGATTTGCTTTGTGTGTGTTCATGCTGAGTGCAGTTTTATTATTAAATTACTGCATCAATATTGTTAGTAGATGAGACACCAGTTTCCTCTGGGCAGATGCAAAGCTCTCCACTACATAAATCATGTTTATGTGCAGAAACAGTGGTACCTACCTCTGCAATGTATTCCTAGCTGGTGTCATCCACTTCTGCCCAACTCAAGGCAGCAATTCTTCGCTGAGAAAAGTGAGTGAAATCCCAACCCAGGTAATTTCTGCTGCTGTTGTGGGGAAAGAGACACCCAAAAAACGCCTGATACTAAGACTGACAAATCTACTGCAAAAAGCTGTCTGTCCATCAGTTGTCAAGAGCAGAATGTTCTGTGTTCACTGCTTTCAGTGTTGTAAAGAGCTGGGGTAAATGAATTCCATGCTTCCATGGCTAGGTATGTCAACAAATACTTTCTACTGTGTGACATAGCATTTTAATGGTCATGTTGATACTCCTGTCTTTGCAAACGCCTCCTGTAACAAATCTTGTTAGTTTCCCCTTCCCAAGGAAAGCAGGTCAACTTGAAAGGGCCAGCAGTGGAACTTGTCTGTTGTTTTTGTCGTTTGCATCCATTTGTCTGAAGAGACACTAGAGTGTGCCTCTGAGGTGTGAAGCCAAATTGCTGCATTAGCAGACAGCAAGACTCCCTTCTCGGCCTCGCCAATATGATCCAAAGGAAAGCAGAGGAATACATATGGCACCGTCTCGGCTACAGGAATTGCTGGACAGAGGCATACAAGGTGCCATCCAGCCATCTTAGGGACTCTACTCTGGATTGTGTAGGGTTTACTCCTTTGCCTTTTCTTCCCCCAATTATATCATGGAAAGCAGTGAAGATTCAGGATCAGAGTTTTCCTTCTCCTAGATGGGCTACTTTCCCAAGTTGATGAGCCCATCTGCTCCTTCTATAACACATGAAGAAACCGTCTTCTTGGCCATTGGACCCACTATTGTTCTTGTTTGCTCAATCTACCAGAACCTGTCTTCACATGCAGGGGAAGTCCCTAACTCACCAAGCGTTTGAGAGCCATCAGCTACCCTAATCTGGCTTAGCTGGCCAGTTAAAGTTATTTCCCAGGGTGTGGTCACTGTCACATGCTGATGGCTTCTAGGAGCCACAGGTGAGAGCTGAGTGCAGGGTGGGGACCAAAGGTAGACAAACTACCCCAGAAGGAGGTTCTATCCTTCCCCTAACACCCCTGTACAGACATGGCAACTAACATATAAAACATGGATTTGGAAGTTCATTTCAATGAGCGTGTAATTCCATGTTCTGCTAGCATGGATGCATCAAAGAATGTATTTTCATATGAGCTACTCAAAAAATTCCTTTAAAAGTTAGGAAATAAGAAATGAAAACTGAAACAATTTTCCAGATACAGGGGAGTAGATGTTAATGGATTACAGGCCATGCACTTGTTGAACTGTTAGGGGTGGACAAACTGCAGCCCTTGGTGTAATGTGGCCCTTGACTTAATAACATGTGGATGGCAAGAGAGGAGAGAGAGATGGGAGGGAAGGGGAGTCACACACAAAAATGAGACTTTGGCCCTTGCTGCACCCATAAAAAGTATGTGGCCCCCAGAAGGTAACTCCTGAAGGAATGCAGCCTTCCTCATCAATAGAATTCCCTTCCAGTGGAGGCCCGCCTGGCACCAAGTTTCTAATGGTTTCAACACCAGGCAAAGACATACACACACCAAGGATTTGGGCAGCGACCAATGGGTGGTATTTAATTAAGCTTTACTCAGAGTAGATGTGTTGAATCAATGGACCTAACAGCAATGTTCATTATATTCATGGGCCTAGTAAAGGTAAAGGGACCCCTGACCATTAGGTCCAGTCGTGACCGACTCTGGAGCCGGCGTTCAGCTTCCGGGTCATGTGGCCAGCATGACTAAGCTGGCAAACTAGAGCAGCGCACGAAAATGCCATTTACCTTCCCGCTGGAGTGGTACCTATTTATCTACTTGCACTTTGATGTGCTTTCGAACTGCTAGGTTGGCAGGAGCAGGGACCGAGCAACGGGAGCTCACCCCGTTGAGGGATTCGAACCACTGACCTTCTGATCGGCAAGTCCTAGGCTCTGTGGTTTAACCTACAGCGCCAGCTGCATCCATGGGCCTACTTTGAGTTGATTTTAGTTCACTACTATCCAATGTTTGAATGTTTTTACTCTGATTATCTGATGGCATTCCATGCTGGTACAACTCAGAGTAGACGTGTTGAAATTAATAAACATGACTAAGTTTGGTCTATTAGTTTTAAAAGGTCAGCTCTGAGTAGGACTTAGATGAATAGTTTTTAATTATGTATTTTTATTACTGCATTTTCATTTTGTTGTACATTGCTTTAGGAATTATCATTATGATTATTATTTTTGGCCGTGAGCAGTGATTCATAAATTTAATGCTGTTAATCAGTGATGGCCAAACTTGGCCCTCCAGCTATTTTGGGACTATAACTCCTATCATCGCTAGCTAACAGGACCAGTGGTCAGGGATGATGGGAATTGTAGTCCCAAAATAGCTGGAGGGCCAAGTTTGGCCATCACTGCTGTAAATCAACTCAAAAGAAAAACCCTATCCCTGATCTATGTCAAAGGAAACCCACTAACCTAAAGCCAACCAGCTAGGAAAATGGTCATCTCTGAGAAATAAATTTTCACTTAAGAGATCACCTTTCATTGATGAAAACACATACCCCTCTTAGACTAATAGTGCTTTTGCCAACCCAAGGACTGTCATGTTGGAGCAGATGCTATTTGCCTTCACTTATATGCAGAGGAAGCTGTATGAGGAATTACATTACATTCTGTAAAGAACTGGAGGTGAACAAGAGTTGTGAATAAGTGGAGAGGGAAGTTGGCAGAAAAGTCTCATGTTCTGCTGTGGAGATTTCTGTGTTTGCCATTGTTCCGAAAAGGTTATTAGCAGGCTGCAGTACAAACTGTCCTGAAGTGTTCGCTATGCCTTTGTCTGACTACAGAGTTTTTACAAGCCCCATTTTCTTTGAGAGCTGACAGCATAATGGTCCTGGACAAAGCCAAATTAACATCTGCATGTTCACTAGGGGATGGGCCAAGCTCTTTTATAGGAGAGAAAAAAGAAAAGCAATTCAGCAGCAGCCGTACAAAGGAGAGAGGGAGAGAGAGATTATTTTATTTCTTTGTGGTCCACAAGAAAGAGGCAGACCCTGTGTTGGGGTTATAACTTGACCACAACTTTATTAACATTTACAAGTATTATGCAAAATTGAGAAAGAGCCTTGTGGCACCTTAAAAACTAAAAGGTTTTAGTTATTAATGAACTAGCATCCTTTTGATATTATCAATAGAAACATTTTTCTTCAAGAAATGGACTGGAGATGTTGTCCAATGCCACACCCCACCCACTGGTGTGAATGAGATTCAGTGCCACATGCTATATATTGGTGAAAAAGTCACAGTTCCAAAATGTGATATGTACTGTACTGCAGTGTGAAAGGAACTTTAGAAAAACAGAAGTGCTAGCATTATAGTTAGGAAAGCTAGTGCAATATTCCCCACATCTGAATGCACCCAATGTCTCCACTCCCCCAACCTTTCAACACATGCATGCTTCTGCCCGCCCGCCCCCCGCCCCCACAATTTGCCCATGACAATGGCAGGAAAGAAGTGTATGCAGCACACTGCCCTAAATTTCATCACTTTTCTTTCTCGATTTTCTGGGTTAAAGCAGTTGCAAATGGATTTTTCTCTCGAAACAACACAGAATGAGTGCTAAACTTCCACTAGATTTTCAGAAGTGTCTTTTACAGTGTGAAAGCTCAAAGAGGGAAATATTGGGGAAATGGAATGAAGTTCTGTGCAGCCTTTGACTGACCAGTGGACAGACAGATGGTAGTTGCTCATGTTTAGGCCACACATGCATGGGTATTTTCAGTAGTGCTTTACCTCTCCCCAGGCTGTGGAATGTTCTCCCCAGGGAGACGTACCTGGGACTATCCATCTCAGTCCCTAGGCACCAGGCACCCTGGCAAGAACATTCACCTTGTTTACTCAGGCCTTTGGTAATTCAGTTATCTTCTATGGTGATCATTTTTTAGTGGGTAGGTACAACTCGTCCTTCTGAATATGTTACTAGATTAATATTTTAGGTATTTTGGATTCTACATTGTTTTAATGTTTTCTGGCAACTACTGCTGCGTCGAAATCTGTCCTCCAATTTCTAAAACTATTTTTCCCCACAAGTGAAATAGACTTTGCATGTGTCTCTCTTTATACTTCTGTGGGTGCAGGACCAATATTAATTTATTGCTGTAAAGTAGCTATGAGTGTTGTATGTGTATGTTACAGGCAGGTAGCTGTGTTAATCTGCCGTAGTCGAAACAAAATAAAAAAAATTCCTTCCAGTAGCACCTTAGAGACCAACTAAGTTTGTTATTGGTTTGAGCTTTTATGTGCATGTGGTATCTGAAGAAGTGTGCATGCACACGAAAGCTCATACCAATAACAAACTTAGTTGGTCTCTAAGGTGCTACTGGAAGGAATTTTTTAAATTTTGTATGTGTATGTTGTTATCTGCATTAAACATTTCTCCAGTGCCTTCCGACCTGCAGGTGCTTCCAGAACTAAAACAAGGCCCATGGGAGAAGTTACCTCATGAAATCTTCCCCTGGGTTTCAACTGAAATGTGGGGAGCTAGGAGGGTAGCTAGGAGCTCCTGAGATCAGTGTGCTCACTTTCTTTGTTTTTAATTAATTTTTAATTTAATTTTAATTTCTTTTACTTTAAAAGACTTTGGTTCAAATACTTTTCTTTTAAAGTAAAAGCAGGGATTTCCCATAAAACAACAATTAAAAAGACTTAGCTTTAAAACAACAGCAACCAGCAACCAGGTATATGGAAGGCCCTTTGCACTCACCGGAAAGCTGGGTTGAGGAAGGACGTCATTGGGTCAACAAGAAGTGCAGGCACCCAGGAAGGCTGCAGAATGCAAATGCAATTTCTTTTCTCATAAACTTATGAAGAACATTGGGGGGGATACAGGATAAATATTTGGCACAACAATAATAACTGAGCCAGAATACTGCTTCTCCCACCCATGAAGAGGACCAAATTCAACAAAGGGCCCTGGGGTATGTGGATGGGTGTCAAAAATGTGTTATTGGCCCTTGAAAGTACCGGGGTCCTAGGCTTTCTTCAGTTAAGGACCATGGTTAGGCTGATTGTAGCAACAGGTAGACATATCTTCAAGAAAATCTGTTTTAAAATAGCTACACAGAAGTGTAATGTTTTATTATTTCTATAGCACCATCCATCTCTACTGTGTTGTGTAGAGTTTCTTAAGCAAGGACAGGTTCCTGCCCCTCAAGCATTTTACAATCTAATTATTCAGCTCTGGATGGCATAGAAAAAATATTCTCCAAATGTGTTAGTAATAGCTTGTTAATGGCAAAAAAAAAATGATCTAGATGTTTATATGGTTTAATACAAATGGATATCCATTTCATCCAGATTTTTTTTTTAAATGCAGTGTCTTAGTTTTGGCTTCTCTGTCGTTTAGGGCAGCCATCCCTTTCAAATCTTGAGTCAATTGCTATTGTGGACTTGGCATGAGGCATCCAGACCAGCAATGGTTTCAAATTCAGTGATTACTAACAATGATGGCTATGTTCCACCTCTATTGCTGGAGATAGCATGCCTTTGAATCCCAGTTGCTGGGTCACAAGTGTGGAGAGTGATGTTGTGCTCAGGTCCTGTTTGTGGGCTTCTCATAGGCATCTGGTTGGCCACTGCGAGAACAAGATGCTGTACTACATGGGCGGCCATTAGCCTGATCCAACAGCCTCTTCTAAGTTCTTAAATTTCTTTGCTTGCTTTCTAGATCTGCAAATTCTTCAGACTTTTATTACTTGACCCCTGCCCTTGTGTCTACAACTTCCTAGGATGTCAGTGTTGGGGGGAGGAGAGAAACATTTCCCCCCCCCTAAACTTGTATATCAAAAAATATTAATTAAAAAAAAAAGATTTTCAGACATGGAGCAATGCAGTAGATGATCCTGGCTGCATTCATAACCTGTTTGCCTAACCTGCTTAGATTCTGGTGAATATTAGCTATTCATTCTTAGGTTCTCTTTATGTCTTCTATTAAATTTTTACTTTCATAAAGCATTTATCACCTAATATTAATTTGAAACCAAAATATTTTCCATGACATAAAATATACAGCCCCTCCTCCCCTCCCCCACATACTGTTGCCCCTTTTGCAACTGTCAGATATCTCCTGGTACCATGCTATCACTTGTTAACGCTGCATTGCTGTTTGTTTTCACTGCAAAAATAATAGGAGGAGTGTGTGGTACAACTTCAGACAGTCACTACTATCAGGAATCCTGCCCTGACCTCTGGAGACCCCTTTTTGTGAGAGAATCCAATTTGTTGATGCACATGCTTGAGTGCCTCACAGCTTGCCCATAAGTTTGCTTTTGCTAAATCAGTTGCATATGAAGAGCTTATTAAAATGTCATTAATGGCAACCATATAATTATCATTAAGTTGGTTATCTACTAGGCACTGCGTTGGTTCCTGATATGAGCGCAGGCACTGGCATTCTGATTTTAAAGGAACATCGCCTCTGTGCTTCAGGACTTGCTAACTGTGGTGACTTCTGAAGAGCCTGAATATACCAACCTCAAGAAAAGCTCCCACAGGGGGATTTTCACCTACAAAAATTCTGGCAAAGGGCTATATACCTACTTGCATCAATATCCAGGCTGGACAAGCACCCTAACCCATCTCCAAAATAGGGAGGAAGGGTTTTCTTTCTTCTCATCAGTGTCCCTTGGAAAGACTACAACTCCCAAGAGTTGCTGCTCTGGACGCCCTAATGTGCTGTGGAGTGATTCAGGGTAACAGAGAAAAAAGGAGAAAGAAATGTCATTTTCCTGCTCTTTCCTCACTGCTCCTGCCAGCAAACTCATCCTTAGAAGGGTGACAATGCAGGAGGTGTTTGGGGTTTAAGAGTAGCCAGAAAGAAGGCCCAGGTATTCCCCAAGCCCCCCCCCCCATTGCTTTGAGAAGTAGTTTATCAGCTTTTTTTCCAGGGAGAACTAAACCCCTTTACAGGTTAATCTGGTGAGCTCACCTAGCCCTATAGGTTAACTTTCCTTCGCATTTGATTTAGGCAGAGGGTTGTACTTAAGATATCCATCCAGTTAAATAAATAAATTTAATTCTGATTAACAGAATTTGATTCTTTGCTGGATCTAGTTATGGAGAAAGGGAGTGATTATAGCTCCATCACCAAAAATGTTCAGCTAAGGTTTTTGCAGAACAGGTTTCGGGGGGGGGGGGGGATATCTGCCTGAGATTCAAGAGATGTAATCCTTTGCCAGTCTGGATGGACAGCAATGGGCTCAGTTTCTTCGAAGTGGCTGATAATATATCCATGTGATGCTCATGAGTTAATCAAGTGTCACTGTATTTCATTCCACTCTCCACCCTTATATAATTCCTCCCTGGGTGAGACCCACCTCTGTCTGAGCTCACTATAGTGCAAGGCTTTGCGGTTTTAATGTGGTCTTGTATAATTTCATGGCTAGTATGTGTTGCAATGATTTTATGTTTTGTAAGCTTCCTTTGGCTTATAGTAAAATGGGGTTAAAAAGGGATTGACTGATTGACAGAAAAAATCAAAATGGGTTGCTGATGTAATTGAGTGGAAAGCCACTTTGAAAGGGTAGGGATTAGCGGATCACTGTCAAACAGGGAGGAGTTAGCAGTGCTGTACAGGTTAAACACAGCCTTCCATGCTGTGACATACTTTGCTTCCCTTGCCACTGTTTTGCTGCAGTAAACTTTTGAATGTGTATAAAAAAATCTGGCTGTATCTGTCATAATAGAGACCACTTGATGAAAATGTAGTCCTTAACCATCTTAAATAAGAAATGAGCTCTACTGCAAACCTGTGTGCCAGGTGGCATGATTGGCAGTCTCTGATCCAGCATATAATAGATTATTAAATTGCAGGTCACAACTGGGGTGCATCATTAGCAAGCGTTGCCATTCAGACAATGGGAGACGCAGAAAAGAGAAGGGGGAAGTTTGTATGTTGCCTGCCCTGGTTTCATTTAGCCATGGGCAGCCATTCTGTTTGAGTAAGACTAAAATATTCCTATTTGCAAATACATATATATTGCATTGACCTGTCACTCAGGATTTACAGAGTTGTCTTTCTTATCAGAACACGAAGACAGGGGAAGACATTTTACGTGGAATGTCATGTGTCAGTCTAGGCTTAGATACCACAATAATGGGCACTGGAGGAATGTCAGAGCAGGGGAGAGAGGAAGACGAAATAAAAGCCAGCTCAGAGATATAGTGGGTATCTAAAATGAAGAGAAGCAGGTACTTAAGTATCCAATCAACTGACAATAAAAGAGGAAGCGTGAAATCGTTTCCAAGGAGCTGCAGCAATGGCCTGAAGTAGATAAATAACAGTAGGTATAGATAATGGGGACCAGCTTGCAGCTCTGTGGTTAAGTGCACAGTCTGATGCAGCTCTTCCCATGGACTGTGGATATCATGCCTTCCAACATTCCATAGATAAAAAGACAGGCATCTTTGTATCAGCCCTGCTCACATTCCATAGATTATTCTACAAGCCCCGCCCATCTTGAAGGCTCTTCACTACCTGAACTGTATGCTGTATTCATTATTCTGCAATAGACAGGTCCTCCACTGGTATAAACACACATTAGTTGATGGTTCTTTGACCGAATCACATATTTAAAATATATAATTTTACTTCTGTATGTGAACAACAATTTAAAATACACCTCTGCATCTGCAGCGGGTGTTTTGCATTGATGCATATGCCTTTACTAACACTTAATGATGAAAACACATCCCTTTGTCCATCCCAAAAGGGCTGAGCTACTACCAGCATTGCATGCAAATACTTGGAGAGCTTCTACCTCTACCTGCCCTGCAAGCCTTTCCACACACACCCATAATATATATATACACACACACACACACACACACACACACACACACACACACTTTGGGGTAAGGGAAGGCAGAAATCTCAGCTTTGGCATTCCCAGTCTCCAAATGGAACTGGACTGGAACTTGTATCCCTGGCAGGAAAAATCTTGCGCAAAGCATCATTTTCCCATTCAGAGTGCTAGAATGTTTAGACCCAAGTCTCATTCCCAATGGGAAACTGAGCCAAATTTTATCTATTCTCCCACACAGTCTTCAGCTATAACCCTATGCATATTTATCTGGGAATGAATTCCAGTCATTTTTTGTTAACACTTATAGCATTATGCTGTTATTTTCCTGGGAAGGGATCTGAACCTTGACGAAAGTTGACTCTAATCATTCTTACTAGCAACTTGAACAAGCCATCCCTCCACAACAACAAACATAGAGGCAAGTTAAGTGCAGCGATTAGTTGAGAAAACAGAGATTGTCCTTAGCAAATAGGAAGAGGTAGAAAATATGAGAGATGTGGCTTGTCTGTGGCCAAGTTCCAGATGTGTTTGTATGTGTGTAAAGCCTCATTATCAAGAAGCCTACTCTCCCTGGAGCTTCTCACTACCCCATAGTCCCTTCCCAGCTGCTACTGAATCTCTTTACTCTGGAGTCACCTTCTCTGTCTGCTTTGTCAAACTTTTGTTTGGTCTCTTGCTGACAACTCTGCCTTTCAGGGATGTGGAAGGGGGTTATTTTTCCTGTGCCCTCTTCTCTTCATTCACTTTACCTAGCCAACAAACTCCCCACATGCAATGAAGTGCCTGGCACAATTATTCCAAGCAGTGGGGATCTCACAGGGGAACCGCACCAGTTAACATGTTAAACCAAAAGGAAACAGCAGGCCAGAGCGTTCCATGCTCTGGCATAAAAAATGGATGATCTAATATTTTATTCATCAAATTCCCCTCTTCCTTTTTCTTTCATTTTTTTTCCCTCCCACAAGATCACGCTCCAGCTCCTCTCACGCTCCTTTCCCCTTGTTCTTGATAATGATGGCTGTATTATGCAGCTTTCCTTTAAGATGCCTCTCAGCCTCCCCTTTTTAAATGGCAGCACTGAATCTTTAGCTCCTGGGGGATTGTTTCCTAATCTCTGCTGATTCCGGCAGCTCCGCCTCCTTGTGACTGGGCGGGCCATATGCAGATACATTCCCATATGGCATTAGGAACATTAGGAAGCTATAAGCTCTTTGAAACTTTATTCGCTCCCTCAGCAACTCCAGTAGTGCTCCTGCTACATTTGAAGGGGCATAAAAAGATGCTTAGCGTCATAGTGAGTGGGTGCCTACAGTGAAATAAAGGTACATACTAAAGGTATGCATTCACTTGCTCATGTTCCATCACTAATCTAGCATCATATCTAGGCCGTAATAAGTGGCAAACGTCACACTCTTGGGCCTGAATAAATCAACATTCCTGTGTGTTACTAGTCATGGCTTCAGCTAAAACAAACAAGGAAATGTGTTCCAGTGACAAAGGAACTGCATGTGGAGTTGTCACTTGCTGGTAAAAACTCTGTTCCACAAAGGAATAACGGTCTGTAGCAGCTCAAAAATATATCTTGCCAACATTAATTCCAAAGGGGCACAGTGGCTGTAAATCTAGTCACCTTCTTGCTGTCTTCTCTGTATGGAACCTGTTGGTTCCTTAATATGGTTCCTGTGCATTCTTCACATTTAGGGGCATTTTACAAGTGCATGCATTTCACTTGACTATTCATTGTTTCATGATGTCCAGATGAATGGGTAAACCAGTTATACTGAAAAGTATTGTGTTTGTAATGATATGAAAGTCCTGTTTGTGGTGTTTTGGTCCACAATGGCCTGTTCACTCAGGCAACCCACCTGTTGATGCTTCTGTCATCAAGTGAAGTGTATGTGTACTGTCAACTGGCCTTTTCACCACCATGACTTGCTTTTACCAGAACCTTCTACCTGGTGCATTTCTTTGGAGCGCATGCCTCCAAAAGTCATCTGCTCCCAACTATGGTACCAATGGTTTGGATTCAGGCTCAGTCAGCTGAATGTAGGTCCCACTGAAATTGATGTGAAAAATTAGTTACAACTAAGTCAAAGGGTCTAGATTTCAATGGGAACTAAGTTAAATTAACTTAGTCTGGATCCAGCCCAAACTATGTGACATAGTTTGCACCACTTGATGTGGGAGGGTGGCACAAGGCTGCCACAATTCTGTTTAAATAGCCTCCCCACCACCACCAAAGGTGCTTTGAATTCACCTAGAGGGAAACCTACTTTCTGACCTCTGGTGATCTGAAACAAGGGAATACTATGAATCTTCCCCACATTTTCTGGTTTGTCTTATAATTTTTGGAGTCCATTTGTTGAACTTCCATGGTTCTTATACATGGGCAGTATAGTGAATGATGTGGCAGCACATTATTTATAGTGCTTAGTCATGCACACATTAATTGCCCATACCTGGTTTGGTCAAGACTTTAAAATATTATGAATTTATATCATGAATGTTCATTCATGTAACACATGAAAACTCTGAAAACATTCTCGTTTCTTCCTGGAATCCCAAAACTCATTTCTCTCCCATGCCCTTTCTTCGTATTAGTTATATTTTAATGATATTTTATGGACACATGCTTTCCTTCACTATCTTCTGTGGATGACACTGTTGAATGGTTTCTTTACATGTAAAGGTTCATCATTGTTCCACCCAATGTGTGTGTCTTTAAGGGGCCAGAGCAAGGGCCAGAGCAAACTAACGAGACCCAGCTTTACAGCTGTGAAACATAGCAGGTGCTGCTGAGTTGTATTTGATTAAGGTGCATCTGGGTATTTGATTAAGCATCTGGGTGTAGTATATAAGGAGCAGCACCTAGCTCTCCCATTACCCTGGGGGATGGGTTGGTGGTTGGATCTGGTTTGTTGATGTATTTAGTGTAAATGGAGTTTTTGTTTTTCTTATTAAAACCTTCTTTAAGTTATTTTTGAGTCCCTTTTTAATGCATGGTCTCCCCAGCAAGCTCTCTGCAGTGCTACCATACTGCAAAAAAAAGCCAACAGACACCACTGAACTCATATCAGGACCTTTCGAAGTTAGCCACCACTTGTACTAATAGCTGTGGGTATCCTGAGCACACGCAGTAATGCAGTCAAAACTTTCTTTCTTTTTTCTTTTTTGGCCAGTCACAACAAAGATGCTTGTGGAAAACTGGCTAGCAGGACTTGAGCACAAGATCACTCCCCGCCACTGCAGTTTCCATTAACTGGTACTTAGAACCATTACTGCTTCTGATCATGGAGGCAGAACACAGCCCTTATGGCTAATAGCCACTGGTAGCCTGATAGGACTGAGAGTACAGAGCAAATTGGGCAAATTCACTGAGAGGCCAATACCCCCTGCAGAAAGTTCTTCCACATCAAATAGTTGAAATATTGGCAGAGTGGCATTATACTATAGTCATTAGAACTCACATTTAAAAATTAGCAATCCTTCTCTCAGCTAAAACAAAATGCAGGAACAGCAGAATAAGCAAATTAAAAGGCAATTTGTCCAGTCATTTGGGCAAGTAGGTTTTTCACGACATCTCAAGTTTTTGTATGCAAAGAAATTGCACAGTTCCAAGTCCTTTCCAAGTCATGCTGTGCAACACTGAAGTCCTGCCTTATAACACCCAATAAATAAAAGTTCTTAGCTTTCAGGTGTTGATACAGGGCCCAGGAATATAAAGCCACGGTGAAATGACAGCCGTGGAGTGCATGTTCTGACATTTGAACATGAGGGTCTTTAAAAAGAAGCACTGTTTAGCATCTCCTCTGTACAGCCACTCTTTGCTCCTTGAACATCTGTAACCCTCACCAGAACTTTCTTTTTAGTCATGTCAAAGAATGCCAGTGTCCTTACATTCACTGAACACCAGCACTGCACTGAACTTGTGGTAGGGTAAACATATATTCACCTGCCTGACAGGTGCTTTTAGTAATCAGAAAAGTCACATGCTGATGCTTGGTTGTCTTTTCTTCCTTCCTTTATTTTTTGAGCATTCATTCAGGCATTGGGTTGGTTTGTTTCCCCACCTTTTGGAAATGGTGTGAAAGAAACACATAGTCCATTTGTACTTTCCCCCTTAGGAATTACTTGACTGGCTTACCATTCTGTTCCCCATTGTCACGGGGGTGTACTGCAGAAACTAATCCTGTTTTTGAGTTTAGAAACATCCCTAGAAAGTGTTGCAGCCAGTTGAAATAGATGGTTCTGGTCTAGGCAGCTCAATGATCTGACTCAGTATACGGGAGCTTAATGTGTTTGAAAGTGCTATTGTATCAGGGGTTTCCCCATTGCCAAGGGCAAGTACTTTTCCTGCACAAGTAATGCGTGGTGTATGGTGGACTTAATTGCCAATTCCCTCTTTACAACTCATTTCCAGCCATTCCTATCCTGAGCTGAGTAATCTTCTGTATTTTTTTAAAAAAATTACTTTTGCATGTATTTGTACGAAGTAGTATGTGAACCACCCTGAGACTTGAAAGTATAGGGCAGTATATAAATTCAGTAGATGATGATGATGATGATGATGCACAGAGCAACATGCATGAGGTGCATGATGAGGTGCAGAGACACTGTCATGCACAGCAGTTTGTGTAGAGTTGCAAACAACTCTCAGGGTTGGAGGTTTTGTCAAAGATCTTGGCAGATTGCTACCGCATTCTAATATAGTGGTGCCTCGCAAGACGAAATTAATTCGTTCCGCGAGTTTTGTCGTCTTGCGATTTTTTTCGTGTCGGGAAAGTTTTGGAAAAGCTTCAAAAATCACCAAAGTCTTTAAAAACCTCAAAAAAGGCTACCACGCCGCGTTCTATGAGTTGCTCCTCGAAGTCAAGTCGCAACTGTATTAACGGTGTTAAGATAAAGGAAACAAACTTGCAAGACGTTTCCGTCTTGCGAAGCAAGCCCATAGGGAAAATCGTCTTGCGAAGCAGCTCAAAAAACAAAAAAAACCTTTCGTCTAGCGAGTTTTTTGTCTTGCGAGGCATTCGTCTTGCGGGGCACCACTGTATTCCACAGAATGCTACTTGTGTTTGTCAATGAGCATATGTCATACTGCATAGTAGCAGAGACATTTGTCTGTATCTTATGTGTCTTTCATCCTTGGATGTTACTCTGTTACTCTGTTTCTCCACCTTTTGACACCTTCTCTGCTGTTGCATGTGATAAGATCTTGCACTGCTGTGCTGAGATTATATTGTCAGGTATAGGGTCAAAACACATTAGTTAATGGACTGTATCTCCCTCTTAAGAATTTATCAATGCAATCATAGGTCTTTAGGCCTTGGAAGGATCTGGCAGTTGCAGGTAAGAACAGATTGGTTCATCACCATTGCAAATTATTACCAAGTTGTATTGCTTTAGAAGATTGCCCCATATACTACAAAGCTGAGGTGACAAATTATGTCAACATTGCTGGTTGGCTTGTATGGGTGGTAAAAACTGAAAGTTGGCTTTGTATACCTAGCATTGGGGGAAAGTACATTTGCGTGACCAGGCGGTGACAGCCCCAGCCCCCAGAGATCATAAGGAAGGAATAAAGACTCTGGCAATGTTATATGGAATTAAAATTAGGCCACAACTTTATTAAACTTCCAAATGTAGGAAGACCTTGGCTTAGGCCTTGGGCGTGTATCCCTCCCAGCCCCCCAGCCGGGGGGAACTGGGACTTATCAGGGTAAATGGGATATGGGGTGTTCTGTGAGACATAAGTGTAGCAGGCATCCAAGCCCACATCCCCACACGCAGGGTAGTTCACTGACGACCTTTCAGTGTATGGCCAGTGACACCCATATATATAACTCCTTTAAGAGGGGGACCCTGGAATCGCTGCCGCAGGGGGATGAGTCATCACTTCACGCCCCCTCCCAATATAGGGAAGAGAAGACTAAAGGATTTCACCCAAGGCCTTAACCACCCAAGTTGTGATGAATTGCTACGGGGAAGACAAAACCTGCCAATGCAGGAAAATTTCTTCCCGGTCCTTCAACAACAACCAGTCCAAGACCGTAGCAGTGCCCACTAAACAGGAAGAAAAAGTTAGCCTGCAAACAAGACACATTAAACAAAGGGAGGGTAGGGAGGGTGAATCTCCAGAGCGGACTGCCTGGCTATTGTCAGCTCCAACCCCTATTTATAAATGGGGCTGGCCCCACCTCCCAGCAAGAAACTTGATTACTGAGGCTGGGCGTGAACCTCCAAAAATTAACACTGAGAGGCAAGCCAGCCCCTGTTTGCCAGTAAGTTCCCTGGAAACTGTAGCACCATGCGTGATCCCACAAAGGGCACCCACAATGTAAAGTGTGAGTGCTCATTATGTCACAAGGTGATACGTGATATGAACACCATTTGTTGTCTACACAAAGCACAAGGCGGAACAACTGGTTTTTTTGCTAATCCTCCTATTATATCTTGATCGGTTATAATAGTCTAGCTGCCTTGGGGGTCTTTTAAAGACAGAAAGGCAGGGTGTAAATATTTTATTATAACTATGACTGCACTAACAACAACAGGGATGTGATGACCTAGAAACAATTCTGGGCAAAATTCGAGAGTGAACAGAGCTGACACAATAGATAGTGTTACTTGATAATACTTAACATTATTATAGCAGTTTGTATGCTATGTATTGTAGTCCTTACAGCAATTTTGTAAGGTAAGTCAGTATTATTATTCCCCATATCGCAAGTGAATGGGTGGAGAGAGAGAGAGAGAGAGAGAGAGAGAGAGAGAGAGAGAGAGAGAGAGAGAGAGGTGCTTGCCTAACGCCACCAGGTGAGTTCATGGAAGATGTGAGATTTGTGGTTCAATCTCTCAGCCACTATATTACATGTATGACAATGAGAGTTCCATCTCTGCAAAATTTTATTTCTGCGGTGAGATAGGGATAACTTCTTGAAGGATCCCCAATAGACATCATGCATGAATAGAGAGGGACTACAAACAAGCTTTCTTGGTATCAGCTCCCTAGTTTTGAAATTTAATCCTACATTGGTTTTTTATTACAGTTGAATTCTGGAGATTATGGGGAAAGAGTGGGAGACAAAAACCCTTCTGAATATTAGGGTGTTCCAGTGAGGGAAGTGGAGTTTCAGGAGGGAGGAATCACTTAGCTTACAATTGCAAGGTGGCCCATTCCCCCCCTCCTTTTTTTTTATTCTCTCTCTCTCTTTTAAAAAAAAGTCAGATAAGTAGCCTGTCTATCAAGAGTATTTTTACTGCAGGAGATTTCAGAGACAAGGCAGAAAAGAGGAAGGATAAGGGCAGCTTTATGAAACCTTTTACAGTGGTACCTCGGGTTACATACGGTTCAGGTTACAGACTCCGCTAACCCAGAAATAGTGCTTCAGGTTAAGAGCTTTGCTTCAGAATGAGAACAGAAATCATGCTCCGGCGACGCAGCGGCAGCAGCAGCAGGAGGCCCCATTAGCTAAAATGGTGCTTCAGGTTAAGAACAGTTTCAGGTTAAGAACGGACCTCCGGAACGAATGAAGTACTTAACCTGAGGTACCACTGTATACAAGTTAGAAACTCCATGTAATATTTCCAAGATCATTAGTCATTATGCTCTCAGATGATGAATCCCAAAGTCAAGGTATTTCTTTGGTTTAAAACTAATTTTCCGAGTTAGAGCTTAGAAACATGAATGAGAGACATGTGGATTTTGTAAACAACTTTGAGGTTTTTAACAATCAAGCAGTTTATAAATTTTATGAAATAAATCAATACATAAAGATTGCACCCAAAAATGTCTAAGCCTGGGGGCCTCACACCCACTAGAAATGGGGAAAATGTGATTTATAATACTTTTTCTTAAGCCAAACATTTCCCTTTGTCTTCCCTGAGTTGGGTAGAGAATGGCATGTCAAAAGTGGTCAGAACAGCACCCCAGTGTAAATGTGCATTGCCATTTAGTTAATCTACACCAATTGCAATGTGCTTCTATTCAATGGCATGCATATTCTGGGTGGATGTGTGTATTTCCTCTGTATGTCTTTTAGGATTTTTTTTTTAAAAAATCACCATTTTTTCTGACAGCATACAGGGCCAATCAATACAGCATATGCCTCCTTCTGTCCTGTATAAAGGGAATATTTACTTTTTAGAGTGATTCTAAGAATCCCTAATAATTAAAAAATACTCTAATGAATGCAGTTAATTTCCTATTCTGAAAATTTGTCGGGAAAGCACTTTTGCCATATTAGCATATTTTGCAAGGTTAATGTAGTGTACTTAATAAGATAAATAAAGCTTGTCATGATATTTCAGGCAAATTTTAACAAGAGAATTCAAAACCATTTTGAAAGCCCTAATCTCTTGGTATTGTTGAAACTTTGCTTGTTCATGCTGAAACTTTAACTCCTGAGCTTCCGCTAGGAATTTAGGTCATTGCCATCATGCTAAAGGCAGCTCCTGTATATGGGAACTGAAGATGCTCACAAGAAAAATTGGTGTCGCTTTTGTGGTATGGAAATAATAGAAGCTTAGATGAGTTTGTGCATGAGATGAGTTGAAGCAGATAGAACTGCCATGAGAGAGAATGGGGGAGTCAAGGAATTAGGAAGGGGAGAATCAGCCTGTTTCTGTGTCATATCAGTTTCACATAAAAGCTCCTGTAAATCTATCTCATCCATTTCTGCGTTATTCTGGATGTGTGTGTGTCTGTGTGTAATATATAATTTGCATGAAAATTGAAACTGAAATTTGTATATTAAATATATTTTCTCTCATAATGCAGATTTCTAAACCTAGATTTCCTCAAAATAAGTACTTATAATAAGTGTATTTTGATGAGGTCACATTTAAAGGTGAACTTGCCCGATTTTCGCTTTCCAAAACAGTATGGAAACTGAAATGCAGCCATTCTTTGAAATTTGCACTTTACCTAATTTTGCAGTGCTGTCCTGCAGCCATGTAATATGTGAAAAATGAATATACTGCAGTAAAGTGTGCATAAAAATGCATGTATTGGTGATCATTTAGAAAAAAATGCATGCAAAAATGTGCATATCAGGAGAAATTTGCACTAAAATGCTAATAAATTTTCATGAGATTGCTGTACAAATGTGATGAATTGGATTTAAGAATAGCACAGGTGGGCAAACCGTTTCAGCCTGAGGCCCATTTTCCTTGCTGGGCAGCCTTCCAAGGAGCCACACATGCATCCCTTTAGCCTCCATCTAGACAACCAAGAGGCATTGTTAGAGTTCAAGGACACATTTCAGCCAGGCAAAAACACTTGGGGCGGAGGCAGGGCTAAAGAGAGTGTGGACAGGGGAGAGTCCTGAGAGCCAATTAGACCCTAGGCTTGAGGTCCCCCATCCCAAATTTAACGACTTGCTTGAGTATCAGGGCTAACCCGCCATCCCCGCTTCCTCCAAGGAAGGCTGCAAGGAGATCAGAAGCTTCTGCCTGCAACCATCCAGTGATTTACAGTGTCCAAAACTGTACAACATATCACGATGCCATCCATAGTTTAGGGAAACAACTCAACTCCAAACCATGGCTTACAATCCTGTTTCTCTACCAAAACCACAACCAACAGCTACCAGAGCTCTCAGCTTCAATCAAGCATGCAAACTCAGTGCACTGAAACTAGATGTTCTTCCCATGTTTCCCCAATGTTTTCTCCATGCAAGTGAAGCCAACCATTGCTTGCCATTTCTGCATCCCAAGCCTTCCTAAGGAAAAAATAAATAAAAGCTGAATGAATATTTCAACCCCTCTCTGGTATGTACACAGACTCTTCCTATTTCCCTCCTTGGGCTTTTATCACTAGCAGTAGGATGCAAAGCGATATGCATAACAGCAAGAAGAGTGAGGCACAAAAGGGGCCTGCATTAATGCTGCCAGTGTGCTGACTGTGCACCTAACTTGCCTGTAGCTGCTCCCATTCACTGCATTACCTCTATTTCCAAGGCCAACAGGCTGGTGCAGAATGAGGCATGGCAGATTACAGGGATCAAAGGAACACCCAACCGCATCCATTGCCGATGCAGCCCCTGGAAATATTCAGTGCAGATGTGCCCTCCAGCAGTGGAGATATAGCAGACAATTTTAGTAATAAACAATCAGGTGGAGTGGTGCAGCCACAGGGTTTGATGAGAGCTTGCGATGGGTTTTGAAGAATTTCAATTTCACATAGGTACTGAACACATTTTTAAAAATGCCTTATTTGAGCTATTGACTTAATGTTTTATTTTCCTGTAAAAGTCCAAAAGCAGGAAAGCATTTGAAAAATCCTCATGTAAGACACTGAGGGCCATGGGAAGCAATCATAAACTCGCTTCCTGGCTGCCAGCCGTGGGCAAGTCTCAGGTAATCATTAGCAGAGAGCCCTTGTGTTCCTAATGGTTTCTCCGCCTTGCCTTTTGCAGGATGATTGGTTTCTCAGCCTTCTTAATATTATACACTAAAAGCAGCTGCATCAACAGATAAATGAAGCCCCAGCTGGTAAGGTGAGGAAGCGAGAGAACATCCCAGGCAGACAAGAGGGCAGCTTGCTCATTCACAAGGCCCCAAATAGGGCAGCCAGCTCATTATTGCACATACTGATGTGGGCAGGATCGGGGGGGGGGGCGGGTCAGAGATGGGCAGGCAAACGAGATATTCAGTAGAAAAAAATTGCATGGGTAGCTAACCACTACAATAGAAGGATGGGGGAGCCGATCAATGCAAGGAACGGATCGATGTGAGAGGGAGGCAGGTACAATTGAAAGATGGAGCAAAAGATACTGGAGAGGGGTGGAGGAAGAGATAAAGTAGGACAAACCCAGAGTGAAGGGATGGAGAGGCAGATAAGAGAGGCTGAGAAAGAGGGGCGAAGGCGTTAACAGGCCAGCACTGTTGTGAGGCAGGCCATGGGTGGGACGTGTGGGAATGACAGAATAGATTGCTACAGTGGGGAGATTGATTTTGTTGTTAGATATATTGCAGGTCAAATGCAGTCCTCACACCCCATTGCCTTCACATCTGTTTTTTTCTTCCACCTGCCTGTCAGGCCCCTGCTGTGTCCTCAATTTTTATTTCAGACGGAGCCCTTCATGTTTCAATGCAGTACGTCTAGCAACCCTGGAGGTGAGGAAGGGAGGGAAAAGCAATGGGTGTATCAGCTCTGTACCCTGCTGTCACAATCATCTTTTACTAGAGGAAAATTTAAAGAGCTTGAAATTACAGGAATTGCTGCTTACCCTCAGCTCACTCATTGTCAAATTCTCAATCAATACTCTGGGTGGTACAGGCCTGTGAGAAGACTATGCCACTTCTGATAGTGAATGTTTGAAATGAGGTAGCAGTAGCACTGCTCGCCACCAGAGTAGATTTCATGAGCTGTCAAATTCTAAATCAGACTGGCATACTTGCTATAATGCAGAAAGTTTTTGAAACAAAATAAGAGCCAGGAAGCATGGCAGTCAGTGAACATTTCTTGAGCTTGCCTCAAGAGCCAGTCAGAAGTTTGGAATGGTTCACAATGACCTCCCCTTCCATAGCCCCATATAGCTGATCATCACCACCTCTCTGAGACAGTTGTCTTCATTATCTCATAGGAAAGTCTCTTCTAGCACTTCTTTATACGTAATGGTAAGCCATGTTCTGCTGTTCTATGAATGAGCTGTGACAAACTTTGTACTTGAACACTTACCTTTCTTCTCTCCTTCTCTAACATGTGCTAGTGGAAGGAATAGGAAGCATCTGATTCTGCTTTTAAACAAACCACAGTTTCCTGTTGCATTTGTCAACAAACCAGGAGCATACACCCTGGTTTGATTTTGGTTTGTTCAAATTAACTAGAGTTTAAAATGGGTGGCTAACCTGTGGCCCTCCACATCTTGCTAAACTACAACTCCTGTAATCTCTGACCATTGGGCAGGCTGAGACTAATGGGATTTGTACTTAGCAATATCTGGGTGGTCACAGGCTAGCCACCCCTGGCTGAAACAAACCAAAATTCTCTCAGTTCAGATGTAGCAGGGAATTGTGATCTATTCAAAAGCGGCAATGAAAGCTTCTGAACTCCCCAACATGCCAGGGGAGAACAGGGGAGGGAGAAGGCACATGCCACACAAACCTGAGGATCACCAGGGCTCACGTATGCCATGGGAAAACATGGTTTCCCATTATATTTCAGCTGGCCCTCTCTCATGATTTGCAGCGGCATATGGGTAGTCTGAAAATAGGAAGTCAAAGCCATCTTGAGATTAGTGAGATGGTAGTGCTCACAATACCTGTAGGCATCTCTTCACTCTTCATTTCACAGACTCCTGTGATGCTTCTGTTTGAACTACTGCTGATTCTGTCTGTCACTCTTGCATGCATTTATTTATTCATGCCTAAGTGTATTTATAAAACGCCAACGCTGAAGAAAAATATCGTGACGGTGTATGCCAAGATGTGTAGCTGTACAGAAAACAAAGCAAGGAGTTAACAAAAAAGCTTACGAGTAAGGCTGAAGCAAGGAGATCAAACATGTTGTGGGTTATGCTTGTGGGCAATGAGTCACACAACATTCACTAGCACTGCAGCTCTGTTTATGATCGCTCAACACACATTCCCACGTTGTTGCCTTTCTGCGGTGAAAGTGGAAGAGGAGAGAAACAGAGGTGAGACAAAGAAATACGCTGGGGGAGTTGAAGGTTCACATCAATACCCATGTTATGTTTTGTTGTTGAGGAAGGATTGTGTTTTCAGCGCTTGGAACTAAATATATATATAACTTCTGTTTGTTTTCATGATTATTCCTTCCCTTCAGATCTGGGGAACTAGAAAGTATATGCAGAAATATACAAAATGTTTGAAAGTGGGGAGTTGTTTACCAGTATTCCTAAACATGTAGGGATATAGCATGGGTTGCCAGTGGCCAGGGCCACATGGAGGACGAGGTGGGTGGGTGGGTGGGTGGAAAATGGACAGAGTCTGCATGTGCATACCAAACAGTACCAAACACTACCAAGCAGTAACAGTGTCCACGTCACCCAAAAGATCACAGCTGCAGACATAAGAAAAGGAGTGTCGCTCTGTTGTCTGAAGAAGTCACTTCCTGGTTCTCATGAAGAAGCTGTTTTCAACGGAGCCCAGCAACAGAAGTGTGCAGCTGTACTGAAGCAGAACTGCGTGCAACCACCCCTGTGGCTCTCTGCATGCTACACCACTGGAACACATGTCTTGCATGCAGAAGGTCCTCTCCTTGCTCCAGTGTTTGATGTATTTGAAATAGCCTCATTGCCTTTCATGGACCGGCATTGTGAGGAAGGATACTTTCCTCCCTGTTGGCCCTTTTAGGGGAAAGGTAGCCACCGCAGGTACTAGCATCTTTAGTTGGGCCTTGTCCCTGTCAGGCAAGCTCCTCACGACTGAGATAGAGTTGTCAACCTCCAGTGTGATGGGAACGTCCTATTAACATGAGGCTCTTGTGCTGTTCAGTACAGCAGCCCATTATTGCCTTGTAGCATCCAATTAAATAACAGAAAAGGAACAAGCCTCTTTCTCCTTCAGAGCTGATTGTTCTCTTGCCTCCTGGGGTGTTTGAAACAAACAACATTTGCAATTTGAAACGTGTTTGCTTTCCAGCACTGGACTCCCCACTTCCTCTCCTGCCTTTCTTTCGTTGCTCAGAAGCCTCTGCAGCGGAAAGGGGTACGGGGAAGATATTTCTCTGCCAACCTGGGTGGCAGCCAAGCCAGGAAATGTTGCTACAAGCCCCCAGTCCTGATACAGCAGAGATGGGATTTTTATCTGTTTATTGGCAAGGAAAGACTACATAGATGGGTTTTAGCATGTGTGATTGAGGTTTCATGTGAGGGTAGAGCGCCCTCTTCCTGCCGCATCTGTCTTCCTTCAGAACTATATTGTGCTTTGGTTTGCTGGGGAAGGGGTGTCTGTTTTGCTGCCAGCCTTCTCCTTTTTCACACTCCTCTGTGCCCTTTTCCTCACTCCCTGATGGTATGTTTTCCTTTTCTCCACTCGCCCCAGTAACACTCAATCATTTCCCTGGTATAGACTCTTCAGACCATAGCAGATGCCTCAGGCAATAAGACAAGGATCTAAAGTGTGTACATCTATTCAAAGAAGTGCTGCTATCAAACCTTGAATCTCCTTGATATTTAGATTCACTAGACCTCACAGCAATACCATTTCAACTTTTGTTGAACTTCCTATGAAGCTTTATATATGTTTGCACCTAGGAAAATTGAGGATATCCTTTACTTGAACGAAATACCAGTAGGCTCCCCTCAACTATTGTACTTGCTAAATGAAAATGCAGTAGTAGCTTTAGGAACTCATTATCCTTATGAAGGTCCACAGGTAAAATGAATGAGGCATCCCATAATCTTTGTTCACACAACCAAGTTCTGAACAAGGTGGCTAAAATAATCCTCTGTCATTCTGCCCTGCCTTCACTACAAACAGCACTGCAGTTCAGACTCCACCAAATACTACACTATTCACCTCACTATTATTTACACAATTGCATAACAGGTTAATGTCATTATTACCACATAGAATCATAGAATCATAGAATCATAGAGTTGGAAGAGACCACAAGGGCCATCGAGTCCAACCCCCTGCCAAGCAGGAAACACCATCAGAGCACTCCTGACATATGGTTGTCAAGCCTCTGCTTAAAGACCTCCAAAGTAGGAGACTCCACCACACTCCTTGGCAGCAAATTCCACTGTCGAACAGCTCTTACTGTCAGGAAGTTCTTCCTAATGTTTAGGTGGAATCTTCTTTCTTGTAGTTTGGATCCATTGCTCCGTGTCCGCTTCTCTGGAGCAGCAGAAAACAACCTTTCTCCCTCCTCTATGTGACATCCTTTTATATATTTGAACATAGCTATCATATCACCCCTTAACCTCCTCTTCTCCAGGCTAAACATGCCCAGCTCCCTTAGCCGTTCCTCATAAGGCATCGTTTCCAGGCCTTTGACCATTTTGGTTGCCCTCCTCTGGACACCTTCCAGTTTGTCAGTGTCCTTCTTGAATTGTGGTGCCCAGAACTGGACACAGTACTCCAGGTGTGGTCTGACCAGAGCAGAATACAGTGGCACTATTACTTCCCTTGATCTAGATGCTATACTCCTATTGATGCAGCCCAGGATTGCATTGGCTTTTTTAGCTGCCGCGTCACACTGTTGGCTCATGTCAAGTTTGTGGTCAACCAAGACTCCTAGATCCTTTTCACATGTACTGCTCTCAAGCCAGGTGTCACCCATCTTGTATTTGTGCCTCTCATTTTTTTTGCCCAAGTGCAATACTTTACATTTCTCCCTGTTAAAATTCATTTTGTTTGTTTTTGCCCAGTTCTCTAATCTGTCAAGGTCGTTTTGAAGTGTGATCCTGTCCTCTGGGGTGTTAGCCACCCCTCCCAGTTTGGTGTCATCTGCAAATTTGATCAGGATGCCCTTGAGTCCATCATCCAAGTCGTTGATAAAGATGTTAAATAAGACCGGGCCCAAGACAGAACCCTGTGGCACCCCACTAGTCACTCTTCTCCAGGATGAAGAGGAACCATTGATGAGCACCCTTTGGGTTCGGTCAGTCAGCCAGTTACAAATCCACTGAGTGGTAGCAGAGTCAAGACCGCATTTTACCAGCTTCTTTACAAGAATATCATGGGGCACCTTGTCAAATGCCTTGCTGAAATCAAGATAGGCTATATCCACTGAGTTCCCTTCATCTACCAGGCTTGTAATTCTGTCAAAAAATGAGATCAGGTTAGTCTGACATGACTTATTTTTCAGAAATCCATGCTGACTATCGGTGATCACAGCATTCCTTTCTAGGTGCTCACAGACTGTTTGCATCATTCGTTTCAGTGCGAAAGGACACACAATTTCAAGAGGAAAATAATCAATCATGCATCATTCAAGAGCATGAGATCTCAATCTCAAGAGGCTTTGGGCATCATAGCTTTGTCCCCACTAGCACATTCTATAGAATAGAAGCATCCAATGGGTTGCTGATTAGAGCTCAACTACTACTCCAGATAGTGGCAAACTTCCAATTTGTTTGTTTAAAAAGAAATGCAACTTGAGGAAACCCTCTGCACCCCCTGACATATAGGAAACCCTTGTAAAGAAATGTATTGAATCTGCCTTTCCCTCCTTCTAAAGAAACCAGGTTTTGGCTTGCTGTTTGCCAACCTCCAAAGGGGTTGAAAAAACTCAGAAATCACACAGAAAAAGGCCAGGCTGCTCTGTTGTGTACACAGTATATATCAATCTTTTGGAATGTGTCATTTTAATGACTCCACTAGACTTATACCCAGGCTAGCTCTCAATTATCAATACAAGTGTGGGAGTGTGAAAGCGACTCTATTCTGCCTTGTGCACTGTCAATACAAATAATAACTCCATTCCAAGTGGCACAATATTTATTGCTGGGGATGATGGACATGAAGGAAAAAACACACAAGAATAACTAAACAATGCAAAAGATTGTCCATCCGTCCCCCACCCGCATCAGATCACAAGGGACGATTTATGTTGTGTTGTTGCAAAATCGTTACTTAACCCTTAGTTAATGGGCATTTGTGTGTAACCACAGATGTGCTAAGAGTTCTCTCAATATCACTGAACCCAACAAAGTTTAAAATAGAGCTGAGACCGAAATGCCGTCTACGAAGGGCAATTAGAATGTATGAGGATGTAAGTCCCTCCAATGGTACTCACTGCTGAGATAAACACATCAGCAGCCTGCCCTGGTCATACCTGCATGTCTTACATACAGACATCAGTACATTCAGATGTCATTTTACCCAGGCTTTGCCAACCCATAAAATCAGATCCTGCTTTTGTTTGAATTCCCTGAATTCCTGTTTTGATATGCTTTTATATACTTTCACTTGACTGTAAAAAACAACACAGAAAACCTCTAAGCTAAAAGATGTTTTTTAATGTTTAAATATATTTAAAATATCAAGTCATTTATAACTGTTTTAAAGAAATAAACTTCCAAATAGTCCCATTGAAAATACAGTGGTACCCCGCAAGACGAACGCCTCGCAAGACGGAAAACCCGCTAGACGAAAGGGTTTTCCATTTTGGAGGCGCTTCGCAAAACGAATTTCCCTATGGGCTTGCCTCGCAAGACGACAGCCCATAGGGAAATCTCCGGGACAGCGGGGAAGCGCAGCGCGTCTTCCCCACTGTCCTCGGACCTCCTCCCGCCGCGCGGCATCGGAACGAAGCTCCGATGCCGGGCGGGGGGGAACGCCTCCTCCCGCCGCGCGGCATCGGAACGAAGCTCCGATGCCGGGCGGGGCGGGGGGAACGCCTCCTCCCGCCGCGCGGCATCGGAACGAAGCTCCGATGCCGGGGGGGGAATGCCTCCCCCCCCCGCACGGCATCGGAACGAAGCTCCGATGCCGGGCGGGGGGGGAACGCCTCCTCCCGGCGCACGGCATCGGAACGAAGCTCCGATGCCGGGCGGGGGGGGGGAACGCCTCCTCCCGGCGCGCGGCATCGGAACGAAGCTCCGATGCCGGGCGGGGGGGGGGAACGCCTCCTCCCGGCGCACGGCATCGGAACGAAGCTCCTATGCCGGGCGGGGGGGGGGGGAATGCCTCCTCCCGCCGCGCAGCATCGGATGGCTTTCCTGAAGACTTGGGGTGGGAGGAGGGTTTTCCTTCCCACCGCCAACATTCAGAATGCTGTTCTGAATGTTGGCGGCGGGGAGGAAAAACCCTCCTCCCACGCAAGCCCCGGGAACAGAGGGAAAGCGCTGCGCGCCTTCCCCTCTGTTCCCGTACCTGTCCTGAATGCTTGCGGTGCGGAGAAAAGCCCTTCTCCGCACCGCCAGCTTGGCAAGCGGTTTCCCTAGGAACGCATTAATTGATTTTCAATGCATTCCTATGGGAAACCGTGCATCGCAAGACGAAAAAACCGCAAGACGAAGAGACTTGCGGAACGAATTAATTTCGTCTTGCGAGGCACCACTGTAGCAGGCTGCATGAAAGCAATACTTTGGGCCAGGGGAGCCTTAGGTGCTTCCATTCAAATGTATTTACAAGGGACTGACAGTGTAAATCAAAGCTCCAGTCCCCTGCTAACAGTTTCAGATGGTGGGGTGGAGTGCTGCCACTCACCTGACCTCTTGTTGGCTGCGTTATTGCTACTTACCAGGTGATAATGGAGTACGGGGAAGTGTTGGAGATGTTGGTGCAGCGCAGAAGCACCAGCAAGATTGGTTCTGCCAATGCATTTGCACGACGCTAACCTTACTGCCACCTTGCCCACCCACCCTTCCCAGCAAGCAGCAGTGATGCAGTCAGATGGAGGGCAAGTGAATGGTTGCACCCCACCACAGCATCCACTACTGCCTGCAAGCTGTATGTTTGGGGAGCAAGCCTTGTTGAAATTGTGCTAGTTCATATGGACTGCAAGGCTCAGTGTGGGAGAGAAGTGCTACCGTCATGCAGATACCACAACAGTAATTCTACCACAGCAACAGGAGCAGCAAGTAGCTCTTTAATGAGATACTTCTTGTTCTTCCTTTTCCCCTTGCTGTCATTACCAATTGGATCGATGTCTGAAAGTGCCCTTATTTTTTTAGTCAGTAAGGTAGGCAATCCAAGCAAGCATATCCACTATAAAGAATTCAAGCTTATTTTGTAAGATGATCTTAAAGCACATACTCTCACTTTGCAGGTTTCTATCTCAATTTACTCAAGAAGCAGAATACAGGAAATAGCTCTTGGGAATTTTCTGGCCATACTGTGGATAATTCAATAATGAATGGCCTTAAAAGATGTTCCGTATGCAGCAATGCACCATTGATCTGAGTGAAGAGCAGTGCATTCAATAAAATACATAAGCGCTCTGGAGTAAACTCCCACTAGAGAATTGGAGGAACTCCTTTAGTGGTGAAACAAAGCTGGCTGGGTTATTGAACTCCTGCTTATAAATATCATATAAACCAGTATATGTACTAAATTCTTGTGATCGTTTTCAAAACTATTAGCAAACACATTTGTATATAGATCTGAGGCTTATTTAACTCTCTAGAGAGGTTTTGACCATGCCCAGCAATTTATGCTATTATCTCGGTTTTGTCTTATGGCTGAAAGTAAGTTCTAGTATGTGCTAGTTTACAAAGTTATTTGCACCATTTGCTTCTTGCTATATAAAGACGAAGGTCATCTTGCTTCTGGTAGTTAAATAAACACACAGAAAGAAATCCATTCATCGTTCAACTGTTCTTTCGGCTACAAAGCAATTAAAGCACAAACAAAAATAGAACGAGAGAACGTCCAATATGTAGTCACAGCGAGTATATAAGAACATAAGAAGCACCCTGCTGGATCAGGCCAAAGGCCCATCTGCTCTAACATCCTGTTCTCAAGTGGCCAACCAGATGGCTGTGGGAAGCAGGACCTGAGTACAACAGCCCTCTTCCCACATGCAATTCCCAGCAACTGGTGTTCAGTGGCATGCTAACTCTGACAGTGAAGGTAGAAAGTCACCGTTGCAGCTAGTAGCCTTTGATAACCTCCATGTATATATATTTTTCATCTTCTTTTAAAACTATCCAAGTTGGTGGCCATTACTGGATCTGTGGAAGCCAGTTCCATGGTTTAACAATGAGCTGTGTGAACAAGTTCTTTAATTTGTCTGCCCTGAATTTTCCAACATTCAGTTTCATTGGATGTCCAAAAATTCTAGTATTATAAGAGAGGGGGAGGAAAACCTATCCCTTTTCATTTTCCCCACACCATGCATTATTGTATGCACCTCTGCCATGCCCCCACATAGTCACCATTTTCAAAACTAAAAAGCCACAAATGTTGCAGCTGTACAGGAGTTGCTCCAGCAGCTTGATAAAGTTGCCTTATTCTAGGCTCCTGAAATCTAAATGATATAAAATACACACATGGAACATGCAGTCTGAGTGTAATAAGTTAGCATACATATTGTGTATAACATCTGCCAGGTGTTTCATGTCTACTAATGCTATCATGTGCTGCAATAGCTATCCAAGAATGAGCTTAGGGCAGCCATGGCAATTAAAAAGTAAGAGGTGCACTATATATATGAACAATTTCTTCCTCTTCTTTAATAGGAACAATCTCCAAGCTGTTATTGGGATAGACCAGTTGTAGCGCTGGGGTTATAAATGCAGGTCCCCTTTCTTCAGTGTATATTGGTGGTGGTTGCCTCTGCCTACGTGATTCTCAAGTGGAGTTAGGAAATTGGACTGTTTAGTCCTCTCCCTTCTTTTTCTGCCTGGCGCACAAATCCCACTGGATATTAAACTTTATGTAGAAATGTTAGATGGATGGCCAGCTATGCAATTTGGGTATATATTAGCATTAAAGCTGTAGTGATTGAAATGAAAGGCTGTTCTGATGCGCATATCAAATCATGTCGGAACTTTTGTGACTTTATGAAAAATGGGACCTGAAAATTGAGTAACATCTAAAAGCAGAATTACAAATACAAATTGCTACCCAGCCAGTTTTAAACCATTCTGATGGGTGTTGAGCCCCACAACCAGTTTTTGCTTTCTGGGTTGGCCTCTACATTGAGCAACAGGCAGATGCAAATGGGCCCATTTGTTAATCTAATTATGTGAGCAAAGCCCAGATTTTTTTCTCTGGGAGAAAAGCGTCCTTTCTATCTCTAAGAACCTGTTTCAACTGCACTCTCCTATGAGATGCTAGAAAGAAGGCAGCCTGGTTTTCTCAAGGACAAAAGCCTATACTAATGCACAATTATCTTGGCAGTCAGCAATAATGGTTTCAGAATGTGTCAGTAGACTGAGACTTGTAAAAAATTCAAAGATATTTCTATATCGAGCACTTTTTACCTGAGCCTGGCAGCATGTTAACTCTTTCTGCATATAATTTTTCCTCCCGTTTTGTCATCTGCATTTATTTGTCTTGAGAGCAATGAAAAGAACTCAAAGAGCTTTTGAGATTTGTGACAGCAAGCTGCAAATAGAATTATTTAAAACACTTTCCTTTTACAATACTTAAATATAGAAAAGATTGGTGGGCTATGTGCATGGTGTACAGTGGGGAGGGAATCATTGTTTGGAGAGAAAAGGAAGAATAGCCTCTGCAGGTCTAGATCTTGCAAGTGCTCCTGTACTTAGAATAATAGAATTGTAGAATTGTAGAGTTGGAGGGACCCCAAGGGTCATCCAGTCCAGCCCCCCTGCAGTGCAGGAATAAGTGGCGTGTCCCACATATTCATGCACTGAAATGCATTTCTTACAGATTGACTACTCAATGAGTTGTGGCTGAATGCTGGAGGCGATGGGAAAGTTCTGTCTGTGGTGTTTGATTTGTGATGGCTCATTCACACATGCAGTCAACAAGTGATGAGAATGCATATGTGAAACAGAATTCTTTTTAAAATAAAATAAAATAACCAGCCATTATTTCTGTCAGTGAAATAATACGATAGGGATTGTGATAATGAGGTAAACTGGTGAAAGCCCATATGAGCCCATATATTTGTTAAAAATGCATGCACATAGAAGTTAGCATCACTGGGAGAAAGTTAGGCAAGCACCCTTCATCCTGATTTCTGTGTGCTGGGATTTTGTGTGTCATGTGTTGAGGGACATCTGCATATGCGAGTCTAAGTGGCATAGCTCAGACATTGGTTCATGCCCTACAGTGAGAACATGGTCTATAATATATAGAAACCTGTACATGGTCTGTATCTGACAACCTTTTGACTTGGGGCTGCAGCCTGACACAAGAATGTGGAAGAGGTTTCATAAACTACCAGTCGTCCATAGTCCTTTGCCTACTACAGCTGATACCAAATGGTTTCCATGGAGCTACCTTCAGTTAACATGGAACATTCTGGTTTTAAAGCTTAATGATAATAATAATAATAATAATAATAATAATAATAATAATAATAATAATAATAATAATAATAATAATTTATTACTTATATCTTGCCCATCTGGCAGGGTTGCAAACGAAATTGCATGTGGAATTCCACTCACACAGTGGTTATATTCAAACAGTACATTAAACCATAGTATAGCATGACAAGCATAAGCTGCAGTGAATTTCGGACTCACACACTTTCTCCTCACCTCCAGCCCGGCTGAAAGGAGAAGTAGAATCTTTTGCTTCCAGTTTCAAATAACCTCAATCTAGTATGTTGTCCAAACATTAAAATGTAGCTAAAATTAGCCATGGTTTGTTTAAACAAGAAAACATCATAACCCATGGTTTGAAGCTGGATTGTTTGAAACAAGCCATAGTTAAGATTAACCACAGTCAGGTTCAGATGGCAGGGCAAGCTGTGGTTAAGGTAAGATGAAAGTGAAAACTCATGAATTCCTCCCCGTGGCTGCACTGGAGGAGGGAAGCGCATGCGACCATAAGTATTGCTATGGCTCATTCTGATCATGCTATGGTTTGGTGTGACATCCATACTGGGCTAATAAGGCTCCTCCCCCTTCATGCTACAGTTCTTTGTGCTGCCACCGTCACTGCACCAGCAGATTCCAGCTTGGAAGGAATTTGTTGATGATTTTAGTCCTTTTTACAGTCCTGCCTTTCTTCTATCCTGAAACTCCAGGCAGTCTTCCATCCAAGCACTGAGAGACCCAGGTCTGCTTGGTCAGCACCTGTATTCTTACAAGAGAAGACTCTTGTAAGGCATTGTTTTGATCCAAGTCTGATTCAACTGCAGTCCATTGAAATGCAGTATAACAACGGATTAGGGGAATACTGCATTTGTATAGCTTCTGCCATGCTCCTGGATCTTAACACAAACTAGATAGCTGGGTCAGAAAGACCTGGGTTGCCATGGAGTTTTCACAGAGACATGAAAGTATCCTTAGACAAAAGTGTTTCTGTAGCAGACGCTGCATCTGATCAAGCATGGGTAGGGTGGGTGTGTTGTGTGCACATACATTCAGTACCTAGCACTGGCTTGCACAGCTTGTTGCTATCCAAACAGTGCAATATATCAGCTATATATGGCACTGTGCAGCCCTGGTCTAACATAATGAGTTTTGTTGTCATGTTGTGCTCAGTTCTACTTCTGGAATGTGTACGTTAAGTCTTCAGTGTCACTTTAGAACTTGAAGAAATGAACTTCTAGAGAGTCGATTTGAAAAAGGCTCAAACCTTTAAAAAAAACAAAAAACCACACAGACAGTGTGGGCTATTTAAGCTGTCTTTCAGACTACATCCTTCCTGCAGAACTAACCCCCTTTTATCACTTGAGCAAAAAGTGCTCACGTATGCCAGTAGAAATTGGATATGTACAAAATTTTGTTTAACTACCGTTCTGATGTCTGGGTATTCAGTGGAATTAAAAGACAGAGAGGCAGATGCTGTTGCCAAGACGAAACAAAAGGATTGCCTAAACTTAACTCAAACAAGCTGCTTTTTTTCAATGAATGAAAATGAATGCACAGCAATAAGAGCACAGTGACTTTGTAGCAGGTTGCTGGGCTGCATCCAGGCTAAGACTTGTTTTGTTGGCCCATTGGTTTACTTTTATTTACTTTTTGAATACACAACTCCTGCTGTGTTACTCACAGGGATGGATAGAACTCTAATATTGCACAGGCTATTCCTGCAATTCCAGGTTACCAGACTGTCAGACTTGAGGAGGTTTAGTTGGAGAGAGCAAGCAGTCTAGGACTGGACCAGGTCTAGGACTATAGTCACAGAAGTGTGGAGCTAGAGACCTTGTTGCTTTTCTGCACTCTGTATCACTACATCTCACAAAGGAGATCACAGATTTGGGGGAAGATATACTGTATAGAAAAGGACAATGTAAATGCAGCTCCTCTGCTCTTAAGCAGGAATGTTCCAACCCAGGTGGTCAAAAACATCTCCCCTCAACTCACCTTTATAGTGAGTTGGCAATGAAAGGCTTGCATCAGTTTAAGACTGATACTGGGCTTTGAGCCAGGATGGTGTCACGCAGATAAAGAGTTAGGGAGACATTTTAGACAAGTCTGCAGAGAAGTAGGTTGAAGTTCCTGTTGTTTCTGAAGATACTACTAGACTGCAGGCTAACAAAAGTGGATACCTTTTAACACCACACTATTGTGTGTGTTCCTTCTGCATGTGGGGACAATTATAAAAGGGATGGAATATATTTCCTTTGAGGAAACCAAGTAAATCATTGGGACTTATAGGTTTGGGGTTTGTTTGTTTTTTAAGACACCAAGAGAGGAACATAGTAGAGAGGCTTGTAAAGTTATAAATGGTATAGAGCAATTAGATAGACTGCGTCATATTAATAGAACTGACGTATGGGGAGAAGCTGATAGGCAGTTCGTTCAGGATAGACAAAAGCCAGCATTTATTCAGGCAAAGGCTTTGAATCAGGGGCAGAGCTCCTGCATCACATGCAAAAGGTCCCAGATTCAATCCCAGGCATCTCAGATAAGTTTGGGGATGGCTTTAATCAGACACGAGCCTCTGTCAGTCACTGTAGATCAAGAATGGGGAAAAGTTGGCCCTTCAGATGTTGCTGAACAACAGCTCCCATCATCCCTGCCCATTGGCCATGCCAGCCTGGGCCGATGGGAATTGGAGTCCATCAACATCAGGACAGCCAAAGATTTCCCATCCCTGCTGAACCAGGTGGACAATACTGTACTAGACAGTACTGAACTAGGTGGAACAATGGTCTAGTATAATGCAACTTTCTATGTTCCACAATGCATCTTATGAAATGCATCACACTAGTTATGGTAATAGCCACTACCTTTTCTTTTCTTTTCTTTTCTTTTAGGATTCATTGTTTGCCACAATAGCTAAATGGGAAGGCTTTATTATAAGGAAGCAGTTTTCATCTTATTTCCGAATGCTGGCTACCTGTGCCTGAACCAGAAAGACAGTTATTGTCTTCTTAATCTCAATTGTTCATAGCTAGTGGGTTAAATAACAATAAAAAAATTAAAGATAACCCACGATGGCAGAAGAGGGAAATTTCCTTGTCAAGAAATGCTACATGTATAGGATGCTTTTCTTAACCAGTAGAATTAAATTCTGCCGCTATTCCATCCACGTCATACCATTCTGTTAATGTAAATGTTTATGAAAAGGCTGGGCAGTGGGGGAGGAAAGCCAAGCTCTTCAGCTGGAAACATTCTGTCAGTATATAAAATATGCCGATGTATCTGAGAGTTAGGCTGACACTGAAACCATAAATCCAAGATAAATAATTTATCTTCTGTGAACACATTTCAGTGTTTTTTACACATCCATTTGTTTCTAGAATGCAGTGGAGTGGGGCTGGCACTCCCTGACAAGTCTCTCAAATGGTGTTTTTTCCTAACACTGGTGTTGACAGCAGTGTTGCAGTTGGAGTAAGGTTTTTCCTCCAAGCCTTCACTTCATAAATGGTGAATTAGACCACTGGAATAATAATAATAATAATAATAATAAGAGCACTTTGGCCAAATCTGGCATTTCCCCCACACCCACCACTCAGCTGCAGATCAAGAAAGCAAGAGCTATTTTTAAATGTTTAATGAAAAAAATATGTGTTATTCATTAACAGGAATAATGTTGTTAGCCTAACCATTCTTCAAAATGCTCCATTTTGCCTCATGGAAGGAAAGGGGAAATAACTGGCATGAAAGGAGTGGGTAAGAGAGAGAAACTTAAATTAAAAAGATTTCTTCTGCTAAAGAAAGTGGGATAGTGGAATTCTTTTGAAATAGTGGCTCCCTATTATAGATGAGTAACAATGGGCTCCTTAAGTCTAACAGCTGTCATCATGTACACAGGAAAGAAAGAAAGCACGGGGAAGAATGACAGCCCGGTCCTAACCATATAGAACAGCACTGTTAGTTTTGTGACTTTAATATGAAGACAATTTACTGTTGCTTCCAAATCTAGAAATAACCCAACTCAGTGCAGATTAATTCGCTGCTGGATCTAATTCCTCCCCACTTCCTCAAACCTTCCAACTATGTGATTCTATGAAGTCTGATTGTTTGAAGAACTGACGTCAACTAAAAATGAATTTCACTGTCAGTGACACAAACCCGAACAGGCTATTTGTTCCCGTTTAGCATGAAAATTGTGTTCTTGTATTTTTCTTTGGTTTAGTGGATCTCTTCTGTCTTTTTATTCTCCCAAGCATAATGACCCACCTCTTTGCTGGTGATGTATAGATATTGTTATAAACCAGTTTGTAGGGTAGTTGTGATTCTTTTTTTAAAAAAACACACACACGGCAACAGCCAAATTACGCTCCAAGTAAGATAATCACTTTCCCTCTGCTGTTATATTCAGATACTACTTGTGAGCTTCACCTAGGCATCTGGTTGGCTACTATAAAAACAGGGTGCTGATCTAGGTGGGCCTGTGGCCCAATGAAGCAGGGATTTTTATGTGTTCTTAATGCCAGCCTTTTTATGGATTTGATGTGAAGTGTTAATTTCTAAAATGTTTCAAGTCAGGGTGCTGCACTGTACTGGAAGCAGAAGTCTGGAGTGGGAAGAAGAGAATGGAACAAAAAGATCAGGGCTCTGTACACAACACCGCTTCCCAAACCAGCAGTGGGATCACACTGGATGCAGAGTAACTGAGAGGTTGTACACAGCCAAAGTTTAGGTGAAGAAGAGCAGGTGAAGAAAATTGGAGGGGGGGGAGGTTATTTCCCCACAGCTCCTGAAGCCATTCAAAGGGGTCATTTGTAGTCAGGTGTCATCATTACACTGACAATACCCACCTTCCCTTCTCTATAACATCTGAATTAGGAGGTGCCTTGCAAACCCTGGATCAGTGTCTGAACTTGGTGGTGGGTTGGATGGAGGCCATTAAACTGACTCTGAATCCTGGCAAGACAGAGGTGCTTTTGATGGGTGGCTCCTGAATCCAGATAATTGGTCAATTGCTTGCTTTGGGTGGGGTCACCCTGCCCCTGAAGAAGCAGGTTCATAGTCTGGTGGTGCTCCTGGATCCATCCCAGTCACTAAAGGCCTGAGTGACCAAAGTGGTTAGAAGTGCCTTCCATCAGCTTTTGTCTAGTAAGACAGCTTGGCTGTTTCTGGACTGATAGCCTGAGCAGTGTTGTCCCTGCACTGGTAACCTCCAGGCTAGATTACTGCAATGTGCTCTATGTGGGGCGACTCTTGAGGTTGGTCCAGAAGCTGCAGGTGCAAACTGTGGCAGCTTGACTGCTCACTGGGACAAGATATCAGCAACACATCACCCTGCTGTTGAAAGAATTTCACTGGCTGTCAGTTAGCTATTAGTCTCAAGTTTGAGGTGCTAGTTTTGGTGTGCAAAGCCCTGTGCAGCTTGGGATCAGGATATCTGTCTCCCCTCTTATATAGCTAATTGATCCCTGTGCTCTGCAGGTGAGGCCCTCCTGCAGATATCATCTTTTCTGATTGATTCTGAACAATGTAAGAATTGGGCCTTAAGTGTTGCAGAACCTACCCTTTAGAATTCTCTCCCCTTGAATGTTGTGCCCAGCTAAAACTCATAAATAGCTGCCATCTGCACATGCCCTAATGTGAGAAAAAGGAAAGGGACGGAAGCGAGAAAGACATCTGAAGGGAGACTAAAGAGTCCAGTATAAGAGCAGGAAAAACCCTTCAATATTTAGGGTTTCAGCATATAGGCAGGGCAAAACCCGGGGGAACACAATCCAATATTTGTTCAGGTTCCTCAGTTTATGAAATGAATGAAGCAGCAGCAGAGGAATGGATTAAAGCTTACTGTGAATTCTAGTTAATAAAGGGTAAAACGTATCCAGTCTCTTTGAAATACAATTTCTGGTCTCTAAAATTGAAACAGCTGTAGTTTCCATGTGTGCATGGGGAGGACTTTTCTTTTCGATGCTGAAAAGATATGTGCGATTTTGTTTAATTGCTTTTCCCTGCTGAAGGGACCCAGAGAGTTGTGTAATACACAGGTCTGTGATCAGTGTTTTTGTACAGGTAAAGGAAATGCCTTGGGCCATTTTTTCTTTTAAAGAAGAGCAAGTGCTCAGCTATTAGTCTGAGTCTAACCCTGATTACCTTTCTCCTAGGAGAGATTCCTCAAGAAGTCTGGGCATAGCAACACCATTTCCTAGTAAAGCACACGAGAACAGGTCTACAGCTCCTGGTTTCGTACTGTTGCACAAAACTGGTGGCCTGAATGGTGACCTTGGAAAAGATTTGCCACAGGGAGAACAAGATGCTGGAATAGAGGCACTTTCGGTCTCATCCAGCATAGCTATTCTTATGTTCCTAATATGGCACCTCCTCTCCTCTGAGATCAACCTCTGAGGCCACCCCTTCCCTGACAGTCTTGGTGTCCATGTTGTTTGTCAAGTTTTCTCTCCAGCACGCATGTGGACTGTTCCAGACCCCCATGCTGCAAGGTAACAAGCTTACCAATTAACTGAGAGTAGAAGCACTCACTTTTGTAGACTGCTGTAGGGATTAGATGTGCTGCATGAGTAAAACTATGCTGTGTCGAATGACAAAATAAAACAGCTGCATGAGCATCCACTCCCTAAACTGAGATTGGCCATGTGGACACTTCTGAACAGATCCAATTGATACCTTTCTCTGATGTGATGTGAAGGCAATGGAGAAACACTCAAGAGTTATGATGTTAGGACAGTGAATAAATTGTGCTACGTGTTATTTTGGAGAAGCTGAGAATTTAACTTGGGGGTGACATTTTTGGAAACTAGTTTCACACTGAGATGGCTTTAAATGATGTCCCTCTCAGATGTTGTAACAGCAGCTGAAGACTACAACTATTTTAAAATAATAAATAATGGAATGTAAAATTAAAACTTTAATTAATACTGCAATCCTAAACATTCTTACAGGGAGGTAAGATTTATTGAAGAGTGTTGTACAAATTATACTTTAAAAAGTAGTAATGAGTTGATTTGCAAAGATCAGGGGAGATGGAGGCTGCTTTATTTGGTGTTCATGACAAAGGAGATGTCAGATAATCACATTCAGCAGAGACCAGCCTTCCCACCACACACTAAAGATCATATGGAACATAGCCATAATATTTCCTTTAAGGAAGCAGGATCCAAGATAGATTTAGTTTGTGAAATCAAAAGCAGAGAGAGATGATCCAGACACTACTTTGAGTGGTTTTACATTTGCTGAACAAGATCCAGTGAAAAGCTCCAAGCTGCCCAGATAGGAGGAGAGAGAGTAAAGCACACAAAGATAGTGGTTGCATTCGGAGGCCTTGTGTCAACATCAAGAGGAAGGAACTGGCAAGAAGGGAACTTCCTTCCTAAGCATTATTGTCCATGTATTTGGGGAAGGATCATAGTTCAGTGGTAGAACTTGCTTTGCATGGAGAAGGTCCCAATCTCTGAAGCCTCCAGGTAGAGCCAGAAAATATCCCTGCCAGAAACATGGAGAGCCACGGCCTGGGATCGTAGACAATGCTGAGCTTGATGGACCAATAGTCTGAATCTGTGTAAGGTAGCTGCCTATGTATTCCTGTACTACTTGGGCCTGTGAATCTTAATACCAACTGGCTCTTTCAGTCCTGAATGAGTTGCCTTCATACATCCTGGAGAGGCAATCTTGAGCCATTACTGCTCCTGTAATAGTCCCTCTTTCCCTTCCAACAGCATATCTCATGCACTTCGCAGAACCTGAGACATAAAACAGATGGGAGATTAGGTGGCTGTCAGATGAAACTTTATCAGAAATATAGGCAGCCTAATTCTTAGCATGTACAGCAGATGGGGGAGTAATTACAGAAGCCCTGGGTTGCCAGTTAGTGTCCAGATTAGTAAAACATTGGATTGGAGCTCTGCTGCCCTTTCATATTCAATTAGTAGACTTCTCCCCCACCCCTAGAGTTTGGGGTTGGTTACAATTCCCAGTTCTAGCAGCTTCCTTGGATCACAGAGGTCATTGGCTCACTTCTTCTCACTTATTGGCTGGCCTTGCTCAACTGCGTGACAACTTGATATGGCAGGGTTTATACCTTAGCCTTCATCCGCCAAAACAGATTAGCACATGAGTGCAGTGGAACTGCAAACAGGTCAGCGAGAGGCAGTTAGAGAGCCCCCCTCTGTGATCCTATCTGTCTCAAGCCTCCTGGCAGTCACGCTCTCCTCCCAGCCCCTCAGTGAGAACCAGGGCTTGTACACAGCAGAAGCCTAGAGGGAGAAAATTAAGAGGAAAGTGTGGGGAGTCTGACAGGGATGTACAGAAAAGCTAGGAAGGTAGGTTCCCTGCTGTGCAAATATGTATTTTTCAGAGCTGCATGTCTGCTGATGTCTGCTTACTTCCCCCTTCCCCCTCCCCGCTCTAAATAATCAATCTACAAGCTGTCAAACAATTTTGTGGGGTGGATCATACTTAACACAGAAGTGTCCTAGTATCAGATCTCTCCCTTCCACCCTATTCCCAATTAAAAAGTAGGTAAAGGCAATGGCAGCAATTTCTTACTTGGAGAGGTATCCCTAACAAAATATTTGCGCTGATATCAAACTACACATTAAACTACACATTACAGTGGTACCTCGGGTTACGAACTTAATTCATTCCGAAAGTCCGTTCTTAACCCGAAACCTTTCTTAACCTGAGGCGTGCTTTCACTAATGGGGCCTCCCGCTACCGCAGTGCCACCAGCGCACGATTTCCGTTTTCATTCTGAGGCAAAGTTCTCAACCTGAGGTACTACTTTCGGGTTAGCGGAGTTTGTAACCTGAAGTGTTTGTAACCCAAAGCGTTTGTAACCCGAGGTACCACTGTACATATTACAAATGCATATTTTGTATCTCTATGTCCTTTTTAGTACTTAAAAGTAAGTGTCTGAGGCTGATTTGAATTGGGACCACAGCACATGGGGAGAGTTTATATCCTTCTCTTCCCCATGACAATGACTACAAAACCTGCCCCATGTGCAAAACAGTGTAAAAAGAAAAAAATCTCATTGGCACCAATGGGCGCTACTATTTTCTTAGCTATCTGGCATACAGTGGCTTTTTTCTTTTTTCTTTTGCCCCCCATATGCTGCAATCCCTAGCAGGATCTGTGAATTTTCCTTTAACTGAAAATAGCAACAACATACAGAGTAGCCATCTATGCATTTAACATAATGTATAGTTTGGCCCTTAGTGGCTAAGCATCAAGACATCACTCTTGTCACCAGCCTATAGGTCTACAGTGAGACATTTTTCTGTCTGCAGATCAAATTGCTAATGGTCACAGTGTAGGAACCAAAGATCTATTTCTTTCTGTATCCTCACATTACCATAGCACAAATATCTGTCAGCTGAACCTGCTTTTGGTGAGATTATGAGTTGGTGACAGCTCAGTTATGTTTACCCAGAAGCAAGTCGCATATTAGTAGTGCAATGGGAATTATTTCCCTATGGTTAGGATTGCAGCCTAACAACCCAGCTCTTCCTTATTCAGAAGCAACTGAAATAAAAATAGAAAACACCACACCGAAGCAGAGAAGTCTGTGACCAGATGACCTATATGCCTGCTCACTTTGCTAACAAAGTGCTAACTGTTAATGGACAAGTTCTCCCTTCCCATGGTTCTTTATCTTTTAACTTGACTTGGACTGTACAGTCCTTCAGACAGAGGTCTGATCTCTGTAAAGAAGGGCACAAGGCCACCCTAGTTTTCTGGCTGGAAGCCATGACATTTCAAACCAAATGCATTTTGCAGAGGAACACTAATGGTACAAGCCAGTGCAGTTACTTGAAAATAAGTGCAGTTGAAACCAATGAAGCAAGTAAACATAGTTATGTTCTGGCTGAGTGTGCTTAAGACTGGAGCCATACAGCCCGATTCTGTGCATGTTTTCTCAGAAGTAAATCCTGCTAAGTTCAATGCACATTTTCCTGTGTGTTAGCTGCAGTGAGCTCAATAGGACACTTGCATGTAAATATGTATAGAATTGCTGTTCATATTGTATTTTCCTAGCTGATTGGGATGCAAAGCCCTTATAATCATTCCCTCCGTTTTCAAGTTCAGATGTGAAGGGTAGGCCCTTATGTGGCCAAAACAGCACTGACACAAAAGAGGGGAAACTGTGGGAGGGGAAATGAAAGAAAGCATAACAGTGGGGGTCATGGCTGACTGATTGACTGGAGCAACAGACAGGAGCACTCTGTGCTGCAACATTTTCTTGCCATTCCCACTTATCTATGTATGTCTGTTTATTACTGGCACTCTTTCTGTTGACTTTTTCCTTGTTCTCATGCAGTCTCCTTTCTTCATATTTTTCCTCCTCCCCACCACACACACACACCATATGGCTTTTAGGTTGTTGTCTCTGTTTCTTATTAGCCCTCTGTTTCTCTACCTTTCTTAATCTTTTTTGTTGTTATTTTCCTTTCCCTCCTTCCAGTTTCCTGGTCTTTTCCACGCTCTTATCTTCCTCACTCACTCTTTCCCCTGACTCGCTGCAGGAGCAAGACTGCATTTGCTAAAAATTGCCTGAGAAACTAGTCTACAAAGCAGAGTGGAAAGATACAATCTGTTGGTAAATTTTTGCCATTTTTAATGTATATAATGCCTCTTGCTCCACCTCTCCTGAAACTGCAAACTGCTGAGATTTATGGCAGAAAATCGCACCAGGATATTGGCATAACCTCTAAGCCAGAAAGTTGTTTTTAATCAAACCCAGCATCCTATTTGGATTTTGGACTCAGAAGCACAAGGCCAGCAGTTTTGACAGCAACTTGGAAATAAGAAATTAAGTGATTGGGGGAAGGGCATTTTTTATAGTTATTTTGGTGTTTGATGAACAGTCAGGAGTACTAATTTTGCTCTCACTTCACTTGCCCGTTTTTTAAAGCTATTTAAGAACGTTAGCCTTGCACTTTTTGGTCAAGTGCTGGCTTGTGAAGGACACAATTCTGGCTACTGCAACTTCATGGGGACATTTATCCCCACTGAAGAGCAAAGCTCTTGGCCTGTGTAACCTGCCTTACACATAGTAAGTAGTGATGCCGCCTAAATAAGAATGCCATCAGTTCATCCTCTGGCTCCCCTATTGCAACGGAAGTTCAAGAATGGTATATACATAGTCTGTTTGCAACAATCTGAAGGAGGATTCTCCTTATGGATGCTCCCTAGAAATCAGCAATAGTGAGACACACCAACAATGTCCATTTGGTCAGTAGTCTGCCTATTAGCAAGTAGATTTAGAAGGCCCTCTGAGTTGCTAAACTGCACGTGAAGGAGATCGGACTTTAAACAGTAAAAGAGAAAAGATGTTAGGCCTCAAGACGCAACCACCCTGTACCAGATGGAAGCCTTGCCTTACACAAAAGCCCTATCATTTTTCACCCTTTTGACTTCTCTGGCATATTTATATATACATCTAAACTTGACTTTGAAAAATATGCATAGCAGGGTGCATAAGATATACAGCGGTACCTCGAGTTACAAATGCCTCAGGTTTCAAACGCTTCAAGTTACAAATTCCGCTAATCTGGAAGAGTTACCTTGAGTTGAGAACTTTGCCCCAGGATGAGAAAGGAAATTGTGTGCCGGCAGCGCAGCAGCAGCAAGAGGCCCCATTAGCGAAAGCACGCCTCTAGTTAAGAACAGTTTCAGGTTAAGAATGGACCTCCGGAACGAATTAAGTTCATAACTTAGAGGTACCACTGTACAGATATATAGAGAGAGAGATCTCAAACACATACAATGTTAACTTCAAAGTTAACCCATAGCCATTATCCCAATGACATCATCCATGCCCATATGTGTCCTGTCTCTATGAATGAGCAATAGAAGGGCAACATAGCAAATATGTCATTGAAAATGATAGTGGAAAGTTGAATGAGGGGGGAAAGGAAAGTACAGTAGGAAAATTGTTAAATTTCTTCTTATTCCCTTCTCAGTTCGAAAGCAGTGGTTTCCCCCCAAGGTAGTGTTATTTGTCCAGTTGTGCCAGCAGACAAGAAAGTCCTGAATGCACACTGCCTTTATTGCACCATGCTATCCACCATGAAAGATGGCAAAGGGCAAAGATGTATGTCACTCCAGCCCAGGCAGCTAGTGATGAGCTGAAGCTCTGAAGCATGAGGATTTACAGCCTTTGTCATTATTCACTGTCTGAGATAACATATTGATAGATGATTCATTTAATCATATAAACTACAAGGACCTTTGTCCAAGATCATCAGAGAAACAAGTGAGTGTATCAGCCCTACAAATTGAGGCATACTCAGCAGGATCCATCACAGTCAGAGTTGGGAATCTTACATGTATGTTTGTGTGTTGGAAAGCGTGTTGTATCTTGTGGGGTAGGGGTGGGCAGATGAGTGATCAGGGTTACCTGTATGTGTACTAGGGAGAGTAAAAAGGTAAAGGTAAAGGTACCCCTGCCCGTACGGGCCAGTCTTGACAGACTCTGGGGTTTTGCGCTCATCTCAGTCTATAGGCTGGGAGCCAGCACCATCCAAAGACACTTCCGGGTCACGTGGCCAGCATGACGAAGCCACTCTGGCGAGCCAGAGCCGCACACAGAAACGCCGTTTACCTTCCTGCTAGTAAGCGGTCCCTATTTATCTACTTGCACCCGGGGGTGCTTTCGAACTGCTAGGTTGGCAGGCGCTGGGACCGAGCAACGGGAGCGCACCCCGCAGCGGGGATTCGAACCGCCGACCATGCGATCGGCAAGTCCTAAGCACTGAGGTTTTACCCACAGCGCTACCCGCGGAGAGTACTGAGACCCAATACATGTATGTATGCTGGAATAAAAGAAGGCTGGCAGAAGAGCCTACAAGAATTGTCTCTCTTTGGGACTCTTCTGCTGTATTTGCTTGGAATCTATCAAAATCCCTTGGGCTTCACTTTCCAATCTTCAAAAGAAAATGGTCTTCCAAGTGAATACAAATGGAAGAGTGCTTAAGATCCACAGTGCTATCCATGGTTTTAAAACAATAGTACAGTTAGCGGGGGACCAAGAATGGGGAATGGGCATTTTCAATTGGTTTTCAGTGCTATTTTCCAAGAAGTTATACTAGCGATATCTTTTTTACCTTATTACTACCATTTAAATACTGTGTTTTCCCCCTGAAATTCTTTACCTTGCCTTGCCTTGTATGCTACATCATATATAAGTGACTGGTAAAATTAAACAGTGCTATATAAAGCAGTTTGGAATAAAACAGTGGTATAAAAAATGAAGCATGTAAATAGAAGTATAACATACTCACTTTATACTATGCATATTAATATGTATTTTTCTTCTAGGTGATATAGTTGCCGCCTTTAGCTGGGACTAGGGATTTAAAAAGGATTTTTTGCCCTCCCACCCTGTATTTCTCACATGCAGCACTGTTTCCATTCTTCTGCAGTTTGTCTTCCCTCCAAACCCAAGATATTTAGCTTGCTTTCCTCTGTGGCAAATTGACATACATTAGGTAATAACATTGTTATTATGTTATTCCACTCTGTTCATTTCAATGCAAAGGAAACGCAATGCAAATGGGAGAAAAAGCACATCTGTTACATATTATTTGTGTATTGAAAGCCACAACAATAGTGACTGCTGGCTGTATTTGCTGGATTGACTTCTGTACCAGACATGGGTTGAACAAGCCAACATCAGCAATTACCCTCTCCATTTCCATTACTGACAGAATTGTCTGACATCCCTGCCAGGGACACACCTTTTCAGTATCCTAGTGACGAGGGAGGCAAGAAATTTGTGAGGATGCTGCCTCCTGTCTCCTCTCTGGTCCTATCAGCCATCCCCTTCTGTGGCTCCCAAGGGCAAGACAGTCCCAAGGGCAAGACAGAGGTGCATTAAGAGCTTCACTCAGCTCCTGGTTCTCCACCTTTGGCATGAATACAAAGCTCTCATTCTTTGCATATATCAGTCACCTCTTTCACACACCTGGTCTGCCTCACTGTTTTATCAACTGCCATTAGAGTCCGACCCTTTCCCCATTCATGCACAGATTCCATTTACTATTCTCAAGCAAACCACTACAAGCAAGGGTCCCAGAAGTGAACCGTGTCTCACAAAGGCTTTATGGGACTTTCCACAGAAACTCACACAGCAATTAGAAGGGTAGTTTAAATGCATTTTTAAAACCCTCCTTCCACGCCCACTGGCAGCATGTTTGTTGTCTGTACTTGAGAAGCAGGGACAGGGAGAGAAGCCTGGTAAAAGACAGGCTTTAAAATGAAGTGACTTGTCAAGTGTGTGACTGTGGCAGGGATCTAGAAGGCAGTAAATTTAGCAGCTTTCTCTTCCACTGACAGCCTGTCATGTGCTTGAAACGTAAATAGTGGTGGAGACAAATCGCTGCTGTTTTCCTATTAAGCTTTGGCCCACTGGCCTGCTGGCCTCCTGGCAGCATTTCCACCCACCTTCCTGGCGCGCCTCATTTCGGGGACTGATGTGGGGCCCTCCCATAAGCTCTGGAAAAGGAAAGGAGAGAATTATGGTGTCAGTTTTTAAGTGTCCTTGGTTGTTATAGTACTGTTAGTCACATGGAGGAATAGTCTCCTTTTCTGATGTACCTGAATCACATCGTGTGAATAACCTGGAGAAGAGGGGAGGAAGAGGAGCCTACATTTTCCTCCCCAATCCCCATCTGGCCCCAGTCTCCATTCAGTTTGCAAATAAGGGTCATACAAAATACAGGAGATCTGTGGTTAGGATCTCTCTCTCTCTCTCTCTCTCTCTCTCTCTCTCTCTCTCTCTCTCTCTCGGCTCCTCCAGACAAGCTGTTTATTGAGCATTTGAATGCACAAAGCTTATGTGGATGTCCAGTTTTTGCTGAGCATTTGTTCTGATTTGTTTGCCTAAGCTGAAGGACAAGATGTATCATCCTTCCCACCAAGCTTGCAGTTGAATCTTTGCTGATGGGACAGCATCCCAAATTGCACCCGAGAGCAGCAGGCTAAGTCTATGGATGTTTGTATTAGACTTAAACAAAAGGAATTTGTTTCCTACTGAACCTACCGTAGTTACTGCAGGTCTAAATTTCACTCTACCTCCTCTTCTTCAGAAATTTCTACATTCAGCCACATTCTTTTTTCTCTTCTTTTCCCAGTGGAAAATGAAGCCATTCTAGGGATGAAGATGACATCCTTCTCTGTTGCTGCGCTTTGTGTTCCCAGCACATTCATTCAACTGCATCTCTTGTAGCATTACAAAATTCTCACAAGGACTATGCAACCAAGTCACTTTAATACAATCCACGGCTCCCTTAGGTATGGCAGAGCAAAGGCACGACAGCAAATTCTGCAACTCTCATGAGTACACCCTGACAAAGTTCCTAACAAAATCCCAACTCCCAGAGTTTCAAGAAGAATAGTGCCTAAAACTAAAGTCCTTTTAACCGTTCTTCTGGGATGGCACTGCTTTGTGTATTCAACAACACTGATAAGTGGTGCATGGCAGAACAGGGTGCTTATCTGCTCACTAGAGACACATGGGTCCCTCTAGCACAACTTCTTTTCTGTCAGTCTTTGGAATCACTTATTTGATTTATTTTCTCTGCTTCGTTCCTCTTTGCTTTATCTCTTTCTGGACTCCCCCGCCCCCCACTGTTCCGTTTTATCTCTTTCCCTCTCTTTCTCCCATTCATTTCTCTTAATCAGCCTTCCAGTCTGCTCTGCATCACCTTTCACTTTACAATTTTCTTCTCTCACACTTCTGTTTTTCTCTTGAATACTCCAATAATTTTCTATGGATTCATTTCTTCTGTGCTTTACCAATCGCTCTGTTCTTCCACGTCATCTTGGGCCTGCAGACTTTTTTTTATACACCAAAACATGCATATCAACTAGGGAAATTGCCAAATGATGTAGCACAGCAGCACCAAATCCACAGTTCTCTTTTTGTACTGTTAGATCAGATATTATACCACCAGAGCAGAAATGTAAACATGGGTCAGTGTCCAAAGACTCCCCTGTATGCAATCTTCTAATCCCAACTCCTCACACTATGTTGTTGATCACTCCCTTGCTTTGCCCACCCCTTGAAAAATTCTGCCAGTGACAGTGGAAGGACAAATTGTCTGGTCTGCAGTAAGGCAGTTTCGTATCTCTCCACGGGCACAAACAATCCAAAGTCCACAATGCATGTTTGAGCCAAACGAACTCCATAAGTTATGATACCATCCATTCATCTACTTGCCCAAATATTTGCAGCTCTGGGGGTAGCATAAGTTAACCCTTTGATTTTTACCATTTATACCATTATTTGCAAATGGTATAAACTAAAGTATGAATACAGATCTTAAGTAGTTTCAAATTTATTTTATAAACTCATCATTGTGCTCAGTTAACTGACCTGGATTTATAAAGACCTTTTTTTTAAATTAAAAAAACAAAACAAAACTGGGTTGTTGTACCCAAAACCAAGGAGCTTAACTAAAATCTGGGAATCAACAGTTGTTAAGAAACCTTTCAAGCATATCACTGTCACTAGGGACTGCAGCAGGTCTTCAACCCATTTTTTATGCTCCCTTCTACTCCATATTCCCTTTGCTATGGTGCATGGATATGGTTCAGCAAGTGCGAACATTTTGTTCCCAGAGTCATTGGAGAATACGAAGGCTGGCTGGTTGTTCTGCTTTAATTGCCTTTCAAATGCTTGCACGGCAAGCAATATACCCTTGTCCCCCAAGCAACTCTTAGGCTCCATTATGCTGTTGTGCTGAACATAGTCAGTAACAAACCAATTGATTTCCTCTGTCTGTCTTCCCTCCTGCAAAAGAGAACTGCCACCCCACACCCTTTTTCCTCCTTCTTTCTGAATGGTGGTTATACCAAGACAAGAAGCAGAGGATCTTATTAAAACAACTGAGAAATCGATCTGCACCACTCAGCACCACTTGGTCAATGCGAACTCTTAGGCATGGATGACAGCATCAGAATTTTTATCTGAGAACTGTGTGCATTATTCTCCTTTTTAAAGCTAAGGATTTCCCAGGTCATCAAATAATACTTCATTTGGGCTGTCTTTGAATGACCTCAACGTCTTGGATTTTATGATAACTCTTTTAGTGGTAGAGTGCAAAATATCAACTCTGCACATGGATATAATTTTGGCTTGTTGTAAAAACTTTCAATCGCGTTCCTTGTATATACTTGGACAACGATTCACAAATGACAAAACAAATATTCCTAGGTGAAAGCATTAAAGGTGAGTCAGAAGGATTCTACAGGGTCAGAGTATCAATGAGGGTTCATAAGTATGTCTTTACCTTTGCACATAGTATGTCTATATCTACTCAATATGTGCTCCAGAGTGTGTGCTCTTTTGTCCATTGAACCTTGGGAAGTGGGCTTTCAATACAAGGCTGCAGGAGAAATATATCAGCTGTGAGAGCTGTGGTAATTTTCTGCCCAGAAGACGTGCATGGAAAAGACATAAACTGGAAAGAACACTAGCAAGTCCAGCTAGAGGGAGTAAGGTGGGCGTGATGGGCCTAGACCAGTGCTTCCCAACCTTGGGCCTCCAGCTGTTTTTGGACTACAACTCCCATCATCCCTAGCTAGCAAGACCAGTGGTCAGGGATGATGGGAATTGTAGTTCAAAAACAGCTGGAGGCCCAAGGTTGGGAAACACTGGCCTAGACTATAAGCTCTGAAGCATCACAGCTAATGCTGTGGACTGGGGAAGCTGGCTTGCCAGCCCATAAAAGGGAGCCTTCAAAGAACCAGCCAGAGCCAGACCTCTTTGCCACTCTGCTCATTGTTGGTTATGCATAAGAATGAGATGTCTAAAACCGTTGGTGGCATGGAGCTCGCTTACGCAGCATGCACTCAGCTGTGTCTTATTGCTTTGACAGAACAATTGTTAACACAGCAATTTTTACCCTGTCTGCTTTTGTGCCTAGAGCACTTGATGCTTCTTTGAAACCTGGGACTATTATTCTTTGATTCATTTATTGGGATTTTGTAGCCCGCTCTACCTTCAGAACGAACAGAATAGGTAGCTTCCATTTCCAGTATAAATAATATACAAAGATATATTTTGCTGCCTACACATACAGCAAAAGCATAAACTGTTTTTGAATGTTGAGTGCACAAAGCATACTCGACAAGTGCAAGGGGCTAGGGGAGCCCTGGTGCTGTCTGCTGTCTCCAGCCTCACATAGCTTCCTTAGCCCTGCCCTCAAGGTCCATGCATTGAGATTGGATGTTTGCCAGCTGGATGCCTGTGCACCTTGGTGCAAATAGGCTGCCACTTGAACCAAATCCCTCAAGGGTGGTGACTGTGGACACTGACCTGCACCATAGGGGAATGTGAGTTGCATGATATCTGGAGTGGGGCCAGCAGTGTGTCCTTGTGGACCCTTAAACTCATGGAAAATCATTAAGGTGTAAAGAAAGCAAGAGAGATGTGGTCATTTGGCTGCCAGGCCATAACCTGGTAGTGCTCCTCTTGTATATCTCCTAAAGCAGGAATGCGACAGCACTGATGCAGTTTTAACCATCTCATGTTCAGTCTCTCAAGCTTACTTCTTTTCTCAGCTCCATATCCCTACCACTCTCCATCTCTCTTCATTTCTGGCTTGCCTGATCCTCCTTGCATTTCCTGCCTCCCCAGTCATTCTTGTTTTCCATTTCCCCCGTTGCCTGTTGCCTTCCAGCACGTCCAACCCTTTTACTCATTTACCATCTGCCACTCTCTACTGATCTTTGGATGTGTGTGTGTGTAATTTAAAACAAGTCTCTTCAACTAAGGGACAGATAAAAATGCCAAGCTCCTGGAAATCTGTGGTGGGTGAAGAAGAAAAGACTGATAAACAGAGGCTTCAAAGTTGTAAATAGGAGGGGGAGAAAATCCCCAGCTGGAGGTAAAACAAGAAAATGATGCCAAAGGCTCTCTTTGCTATCTTTGTTTTTCTGAAGCACAGTCCTGGGGAATGCAAGGTGGTGAGCTGGGGAAGGAGCTAGGTGAGCTAGACCTTAGACTAAACATGAAAAGTGCGGAAAGAACAAAACAAAACAAAAAAGGACCCTCCATACAGCACTGGAAGCTGCCACAGAAAACTTCAAATGGCATCTTTTGATTGGCACTCTTTTTCATCCCTTTGCATCTTGTTTTAAGCGGAGGGTGCCCAACACGGTCCCACGGCCCCTTCTGCTCTCCACTCCACACATCTACAAAAGGGTGTTTGAAGAAAACAAACAAAGCAGCAGGAATTCTGCTATTTCCCCACCCCATACATAAACATATACGTAGGTGAGTCTGAATTTTATCTTTGTGTAAATACGCAACAAGGAGAAGAAACAACAAAAAACAAAGAAACATATGTGGGTGGGTGTCAGAGAGAGAGATGCAAGGGGTGTGTGTGTGTGTGTGTGTGTGTGTAAGAGAAGGACGGCAAGGAATTTTGTGCTTGTCTCCTCAACAGAATACATCAGTGAAGTGAACATGAAATGTCTGCTTCTGTCTGTAGTTGATTCTCTTACCTTTAGCTGCCAATAAGGATGCTACCAATAGATTGCTGTTCTGGTAAAAGCTCTGTTCTTCAGTTCAGGCTTATGGAAGTGCTTTGATGGCCAGCTATGTATACTTAGAACTTTGAAAGATTAATATCCTATAAGGAGTAGCATGGTAGTTAAAGAACATAAATGCCCTATTTTTCATTACTGGACAGATGTTCTAGGTACAGGTATATGTATAACAGACTCAGGGGATTCTCACATTTGGATCCCCATGCTTCCACCCAAACCTTTGCTGCCTTATTAGAAGAAAAATCCTATGCCTGAAAGCTTGAAGTAGGTGTTTTCCAGATATGAAAATGCCTATGAAACATTACAGATGTAAGAAGTGACCCACTAAAGGAAAGTACAAGAGAGTGTGAAAAATGTGAATACGGCATTAAAATTGTATATGCATGCTAGGGCAAAACAATTTGTGATGCTGTGAATAATGTAAACCTTTCTGTATTTGTATTTATATTTGTGGTTAGGGATATATTTGGGAATGGTTCTTCAAAACAAAAGGTTAAGTACTGTATATATCTTCATGTGCTTCTATGAAGACACCTAAGTGTACCTGCAATTTCTCACAAGGAAGGTAGTGTACAGTGCACATATTTAAGTTTCAGGGGGTCATGTACAGAGAGCAGCTTTCGAGCTCCATGGCTGGACATCGGAACCCACAGCCAGAAATGCAGCAAGAGTCTCTGGGAAAAGGCAGGTGCCTAATATTTCAGTTGGCCCATAGTGCTTACTCTTCTGGTCCTTCTGGTGTGGTTGGTGGTGGGCAGGTAGAGACTGAAGCCCATTGCCTAAATTTAAGGCCATCTGGATTTGCTTGCAAACTGACCTATGGGACATTGCTGAACTGCAATTCCCCTCATGGGCCATGCTTGCTGGGGCTGATGGTGGGAATTGTAGCTTAGCAGCATCCTGGGACCAAAGGTTTCCCACACCTGCTCCTGAGCAACATGCTTTTTATTGACCATGGAGAACCCTCCTTTCCTATTCAGGGAAGCTTTTAATGTATGATATTTTAGTGTTTTTTGGTTTCTGTGGAAGCCGCCCAGAGTGGCTGGGGAAACCCAGCCAGATGGGCGGGGTACAAATAATAAATTATTATTATTATTATTATTATTATTATTATTATTATTATTATTATTATTCCTATATTCTATTAGACAGTAGGAAGATATGGCATGAGTATGGCTTGGCTGGGCAACACCTAAGGGAGGGCATGCAAACCATCAATCTAGGAGTCTCTGAAGGGTATATTCCCCAAGGTAAAGAGGTGGGCAAAGTGGTATATAACTTGGATTTATGAGATGTCACTAAGAAAAGGTCAGTTCTGTAAAGGTCAACTGTATTTATATGCTGGCTAGCCTTGCCTTAGGAAAGTGGTGAAGAAACACCCATCACTTGGGATATATATAAAGCTAAACTAAGAAAACATTTGGAGAATACACAGTGGGGAGCCATCTGAAGCTATAACAGTGGAGAATGCCAGCAAGCGGGTGGTATTCCCAACTTGCTTATGAAATGGTGCAAACACAGAGACTTGCGCTGGAAATTGTCCAAAATGTCCACCTTCTTCCAGCTCCCTTTGCTGCAGTAAGATAGATAGCAACAAACAAACACCCTGCTGTTTCTCTCCCCCCCCCCCAAGAGCTTGACAATTTAATGCCTCCCTGCAGACAGACTCTGTTCTACTTACTATTCATTTCCGTCTTCCTCAAAGATAGCCTCCAACCTCTTTTAGACATTTAGATTGGAGCTAGCAAGACCCACATTCTCTGTTTGGTGAACTGAATTGGTGCAAATAGCACTCAATCTCAACAAAGAGGTCCAGTTAAAATACCCAGCTGTGTCAGTTTTGTTTTGTATTAGTATGATACGGCATCACAATTCAATGAATTTAAAAATAAAAATAGTTTGCTTTAAGGACCCACAGCTGAAGAAAGAAAGGCTTAAGTATGAGTTGCGTTTCATAGCTGTTATACAGTCTATGGATCAAACTGTCATCCCGTGAACAAACGCAGTTTAGCTAAAAATATAGCAGCATTTTGCTGTTCATCTCTCCCTGTGTCCTTCTTCCTCTTTCTTTTTCTATCATAGTTTTCTAAGGAACAGGGTGCTGTTTTAAATTGTAAGCATGTACAGCTCCAGGCACACTGCAAGAGTGATAGAAATATACCAGCGCAGCAAATATAGCAACAGTCACTGACACTCAAGGAATAAGGCCACAAAAGTCTTAGCAGGGCTACTAGAAATAGTACATAGTTTAGGGAACAGCTGTTATCTCAAATCACAAGCATCACTGTGCTACAGAAAACACTTAAGACTCCTACTGCATTTTAATACATTGAAGAATAGTTGGGAAAACATTCACACATGTTTATTTACACACATATCTGTTTAGAACCGTTACCAAAGGAGCAAGGATTTTGCTGTACATATTATGGCACCATTGAGGTCTTCCCCTGATGACTATGAAGTCTGTGAAGGGGACACACACACAGTCCCCTTAGTCATGAAGTGGTGAGATGCACATCCTTTTCTCCATTGAAAAGTACAGAGAGCTGAAGGGGAAAGTTGGAAGTCTGACATTCTTTCCCACTTCCTCTTTCCAGCTTCAGATTAATCCCACTAGATCTGACTTTTAAATAGAGCCCTTGGGAAAGCGAAGTGTGTTCTCTCTCTCTCTCAGAGGAGGGGAAGAGAAAGAGAATTAACCAGAGTGGGCATTGCCCATGGTACCCGCTCAAACCTCAAACTGAGCCCATGGATCTGAAAAGTTGATGACCCTGCATGAAGCACATACTTTAAAACATAGGGGCCAACTCCTAGGAGTTGAGGTCCCTTCACCCACCCCCCATAAAACTTTTGAGGGGACTGCCCCCCAATTTATGGGCATTGCCATTCAAATTGCGTGTGTGCCATGTCTTGTGACCGATTATGCGGGGCAGGCTTACCTGATACCCCCCACCCTCAATATTTTATTCAAGTTGGCACCCCTGAAACAGGAGGAGGTTTGTGGAAGACACATAGGCAGAAAAAGAGTGCTGTAAGGTGGTTGAAATCACCTTGAGGATGGAGGCCTAATTTTGAGGTTGCAGGCATTCTGATATGGAACAATGATGAGCTGCCTTTCTGACTACACATATGCCTTGCTTGTATATTTGAAAGTAAATAAAATACTTAAAACACACCCAAAGCCAGGGATGTCCTCTGTCACCTTTGTTATTCATACTAGCATTGGAGATACTCTTGCAAAATATTAGGATGGAGGAATAGATAAAGGGAGTTGTAATTGGGGGAAAAATCCTATAAAGTCAGGGTATTCACGGATGAATTATTAATAACAACACAAGATCCGGAGCATTCCTGTGGTGTTGGAATTAATTTAAATATATGGAAAAATTGTAGGCCTAAAAGTAAATTACCAAAAAACTAAAATGTTAACTAAAAATCTAAGTACAGGATAACAGGTATCGCTGGAGAAACATCCAAATTTGAAAAGGAATTGATTCAAGGTAAAGGAAAACACATCTCATGGATCACTGTATTCTGCTCTGGTCAGACCACACCTGGAGTACTGTGTCCAGTTCTGGGCACCACAATTCAAGAAGGACACTGACAAACTGGAACGTGTCCAGAGGAGGGCAACCAAAATGGTCAAAGGCCTGGAAACGATGCCTTATGAGGAACGGCTAAGGGAGCTGGGCATGTTTAGCCTGGAGAAGAGGAGGTTAAGGGGTGATATGATAGCCATGTTCAAATATATAAAAGGATGTCACATAGAGGAGGGAGAAAGGTTGTTTTCTGCTGCTCCAGAGAAGCGGACACGGAGCAATGGATCCAAACTACAAGAAAGAAGATTCCACCTAAACATTAGGAAGAACTTCCTGACAGTAAGAGCTGTTCGACAGTGGAATTTGCTGCCAAGGAGTGTGGTGGAGTCTCCTACTTTGGAGGTCTTTAAGCAGAGGCTTGACAACCATATGTCAGGAGTGCTCTGATGGTGTTTCCTGCTTGGCAGGGGGTTGGACTCGATGGCCCTTGTGGTCTCTTCCAACTCTATGATTCTATGATTCTATTCTATGATTCTATGATTCTATGTATGATTTATTATTACAATGTGAGGTAAAAGAAGAACAAGTTAAAGCAGTAATGGTGAGATGGGCGCAAGACTTGGGTTATAACATTTATATGGAACAATGGGAAAAACTTTGGCAGGAGGATATTAAATTGATGGCTTGTTATAACCTCAGGGAGAATACTATGAAGATGATGTACAGATGGCATCAAACCCTGGCAAAACTTGCCAAAATGTATAAAAACAGATCACCCATGTGTTGGAGATGTAAAAAAAAAGAAAGGGTCCTATCTGCACATGTGGTGGAATTGTACAGAAATCCGTGAATTTTGGAATAATATATACGAGGAACTCATAAAACTACTTAAACTTACTTTTTTTAAAAAAAGACCAGAAATTTTCCTCCTAAGCATGTTGCCAAAGGAACTTGGAAAATCAAAAAGGCCATTGACCATGTATGGGATAACAGCTGCCAGAATATTAGTGGCAAGAAACTGGAAGGGTCAATCAATACCAAGTATAGTGGATTGGCAGAATCTAATGGTAGAATACCTGCAGCTAGCAAAGATGACAGGAAGAGTTAGAGGTCAGACAAAACAGAGTCTATAAGGAATAGAGAATATATAAAGAATACTTTAAAAATTATGGTGTAAACAGAAATCTCCTGGCAGAATTAGACTGATCATTGAAATTCATATAAGGTAACAAAGGTATAATGAAAAATCTCAAGAAACAGGTAACTATGTGGTATAATGTACATAACAGATAAAGTACAATGAGAATACTTGGAAGTCTTTTTAAATGTATGCAGCACTTTTTATATCTAATTGTGTGAATAATCATTGTGATAACAAAATACTTAATGTTGAGAAATTTCAAAATTACGTATGTTTTTTCTCTTCTTTTTTCCTTGATTTTTATACACTTGTCCTTATCTTGCATTTTCCTTTTCTTTCTTCCTTATGTTGTAAGCTTGTAATGGCAAATACTATATGGATGTATTCATTTTAACTCAATAAAGATTGACATAAAAAAACAAAAACAGCAAAGCTTTCCTCATCTAAAGAAATCTAAATCCAGTAGCCCTGATTCTGGAATTTCTCAGCCCTCAGGTAAATAGGGAATACATAGCAATATAAAAGGAAAGGAGCTTTGGGCGTTAAAAAAAAATTGTGGGGGATAGTCAGCATTTCATCCCCTTGTCTCACAGTTATTCTGAAAACTGGGCCTGCATATCAGGTGCCCTGTGTCTGTTCCTATCTGCATGTCTATCTCAGCATGCAGAGCAAAGAGGCACCTGTTCATAGTCCAAGAGCCCATACTGAGAAAATTACATTGGAAGGAACAGATTATGTGGCTATTTAAATGTCTTAGGGTGTGAAATCTCCAAAAAGTGCCAGCCTTATCAGCACTTACTGGGGTATTAAGAGAGCAGCATCCTACTGTGGGGGCCCATATTTATCTCTGAGAGCATAGGCTCTCTCAAGGTTTAAAACAAGCTCTTCTCCCTTCAAAGACATGGAACGCCTTTTTCATTACTTCTCCAACAACACATTTTTGAATGGTAACTGAATAATTCCCAGATTATGCTAAGAGGGTTTACTTTGTCTCCAATGAAAGCACTCTGCCACCACAAAGCGGCCATGGGATCCAGGTGTCTGTTGTTCTTTATATCAGTCTTGGCAGATTTTGGAATTGAATGCCCATGTTTATCCAACCTTAGTCTGGAAGAAGATCAGTGAATGTGGATCAAGACCCTTCCAAATGCAGAAGTGTTTCTGCCCAGTTTTGGCTGTCTCTGCCCAGTGACAAAAATGGAAATTATGCTTTAGCTGAGAATGTTTTGTTTGGGACATTTATTCTTGTTACTGCTAACTCTTAAAAAAAATACCTACCCAATGTTCTGGTCAAAGTTTCATCTGTTCTCTTTATTTATAAAAAAAAAAACGAGCAAAGAAATTTCAACCAGGGTCTTGCCTACATGCTCTGTTGCACTCAGCTAAAGAGAGCTGGCTAATGTACTTTGTACTCTATGTCACAGGAAACCCATGCCAATACTGTAAAATGAATGGAAGGTTCAGAGACATTGGGGCCACTGTAGGGAATCCAAAGGGAACAGAAGCTTCTAAAGATGGGCCTTGTTGATATTGCCATTCAGTTGACAGTCATTGGAAAGGAAGCAAATGAACCTCTGTTTTTCGCTTGTTTGCTTGCTTGCTTGTTTTGGATATATTCACATCTGGACCATAGATAAAGATCTCAAGTCTTACTGAAATGCTTCTATGAAGAAAAATGATGGCAGATTCAGGACAGACAAAAGTACGTTTTCACACATAGCATAATGAAACTATGGCATTAAACTCAACCATAGAATGTGAGATTATGGCCACTAATTTAGATGGGCTTAAAAGGGAATTTAAAAACATATGTATTTTCTCTCAAATTGTGCATTTTAATTAGTGCTGGGCCAAATATTTCCTTCTCCCTCGCTTTTGTGAGTCCATTTGTGATTGCTTCTGGTGGTAAGCAAATCCTGTGAATTTCCCAAGGGGCAGCTTGCTTTTAGCAATGAGGGCTTCCCCAAAGACAGGAATAATATTTGATGGCATGGTGAAAACTTTAAAAAGTGGATTGGTTTAACATTAAAGATTACATGGCCCAAGTTTTCTCCGTTTTTTCACACACAAAAGCTTTGCCGCCATTTCAAACAGTGGTTATGGGGCCCTCAAAGCAGCCCTTCCTTTAGATTTTGGTACATCTTCACTGTTAAAGAGAGTCAGTGAGTACTGTTGGGCAACTGGTTGTGTGAAATTTGAGGGGAATCATTTTTGTCTCATAGGGGTGTACAAGGGTTGAAAAAGAGAAACAGCAGCTGTTTTGGTTCCTGTCAGGCTTTAGGATAGGAGTGACATTGCATGCATTAGCACCCTTTACATATGTATTTGCTTCTGTGTCCTGTAAAGCCTGGTTAACTTGTATATTGACAAATAAACACAAACATCATCCATTCTCTATAAAGGAAACAGAGAAGAGGGGGTGAAAAAACATCATCATGTGTGCATATATTTGTAGCCACTGCCAGACTGGCTCACTTCAGTACCCAAATACCTTCTACATGAGCTGGCAAGTCAACCCAATTTTCTTCAGGAGTTCAACTTGAGTCTCTAATTACTGGACGTGAACCTATTTCCCAAAACTCCTTATTTTACAGATCTTTCTTTCATACAAAAAAAAAATCCTATTCCATTCAATGGCCTCTTAAGTAATTGAATTATGTATTTTGTCTCCTCTCAGGCAGGGAATTTGAAGGTGAGGAAGAGTTCCTGGAGATTCTGGGGATTACCCGGGAACAGTCGGGCAAGTATGAGTGCAAAGCTGCAAACGAGGTGTCCACAGCAGATGTCAAGCAAGTCCGAGTCACTGTGAATTGTGAGTATCTTTATTACCAGATTGGGGTGTGGAAAGCAACACTTAACTTCATCACATTGTCATGTTGATAAGAAGAAGGAAAGTTTGCCTTACCTGACTGAAAATAATTCTTTTAACCTTTGTGGGCTTGCTTCAGGGAGGACTTCAGCATAGAAAACTAGTTTGATATCCCTGCTGAGCTATCAATATCCATTACTTTAGCCCAGCATTGGCCCAAGACATTTTGGTACCACAAAATGGTGCCCCTACAGCCTACTAGGCAAGAAGGGTTGAGTGAAGATCTTAGTCAGGAACAAAGGAAGAAGGAAGGTTGACATCAGGATCTCCTGCCTCTGTGGACCCTTCTGCCTGCGGCTGTTGCCTCACCTTGCCTCATGGATGGGCCAGTCATGTCTCAGCCTCTACTTTATGGGTATCCACGGGGCAGAGGAAATAGCAAGGAGGGACATTATCTTCCATCCTGGGATGGACCACAATCCCCAGATTCACAGCTTTAGTTTTCACTTTTTTAAACAAAAAATAAAGGTTAAGATTTTGGCAAAATGTCCAGGCACTATTCTTCTTGGTTCTTTGTGAGGAACTAGTCTGCTCCCCACTTTGAGTGTTTAAAATTACCCTCTGCACTCCGAAAGAATTGCTGTCAATACTTCCCATCTGAAGAATGTAAAACTGTACTTCTCTTTTTCCTTTTCAGTATGATTTATTTATTTATTTTGGAACACATTTTTTAAAAAACAGGAGTATCAAAAAGCAAGAACAGGATAGAACAGTACTACAAAGGGAAAAGAAAACTCACTGTTTAATAGACCTTTAGTATATCATGTGGGAGGTTGTGTAACAAAGTGAAGCAGCCTAAGGAGAAGCTCACTTTCTATTGAGAAGTCTGGATGTGTAAGCTATGTAGCCGAATCATAGGCCAAAAAAAAAGCATGTATATTTGATTGGAATAATACACAAATTACTCAACCTATACAAAATCATGGATAACCATGGAATGCAGTGAAGTAGCTTCTGTCATACATCCTAACACAATCTGGATCTTTGTCTACATGAAATTTGTGCTAGTTCACAGTAGAAGAAGTAGTTGAAGAAGAAGAGTTTGGATTTGATATCCCGCTTTATCACTACCCTATGGAGTCTCAAAGTGACTAACATTCTCTTTTTTAAAAAAAAAGATATTTATTTGGGGTTTATAAGTTACAGAAAAAGAAAAAGAACAATAGAAAATTAAGCTAAACAAAACAATACCTTACAGTACATAAAAAAATACAAAAAGAAGAAACAAAAAACAATACAATAAAACAACAAAAAGAAAAAGAACAAAAACATTTAAAAACACATCCAACCTTTCCATATCTTTACCTTTCATATACTTGTTTCATCGACCTCCTCACGCCTCCCCTCTTTGTATTCTAGTTCAATTAGCTATTCCAGCAAGTCCTTTCCATCTTTCTCAATTTCCGTTCTAAAATTTAACTTAAGACAGTCTAACCTTAAATTTTCCACTTTGGTCCATTAACAATCTATTTTTACTTAATTATATATAACATTTCTGCTAAAGCCATATAACTTCGTTCCAGCATCCTTCTAACATTCATTAATTTTGCAATATTTCTGTAAATATACTTTAAAATTTTTCCAATCTTCTTCCACCAACTCTTCTCCCTGGTCTCGGATTCTGCCAGTCATTTCTGCTAATTCCATGTAGTCCATCAGCTTCATCTGCCATTCTTCCCGGGTGGGTAGATCTTGTGTCTTCCAATGCTTTGCGATGAGTATTTTTGCTGCTGTTGTGGCATACATAAAAAAAGTTCTATCCTTCTTTGGCACCAATTAGCCGACCATGCCCAGGAGAAAAGCCTCTGGTTTCTTCAGGAAGGTATATTTAAATACCTTTTTCATTTCATTGTAAATCATCTCCCAGAATGTCTTAATCCTTGTGCATGTCCACCAAAGGTGAAAGAATGTACCTTCAGTCTCATTACATTTCCAACATTTATTATCGGGCAAATGATAGATTTTTGCAAGCTTGACTGGTGTTATGTACCACCTGTAAATCATTTTCATTAAATTCTCTTTTAAGGCATTACATGCCGTAAACTTCATACCTGTGGTCCATAACTGTTCCCAGTCAGCCATCATAATGTTATGTCCAACATCTTGTGCCCATTTTATCATAGCAGATTTCACCGCTTCATCCTGAGTATTCCATTTCAACAGCAAGTTATACATTCTTGACAGATTCTTAACTTTGGGATCTAACAATTCTGTTTCCAATTTTGATTTTTCCACCTGGAAGCCTAGTTTTTGTCCAAATTATATGCCTCCATTATTTGATAATAATGGAGCCAGTCTCGCACTCTGTTTTTTAATTTTTCAAAACTCTGCAATTTTAATCTATCTCCCTCTTCAAAGTGGCTAACATTCTCCTTTCCCTTCCTCCCCCACAACAAACACTCTGTGAGGTGAGTGGGACTGAGAGACTTCAAGGAAGTGTGACTAGCCCAAGGTCACCCAGCAGCTGCAAGTGGAGGAGCGGGGAATCAAACCCAGTTCGCCAGATTACGAGTCTACCGCTCTTAACCACTACACCATACTAGCACAGTACAATCAGTGGTGGACTTTGGGCTTTAAAATTTCAGCGGGGCCTTGTTCAACACCAAAATTCAGCATTCCCCACCTCTCACCTTCCGTTGCTTGTCATTGTTGTGCCGTCCTCAGTAGTGCCCTCTTGGCTCAGTGCCCACTGCAGGCAAACTGGTCCCAGTTCCCTAAATCTTGCTTTGCTGCAATTCTATACATGCTTACTAAGGAGAACATTCACCAAGGCTCAGTAGGGTTCATTTCCAGGTAAATGGATATAGGATTGTATCCTAAGGCTGCAACACACACACTAGAGATGGGCACAGCACTGAGCACAGTAAGATTTACTTCTGAGTAGACTTGTTTAGGATCGCACTGCCAGTCATACTTGTGCAATATAATAATCACTATTATTTTCACATATAGAGAATCACTAGTTCTCTGACATTAAAGGAGATTGGAGAGGGTGCAAAAAAAGACCTGGCAATAAGTAACTGTAAAATGTGAAATGCTGTAATTACTATCTCCTGGGTGACCACATCTGTATGCAAATGGGTGCCACGTTTCTTTATTATTTTCTCCTAATGGCCTTTGTTTGCCATGTTTTCTGAGATGAAGTGCCCTTTCTTATTAAATAGCATCATTCTAATGAGATCGTTATTTAAAAGCCTATCCTACATGTAGGCATGAGATATTTACCCTTCCATTGTGGGATAGATAAAAGCAGCAGGGAATACAGCTTGTTTCCAAGATCAAAACTCCTGGCTTCCATTATATTATCATAACAAAGGGAGCAGCCTAACTCAACTCTTTCTTAACTTCTCTTCAACTTGATAGACATAAAAGCAAAAGAAGAGCCCTTCTAGATCAGAGCAGAGCCCCATCTCATCCAGCATTCTGTTCCTACAGGAGCCAACGAGAAGCCTATGGGAAGCTTATTATTATTATTATTATTATTATTATTATTATTATTATTAATTTATACCCCGCCCTCCCCAGCCAAGGCCAGGCTCAGGGTGGCTAACAAGCAATAATAAAAACAAGTTGAATGAATACAACTTAAAAACAAGATTAAAATACATTAAAATATTGAAACATTAAAATATTAAAATGCAGTCTCATCACAGGAGGAGAAAGGAAAAAGGAAAAAGAAGGTGTAGGAGTGACTTGCCCAGTGGGCACAATATTCTCCTGCTGGGTTGGGTTGCCACTGTCCTTTGAGTAAATAATTTTAATATAAATTATATTTGCATAAATTTGCATAGGAGTAAACCATAGCAAAAAACAAACAAACACCTGCTTTGTTTTCAGACGATGTGGATGCATCATCTTAGAAGAGGCATTTCCTCACGCATAAAGGAAATGCTTCTTTCGAGTTGCCACTCAAGATGTGCAGGTATAAATATTAGGGGTGTGCACTGGCCACAAGATTCAGTTCAGATCAAAATTCAACACTTTGGAAAACAGCCTGCCTCAGTCCACAGACTGCCTTATTTGACTTGGGGATTGTCTGCCTTTTCCTCATTCCTTCCCCTCCAAATACACTGCTGAAAAATAATAATACAGAGACTTCCGGGTTGGCGCGATCGGGAAATGGCGGATTCCCTCCGAGCTCCGGAGGGAATCGGCTCAGCGGTGGATGGGTCTTTGCCGTGCCGGCGACACGGGGACCCTTAAAAACCGCAGGCGCAGAAGCCTGCGGACTGAAGACTCGGCGGGTGCCTTAAGCGCCCCCCCTGATTCGCAATGAGCCTTTTTAAAGGCTACGGAGGGGATACAGGGGACGGCGTGGCACTGAGAGTCGACCGCTACCGCCGCTGAGCGAAGCCGCGAGCCATAACTGGAGAGCGCTGACTTCCTTCCTTGAAATTCGGACTGAAAAAAGAACCCGTGAGTAATTTGGAACTGAACTTTAAAATTTTTACCTTCTGAATTTGAGACGACCGGGGGGTGTGCCAAAAGGAAGTCCCCACACCCCCCCTTGCAGACGATCCAGAGCAACGAAATAAGAGCTAAGCTGGAGCGCCTACCCTGTAAAGGGTGAGTTTTAAAAAGACAGTAACTTCCAAGATTTAGAAAGGTAAATTTGAACAGGAGAGTGGAGTGTTGGAAGAGTCTTTGTTTTGTGGCAAACAACCCTCCCTCCCGGGCCCGGGAGCGACCTGCTTTGGAGCCTGTATAGAGGAACAGAATTTGACAGCTGTCAAAAGCTGTCAAATGGACTATTAATAGTGAAAAAAATCGCTGTTTAAGACCTCTCCGGATTAAAAGGAGTTACAATTGAACTAAAATTTTGGGAAACAAAGAAACAATAATAGGACAGAGGATTGTTGGAGAAAAGACTACTCAGTAACCAGATTCCCTCTAGGGGGAATTCTGTGGAATTACAATGGCTGTGGGTGGAAAGATACTGAGAGAAATCGAAAGGATGTTTTCACTGGTGGGAACCTTACAGGAGCAGACTACAGCTATGAGTAAACAATTGACGACCTTGGATTTGGAAACAAGTAGTTCTGCTGAATGTAATGAGGGCCTGAGTGAGAAAGAACCCACAGCTGAATTCGAAACTATAAACAAAGAAGAGGAGAAGACTAAACAAGAAAGAGAACAAGTTATCTGGGAAAATACTAACCAGAAGCTGGCATCTGGAGAACACAAGCAAGGAGACTATTGGATTAAATCTACTTTAAGCCTACGAAAGATACAGAAGACGAAAGTGGAGGCCCTGGGACTTTATGGAATTCAGGAACTCGAAATAAAGAAGTACAATTGGGGCCTCCACATAGACTTTGACATAGACTTTGATTTTGACTATCACCAAGACTTAGGCCTTATGGAAATTCCTCAGCAGTTGCCTTTAAATATGGGAAGAGACTATGGACTGATTGGATTGATGGTTAAGGAAATCTTTCGAGACTGGATGATAGACAAAAAGGACTACCAACAAAATTGGCGGAGAGGGACTGAAAGAGATTTGAGAGCCTCGGATGTGCGGAATCCAGGCTAAAAACTGTTATTTTGGACATGTCTTGGGAAAGGACGCAAAGCGGGGATGGGAGGGAGGGAAGTATTTAAATTTAAACAACACTCAAGACCAGGGGGTTTAGTAATAAGAAAATTATGTAAGAAAAAATGAGAAATCGAGGGAAGAGAATTGGGGTCCAACTTAGGGAAAATTTATTTTTGTTTTTTATAAAAGGAATAATATTAAGATGGAAGAAATGCCAACTTGCTGACACAAATCTGGGAACAGGGATGCAGGGGAGGGGGTGGGGGGAAGTCAAGGACTAGGGTTAGAAAATAAGATTTTTGGGAACTATTCATGTTTGTTGTTTTTTATGTTTGTTTTGGTGTTATGTGTGTTGTTTGTGTTTATATAAAATGTGAAAACCCAATAAAAATATTTAAAAAAAAAGAAAAGAAAAATAATAATACAAATTAAGCTTTAAAAAGGTGGATGAGATTTGTAGCCGTAGCAGCTGCTCTAGGGTGCATAAAACCTGGAAAATTGCAAACATATTGGTACAGAAACATTTGTCAGGGGCACTTTTAAACTTTGCATTTTTAAAAAAGAAAAAGAAAGAAAATATCTATATTGTTTTTATTTGGGGGAAGAATTGGATTATATTTGTAAGGAAGTTCGTTCCTTCTAAAAGCATGAATTCTGAATTTCAAATGGATAACTGCAGTAGCCATTACAGTTTGTGAGTCTACTTTGTTTCCTTACCTGCACTCATGACTGAAAAACCAAAAAGTGGCTGCAACGTTATTTTTTCCTACAGAAGTAGGTGAAATTTGAAGGCATAGTAGCCAGAATGGATAATGCTGGCCAAATAACAGGCAACATGTCTGGGAGCTTTTGTAGCAGGCATCCTTAAAAGTTGATTTATTTAAGGAAACGCCTATAACTTCTTTTATTATTATTTGGGGGCAAAATTGGGGCAGATAGAGTTGAGCTACTCTTGTTTAATTTCTCAGCCCAACTCCTACCTTCTAGTCATATAGAGTATGTTCTTTCTTTCTTTCTTTCTTTCTTTCTTTCTTTCTTTTTCTTTCTGTTTTCTTTTTTTACTGTTAATGGCTAGTCTGTACTGGTGTGCTTTCAATAAGCACCTTAAAGCCTGGTTGCTTGTTTATAGCCTTTGGGGAAGTTAATGAGGCCAAAAATATCGCAGTTGGAGATATCTTGCTTAGTGTCTAACTGAGGTTTATGTAAGATTGAGAAAGAGGAAATTTACATTAAAAATAGACTCAAATACACTCAAATTTGACTCTCTCTCTCTAAAGGCTTTTGTTTGTTTGAGCTGTCATTGCACATTTTATTTAGCAGTGGCTCGAATTAAAAATGCACAATCTAAACACAACACTGCAGATTGCAGCTCTAGCACATAGCTGGCTTTTTGTGTTAGGAATAAAGCAAAACCTGGAACGCTATTAATCTATGGGAAAGATGCTGGAAATTATTTTTAATGAGCCATCATTACTTTTACCGGATGTAGTTTGCCAGTTACTAAAAGCAATTCTGTACTATTTTTCCCCAGTGCACATCATCACCATTATTTAATATTCCACTGTTCTGTGTACAAGCAAAGGTGGCGGAGTGGTTAGCATGCTGTACTTAGACCAGGGTACCTGAACTGGAATCCCATGAAGTCCCTGACCTTGGCCTAGGCACTCTTTTGCCCACCTCTCTCCCCATAAACTACTTCATGTGAGGATAAAAAGAATGCGCTCCATGCAGGCTATTCTGAGAGGAAGGGTGGGATACAAACGTGACAAATAAGTACCGTATTTTTCTGTGTATAACACGCCCCTGTGTATAAGACACCCCCTATTTGGGGGGACACAAAATTAAGAAAATGAGGGGAGATTGCCCCCGTGTATGATGACCCCCCCCCCTTTTTAAACATTTTTCCCCCTCAAAAAACTAGTCTTATACAAGGAAATGTACGGTACTTGAATTTGAACAAAAGCACCAAGTGGGCAGAAAACTTTGATTTCACTTATGCATTTGGGTTCTAAATTTGCTGCTCAGAAAAAGTAACCCTTAGCTCATCCAATGCAGCCACCAGTCTTAGTGTGTTGTAGTAATGAAAACAACAGTTTTAATACCATAACATAAAGAATTTCAAAAAGAGGTTAAAAAATAAAACTCCAATTAATGCCTTTATATAGAAACCATCATCCCCATGCCATTCAAGTCATAAGAAACGAAGTTACAGATTAAAATTACAGTAAAGGTAAAGGACCCCTGACAGTTAAGTCCTGTCATGAACGACTGTGGGGTTGCAGCACTCATCTCGCTTTACTGGCCAAGGGAGTTGGTGTTTGTGCACAGACAGCTTCCAGGTCATGTGGCCAGCATGACTAAGCTGCTTCTGGCAAAACCAGAGCAGCGCACAGAAACGCCATTTACCTTCCCGCCAGAGCAGTACCTATTTATCTACTTGCACTTTTTGGGGTGCTTTCGAACTGCTAGGTTGACAGGAGCTGGGACCGAGCAACGGGAGTTCACCCCGTTGCGGGGATTCGAACCGCAGACCTGCTTGGCAAGCCCAAGAGGCTCAGTGGTTTAGACCACAGCGCTACCTGCGTCCCTAAATTACAGTAGCACATCTAAAATCACCCAAAGAATAAGTAACATATGGCAGAGAAGGGATGGACAGATCAGGCTGTGCCTAAACTGGGGCACTTTAACAGGTGCCCATGCATAAGTGTGTGGTGCCCAGTTTGCACATATTAATATGCAAAACAATAAATAAATAGAAAGATCTGCACACACAAAATCATACATAAGTAAATCTCTAAATCTCTTACTAATCACAAAATACATACTAAAATATGTGTTTTATTCAATGTATGCATTTCTAAATGTATTTAAACCTACAATGCACATCTTAGTGCATTTTGAACAGACAGCTGTATTGCAAAATTCAGAGAAGAGCAGAAACCTGAGGATAATTACTATCCAAGGGACACATTATTCTGGGACCTGCAGATCAGGTCAGTTCACATTGGAATTTACAGAAACTGACTTCTGCAATCAACCCTGGCACAGAGTAAACAGATGTTTAAATCAATATGTTTATCCTACAGCTAAAAAAGTTGACTTGAATATATTCTTCTTGCGTTTATCTGTTGCAGCTACAAATCTGACTACCCTTGTAATAGGGCAATGTTGTTTAGAATATTTTGTATTGAACAGGTGTTGTCTTATTTGCCACCTTTGAGAAAAAAGGGGTGTCATTCAGGATCCACTGAGATGCTATAGATGGAAAATTAATATGAGTTTGAGTTTCAACTGCACCCTTCCCATGTATGCTATAACCCCCAAAAGCAAAATCAATGCCTGGATGAGAACAGCTGGTGGAAGCCAGTCCCTTCTCTTCATGCATTAACTATTCCCTGTTTTAGTTGGCCGAGCAGGGCTAAACTCTTTCTTCACAATGCTCTTTTGAATATCAGCCTTTGGGGGTATAGGAAGCATAATTTGTATCAGATTATATAGTTGCACGGTTTCTCCACCCTTGGATTATTGTTTAATTTTTGTTTATTACCCCTCCTAAAAGAAAGGATATAGCAGGAAGGGGGGCAAGGATGAAGGGTGATATACAAACTTAAGTAAATATATAAATAAATTTATGATCTAGGTAAGATTCCTATATTGCAGGGGGTTTGAACTAGATGACCCTTGGGGTCACTTCCAACTGGGGTCACTTCCAATTCTTTGATTCTATGATTCTAAGTATGAAAAGGGCAGCAAAAGGACTCTTAGTTTTCTTTGTGGTTTCAGTCATTGGAAAGTGATGTCACTCAGTCATTCCCACCTAACACAAGAGGGAAAACAGCTCAGTGTTGGAGCATGTGATTTGCACACAGAACAGGAGTGCCAGCTTGGCCCCGCGACCGTGGGTGTCTGGGGCCATGGGTGCCATGCAGTGTGCATGGTCCTGGCACCAAAATTTGTGGGTGCTTGGCTCCTTCATGGGGAATTTGGTGGGTGCTCGGGCTCCCAGGGCCCCAGGGAGTTGGCACCTATGACATAGAACAGCATGGCCAGATATGATACTGTGGAACAAATTGAGAAACATCCCAAATCTGTCGGGCTGCCACAGCTAAATCTGCATCCCAATTAGGGAAGTGGAGCAGAGGAATCTCTTTCTGCCATCCTTGTCCTTCACGATCGCTTGCCCTTCATTTAAGGTATCAGCATTCTTAAGAAGCAGCATATATCTTTCATGCAGCCTGTCCTTATGTACGAGTTCTTGGAAGTAAGCCCATGGAGTTCAGCAGAGCTTATTCACAAGTCAGTGTGCATGTAGGATTTTAGTGCTTCGTATCAGATGGTCTACTAAGAGAAAAGGAGCTGGGGGTAAAAGTCAGAACAGCAGCTATTTTTGTATTTTAGTCACTTGTTCCTCCTCTAGAAACATAATAACATAAATAAATAGCAATTAAATACAGGCCTTTTTCAGATCCAGCCAGACGATTGCAACTTCCCTCACAATACCTTCTCAGCAAAGGGGAACTGCTGTTTTTTCTTAGCAACTGAAATCAGTTGGCCTGGAGTCCCTTAGACAGGGCGATGGGCGAACGGGATTAAAGCCAATGGAACTGGCCATGGGCCTGCCTAGAATGTCTCTCTTAAAGTGTTGTGGAGCGTGGCTAATATGAAGAATGCTGCTGAAAGTGAGAGAGTCAGCTCCTTGGCAGGGAACAGGAATACAAAGCATTGCTAGGCCTGGTGGTGTAGCTTTCAGGTCTGTAGAAAGGTATTTGTTCATTTCATGACTCATCTCGTGTGTGAGGTCCAATGGAGCGGAAATGGTTTGTCTCGCTGCAGATGGCAAAGAGATTTACTGCCGACAAAAATACATTCGCACAGTGAGGTTTTGAAAAAACACCCGGCACTTCTCCTGGTGTTTGCCTTCTTTATCCCTAGGTCTCATAGCAAGGTCGAGTTCTTGAAATAAAGATTTTGTGCTAACTAAACAGGGCATATTATATTCCCCACAACCACCGCTTTTGTGTATAAAAACACATTTCCTTTTTCCAAAGGGATCTGATCTCTTTTCTCTCAAAATCATAACAGCTTATTTCTGCAAACTCAGTAAAAACAGGAAAGCTGTGATCCTGACAGCCACAACCACTCAACTACAGAAATGGTGGTGGCAAAGGAGGAAACACCCTGAAGTAATATCCTACATCAGCCTTTGTCAGACTTGTATCCTTCAGATGTTTTAGATTACTACAACTCCCATCAGTCACAGTCAGCATACAGTATACTGATTGGAGTTGCTGGGAATTGTAGAGGGGGGACACTATGGAGGGCACCAGGTTGGCAAAGATAGACCTACACCTATGGCTGGACACTTTGATACTAAAGTAGAAGCACATGAAGCAGTCATTGTAGGTAAGGTGCATGTGTGGCATGCTCCACCAAGGACACAGATGTCAGGATAGCAAGAGGGGTCTCAGAGATGGGCAGGAGTAAACCACACTTGTGATTCCTCAGCTGCTTCAACCAGCAGTTCCAATAATGACCCCCAATCAGCTCAGCTTGTCTGCAACATTCACCCATCTTAATCTTCTCCCTTTAATTTCCATTGCTGCTTTTATCCCCTTGTAACAGGTGAGTGACTCGTAATTGCTTGTTTCCTTCACTTTTGTCATTTTTTGGCAACCTTAATGTCACCTTCCATTCACTGGGTCTTTCTGCTTCATGCAAAAGTGTAGATAAGCTTGGGTATCTACTGCTTTGAACAGCTTTGTTCCTCCCATCATGGCTCCAAAAAGTCTTTCTCTCCTGCAGACCCTCCGACTATCACGGAATCCAAGAGCAATGAATCTGCTACCGGACGACCAGTTTCGCTTAAGTGTGCAGCCTCTGCTGTTCCTACACCTGATTTTGAGTGGTACAGAGATGACACTAGGTAATTATACCGCTTATATATATTTTCATATGTTATCTTTGATGTCTAGTAAAAGGAAGAAAGAAACCTAAGGCCCCTTGTTCTATCTGCAATCAGTGTTTTACAACCTACATTTTAAAATGGATTTTGCTTAAGGAGATAGTGCAGTTAATTCACTGAACACAACAAAACACAGTGTTGTGGGAGGGAAATGGGGGAGAAAATGGGTGTTTAAGGGCCCTCCCATGACCCTACCCTTTCTGCACGGGATATACCACTCACAACCAAATTTATCAAGGATACGCAACATCTCATTTGAAGACACATGATGGAAGGCAATGTGTAGGTTTACTCAAAGTATACTACAAAGTCTCCTACAACTCTGTCCAAAGTCAGTGGTGATTCAAATAGAAATCCAACTTGCAGTCATCCCATTCTTACTGCTGCGAAGTACACAGTCCATACAAGAGCCACACTGTCTGAGTTGATCAACTCTGTGATGAAGCTGCTTGCCATTTTTATTTCTTGCTGCCCTTGTCTTCTTCCACTTTTAGCTTTTTCAAAGTTTTTTCTGGTCTTCATGCAAGTATTAATAATTATGATTTGTGAAGAGCTTAAAATACAAACAAGCCAAGCACAAGGCACATAAAATGCAAGTCCTGCTGAAGGGCTTGGAGTCTAATTTAGATAACAAAGTGGCAGAAACAAGAGTAATATTTATTATTTATAAACTACTTAAAAATCTATAACTCCATCCCTCTCCCTTTTCTTTCTAATTCTCTCTCTCTGTTTATTTACATGTCTGCCTTCTAGTCTCTATATAGTTTCATTCTTTTCTCTTAGCATATGAGGAGCATATGAGGAATGACTTCATACCATTACTGTATTTACCAATTACTTTTCTTGGTTCTCAGGATAAATAATGCCAATGGTCTGGAGATCAGGAGCACAGGGAGCCAATCTTTCCTAACAGTGGCCAACGTCACTGAAGAACATTATGGCAACTACACCTGTGTGGCTACCAACAAACTGGGAATCACAAATGCTAGCCTATTTCTCTACAGTAAGTATGGAAGAGGGAAGAAAAAGTCCAAGTGGGTTTTTAAAAAAATGCATATTTTGCAGTAAGAAAAGGATTCCCAAATAAAGTTTCCTGTACTGTCCTTCTTCCACCCATTTACCCCATGAAAAATCTCTCCAGAGGGCCAGGAGCCCCTCTTGAACAACTTAGGATACGGTGTAGGAAGCTACTAAAGAATCACCCCAAACGTGGCAGGCCACTGCCAAACCTGAGGTGATATACTACTCCCTTGGCAGCCTCTCATGCCGTGGTCTACATTGTGTGGGTGTGTGGGCTGATCTTCTGTAGGCCCCTTTCCCAGGGGCACTGGTGGCTGAACTGGAGAGGAGGCATGGAGACTTTTCCTCTGTGAATTTTCTTACCATTACAGTAAAAGACATGGCCACATTCATACTTGAAATCCAATGTACATGGCTGTAAGAAAAGGCAACCTGCTCTGTCCTTATTTATCATAGAACATGGGAAAAACCACCATCATAATCTATTTAAAGAGAAAACTGGTACCAGACCAACGTGTGGCCAAAACAATGAAAAGGCCTTTTGAACACTTGGTAAGACGATGGAGGTTAGCAACTGGGAGAAAGAAAGGGGAGGCTGGAAAAGGTGCAGAAATGAGAAACTGAAAGGGGAATAAGGTCACAAAGCAGAAACAGAACTGAAAAAAAATGACTTGAAAGGATGTGACTGTTTTCAGAGACTATGAGAACAGATGATACTAAATCTGAGGGCCGGCCCCCAAATGTGGCAAGGTGAGGTGACTGCCCTAGGTGGCAGGCTTAACAGGGTCAGCAGATCTTGATGTAGATCTTTATTCCCCCCTTGTTCCTAGTGTAGATCACTCGCCCCTTCTTCCTTGGCAGGGGGGGGAGGCTACATTTTGTGGTTCACCTCAGGTGCCAAAATGTCTTTGGCCAGTCCTTCTGAATATAAGGGAAAGGTGAGGAAGTCTGTGCTAACTAACTATAGCTGAATGTGTTTTTGTACACAAAATTACTAACTGTAGGTCATTCCTAATGTTGAACAGTAGCCCTGCATTTCAACTTTCTATTAGCCCAACATGCAAACCATAAAAATGGCATTTCAGTTGTGTTATAGATAGTCTTAAATCCAATCCATATTTCATGTCTAGAAAAGGCTGTGAGACTATAAGAGATCATTCTGAAAGCAAATTCTGGTTTTAGGTGCAGAATCGTATCTTCCAACTTTATTTTTTAAAAGAGAATAATTAGGCTAAGAAATCAGCTGAATTATTCACTCCCCCCCCCACCCTTTGCTGGATTCTATTTTATGAACATTTTTCTTCTCTTAATTCTTTATTAATTTGACTAAAAGAAAAAGGAATCAGCATGATTTCCTAACTAAACATGACCTTGCTTTGCAGTTGTTTCCAGGAAATCTAATCAAACCTTCAGATCAGACCTGACATATCCAAGGTTTACTTCTCTGTAATAAATTTCTAAAGTTCAGTCCATAATCTCCCCTGGACATTATATATGGAGTTGGGGGCTATTATTTCTTTTTCTATCAGCAGTTTCTTTATAAGGTCTTCATTGATTTGAAATATCCCTGAGGGCAAACTCAGTTAACACAAATAATTTGACCTGCTATAGCTCTGACCTACTCACCTGTGATGATATAAGATATTACGGAAAATGAAAAATATAAATGGCTAGGAGATGGATGAATGTTGTTGATACTTTTATTACAGGTGGACAAACTGGGGTATGATGCATGATAGGGCCAAGCCCAGGGTTTTATAGGAAGCCAGTAGTATATACCCAAAGAATAAATAAAAGGAAATCCATGGTAATCTAATTTTTTAAATTATTATTTTCTCAGTTTTTTATCTAGGATTAAAAAAACAACAACCAACCTGGAGTATAATTCCCATCACCCACAACCAGCATAGTTAGTGGTCAGGGATTATGAGAATTGTAGTCCAAAATGCCTGAAGTACCCCAGGTTGGGAAAGGCTAATAGAGAGAGACTTTTAGAAGAGCCTTCTAGATCAGTTAGCACAATGGCACTTTCCTCCATCTGGACAACCCCTATTCCGCTCAGGAGGGTTGGGAGAATCCCCAGAATGGCGTGTAAGGTTAGGAGAGGGGAGATTGTTCCTTCTGGCAAGGAGAAATGCTTACACTGATAGAATTATCACCTTAGCACAGTCTTGAATGCCGCCCTGAAGAAGCATCTCCACCCCCATCGTTCTGCCTGGACACTGAGGTCCAGTGCCAAAGGCCTTCTGGCAGTTCCCTTACTGCAAGAAGCGAAGTTACAGGGAACCAGGCAGAGGGCCTTCTGGGTAGTGGCGCCCGCCCTGTGGAACACCCTCCCACCAGATGTCAAAGGAAAAAACAACTACCAGACTTTTAGAAGACATCTGAAGGCAGCCCTGTTTAGGGAAGTTTTTAATATCTAAGGACTACTGTATTTTAATATTTTGTTGGAAGCCGCCCAGAATGGCTGGGGAAACCCAGTGAGATGGGCAGGGTATAAATAATAAATTATTATAATATTACTACTATTTTACATTTAAAAAAATACTGCCCAGAATGCAGTTAGTAAAGCATACCACAACACCTCTTTGCTTATTTCCTATTCAGCATCTGCTCTCACCACTCTAATGATTAAGCGGTAAATTTGGTGGGATAGTAAAAAGTGATTTGGGGGTGATGTGGGAAGCTCTTGAAAAGAAATGGCAATGAAAAATTATTGGCGTGGGCATGAATGTAGTAGACCAGTGGACTACTACACTAGTGGTGGTGCCTCCACATCAAAGTTAGCAAATGTGAGCAGCTTAGATGTTATGCTAATGCAAAGAGAGCAGGAAGCTCAGTTGCATCAGTGTGTTGCTTTTCTTCACAAGCTCAAGTTGCAGGTACAGCCATGGTTTCTTTAACAAACCCTAAGTTAATCATGAGTTGTCCCACAATCAAACAAGCCCAGGCTTGATTCTCTCAAAGTTTGGGTGTTTTCCAGCTGCTCTTGCCTCATACCTTTGTAGTTTGGTTGTCTGAGGTAGGGTGTTCAAACAAACCACAGTTAAAGAAAGGTGCTGGGTTCACACAGAACACCAAGCCATAGTGAAAGCAAACCAACAACAAACCATGGCTTCAGATTACGATGTCATAAGACATAGTGCAGTATTATGTGCAAACCACGCCATTAAATATCTACTGAGAGCAACAGGAAGCAGAGGGTACTTGCAATCCCTACTCTCTTTATATCTGTATAACATCCAAAGCCACTCTGCATGCAATTAAATGTGTATATACTGTACATCTTGGGGTTTTTTTTAAAAAAATAAAGTAGCTTTTCTCCTGTGACTAAAGATGAACACTTCTCTCTAGCTTTTAGATAAGTTGGGGGGGGGGGAGAGAGAAGGACCTGGAACAAATTTCCTATGTAGTCCACGAAGATGAGAAAAACTTAGTATTTCTGTGTTAAAGAAGTGTATAATTGGAGGCCTGGTCGTTTATAATTGGCTATCATTAAGCTTCAGAAAGAAGCAAAAGGAAGCACAAGCCATTTTGAAATATCCCTCCAAGCCCGCTTGGCCTCACATCCAAGAACAAACTAGAGCAAGTGATACAGCCCTCCCCTTTTGGGTGGTTTTCTTTTTCAGAATCAAAGGGATTGAAGCATCAGTAAGAGACTTTTCATGCTTTTTAATAGAGAACAAATTTGTTCAAAGATATCCTCTCCTTTGAGAGGCAGATGGAATGTCAGTGCCAGAAGGTTCTGTAGTGGTTGAAAAATGACAGGAGCCGAGATTGAAACTGCGGAATAGGGGCAAAGTGAAATGTTTGTGGCTTTGCCCATAGCAAAAGGGTGCACGGGGCTTATTGGGTCCTGCAAATTATTTGAAAAATACAGCCTAGGAAGGGACAAAAATAAGTGATGGATGATCCCAGGCAGAGCGTGAAAAAGGCAGAGGTGGGCCTCAATACGCTGCACCACCTAAAGCAAAATGCACTTTGGGAGGTAAGGGACTGGACCCAAAGGAGGTGGGAATATCTGTCATCAGTGGAGATTTATACCTGTCATTCCTATGGCCATTTAGAAATGGGAGGATTTGTCCAACGAAATGAAGCAGAGCTAGGCAGGAGAGGAACAAGATTGAAACACACAGCAACAGGAGTAATAACAAACTGTCGGAGGACAATGCCCTGAAATTGATCAGAAAGGCCCAAGTGCTATCATCACTGCAGAATATAGTGATCAACACATCAGAAGTATCTCCTCTAAATACCAGGTGAAAGAAAGCATTTGCTTTAGACAGCTTCCTGTCTCTTTGAGAGACATTGGCTGTCAATATGTGCAGCAATGTATATAATTCAATCAATTGTTTGACAGCTCGTAGGTTCATTTATCAAATTTTAGTGGCATCAATAGACTGAGAACTGGAAAGCATTGAAGAAAAACAGAGTATTTTTTTTATTAAATCCCCAAACAATGCTGCAATCCTATACACACTGGCATGGGAGTAAGCCCTACTGAATTCAGTAGAACTTAGCTCTGAGTAGTCATGTATAGAACTGCACCATAAGCCACAACCATGCAGAAACTTTGGTGGTGGAAGAAAACCTGGGCAAACATGCATTTCACAAGCCTTACTCTGAATCACAAAAAGAGGTGGGGGAGAAATGGGGGAGAATAGAACCAAGGCTCAGGAAACAAGTCCCCCAAATTTTCTGAGAACAGATTGGAATGTGTAGGTTTGTGTGTCCAGTATATCGAAACCTCTTTTCTTATTTTGAATTAAGTTAATTATTGATAAATAAATTCTGAGATGTCACAGCAGGACTGTGCAGATGTTAAATGTCCCATATACAAATGCAGCCTATGTGCCTCAAACGGAGGGAGGGAGCAAGGCAAGTGGGCGTAATCCTGCCTCCCCATCCACACAACCAACACACTTGCACTCAGTCACCTAATATCAATATAACTTAGCAGTATTTGCTGCAAACGCTGTGGGAAATTCAGGTCATATTTTACCAAGCGGCTTTCATTTGAAGAGAGCCCTGGAGATTTATGATAGCTGCGTAATATAATCCTGGTGCAAATGTACAGGCTGAGCAGGCGGTATGAGGTCTCAGGAGCAAGCACACGCTCCGTTGCATCGCCATTTTAGAACCACATGATAACACAGCCTTTCCTGTACATGCACACACTGACCACAGAAAGCATTGTTTACAACCCGCTGGCTTCATATGAACATCAGATAGGTACATAAGCCATCTTGAAGGAGTTGCGCTACAAAACGTGGCCTATAAATACTTTAAAATGATAATTGATTGGCAGCATAAAAACTGGAGCACATACAGTGGTGCCTCGCAAGACGAAAAGAATTTGTTCCGCGAGTCTTTTCATCTTGCGATGTTTTTCGTCTTGCGAAGCACGGTCCGTTGCAACTGCACCTCTTCAAGCAGCTTTAAAAAAAAAAGCGCAAGACGTTTTTGTCTTGCAAAGCAAGCCCATAGGGAAATTCGTCTAGCTAAGCAACGCAAAAATGGAAAACCCTTTCGTCTAGCGAGTTTTTCGTCTTGCGAGGAATTTGTCTTGCGGGGCACCACTGTATAATAATTGATTGGCAGCAGAAAAACTAGAGCAAGTTTTCAGTCGCACGGGTGGAAAGGCACTCGACAAAGTAGCTGCCATCACATGGTAGCTATCTGTACACAGCAAGTTTTCAGAGGGGTGTAAGTCATCCAGTGAACCAGGTTGTTTTCTCAAAACTTCTACAAAATGTGGCATGGATAATTTTTTCCCCTGCTCCTTTTGCTGCATAAGTTTCACTGGCCCACAGACGCAGAGGCCACATGGGGCAATTTCATGCAGCCTTTTCTTTGTGGTTGTAACATGTGGACCAGCTCTCAGTTGTGATTTAATGAACGGACTGTGCAGCAGACCAGTGGCTAGCGTGCTTTTCATTTTATGCTTGCCTTAAGCATTTTACTCAAGAGCTATAGTATCACAGAGAGTAACAAGGCGAGGTGGAATTATTAGGGCAGGAATGGGGTGGAGTAAGAAGGGTGTTGCACAGCAGGCCGGGGAAAGGCACTGCCGTTTTGTACAAAGCAATGTAATAATGAGGCCAGAGCGCTTCAGAATAACCACTTGTGAAGAAGTGTCTTGCCAACTGTGCGAGGGAAAGGTAATGGGCTTATGTTATTTAAGCGCACTAAATAACAAGGAAATCCTGTCACTGAAGCTGACTGTTTTCCCCGAACAATAGGCCCCCATTGCTACATAAACACTAAGTTCCAGCCTGGCTGTGTATTTTTCCAAGCCAAAAGACAATATCTTCCAGCACCTGCTGTGACATCAAACACTCCCATTAAGGCAGTTAGTGCAGGGAGATCTGTCATTAGTCACAGGGATGTGCTTGACCTGCTGTAGCCTGATTGGCTTATAGAGCTTCCACAACAAGTCGGGTTGTAATAGCACGGTGTGCTCTGCCTAAGGAGCATTGCGCCGTTGGTGCCTGAAAAGGTTTATAAGCAAATAATGACTGGCTGACTTCTTGAGAGATCCGCCAGGAAATGCTTTAACCTGTGATGAGCTTCATGAAGCTCCCATAAGCTCAGAGGGGACATCCAGCATATATTGTCATTCCTAGCTATGCTTCTGTCTAGAGCTTGCAGTTTTTGTACAGCCACCTGGTTATGAACACACTCCCCACAAAGGTGTGCCTGCCATCTTCTCTGTGCAGTTTTTGGTGACTGCTTTTAACCTTGGCCTTTGACAACCGTGATGTGCGTTTTCAGGACCCAGCCTATTCCTGTGACTGTGATTTGTTTTAGCTGTTTTAATTTGATTTAATTTAAAATTATTGTAACCTGGCCTGGGACCTGCTGTTGAAGGGCAAGTAAATAATATTAATTAATAACAAAAACAATACAAGGGCAGAATGTTACCTCCTTCTGTTCAGATAGCCTTGCCCCAGTACCATCAAAGCTTAGTCCTAGATCCTTTTAAATTTGGGTGTGGCTCATATTGGAGTTTGCTGCTGAGGTCTAACCCCCGCAACCTCTTCCCTTCACCCGAACATATTTGGCAGTGGTGAGGCAGCAGTGACAGGCGGCAGTCAAACAGCTACATAGCCTTTATGGAGGTTTCTGTGCCAGGCATCCCTCCCTGGCACCAAGAATGCTGGTGGGGACTGGATTCTGTTGTACTACCGATGGCATCACTGGGAATTTGAGATGCTTCATAGGAAAGGATTAATAAATGGAATGAAATAAATAAATTTAGTACATCAATAATTCAAAGCCCTACATTGAGATAGATTACACATATCCTTCAGTCTTGTGGCCAGCCTCTGGTTAGTTCACCCTGGGTCTGCCACTGATTTCTGGACAATAATTTCTTTCTCTCCCCTCTTCTTATCTCAGTTTCCCAGTCTGTAAAAGCCTGAATGAAGACGTAAACCAAGATTGTACCCAAACATACTATGTTCCTGGGAGTCATTTACCTAATAGACTCTTTGGTGGTGACATTTGTCATTTAATCAAGATCTTTCCTTTTAAGAGAGAGAGGGTGGTCCCTTAAGTCATTTATTTTGGAAACTGACTAAGAGATGCTGCAACATTGTCCGTGAAATCCACAATTTTCACTGGTACTTTGGAGATTCTGCCATGAGACAAAAGGGTTTAAAGATAAATCAAGACATATAATGCAACTGAGTTTGTACGAAGGAGATGCCATCATTGATTCTTGAACATGGCCTGTATGTACAGAGTAGAAAGTGTCTAGAATGTCTTTGCTGCTTGCAGTTCAGCATAGTTAACCAAACATATTAACAATACAAATTTAACAGTAAAGCAAAATAGGCAAAAGATTACTAGGTCAAAGAACTGTGTGTTGGGATCTTGTGGTGATATTTGGATAGTGAAATCATGGCACTCAAGTTCCCTCACAGAAGGCATCATAATTCCCTTTATATTCTGTATATTGCTTATTTAGTTTGTGTCTCCTTCAGATGGTTCCTCCCTGCCTCATCACACACTTAGGTGCTTTGGGAAGAGCAAATGTTCTTTTGAATCAAAGCAATTTCAGGTTGGGAAGCACTCCAGGTTTGTAACTGTTGCTTGCTGAATGTGGAAAGTGCATGTTGCTTATTGTTTTGTTTTGTTGTTTTTCTCACTCCTTAGAGAAAATATTACCCACACTCCCCAATCCTTTTCCAGGTCAGTATATGTTTTGTGTCACAGTAGCTCTTAAGCTGGGTCATTCTCCATCAATTCAATAAGTAGGATGAAGCAGGGAAGAGGAAATAGTTTATTTGTTGTGTAAAAATAAGACATCATGTCTACATTCTGGTTGCTCCTGCCCTTATATCTACGTGCCCCATTGCTGGCAAACTCAGCTGTTCAACTCTTAAGCCATTGGTCTTTTAAACTTAGGTCACCTGAATCTTCTAACAATTCAGCACATTAGAGATTCTTCCTTTGTTCTTCAGTCTTCAATTACTCTCTAACAGAAAACCTATATAGACCCATATAGTATAGCTCCTCACAGACAAGTATCACCTCAGAATGCATATGGGAGATGGTTGATCTGAAAGTTGAAAAAAGTCATTATCAAAACACCCAGTTACAAGCTCACTTCGCATGGAAAGCTGACCTGCCAGTGAGGAGGCTTCTAGACTAACCTTCTATACCCAACATTGTAAATATTTCTCATGAAGGAAGAGACTGAGTTGAGGTCTTTTTAAAAGGACTGACCCCAATGTGTATTCTGAGCTGGTATGAGCCAGTAAGAAGACTATATCATCTTGAATCCACCAGCTCAAAACTAAAGTGAAGAAGTCAACTTGGGATGATTACCCACCCCAAATAGTAACAATTTGTTTGAATGCTCTGGTGTATGATGGACAGGTAGTCCACTACATCCCTTTACCATTACACAGAGTGAGGTGGTTGTCCAGGCAGCAATGCAGAGGAGTAATGGTCTCAGGGAGTGACAGCAAGGTGTTGGAGACTATGATTTCCTCTGCTCTCCCTAAGTTGGTCTGCTGCCTTCAGGCGCAGTAGAAGACACTGTCCCATTGGCAATGTTAAGGCACAGTTTGTCTGCCTGTTCACTTGAATTCGGCATGTGGATGGTCTTTCTTGGGCCTGCCCTACATGCCGAATGAATAGCATGAGATGTTGAAATGAAATCTCACCACTTGTATGTGATATGTTGGCGCATTCAAATTGAAGGTCACCAATCAAAAAAACCACCAGCCTCCAGTAATTTCAACAACTCTGCTGTTCACTCAGCTTCTTGGTGATCCAGGTGCAAGGTAGGTCTTTGAAAAAGCACCCACTGGCTCCCACACAGCACTGGTGTGTGCTTTTATTATTGGAAAACACCCAGTGGCAATGGTATCTAATAGTCTTAATAGAAATGGAAGCACTTATTTCCACTCTCTGCACCATTGATATTTATTAATTTTTTGAATTTGTGTCCCACCCTTCACCCATAGATCTCAGGGCAGTTCGCAACATAATTTTTGAGAGTCGCTGGTCTGCAAGGGCAACTTGATTCCAGAACAACAACAAACCCTCACAGACAATACAGCAGGTGTGGGAAACCCCTTTGGTCTAGTGGGCAGGCCAACTTTGACATATGACTAGGACCACCCACCTGCTAATCATCTGGTAGCATAATGATGTTTCCCACATCTGCAGTGCAGCAGCAGCACTGATTATTAATCAAGAGGATGAGGGCATACAACCTGTTGGTATTGTCACTTGCTTGTTGTCATTTGTTCAAAGGGAATCCACACATTTTCATGGGGAAACTAAAATGGTTAGAACATTGTAGCCACTGGCTACAACTGGTGGGTAAACAGAGGCAAATCTACAAATACAATTAAAGGAAAACAGATACAAAAACAATGTACCATTAAATTAAATCCTGTATATTTATTTCCCATAAAGCTGAAGAAAAGCAATAAAGTAGGCCATTTGCAAACAAGCAGTCTAAAAATAAATCAAATAAATATGATTATCATATGAATTAGGAATGAAAATGTGCACAGATACAAGAATAACAGCTTTAAAGGGCTGCTTTGGGTTTGTGTTTAGCATCTCTAAATTAATTAAATTTAGGTTTTATTGAAAACAAAGAGTTGTATTTAAATTAATCGCCCACATTGTGTGTGCCTTAAAAACATGCACGCACAACACATATAAGGAATGCTTTACTCATAGTTATCATTTGGTTGTGTTTGTTTGCATCCAGATATATGTATGTATTCACTCAAAGTAGCTTCAAGTTTAAAAGCTAAATAAATACAATTACTAACAATAAAAAACTTATCTGAAATAATTACCTCACAGCAGGACAAGTTGAATATTAAAATTTCCTTGCTGAAAAAGCAATAGAACGTATCTGAGAAGCAGTTTAGATGCCACCACTGAGAAGGCCTTGCACCTTGTTAAATATCCATCTGATAATGAGACACAGAACTGAGCCCCCAAAGCTGACCTTAAAGCTTTGGCAATTAACCCAGGTTTATTTATTTTTTTAGGTTTGTGGTTTTATCAGGTAAATAATATATTGGTCTCACTTCATTCTTGCCTAAGGATAAAGCTACAGTCCTAATCACACTTACCAGGGAGTAAATCCTATACTTCAAGGGCACACTCTTACTTTAAAACATATTGAACACTGGGACTTAGAAGTAACATGCGTAGGATTCTCTGGACTGAGGCATTGCAGGTAATTGGACTAGATGACTATATTTGGGCCCCTTCCCGTTCTAAAATTCTACGGTTCTGAATGAAAATATCAGCAGAGAAATATATATTTGTACCCACATGATCAAAACTTTAACCTGTAAAGTTTTAATAGCACTTTATCTTGCATGTATAATGTGTCAGTGTGATTTATTCCATGCTTGAATTAATGCTCAAGCATTCGATTTTGATTCACATAAGCTACATCCTAGTCTACCTTCAGTGCATCCTGGATTACTGAGCAAATCTATAATTTTAATATGTAGAACCTTATTTCTCTGCCAAATGTTCCCAGCAGTTTCTTTGCCATGGGCAATTAGCACAGGTATTGGTGCTTTACTAACTGTTCGCTCTGCCTTTACAATTCACCTCTTGATAGAGCCTCAGGAAAAATATTATCGAATCCCTAAACTGTGTAGACATGGCTCCTTTTCTCAGACATGAATGCGCTCCTCTAAGATTTTGATCATATCACCCTTGCTCTTAAAGCCTTAGGCTGTGGCGCTTGTTTTGTTGTGTTTAATATGAATTAGCATTTCCTGACCACATGGGCGTTACAAGGACACATTTGAATCATTTCTGATTTTTTAAACTTTATTAGTATGGGTCTTTGCTGTTAAAGGCAAACCATTCTCATTGTGAAGCAGCATTTTCATAAAATATCCTGTGCAATGATTTACTATTTTGTCACCATTAGCCTGTTAGCGTAGTCACCACAGGCAACAGTAGCCAGATAGGTATAGAAAAGGCTGTCAATATTGCATTGCCTGGGATGCAAGCCACTGCGGATTACCTAACAAAAACTTGTTTACTGTCTAATAAAGCTATTTTGATCTTTTTAGATGCCAAAGCAAAGGTATTTTTAGAGTGCACATTCTTCTGCTAAAAGTGCTGTGGGTTTCAATGTGCTTCTATAGATAAGTTCCCCACGCCCACCATTTCAGTTCTAAACCAAAATCTTGGGCAAACATCGCCCCACACAAGGCAGAACGATAGTGGAGGCACCACAAGTCTCAAGTTCTACCAGGTTCACCAGCTTCCTAAACCAAGCTGTCCCTCGTGTCTTGTATCCACTTCTAGCTTAAAGTTCAATCCCTTTCACCCTTCTTGTTCTCCAGCTGTCATTGCCCCTCGTGCTTTCTGAAGATACAATAGCAAAGGGGTGGTAATGCTGAATTTAATCAGCCACTCTTTTCACATACCTAAACCAGACACATGGTTACAGTAAGTGAATCCAAGTAGACGAGGTTGGTGGTGGTGGGAGAATAACAGTTCCCTTTATGTAAAGCAGACGCTGATTGGAGAATGGCCCTGCACTGACTGTAGACTGTAGCTAGTTTCCTCTTAGATGTAGATATTCTAGCTTGTACTAACACTTTCATTTGGAGGATGGGTATAATGGTGGGCTATAGGCTATAGTGAGAAAGGGGTTGGTTGGAGGGATCCAAGGCAAAAATAGGAGCTTCCTCAAAAAGGTATGACCAGTTTTCTGTTTGATGGATTTATATTTTTAACAAGGGTTTCTGTTGTCCAGGAGTCCCCCAGTAAATGGGATCACTCTGTCCTAGCAACAAACTCACTCTCTCTGGATGGCTTTCTGTGTGCAAGAAATGTGATAACAACTTTCTTCCCTTGATCTAACCAAGTCAAATCAAGTGATGGGGACGTGTTCTGATGATCCATCTTTTAAAATGATCTCATAATGCTCAAAAGGCATACTTAGGACTAGCTTTGTATAAGGCTGTGCATATTAATCAGATTTGAATCTAACATGAGTGTAAGAGTAACATTCCATATATGGATAGATTTACAAAATTCAGAGAAGTGCAAATGTCACAGGAGAGCTGTGTTTTGGTTTGCACATTGCTTGGAGAAGTGAGAATGTGGGTGGTTCTGTGAACTAAATTATACCTCATCTCTACTTCTGTTTATGCTGGATAATTGAGGGGACCCACTCAGCATGAGCAGGAAAGTCCTAATCCTGCCAAGCTTCATGCTGTATTCTGATGATGCTGTTGGCATATGCAAGAGCCTACATACCTACAAGTCCAGGCTTCAAACCATTTTGGACCTTCAACAGATTCTTCTAAGCTCCAAAGCAGATATGAGGTGTGCCAGAGAGTCAATCTAACCTTGGTGATCCTCAGTTTTGGTGGCTTCCTGCATTACAGTCATTTAGCTGCTCACCCCTTATTTTTCATATGCAAACATATACTGGAGACCTAGTGAAGTGTTAGGGGGAGAGTGCTTATGATTGACTGAATAGACCAGGGTTCAAAATCCCACTTGGATATGATAACTTGCTTTAAAGATAAAAATGAGACAACCAGAACAGGGATCATGTAAAAAGTAAACTCACTGTTCAGAGTTCAGTCAAATGATGGAAGACAATGACTGATTTGGAATAAACTGAGGGTGGGGGAGAGGTTTCCAAAAGTCAAATATACTATCAGTGTTATAAGCAGGACAAAACAATTCCAAGAATGAGATAGCCAAACATTTGCTTAGAACTTTAAATGTAGAGAATCACACATGCACATACAGCCCCATCTATGCCCCATCTCTGAACTCCTTGAGAAAAGGGTATGGTAAAAATGTATATAAATTTGGATTGCAACCAAAATTAAGAATGAATCATATGCATTTGGGTCAACTGATGTATGCTGCGTTTAAATTCACATAAGTTTTGTCTATATATTTCCACAAACGTTTTTGAAGAAAGAAGAGTATTTTTTTGTTTTTAGATGATTCCCTAATAATACATATCACCAGTCTGGAAGAAGAAAGAAACCTGCTTTAAGATTATGCTTGCCTTCTGTTTTTATAGGCACTTGTATTTTAAAAAAAACAATTTTTTTGAAAGAAGAAAGTCTGCTGCCCCATTAATAGTTGGTATCCTCTTAGGCTTTAATAAGCAGAGAGGCTGAAAGTGTATAAGTAAGGCCACTGCTTTTGCTTTCTTCTCTGTCCGCTCCACTTGTCACTAAGTTCCCATTCAAATAACAGTCTCTGGTTCTGTAATGGTAAATGGGAATTTAAAAGGATGACAATGGGAGTGGAGTGGGGTGGCATGTCTCACTTTAACCTCAAATTATTCTCTCTTAAGGCAGTGGCAGCCAAACAGCAAACAGCTTCCCCTTTTACCATTTCCACACATCACAGGCCATCAAAGGATTTGCCTGACAAATTGGCTTCCCATATGGTTATTTTCCCCAGTGAACAGTCTTTCCATTCACTAACCCATGTTGGTAAAGTCATTTTGGGAAGTGTTGGTTTTATCTTCTGGACTCAGGCACTGGGGCTGAGCCTGTTGGTGACACTGTTCCCATTCAGCATTGGCAATAATAAAAAAGCACATTACACATGACTGGGCTTGCATGATTTAATACCACTGCATATGCTAGCTTATGCTAACAACAAAAACAGCAAGTCCTTTCCAAAGAACCTGGTCTTGTAGAAAAGCAGAGAATGGTTTCCAAATGGATGGGCTTCCAAAGGAAGAAAACGCGGGGAAAACATTCCAGTTCCTATCCATCCCCATGTTGCCTGTGTTTGTAGAAATGTAAAATATATTCCCATAATCAGGAAAGTACAGCATGAAGATAGGGGCAGTCATGGAGGGCATAGCTAAATGTTATATAATTGTTGTTGTTGTTGTTGTTGTTGTTGTTGTTGTTGTTGTTTTAAAAAACAAACTACATGGGGCTGCTCCAAAATGATAGCTTGGCATCAGTTTCCTCCTTTGTCCTCCATAATGTAAAGTCCATCCTACCTGTGTCCTCTTCTTATCATGCTGAGCATTTATCTACCCTTTGAGATCATTAGTTCAAAATTCAGGTCTCAAAAGAAAAACTAAACAAAAGACGTCCGAGTCAATGGAATCTTCTTTGTGCACAAGTTATTAGCATGGCTATAGTACAGGGATGAGGAGCCTTTGACTTCCAACTGTTGTTGGATGCCAGCCCTGTTCATCAGCAAAAATAGCTGTGACTGATAAGAGTTGGAGGGCAACAACATCTGGAGGGCTACAAATTCCCCATCCTTGTTACAGTGGCAAATGAGATCATGTTCTAGGCAGGACATTGGTGGCAAATGTGATTTAAACTGCAGTTGTGGGGAGGCACTTCAGTGGGAGATTACTTATTCTGAAGTTGTGCAGTGCCCTGCCTTGCACTCGAGGGAAGTTCAAGTAGTCTCAGCACTGCTTGAAAATATCCTCCCACTCGGGGAATTGCCACAGTACAAGTTGTTCTTGTAGAGTGGAGGGATTTCATCAGTCTTAAAAGTTCTGTCATGCTCTTTGAGCAAATGCAATGTGATCTTAGTGTGAGAGAGAAGCAATGGCAAGACAAATTTCTTCAGAAGAAAATTACAGAATGCCGCCCACAAACGGTCAAGTGACCAGAACACAGTGTGACAGGGTGATACAATAGCATTCACAAAAGTGAAAATACAGAAGTGTTCTCTGTCAATCTCTCCGTGTGGGCCATTGGGTAGCTAATTAGCGAGAACACATCGTACCCTTTGAAAAGTGTAGTATGGTTTAATGGACCACTGATATCTTCAGCTGTTTACTACTATCAATATGTTGCTTATGCAGCAACACTGAGACCTACTGTCTAAGACTGTTCCTCCATATGACTCCACAAAGTTGAATGCTTTTTGAGCCTGAAGTGTGAATGGAACTTTAGATCAGGGGTAGGCGCTGTGATGCATTCTGACATGGTTTGACTACAGCTCCCACCATCCCTGACCATTGGTCATGCTGGTGGGGCTAATGGGAGTTTGAGTGCAGTAATCTCTGGAGGAAACTACACTGGCTTCCCCTGCCAACAAGTAAGATCAAGGAGAAAATGAAGTATGCTTTTTTTTTATTTGCAAATTTAATAATGAGAAAAGGAAAAGGAAAGAATTGTGAAAATTAATAATATGAAAGCAAAAGAAGAATACTAATAATTACCACCAGCGCACATTAAAGATAGAATAAACATCAGTACATCCATCTTGAGTTAAACATACAGGTTGATATAAGCCCTCCAGATGTCCAAATAGGTATCCACATGACATTGATATCTATAAAGAAATATGTTGAAATGAAGCCAAGGCAGTTAGGTCCTCAGATCATTGCATGATAGACATTGGGTCTATTGAAGTATAAATCCCTTGATGATCATAAGGGCTTGCAAAATCCTCTTTTGTTCTTCCTGTCATTAATCCCTGTATGATGGGAATTTAATTTAAAAGTGCCTGAGCATCTGCAAATAGCAAGGATTTTGCCAATGCAAAATTGATACAGCAGCAACTTCATACCAAAAAGAATATATCACTGTACAAGCCCACACTATATGCCTCAATGAGACATTTTCAGCACCACATCTCAAACTCTATCTGTAATGGGCAGTACCTTCCTATGTTGTGGAGTCCAGTGTGCCTGACAATATTTATTTTGCTGGATTGATCTCAATTTCAAATCCAAAGGAACATTCCATATAAAACATTCTAATTCCCTCTTCCACATATATCTAAGTTCCTGAACTACTCTCTTGCAAAGATCCATAAGCATTTATAAACAACAGTTATGGGTTCAACTTTCTGTAAGGAAAAACCTGATTTCTTCAGAAAAGCTGATTAAGGTTTGCTCCAATTCAGCAGCGGAGAATGGGTTTTCCCAGAGGAAAGCAACAGGACAAGCGGAAGTGTGGGCAAGCCCTTAGAATGAGAATAGGATGCAAACAGAGCATTATGAACTTGATGCTTCTAGCAGTGAAACTGGGGATATTTTTCCCTGTACAGCAGAGAAGCAGGAGGAAAAATCCCTAAGTGTAGCCTACTAAGTACCAGCTGCAAATCCCCAAAGCCTTGGAACTGAGTACAGAGCCTTGGAAGGAAGAAATTAATAACTTTCAAAGCATGACCTTGAAAATGAAATTAACAGTATTCCCCCCCCCCCTTTTAAGCCTCCCTGATAATAAAGATTTCATCTTCAGAAACCCTGGCAAACAGAGTCAGCAGACTAGAAAAATGACTTCTAGCTGAGGTGCTGGCATGTGTAAAACCCCAAGCTCTCCAGGCCTCAAGGGGGGAGACGAAATATGTCCCTTCCTCTGTGTTCTTGCTCCAGCTGCATAACTTGTTTCTCTTTACCTACTTCTGCTTTGTTCCCAAGACACATCGAGGAATACAGTAGGCAGAAGCATTATTGCACACAATAGCCTTTATGAACCTGGTGTCTTCCAGATGTTGTGGACTACAACTCCTATCAGCATGTGCTGGCTGGCGCTGGTGGGAGTTGTAGTCCAAAACTACTGGAGCACAACAATGCAAGAGTCCACGTTCAGATCTCCCTGGTGTTTCCAGTCTTCATTGTAAGAACCTAAGAAGAGCCTGCCAGATAAGGCCCTCCTAGCCCGGCATCCTGCTCTCACAGTCAGTGGCGTAGCGTGGGTTGTCAGCACCCGGGGCAAGGCAAGTAATTTGTGGCCCCTAACCCGTGGATTTGCGCCCCCTAACCCCCAGATGTTGTGCCCGGTGCGGCCGGCCCCCCCTGCACCCCCCACGCTACGCCACTGCTCACAGTGGCCAACAAGATGCCCATGGGAAGCCTAAAAGCAGGATCTGAGCACAACTACAGCCTCTCCACTTGTAATTCCCACATCCATTCAGAGGCATATTTGCCAGGGCATTTTTTAAACATATAAAGTGTGGTGGGGATTCTCCCCCTCAGTCCTCATGAATTCCCCACCCCCACCCTGTGAACTCAAAATCCTCTCCCTCAGTTGTGCCCTTTTAATTCTGCTTGGCCCTGGGTTATATTTGAGGAAAACAAAATTCAGATGTAGAAGTTGTTCATGTTTTCCTCTAGAGTTTCCCAAACTTGGGTCTCTAGCTATTGTTGGACTACAACTCCCATCATCCCTAGCTAGCAGGACCAGAGCTCAGGGATGATGGGAATTGTAGTCCAAAAACAGCTAGAGACCCGAGTTTGGGAGACCCCGCTCTAGACTCTGTGATTTAGGATTTGCCATTGTATTTTAAGCAAAACCTGGGCCTATGCAAGTCGTGTGGGTTAATTAGGCCTGTTAACTTTTCGGAGATTCGAGGCTAAGCTGGGCACTGGCTTTTAACTTTACTTCAAGGAGGGAGAGGTTACCACCCTCACTACTTCATGACCAAGGAGATGGTGAGTGGGGAGGTTCAGAGGCTTTGTGGGCACCAGGTGAAGACCTTAAGGATGTCACTGTGCCCACAGATGCTACGTTGGTGGCTGCAGGCTTAAGCAATACACAAACTTCCTGTTCGATTCTCATTGTTCTCATTGTTTCCAATTTTAGAAGATGTGTCATTTCTTAATAAGTTCTCATTACATATGAGACTTATAGATCAGATAAAGAGATTTGCTGCTCTTTAAGTGCTGAACTATTAACAGATTAGTTCTTAAATGCTTGCCAGTTCCTTATTTGTGCCAATTCTCCACCTTGTGGCAAAAGAATAGATTCTTGCTAAATTACAGAGAGAAAATGCAGGTGTGCCACTAGATGGCAGGCAACACCCACTTTTGCAAAAGGAGTGAAAAATCAGAGCGCTTGAAGCAATGTGTACTTTTTAGCAAAGCCCTGTGTATTATTATTTTTTAAAGACAGAATCAACCTCTCTGAATATCATGTAAATGCACCCTTACCCTGCCACATGTAAGTAAATATAAATCAGATTTATACACCTAATTACTAACACTTCTCATGGATTCCAGCCCCTATTTCTTTTTAAAACAGAACCTTTCCTACTGCATGCGAAGTGTGATATTGTGTTTAGAGCCCAGTATTACCACCTACAGATTTGCTAATCAACACTCCATTGCCCCAGGAGATTCATAACTTCTTCCTGGTAGCACTGAGCTCAATTCTCACTTCGGGATCCTTTTTCTTGCCTTTGCCAGACTTCCAGTGTCAAGAAACATTTTTTTTAAAAGTGAATTTGCCACTACACCAGACCGGAACTCTTTTGTAACAACATACAAAACATGCAAGCATTTCGTACCGCAAATGGTGAAAAGGGTGTCTTCGGAATAGAATATACCCGTTTCTGCAAGCAAATGAAAATTGAGAATGTGTGATTTGTATTAGGGGCATGCAATAATGATTTAAACCGTCATTCATTACACTGTTTGCTCATTAAAATTGATTCCATTTTGTTATCCATTCAGTTGAATTTCACTGTAACCACTGGCAGCGCGGGAGAGGGGAGACTGAATCTCCCTCCCCAACTCGCAACTGCCACTGCTACACAAAGAGAGAGAAAGCCTACATTTTTAATTGCAGGCTTCATTCTCACTCTTCTCAGGGCAACACAAAGTAGAAAAATAAGCTTCTTTCCTCCCCTTCATTCTACCCACCCGAAGAGAGAGAAGGAAGACTGCCCCCCCTCCATGTTTACCTCCTGCCTGCCTGCGGTAGCAGTAATACAAACACAAGAAAGTTTGCAAAGCTCATTCCATGCCGATCCTTTCCACCTTGATGTCCCACCTGTCTCCCTTGATCCACCTCATTCCGTCCCACCCACCCTCGGTCTCACTCACTTACAGGCTCAGCCAAGCTACACCCTTCCCCTTCCACTTTAGCCAAACCATAGCCCAGACAAGCCACAGAAGAATAGACAGGACAGACCGGGGCAGCTCCCCAGGAACTGTTCTGTTCTGCTGCTACTTCTCTTCTCCCTGACCTCCTATATCACTGAGGCAGAAATGATGGCATCAGTGTGAGGTATGTACTGACAGCCATAATGGTTGCTAGAGAGCTACCCCCAATTTATCCTACCTGTTCCTCTGTTGCTTGGCTGAGCTGCCCTCCCACTTCCTTACTTGCCTACCTGGGCCACCCACCTGCTATTCTGTTGTCATGCTACAGTTTGCTCAACCACCTGTTGGCAGCCATGCAAACTGCAGCGTGATGACATCCTTCCAATTCTATTATGTAGCAAGATAAGTTTTGCATTTGCTTTGGATGAATCCTGAATTCCAAATTGGACTCTTCAGAGAGGGATATGACTTATCCAAAGACAGTGTCCTTCAAGGGTGCCCAAAGCAAATCAGTCTCTCCCTGAAGCTTCAGGAACAATTTGAAGGAGCACAAAGGCACAGACACTGTGTCTCTGAAAATGGATCCATTTCCCCCAAAGTAAAATGCCAGCAATGTAAGCGAGGGGAGTATAGCTGTTTGTTTGTTTTTTACCTAAATGGAATAACTTTAATATGTCTTTCCTTCTTTCCAATTGTAATGCTTTTTGAAATGATTGTAGAAGGAGTACTGATATCTTCTTACTGAACTTTGTAACTGTGTGTCTGTGGCAACAGAGAAAGTTGCAGTGATTAGGGCATCCAAGAATGGCTTGAGAGGCAGCACTAACTGGGAGGTGCCTGGTGTCCTACTGCTGCCTGCTCTGTGGGTGGCTGCTGGCACCAGCTCCCCAACCAGGTATGTGAAGTTCCATTGAATTCCCAGAATGTAAGTCAAACTCACCCAGCACTTACATACTGGTCATCTGGTAGAGTGAATGGCAGAGCACCACTTTCCTGCTAAAGCAGGGGTTGGGAACTGGAACTGGTCAGCAGGCTAGATCCTGACCTTTCCCAACCACCACAGACCACTCTGACCAGTGGGATCAGTCACCATGGTAAATAATTCTTTTTGCCTTCATGGTTTGCAAGCAAAGGAAATGGAGTTTGCTGCCATCACGAATCAACTGAAAACAAACCATACGGGGAAAGGAAGTATTTCTACCTAAGGCTTCCAACCAGCTGGTTGGTGCTTAGCGCAATTCCTACTTTGGATAGAGATTGACTGAACTACAGTGTTCCTGATTGGGAACTCTGCAGTGCAGCTGATTCCAGCCTCACTAGCCCAGAAACAATACACTTTAAGGCTCTCAGTTGTTCCTTGGCAGTCACATCTTGAGCTGTACCACACCTAATGTTACATATGATATGGGCAATGGGATGTTTTCCCCTGCAGCTCCTCCTGCTGCACACCTTCTGAATCTGTTAGAAGGGTTCCCACAGCCCCCTGGAGAGATTTGGGGAGGCTACAGAAAATGTACAGAGGGGAAAGAGTGGGGGACGTCCTATTATTCTTACAGGTAGAAATTCTTACACTGATGGGACTGATTTTCACCCAAATGGTAGCAAACAAGCAAATAATGAACAAACAAAACACCTAAAAATGCCTACACTCCCTAACCTCTACACATATCCATCTGAATTTTTCCCAGTTACATACCTAGAGACATGGCTACAACATGTGCCAATTTATACAAATCCCACCCACCCCGAATCCCAAGGGGTAAGTGAATCTTTGTCTCCCAAACTTTAAAAACTCACATTGCACAAAAAATATATCTGCACCCATCTGTCTGTATATTGGTAGGCTTCATTCTCTCAGGAGCAGCAGCTATGTCTGCAAATTCGGTCCGATTTCAAAAACCAAAGTATTATATGCAATGATACTTTTTAAAAACAAAAAACAAAACTCAAAATGTAAAGGCTAATTGCGTGTGTGCATGCAAATGTGTGTGTGCACACACAAGCCCAGCACCTATTTGTCTGAAATTGCCTGGCACCATCCATAGGGACACCTATGCCTACAATTTTCATCAAATCATCATGTGCCTGTTTGTTGCTCTCCCCATTATTGCAATGGGACTACGCAAAGCGTTGTATTTTCTAAAGAGATGTTTTGATTTGAATCCAATACATAGTGAGTTTCCTCCAAAGCAGTCCAAGCTGAATAATCTCACTTTCTGAAGTGCCAAAGTGGGATCAGAATTGAATCTTGTCTTGTATATGCCCCTAGTGATTTACTAATTCCACAACCTCTCTACACAGCCTATTCCACCTACTTTTTATTAATCTGCAAGTTCCTTACTGAATGCTAAGATCTACATCTCTTTACCTTACAACAGAGTATTCTTGAAACCAAGAATGCTAAGCTATTTGAAGCCCTTTCTCCCTTTCCTTTCCTTTCCTTTCCTTTCCATTCACATTTCATCAAGTCAAATAAAATTCTCAGTGGTAAAAAATTAAAAACAACAATTCAAACAATGCTTGAAATGTGAATTGTTAGGTTTGGAAAACATTAGGATTGGGCAGGTTTGTAAGGAAAGAGCAGGGAAATTCGGCATGCTGTGTCTTTGGGTTTGAAATGAATTAGCAAGAATTAAAGTGATCATTTGGCTGTGAGCATTTGGAGATGTCAAGGTTTGTAAAGGATCAGAGGACAGGGAATTAGTTTGCCCAAAACTTGCTCACATCACAATTCTAGAAATGGCAAATGCTGCCCAGTAGCAACAGATAGTTTCTTTAAAATGCAACATTTTTCAGTCTTGCTCAAAGGGCTTTTCTCGCTGTATTTATTAGCCTTGCTGCAGTGAGAGACAGCATGCAGCAGGTGGCACCAAAGCCTACAAGATAAGCTGTCAGCAGTTCCCCTCTCTTCTCCTCTCACTCACTTTCTCCCTCCCCCGTTTTGATAAAGAGTTCTAATGGTATAAAGAAGAAAACACCATTCAACATTTAGCTGATAAAAGCGTGCATGCCCACACATGGGCATAGCCAGGAGTTTTGCTGGGCGGGCAGGCTTTTGTTAGGAGGGGGCAGGCTTTTGTTACAGGGGCAGAGCCTCAGATTTGTATTATTTTTTTGTAGATTTTGATTGATTGGAGGGGGCAGCTGCTATGCCCATGTGCCCACACATTCACACTCTGCAGCATTAGTGGACCACGTAAGAATCTCCTACCATGCTGAATCCATTACCTGCCTTTTTCTCTGTCTCAGTACAAGGCACAGATCACCACACACCATCCTAGTTTTCCCAAGAGATCCCTGGAATACATTGTTTAATCACAGTTAGCACCAGTGAACACTCACTTCAAAATGATAATGAATCCAAAATCTTGGACGCTTGATAAAAAGCCATATCTGGTCCATGGATCTTCATAACTGCTGCATGCAGTGCCATAGCGAAATGGCAGAGCAGCTGCTTTGCATGCAGACGGTCCTAGGTACAAACAGACAGGTCCCAAACAGACTGCCTTGTGTGAAATTCTGGAGAGCTATTGCCAGCTAGTGTAGAAAATACCCAGCTAGATAGACTCATAGGGTCTGTCTTTTCCTAATCCCCAACCCTTTCCACCTTCCTCCAAGCACTGTCTCCACAATCTTCTACCTGTTGTGACGTGGGGTTTGTGATTTCAGCTCTCTTGATATAACATGCTGGAGACAGTTCTCTAGTAACACTTCTTTATTAAAGCAACAAGACTAAAGACTGGGGAGAGGAAAGCTACATTTATAGGGACAGGGAACTAGCAAGAAAGGATACATTTTGGAGGGAACAATATCAGGCAATCACAGTCCTGCCTTTTGGAGGGAACCAATAAGACAGAGGATCCAAATACAGCAGCTTAAATGAACCAATAGTAGCTGTACCCTCTGGAACCAAAAGGCAGTTACTTTACCCTAATGCAAATACAGACAATAATAATACAGATATAAAATCCTTTGACTCAATACACAACACCCCTCCCCCCTAGTGAGCACAGCAGACGTAATCTCTCAGGTACTGTGGGGTCCTACAACTTCTACTTGATCTCCTGACAACAGGTGTTGCAGGTTCTGGATTGGGTGTTACCTGTGGTAGAGGGGCTGCTCTAGGGGTTTCGTCAGGAACAGATGGAGTCCCAGACATCTCAGGGTCCCCTATCTGTACCTCGTCATCGTGAGGACTAGCAGACCCTGGTTCATTTGTTAAAGCCCCTGGTGACTGCACCTCTGGGCCATTTTCACTCTGGTCTTGCAGCTCTGCGTCGTTAGCCAGGGATGAATTATCTGGCTCCTCCCTGCTGAGCGCCCGGCGCCTCAGCTGATCTATATGTCTCTTCCACACTTGCCCATTTTCCAAGGTCACATAATAGGACACAGGTCCACTAGCCCGGGTAACCACACCAGCCACCCACCGTGAACCTCGTGAATAGTTCCTCACCCAGACCAGATCTTCAGGGGCGAGATACCTTGTTGTGTCAGTCTCAGCCTGGGGGGTTGCTCTTGAATTACGGTTTGGCATTTTATCCGGGTGGACATAATCCAGCACCGTTACCAGTCTCCTACCCAAGAGCAGCTCAGCTGGCGACTTGCCCGTCGCGGTACACGGCGTCGCATGCTGCAAAAATAACATTCGCGCGATGCGAGCTGACCAGTTACCCTCCATTAAGCGCGCAATGGATTCTTTGGCTGTTCTTACCATGCGCTCAGCCTGCCCATTGGAGGATGGGTGAAAGGGCGCGGATGTGACCCCTCTTATGAAGTTATCAGCCAAGAATGCCCTGAATTCTTGGGATACAAAAGCTGCCCCATTATCTGATACAATGGTCTCAGGTAACCCGTGGGTTGCAAACAGCTGCCTCACCACCTTGATTACGGCAGCTGATGCCATGCTAGGGACCATCGCCACTTCTAACCATTTGGAATATGCATCAACAATAACCAAAAAGACCTTTCCTTGGAATGGCCCAGCAAAATCTAAGTGCAGCCGGCTCCAGGGAGATCTGGACTGCTCCCACCAGTGGACTGGTGCTCTGGCCACTTCTGGCCGCACCTCTTGGCATGCCTTGCATGTTCGTACCCATTGTTCTATGTTCTGGTCCATTCCAGGCCACCACACATAACATCGGGCTAGCGACTTCATCCTGACCATTCCCGGGTGTCCCATGTGAAGCGTCTCAAGAACCCTGTTTCTCAGTGGTGCTGGGATGATCACCCTATCTCCCCACAGGAGACAACCCTTATGCATGGACAACTCGTGCTGCCTAGTCGCATAAGGCCTGAATTTGTCTTCATGCGGACCACCTGGCCACCCCCTCCCCACCCAAGTGAGCACACGGGAGAGAACAGCATCTTTCCTCATTTTCTCAGCTATATCAGTAGCCGTTACAGGAGCCCCCGGAAGTGTTTCCAGCATCATTATGTGCTTCGCTGGAGCAGGATCCTCAGTGCTCCCGCCAGGAAGGGGCAATCGACTCAGCGCATCAGCGTGGCACAACCGTTTCCCCGGCACATGGGTCAAGGTGTACTGGAACCCGTTCAGGAATATAGACCAACGTAACATTCTGGGGGAGAGAATTTGTGGCGTTTGTTTGTTCGGGTTGAACAACCCTAACAGTGGCTTGTGGTCCGTTTCAATGTAGAAATGGCGACCGTACACATAATCATGGAACTTTTTGATTCCTGCCACAATTGCAAGCGCCTCTTTGTCAATTTGAGCATAGTTGCGCTCCGTGGGCGACAATGTACGGGAATAGAAAGAGATGGGCTTTTCCGACCCATCCGGTTCCCTATGACTTAGCACCGCCCCCAGGCCGCATTGAGAGGCATCACATGCCAGGACCAGAGGCTTTGACTCGTCATAATGAGCAAGGACGCTCCTGCTACTCAGCATTCCTCGCAAGGAGTCAAAAGCCTTCTGCTGCCCCTGCCCCCATCGCCACACATTCTTTTTCTGCAACAGTCTATGTAATGGTTCAGCTACCGAAGCTTTCTGGGGTAAGAACGAATGATAAAAGTTAATAAGTCCCAGGAATGACTGCAACTCCGTCTTGTTCTGTGGTCGTGGCACCTCGATGATGGCCTTAATCTTAGCATCAGTGGGGTGGATGCCTGATGCATCAATTTTAAACCCCAAGAAATCCACAGTTGGCACCCCAAAACTGCATTTTTCCTTTTTCAGTTGCAACCCCACCTCCTTGAACTTGAGCAACACTGCACGAACACGCGCAACCAGTTCCTGTGGGTCTTTTCCAGCAATCAAAACGTCATCAAAAAATGGCAAGACCCCCGGCAGACCTCTTAACAGGCGTTCCATGAGCCCTTGAAAAATCCCTGGGGCCACACAAACTCCAAATTGTAATCTGTTAACTCTGAACGCCCCTTTATGTGTGACAATAGTCTGTGCTTCCGCTGATTGTGGGGTTACTGGCAGCTGTTGGTAAGCTTGTGCCAGGTCAATTTTGGCGAACACCTTGCCCCCAGCCAGTTTAGCCAACAGATGTGATACAACTGGAATGGGTTATGAGTTTCCCCTGAGTGCCTTATTGATAGTGCATTTGTAATCTGCACAGATCCTGACTTCCCCATTTGCTTTAAGGGGCGTGACGATTGGAGTCTCCCACTTAGCAGAGTCCACGGGTGAGAGAACTCCCTGCTTGACCAATTTATCCAGCTCTGCTTCGATCTTGGGTTGCAGTGCAAATGGCACTCACCTTGGTTTGAGTCGGATTGGGGCCACCCCAGGGTCCAACTCGAAGTCAACTGGGGGCCCTTTATAACAACCCAGTTTTCCATTAAAGAGACCAGCAAATTCTTTGCATAATGCCTCGCTCATCTCAGGGCAGGTTTGGATTGAATTAAGCCCTGATATACTCAGTCCCAGGGCGGGGAACCAGTCAGTGCCCAGGAGACTGGGGCGACTGCCCTTCGCAATCACCAGTTTGAGTACAGCCTGTTTGTCCCGGAACTGTACTCTCACGGCACACATTCCCATAACATGGATGCGGCCCGCTGAGTATGACTGCAAGGTTGCCGGGAAGGGCTCCAGAGGGGGCAACTTACCCCTGGGGAAGAATGTCCTTGCGGTCTGGTCCGACACGATAATGAATCCAGATCCGGAGTCCACCTCCATGACGCACTGCTGACCCTCAATCTTCACCTTGACGTGTGCCTTGCCTTGCGCTGGGAACTGCACGACCCTCCCGTTGATCTCCGTTACGTAGTGGCAGTCCTTTAGAAAATGGGTTGCTGTGGGCGGTCTGCGATGCTCCGGTCTAGGTGCTCCTGTCGCTCCCAACGCCGCCGATCTACAGACCCTGGCGATGTGACCTGTCTTCCCACACGTCCGGCACATAGCATCCCGGAAACGACAACTCTTCCGCTCATGGTTTCCGCCACAACCTGGGCACCTGCCTCGGTGATCTTTGTGCACTGTGCAGGCCTGACGCACTGATTCGACCCCACGGACTGGGCTCTGGCTCGGAGTAGCCTCTAGCTCGTCCATGGCATGCGCAACTTCTATCTGTGGCTTAGGGGCCTTGCGACTGGCATCAAGCTCCTCTCTTTCATAATTCTCCGTGGCGGTGGCCTCCTTCAAGGCTGAAGCAAGGGTAACCTCTTCTTTAGCCACGATGCGTCTTCTGGCTTTCTTGCTGCTCAGACCACTGATAAACCGATCCAGGAGAGTCTCTTCCAGATTTTGGGAGTCACAGTGCTGAGCGAGCTTCCGCAGTTCAGCCAGAAATGCAGATACAGGCTCCCCAGCATGCTGCTGCCTCTTATGAAACTCCATCCGCCGAGCCATCTTGGTCTCAGTAGGCGCCAAGTGGCTTGTTAGGCAGGCAAGAATATCTTTGAGAGATGTCTCACTTAGCTTCGCTGGAGCAAGCAATGCCTTGGCCAGCTTGAAGGTCTCAGGCCCACAGTAGCTCAGGAATGTGGCCCTTCTTTTGCTGGCATCGGTGATCCCTTGAGCCTCTGCGAAGAGCTCAAAGCATTCGACGTAGTCTTCCCACGTGTGGGGCTCTGATGGCTGGAAGGGCTCCAATACCCTTGGACTCTCCATTGTCCTGTGGGCAGGGTCGTCTTCTCAGCTGGCCAGTGAGTCTTGTTCTTAGCTGCAATCCGGACTCTGAGGCAGGGCTGCGTTTAACCGCTCCTCAGCATTCCGGATCCCATCCTCGTCGCCAGTTGTTGTGACGTGGGGTTTGTGATTTCAGCTCTCTTGATATAACATGCTGGAGACAGTTCTCTAGTAACACTTCTTTATTAAAGCAACAAGACTAAAGACTGGGGAGAGGAAAGCTACATTTATAGGGACAGGGAACTAGCAAGAAAGGATACATTTTGGAGGGAACAATATCAGGCAATCACAGTCCTGCCTTTTGGAGGGAACCAATAAGACAGAGGATCCAAATACAGCAGCTTAAATGAACCAATAGTAGCTGTACCCTCTGGAACCAAAAGGCAGTTACTTTACCCTAATGCAAATACAAACAATAATAATACAGATATAAAATCCTTTGACTCAATACACAACACTACCCACCAATTCTTCCTCTGCCACCAATCTAAACCATCCATGTACTATATTTGCACTAGTCCAGAGGTCTCCAAACTAAGGCCCATGGGCCAGATAAGGCCCGATGGACTCATTTATCCGGCCCACAGCAATCCCTGCTGCTGCACGCTCTTACCAGCGCTGTGAGGCACGGCTGCCCACTTCTGGGTTGGAGGAGCACCGGAAATAGCTTGTGCGCATGCACAAGCGTTATTTCCAGTGCACATCCAGGTCCGAGGAGGCCCGTGCACATGCGCACAAGCTATTTCCGGTGCTCTTCCAACCTGGAAGTGCGCTGGAAATAGTGTGTGCGCACGCGTATGGGCATGCGCTTCCCCGCCCTCTGGCCCGTTGCACGATCGGTGCTGGAGCCACCAGCCCGAGGCACAGTAAGTTTGCTGACACCTGACTAGTCTTCCATCATGTAGTCCCCAGTGGAGGATTTGTAGTGCCACAAATATGAATTTGCATAAAGTCAGAGTGCAGCTCTCATGGGAGGTTTTGAGGTGCCTCATGTCAACCCAGAATTTCCATGAAGTCAGGGGCTGGAGCAAAAGAGAAGGCGGGTTGCGCAACAGCAGTGGCTGTGGCATAGCAGCAAGAAGGGGGGAACACTGAGAGGGGGAAAGTGGTGGTTCAAAACAACGGGAGAAGCCTGGATAGATGGGGAAGGGATACGGCTGCCATACGTCTGGGAAACAGAGTCTGGAAGGAAATTACCTTCTCACTATAATACAGTGGTACCTCTGGTTGCGAACGGGGTCCGTTCTGGAGGCCCGTTCGCAACATGAAAAGAGCACAACCTGCCGTGGCGTGTCTGCGCACACGCGGGTTGCGATTAGGTGCTTCTGCGCATGTGCGTGACATCATTTTGCGCGTCTGCACATGAGCGAGTGGCGAAACCCAGAAGTAACCCTTTCCGGTACTTCCAGGTCGCCGCAGGACGTAACCTGAAAGAACGTAACATGAAGCAAACGTAACATGACGAATGACTGTAGTTTTAAACCACCACTATTTTCCTTTCAGTGTTCGCCCCTGCTTGTTCTACTCAAACCTTTGTCATTGTTTAAAACCACCACTCTTTTCCTCCCAGTGCTCTTTCATTTCTGCCATTGTTTAAAACAGCCACTATTCCTTCTCAGTGTCGCTGCTTGTCGCTGCTTTACTCAAACCTTTTCACTCCTGGTAGAATCAGCGGCGGAGGAAGCCACTCGGGGACCCATAGGGACGGGGTGAGCACCCCACAGGGGTGGGGCGCACCACAGGGGTGGGGCGCACCACAGGGCCTCCAGAGTCTGCCTGCCTCCTCCCACTCAGCCGCCCTACAGCTGGGGGGGGCAGTGGGTGGACCATTTTAGCAGCACTGAGCCTGCGTGTGCCCAAGCCACTGCGTCTCTCCCAGGAGACGTGTGGCTCAGGCACGCTGCAGGCCCCACGGTGAGTGCCGCTTGGCATTTTGTCACTCCCCTCACTGATGACACCCAGGGTGGCCCCCTTACCCACCGCAAGCCCCTTCCTCCGACCCTGGGCACAGCGTGCTGTCTTTACATGAAGTTCCTGATTCAATTTTATAATTAGAACATGTATATACATCCAATATCCATCATTTAATCTTCTCTAATTGAGCAAGCTAACAGATGGGCTTGTTCTTAAGAGTCTATTCATCTTAAAAATACAGAGACATATAGCTACAGAATTAGGAGGGCTGTAGGGAAGGGCATGGAAATGGGGTGGTCGCTGTGCAAGAGGGAGGTTTAAAAAAAGGAGGCAGGAAAAGCATGGTGAAGATGAAAATATGGTGTCTTGGCAAAGGAGCTGTAAAATAGAGAGGAGAAGGCAAGGCAATGGGAGTGGTTTGTGTGCAATAGGTAACTGTGAAAAGAAGGGAGGAGAAAAGAGAAGGAGTGAACAGGGAATACAAAGCAGGGTTGTAAACAAGGAGGGAAGGAAGTATGGGAATTGGGTGAAGATGAAATGAGGGGGTATGAAATGGGCTGCAGAATAGGAGGTGTGGCTTCATATTTGGGCAGAAGGTGAAAAGGGTGCTTAGTAGTTACAATGTGTGGTAGGGGGAGATGCAGGAGGTTACTATGGGTTGCAGAACTGGAGGTGGGAGAAGAAGGCACAGGCATGGTAAAAATGGGTGAAATGGAGCTGTAGAATAGAAGAGAGAAAGCTGGGGTGATTTCTTGTTTGGTCAGACAAGTAAATTGCATTGTGGAGGGTTTGGTGCGGGGTTGACAAGTGGAGTGGACAGGGTAGGAAATCCCCATACACACACATAACGTATGGCAGCATTGCCATAACTGTATTACAGTATAAGATACCAAAGACTTGCAAGATGGTAGGCTCTGTCCTGGGTAGACTGGAGTTGTGTTTCTTATTTCAAAATTCTATTTGAAGCAGAGCTGGCTATTGATGGAAATTTGAACAGATGCTGACATAATTTCTAGGAAGCCTCGCAGAACTATTCATGCATCCATTCTGGGACACTGATTCATGCTGCTCCTATAGAAACTGTATTTCATGCTGTTGCTTTTTGTTTTCCACACAGTTTCTTAAGCTTTTTCCTATTTCTCCTTCAAGAAGATATGACTCATGTTAAGTACAAGAGCTATGGGTTCAGGGCTAAAGCTGTGTGAGTGGAAGACTTACATTTGAAAACTAATAGCTTGATTTCTTGTAATATTTTATGGTAAAGTAGGGCTTAAATCAGATTTGGGTTAATTATTAGACCCCTGGAATGATGACTGACTGCTAGGGCAGCTTACTGTAGACTTAGGCCCCATCTGCATTATACATTCCCAGGGCAGTTTAACAATCAAGCCCTCTTACCATGGAACTCTGGGAAATGTAGTTCTGTGAAGGGAATAGGGGTCTTCCTAACAAACCAGGATTCTTTGGTGGAAGCCATGACTGTTTAATGTAGTATAATACTGCTTTAAAGGTATAATGCAGATGGGATTTCCGTGCTGCTCAGGTATGCAAGTACTCAGTTGATGTATTCAGCATCAAAATAACACTCCATATTATTTTCCCATTTAATCCAGATGTACCATTTCCAAACAAAAATGTGGTAAATTAAAAAACAACAACACAGAAACAATAACTCCAGATTAAACAGGGGGTTTGGAGAGAATGAGATGACATTTTGACGAGGATGGTGCCATGTGGATGTTGGGGGGGGGGAGTTGCATTTATAAGTAGCATCCACAGTTCTGCCCCGCGGAAATGCCCTAAATCTTCTTGACTCAGTACTAACTCCAATAAGCCATGAAAGCATTGGAAAGCAAAAGTGCACTTAAAGAAAGTGAGCAGTCAGAGAGAGAGAGAAATATCCATTCTATACATTTTGTATATTTCTTGAATATTCAAATAGATTTTCTAACGTTTATCTTAAGGATGCCAGCTCAGTTGGTGGCGTGCTTAATAATGTCAAAATAATGTTAATAATCTCAGCATGTGTACACTTGCAATATATACTGTTTGAAAATTGTTCATACTGTTTTAGTCTTGCAGGACAAATAGGTCCAAGAATTCAGAGCCTGCTTGTATCATATTGAATGTAGAAAGGGGCTACTTAAGCACACCACAAGGGAATTGGTTGTTACGTGTTTACTTGGGGGGGGGGGGAGTATCATAACCTGCAGCACTATCCCATTCATCACCAGTTTACGTGTATAATTCAGAAGGGGTCATGCTTGCATCTGTGACTCAGAAGTGGTCGGTGTAGCAGCAAGGGTATGGCAGCATCGCTCAGCTGAGTTCTAAACACTGAATGTTGCTGATGGTGCTTGAGATGGGGAGCAGCGAGACACTGGAACTTAGTGCAATGGGGGTACACTGCAAGCATGGTGGCAGTTATGTTGGATAGGCTCCACGGCCATGCAACACCACTCTGAGCTCCTAATTGCCTCCCACTCTGAGGAACTAGCAGCGATGCTCAGTGTTTGGAGAACTGGTGAGCAACGCTGCTCTACCTGCACTGTCCCACCAACTGCTGCTGCTGTGATTTTAGCATCTCAGAAGAAAATTTAGTTTGCCCTGTTCCTAAGCAGAGTGTGGAGGCCCTCACTCTCCACATGAAGATGGCAGAAAAGATACGAAATACTAAGCAGCCGTGTCAGGAAATATATATATATATATATATATATATATATATATATATATATATATATATATATATATATATATGCTTTCGTAGATTTTCACGGGTACAGGAATGCAGGTTTTGGTGTCTTCGGGTATCTTCCCGTGTAAGAGTTGGGGTGTCTAGGCGACGTTTCGACGAGGTCTCACTCGTCATCTTCAGGCTGGTGCTTTCGGCTTCTTGTTACTAGAACAGAGCAGGATCTCAGTGTTTGAGTTCCTATAAATACTGTTGAGGGGGTGTGGTGTATAGCCTCCAACGTTCTGGGCAGAGAGGAAGTTCCCAGGTTATTGTGCCTTTTCTTCTTTTGTTCATTAATTACTTGAGGGATATCTTGAGTGATTTCTTGAGTGATATTCTGAGTACCACTTAGGAGGGTCATTAGGTGTGGATTAGTTGCTAAAGCTTTCGTGTCTTGACCTCTTGAGCTAGTGAAGAGTTTTTCTGAGAAGATGGCTGTACTGCACTTAGTTGTGCTCTGGCTTGGCTTCGTGTATAGGGGCGAGCTGTGGTTTTGTGCCCTGTGCCAGCCAGATCTGTGTAGGGATTGTAGGGGGGTGCAGCATCCGGAGGTGCCACTATGGTTTGGCTACTGGATGGTGTCTGTAATTTATCTGTGGAGAGGGTCTGGGTTTGGGTCTGGTGTGGTTGATTGGAGATGGCGTTCTGTGTGCCTCTGGTTCTGGTGTCGGTTTTTGTGGGGAGGGCTAATTTCCAGATGTCTGGCAGGCGGGACGTGTCGTCACGCTTGTTCATGTTGTGAGGGTGTTTCTCTATCTCGATGGCTTCCATGATTATTCTCTTGTGGTGATGTTCCATGTTAAAGAGCAATTTGGAATCTGCAAAATTAATTTCGTGTCCTGTTTCTTTCATGTGTTGGTAAAGAGAGGAAGTTTTTTCTTCTTTTTTGACGGCATTCTTGTGTTCTGCGATACGTGCATTTATTCGTCTGTTTGTTTGTCCAATGTACGTGGCTGGGCAGACTTTGCAGGGTATTTCATAGACCCCTTGGTTTTCTAACTGGATTTTATCTTTTGGGTTTCTGAGGATATTGGCTATTTTTTGGTTGGTGCAAAAGGCTGTTTTGATATTGTGTTTATGGAGGATTTTGCTAATTTTATCTGTAGTGCCCTTGATATAAGGAAGGAGGGCCATGCCATTGTTTTCTTCTGTGTCTTGGTTTTTGGGGGGTGTTTCTTTTTGGATTAGCTTCGTAACCCTGTTTTGCTGGTATCCGTTGGCGATTAACACATTTGAGAGATTCTGTAACTCAGTTGTCAAGTGGTCTTTGTCAGCCAGGCGTTTGGTTCTGGAGATGAGAGTCTTGGCTACGGAGTTTATTTGTGCAGGGTGGTGGTGTGATTGTGCATGTAAGTAGCGGTTGGTGTGTGTTTTTTTCCGGTAGATAGTGTGTCCTAGGGAGCCATCAGGTTTTTTGTAGATTAGGACGTCAAGGAAGGGAAGTTGGTTGTTGGCTTCTATTTCCATAGTGAATTGTATTTTGGGGTGTAGGCTGTTGAGATGTGTGAGGAAGCTATCTAGTTTTTCCTTCCCGTGTGGCCAAATTACAAAGGTGTCGTCAACATATCTGAGCCAAAGTTTGGGTTTGTGTTCTGACTTGTCTAAAGCATTGGTTTCAAAGTGTTCCATGTACAGATTTGCGATGACCGGTGAGAGGGGTGATCCCATAGGTGCTCCTTCTATCTGTTTGTATCTTTGTCCATTGTGGATGAAGTACGTGTTGGTTAGGCAGTGGTTGGTCAGGTCCAGGATGTATTCGGGGGGATTGTATTTGTTTTGAATGGCTGTCAAGGCTTCATTAATGGGCACTTGTGTGAAGAGAGATACAACATCGAAGCTCACAAGTAGGTCATCGGGATGTAGGTTTTGCTTCTTTATTGTTTCTATGAACTGGAAGGAGTTTGTAACGTGTGAAGCGATAGATTCTGCATAGGGCTGAAGTTGCTTAGCGAGAAATTTAGCGAGATTTTGTAGAGGTGAGCCTATGGAGCTGACTATTGGTCTGAGTGGTGTTCCTTCTTTGTGTATCTTGGGGAGACCGTAGAGTTTGGGGCATCTGGATGATTTTTCTCTGGGGATGATTCTTAGCTGGATTTCTTCACTGATAGGAGAGGCTTTTATTTTGGATTTGGTGGTTTTTTCCAGATAGGTGGTGGGATCTGTTTTTATAGGTTGGTAGGTAGGGTCTTGGAGTAGATTTGATAGTTTTGCTTGGTAGTCCGATGTGTTCATCACAACAGTGGCATTACCTTTGTCTGCTGGGAGAATGATTATGTTGTTGTCTTTCCTCAGGTTGGTGAGTGCTTTCTGTTCTTCTTTGTGTAAATTGCTTCTGGGTGGTTTGCTGGAGCAGAGGATGTTGGTGACTTCGAGTCTGATTTTATTGGCTTCATCTGGGTTGATTTTGGTTAGGCTAGCTTCGACTAATGAGTTACAGAATCTCTCAAATGTGTTAATCGCCAACGGATACCAGCAAAACAGGGTTACGAAGCTAATCCAAAAAGAAACACCCCCCAAAAACCAAGACACAGAAGAAAACAATGGCATGGCCCTCCTTCCTTATATCAAGGGCACTACAGATAAAATTAGCAAAATCCTCCATAAACACAATATCAAAACAGCCTTTTGCACCAACCAAAAAATAGCCAATATCCTCAGAAACCCAAAAGATAAAATCCAGTTAGAAAACCAAGGGGTCTATGAAATACCCTGCAAAGTCTGCCCAGCCACGTACATTGGACAAACAAACAGACGAATAAATGCACGTATCGCAGAACACAAGAATGCCGTCAAAAAAGAAGAAAAAACTTCCTCTCTTTACCAACACATGAAAGAAACAGGACACGAAATTAATTTTGCAGATTCCAAATTGCTCTTTAACATGGAACATCACCACAAGAGAATAATCATGGAAGCCATCGAGATAGAGAAACACCCTCACAACATGAACAAGCGTGACGACACGTCCCGCCTGCCAGACATCTGGAAATTAGCCCTCCCCACAAAAACCGACACCAGAACCAGAGGCACACAGAACGCCATCTCCAATCAACCACACCAGACCCAAACCCAGACCCTCTCCACAGATAAATTACAGACACCATCCAGTAGCCAAACCATAGTGGCACCTCCGGATGCTGCACCCCCCTACAATCCCTACACAGATCTGGCTGGCACAGGGCACAAAACCACAGCTCGCCCCTATACACGAAGCCAAGCCAGAGCACAACTAAGTGCAGTACAGCCATCTTCTCAGAAAAACTCTTCACTAGCTCAAGAGGTCAAGACACGAAAGCTTTAGCAACTAATCCACACCTAATGACCCTCCTAAGTGGTACTCAGAATATCACTCAAGAAATCACTCAAGATATCCCTCAAGTAATTAATGAACAAAAGAAGAAAAGGCACAATAACCTGGGAACTTCCTCTCTGCCCAGAACGTTGGAGGCTATACACCACACCCCCTCAACAGTATTTATAGGAACTCAAACACTGAGATCCTGCTCTGTTCTAGTAACAAGAAGCCGAAAGCACCAGCCTGAAGATGACGAGTGAGACCTCGTCGAAACGTCGCCTAGACACCCCAACTCTTACACGGGAAGATACCCGAAGACACCAAAACCTGCATATATATATATATATATATATATATATATATATATATATATATATATGTGTAGGTTTTGGTGTCTTCGGGTGTCTTCCCGTGTAAGAGTTGGGGTGTCTAGGCGACGTTTCGACGAGGTCTCACTCGTCATCTTCAGGCTGGTGTTTTCGGCTTCTTGTTAGTGGAACAGAGCAGGATCTCAGTGTTTGAGTTCCTATAAATACTGTTGAGGGGGTGTGGTGTATAGCCTCCAACGTTCTGGGCAGAGAGGAAGTTCCCAGGTTAGTGTGCCTTTTCTTCTTTTGTTCATTAATTACTTGAGGGATATCTTGAGAGATTTCTTGAGTGATATTCTGAGTACCATTTAGGAGGGTCATTAGGTGTGAATTAGTTGCTAAAGCTTTCGTGTCTTGACCTCTTGAGCTTGTGAAGAGTTTTTCTGAGAAGATGGCTGTACTGCACTTAGTTGTGCTCTGGCTTGGCTTCGTGTATAGGGGCGAGCTGTGGTTTTGTGCCCTGTGCCAGCCAGATCTGTGTAGGGACCTAATGACCCTCCTAAATGGTACTCAGAATATCACTCAAGAAATCTCTCAAGATATCCCTCAAGTAATTAATGAACAAAAGAAGAAAAGGCACACTAACCTGGGAACTTCCTCTCTGCCCAGAACGTTGGAGGCTATACACCACACCCCCTCAACAGTATTTATAGGAACTCAAACACTGAGATCCTGCTCTGTTCCAGTAACAAGAAGCCGAAAACACCAGCCTGAAGATGACGAGTGAGACCTCGTCGAAACGTCGCCTAGACACCCCAACTCTTACACGGGAAGACACCCGAAGACACCAAAACCTACATTCCTGTACCCGTGAAAATCTACGAAAGCATATATATATATATATATATATATATATATATATATATATATATTCAAAAGCTAGTGTAGGATAATACATTAACCAATTCACACTGTAAAATCATCTCAAGGCATTTCTGATTCATAGGATCTTTGATACCATATTTTGTTGAAGATGCCAAAATGGACAAAGCATATAGAAAGATCCCTGCAGGATCAGACCAATGGCCTGTCTAATCCAGCATCCTATTCTCACAGTGGCACCGTAAACAGAAGTGTGTTGATCCCAAGGCATAGTCTAAGGGCACATTGCCAAAGCTCAGCAGTTTTGAGCTTGGTCAGTGTCTATATGGGAGACCTCCTAGAAACATCTTGTATACCCCACTGAGTTCTATGATGGCTAATGAAATTTAAATGTGCATACACACAGTCTGCTATTCAGCAAATACTATATTATTAATATTGTTAATTTGAGGACTGATGACACCATACAATATCCACCACACAACAAATACTAGCATACGTGTCAACTGCCCCAGAAAAAATGGGACATGCCATTTTTTTTCCTGTGAAAGCACAGCAGCCATTGGGTGTTATTTTCCCTAGCACAATTTTGGGACAAGATTCCACCTCCAAAAAATGTTTCTTTTCAGGTCTGTGGTCTTGCGTGGTGCCCTAAAACACGTTTCTTTGAATGCCATGCCTGAAAAAACCCTTTTCTGAGTCTGTTATCTCTCTACAATACCAGAAGTCCAATTCCTACCTTGTGTAGAATAGACCTCCTGATAAGACTATATCTGTAGGAGCGCCTCACCTGCAGAACTCAGACATCAATTAGGTATATAAGGGATGAGGCAATATTTCACGTATCCTAGTCCCAAACTGTAAAGGGCCTTATGCACCAAAACCAGCTTCTTGACCTTAGCCTGATAGCTAATTGGAAGGTGGTGCGGTGGCGTTGCATTTTTTCAGTCATCCTCTCCTGCAAAAAAAAGGGAGTGGGGCAATTTGCTGTGTTGAGTTGTCACTGTTGTCAAGGTGTAGCAGCATTCCCTGTCCAACAGTAGAATTCTCTGTAGTAGAATTCACATAACTAGGATTTTGATCCACATGTATATGTGTACAGCAGCTAAGACATTGCTCCTATCCTTGTGAGTTTATCAGCAATCTTACTGATCAGCTGTTTTGTGAGGAGGGGCAGTCCTCTGCTCCTCCACCCAAATACTTGATCAATAACAAATATCATTTTTTTCTGAGCAGGGCTTCTTGCATACAGTCTTGGAAGTTAGACTAGGGAAGAGCACTTCATAGAGCATTTGTTTGGCCCCACATTTCTCTAGCTAGCAAGAGAGTCTTCAGAATAGCTGAGGTTCAGGTTGGAGCAAAGGATTCTATTGGATTTGCATAATGCAAAATGCAATGTCAACTGACTCAAAGGCATATATTGCAGGTGTACAGAACTGCCACTACAGGGAATACCAAACGGAATCTCTGCCTGGAGATCATTCCAGGCAGGAGAGTAGCAAATGGGAAGCTGAAATGAAAGGACGTCCATCATGTTAGCAGTTAATAGTCCTGTTGCGATTCTGCATTATTTGTTGCTGCGGCAGTGAGCGCCTTCCGTTTCCCCCACCCTTGTAAAAATCAAAGCTTTGCTGGCATTCCTGTTGCTCCTCCCCATAGGGCTTGCCCTGCACAGCACAAACGTTACACTGAAATAATTCCCCCTCCCGATTACCAGATAAATAATTACGCAACCTCCCCTGGGACTGAAGGCATTTGCTGATTGGTTCCATGTTTTATTGATTAGAGTGCTGTGATGAATCTGCCCCGGAGGAGCCAGCGTCTGGCTGTAAGCAGACGGTCGTCAATGTGCAGAATTATAACGAGTCCTGGCATTCAAGGGCCACCACACACAGGGAGAGCAAACAGGTGGACCACACTGCCTCCCAAGGAAGGGAGGAGGGAACAAAAGCTCAAAGAGAGAGCCACTGCTCAGTCTCTCCCTCTGCCCCCCCACATGACTTTCTGACAGGAAATGGGGACCAGTCCTTAAAGGGAGGCTGATAACTTTTTCAGTAGCTTGTGATCCATTCCTTAGTGGGAGAAACAGTCAGTTACCAGCAAAAACAGATATCAATCCCAACTCCACCTTCTTCAACTCAGTGTGATGCTGGAGGCGGATTGCTGTTTGTTCCAATTCCACAGTAAAGAGTGTGCTTTCCAGGATTAAGCTGTGGGGCAAACTGATCATAGCTGTGCTTTCTAACCACAAGACAAGATGAAGTGTGGATGAACCCTAATTTGCATGATAATGAAACTTATATGAGGAAAACATTTTCATCTATAAATCCTTTGAATAGCTTGCATCCTACATACTGCAATGACCCCCTACTCTCCTGTGCTCCGGATCAGGGCCTTAACCACACCATCCATGACTTACGGGGAGTTGAGGGATTTCTTAGTAGCTGTCACACAACACTGACTGAGTACAAACAAATGAATCTGAGGTTTGCCCTCCCATCTCAAAGTAACTTGGTTGTGTCTATCTTCTAGGTTGTGTGTATCATATTTGGCATATAAGATAGATAGATAGATAGATGATAGATAGATAGATAGATAGATAGATAGATAGATGATAGATAGATAGATAGATAGATAGATAGAGATAGATATAGATAGGTGATAGAGATAGATAGTAGGTGGGTAGATTAGATAGCCTTATGCTTTAAAAAGCAACATATTGTTGTACTTTTCCTAAAATCCTTGCCAGGCAGGCTATTCATTGTGTGTGTGTGTGTGTGTGTGTGTGTGTGTGTGTGTGTGTGTGTACAGTGGTACCTCAGTTTTCAAACGTCTCCATTGACAAACATTTCGTTTTTTGAAAGCCATAAACCCGGAAGTAAATGCTTCGGTTTTCAAACATGCTTCGGAAGTTGAACATGCCACTCAGCTTCCATGTTGAGTTTTCCGTATTGAGTATTCCGTATTGAGTTTTTGGTTTTCAAACGTTTCATAACTCAAACGGTCTTCTGGAATGGATTACATTCGAAAACTGAGGTACCACTGTATATATGTGGATACAAATCTGAACTCAAAATATTGAGGGGTTGGACTCCAAAAGGAGATAATGGACAGGATTCACTTAACAAGCCCCGTTGGCAGAAGCCCTGCGCAAGGACTTCCGTTTTTGTGATGCAGTTCTCCAGTTCCCAGTTGGTCTGAGAACCCCTGGAACATTATGTGTGGGAAGAAGAGGGGGGTCGTTCTGTCTGGCAAGCGACAATGCATATGCAAATGGAATATTTGTCATGTCAAATTCCACCCAACGGCATTTCTCTCTCCTTCGTATATCTACTCATCTCTGGAATTGGTTATAAGGCATTTTTGGGTTTCCTTGGGTAAGTTAAAGTGACTAACAAATTTAATAAACAATAATAAATAATAAGAGCAACACATCTTAACTACTCCCATTCTGATTTCTCCTGGCAGGAGACACAAAAAATACAGGGACAGGGGAGACGGACCTTATCTGCTAGAGTGTGGTTTTTCCTTTGTATTTATCTTCTTGTATAGTTTGTATGTAATCCCCCACCCCCTATTTTTTGTCTTCTTTCTCTCGTCCCATAGGACCTGGTACAGGGATAGCAGGCAATGGATCAATGTGTCTGGCCGTACCACTGTGGCTCTTGGCAGCTTCCGTGCTCTGCCTACTCAGCAAATGTTAATAACATCCGAATTTTAAAAAAGGAAAAAAAATATAAAAAACCCAGCAACAACAAGAACAACAACACACAAAGCAAAACAAAAATATGTGTCATACAGGAGACAGAGCAAGAGAGAGAGCGAGAGAGAGAGAGAGAACGGGGGAAGGACAGTTTCTTTCACAATTTTATGTGTGTACCGCAACAAAGGGGGAAAATTTCAGTGAAGAAGATTCAGCAACATTTATTCCAACAAACTGTTAAGTCACTGACCACCCAGGAGTAAGGAAGCCTAGATGGATCACTCTATGGAGACTGGATCCTGCCAAGGATGCCAAGATGCTGTAAAAAAGAAATATCAACAATGAAATTATTGTTATTCTCTCCATTCCCTCATATCATTTCCTTCCTTCCTTCCTTCCTTCCTTCTTTCCTTCCTTCCTTCCTTCCTTCCTTCCTTCCTTCCTTCCTTCCTGGAAAGAGATGGCCTTTGCTTTGGTGTTGATAGTCACAACATTTTGATTGGCATGCTCATTTCTTAAACTGATACTTAACCTTTTCAGATTTCCAGCAAACAGTGATGCAAATTTCTGTAGCATACTGGTGTCCCATGAAGAAACTCCATGTGGTCCTTTGTTTGCTGCTTCCCCTATTAAGCTCTCCCATATTTTCCTTTGTACCGTAAGCCCACAATGTTTTGATTATGCTGAAACATACCAACATTACTCATCTGCCCTCTTGTTCTTAACAGGCCTCGCTTTCTCTCATAAGTGTGTGTGTGTTCACAAATGGCAGGCATGGGTGTATCTGTGTGCGTGTCTCTCTCTCAAAAGCATGCAAAGGGGGCAGCCCCTGTGTACATAAGCTCATCATGCTGTAGATAATGACTTGCTGTGTACATGAGTTCAAACATTAGTTTGGTGTGAACGCAGGGGAGCAAGGACATGAGCAAAGTCTTCCCCAGCAAAATTTTGCCTCAACTTATTTTTGTGATCCCAGTTTTGAGGAGCTGATCCTTAGCCTTCTCCTGTTCTCCAGCTGAATTCATCATGGTAGCTTTCAAATGGAACGCATATATTGTCCCTGTTTAACTCTTCAGTTTCTTTTATCAGAGCAGGACTGGCGAGCCTCCAAGGCCATAGATAGCCGAGTCCCAAAGAGGCTGCTGAATGAATTATATGAAGATTTGAGGGTGTCAAAGTCTGGAATGAGAGAAGGTTGAATGAGATTAGATCTATTACATCTCACAATGTGGACAAATGTTTGGTAAATTTCTTGTAATTGCACAGCCCATTGTCCCAAAGGCTTGTTCTGTCCACTGCCCTCAGGCAAGGCAGCATCAGGATCTGAGCTAAGTGGCTTGGTCAAGGCCAAGCAGGCTCTGTGCATAAAAGACCAGTGGTCTGGAGTCAAAGAAATGAGGGAAACCAACAGAAGCCAGTAGGTTCATCAGAAGGTCCAGGAAGCCAGAGAGATTAACTTCAGGACAAAGAGAAGAGTTCCTGAAGAAAGACTGCTGCAACCTACAGATCAGAGTTTCCCAAATTTGGGTCTCCAGCTGCTGTTGGACTACAACTCCCATTCTCCCTAGCTAGCAGAACCAGTGGTCAGGGTAGATGGGAACTGTAGTCTGAAAACAGCTAGAGATCCAAGTTTGGGAAACCCTGCTGTAGATAGTCAACAAACGATTTTGCACCAGCCACTGCTACTTACAGCATGTGTAGCTTGGCTACACAAAGCCCTAGCATTGCTCTATCCCTTGGTCTTTATCCTCCAGCCTTTTTGCTATGCTTAATTTGCACTGGTGGGCATCTTTTCTGTGTGTGAACTGAAATAGACGGGGTCAAAGTCAGGTGACTGACCCTGGAACTGGGAGATCTCAGACTTCATAGGATGACTAGAGGAAAGCAAAAAACCAATAGAGTGACCCCCTCTCCATTAGGGATTTTATCTCACAATGGTTCTAAAATTATTAATTTTGTGGTTAGTAACCATTATGACCCCTGATCCTGATCAGCTTTCCATTATTCCCCCTCTGATTAGAAATATCAGGAGGTGCACTGTACTCAACACTCAGCAATACATAGCCATTCTATAAAGCCAACTTTCTTATGACTATGGTAAAAACAAATAGAAATCTGCCAGAAAGAACAAAGCATTTCTAGCACTACCATCATTTTGACTTTATACCCTTCAAATAACCAGAAATACACTTAGAAAGTTTCTATGGTTTAGAACTTAGGAAAGCCATCTCCCAAAACCTGAGCAGAGGTCTCCTTGCAAAAGGAAGTTTAAAAAAGGGTTGACAGGCAACTACTATCCACTTGATTTTTTTAGTGTAAACTTTTTCTCTTTTATTTTTTACTGTGCTTGGCTCTTGGCATTCCTACCACAAAAGTAATCCAAGTGCAGGAGATTAATTGGACGCTCATTATAAATTGCAGATGGAGATGGAGAAGAGATTGTGTGTCTCAAGCCAGGTCACTAAGAGGGGTCTGTGCATCCCTGGTGTGAGTTGGAACCTTATCTTTCAGTAATTGAGTCACCTTTGTTTATTTCAGTACTTTACTTGCATTGGTTTGTCATTGAAAATTGGGAGGATATGAAACTAACAGTTGCCTGTAATTCCCATTCCTGATGCCAAATATCTTAGAAAGGGCAAGCTTAACTACTTATGAATTCCTGGCCCAAAGAGGCTGCCTGCAATTTTTAGAAGTTGCAAGTGTAACTGGCAGCAAGAATATAACATGAACATAATATGCCCATGTCGTGTGTTGATTAAAGGAAAACAAGTGCCCTTCATAGCTTATTGTCAAACCCATGGTAAAAGTACCAGCCTTTTGCCCCAGCCACAGATTTGGTTAGACCTCACAAGTGCAATGCAATTGCATGGTCTCAGTTTATCCATAAAAGGAGTGGGTTCTGAAAAACAACACTAAGATTGATATAAATGCTTCTTTCTCTTTGGGGAATTGTAGATTCCTCATCTACAAGGATGCAGTGGGAGGGATGCAGGAACTGCATAAGGGAAATCTACTCTTCTAAATTGCCCAGTTCCACATCCATAGTTTTCATTCCACTGAATTGCTAAGCAACAAATATCTCCTTTTCTCAATCATTTCAATACAGTATAACTAAACTGTGCCATCAGCAGTTGTAGAAGCTGAGTGGTTCTAACCTGTAATGCAATTCCTGTATTAGCAAAAGTGGTCATTTACGGTTTGGAAATACAGATGTAAAGTGTGTGTGTGTGTGTGTGTGTGTGTGTGTGTGTACATGTGTGTATGCATGCTCTCACACATGCATTAAGTCCTTCCTTTTACTATAATGAGTACCAGCCGTTTACAAAAAGCTCCCTGTAGCTCCATGCCCACACAGCAAGACAGCTCTCACCTTGATCAACAGCATGGCAGAATCCCCTCCTGCTGCTTTAGCGATTTATTTTCGCTGAGGTCTGCAGTTTGGGACAGACTCAGGCAGTCAATTAAGCAGCCATCCAGGCTTCTCAGTACCATCCTTCCAAGACTTGCAATTTACCGTTAGACAGTTAGTATTCTGTAGAGGTAGGAAGCAGAACAGAGAAGTAAGGGGTGGTTGGAGGGTGAGATACAGACAGGAGAGAGCATTCAGCTCTTGGGGAATACCCAACACTGAATTTTGCTACAGTGGCATGGGTCTGACGAGAAATAAATTTACAAAGCAATCCTTCCCACATGCACACATTGTGTGCCTTGCAAAAAGGCAAAAACTGCTGCTGCTGCTCAGATAGAATAAATCTCCAAACCACAGTTTAGTTTCAGAGAGAGCGAGAGAGCGCTTCCTCGTCACTCACATAGAAAATTGCTCCTCATCCGTTTGTTTCGCAAGTAAGGCTGAAAGCCTATGGTCCCTAGGAGGGCATCAAAGAGGACAATTCAGAGTGGGATGAGCCTCCCTCTCTGACAGCAGTAGCTCCTTCAGTGCTCTGACCCGACTGATATCAGAGCTCCAGTGTTGAAAGGGCCAATAGGGGTTGTGCTGAGAAGCAGTCGGGGTCTGAAAGATCCTGAGCCCTCCCAGTCAACTTCCAAAAGTCTCTAAACCTCTCTCTCCACTTTCTCTCCCTTTGGAAACAGTGGGAAGAAATGTTAAACTAACACGCAAACAAGCAAACCTGAGGTCTGGAAACGGAGCAATATAAAAGGTGCCTCTTCCCTCACTTCCATCCTTCTGGCAAAGCCTGGTAGGGCATTGGCTGAAGTAGTTAAACCACATCTCGTTTCACACACACACCCTTAGGGTTGCAACCTAAGTGTCCCAGACCACTACTGCAGGAAGCTACCATGTGGTCACCAAACTGGATCATCCCAAATGGAATCCTCCACATAAGTTCTGCTTTCTGAAAACTGTCTGAACAAAAGTGCTGCTAGTGATTTGGCCAACACTTCAAAAAGGTGTGCTAGTTGTGTGTGTGTGTGTGAGAGAGAGAGAGAGAGAGAGAGAGAGAGAGAGAGAGAGAGAGAGAGAGAGAGAGAGAGAAGCTGTTTGGGTGAAAAAAATCCACTGTGACTTGGGCTGGTATTAATTGCGCCAGCAAAAACACATGGCTTCTGGTAGTATGCTGTTTACAGAACTGGCATAAATATCTAGTAGCAAGGGATAAGGTTTATTTGCCAGGCTTATACATATAAATTCATGCAATGAAATCCTGCCATGATCATGAGAGTAAAAATACATATGTAACTGCATAGGAGGAAATGACTCCGGGGATGTGATTTTAAGTGGGAAAGTGATGGATAAGGAAAGTGTTGAGTACCCCACTGGTTATCTACTCCAAATTGCTCCTTCTGAATCTGTTTTTTTTTTTTTCTTCCCCATACAAGAAGCAGCTGCTGGGATTTTATTGCACATTTGCATGTAAAATGCCCCTCTACCCTGAGCTTTAAAGATAAATTTGTCAATGTTCCTGAGTTTTATTTTCAGACCTGAAACAACTTACCCTTCCCAAAACTACTGGTATTGAAACTTGCCAGAAGTCAGATATATGATTCCCTATATAATTAATTGGTTCATTAAGAAATTAATTGCCTTATACAAAAAGTCTCAATGAAATAAATAATGCACACAAAATATGAAATATACAAATTTTTAAAATGCAATAGCAGGAACCCACTACAACTGATAGAATTGTATCTGTAATTTGTATTTTAGTTATTGTGCATTGCCTTCTAAAATTTTGTGAAAGGTGATGAATAAGCGAAATAAATAAAACAAATAATAGTAGTATAGGGATTCAGTAGCTGAAAATAGGAGTCAGGAAGGATTCATTTCATAATAACAAAGGAAGTCCAGAATACCAGGAACTTGAGACAAAATAGTTGGGGATGGGGGTAGATTTCTCTCTGGGTTTCAAGTGAGAAATATATTATTGTTCTGTTTTAACCCCTTGCTCATTCCAGCTGGAAATGTAGAATGGGGGGAGGGGGATCCAAACACACACAAACACACACACACACACACACACACACACACACACACTTACTTCCATTCTTTCTGAGAAACATCCATCACAATGAAGGAAAATTCTGGGACAAAGCACCCTAAATAGAAGGTTTCTTTAATAATAATTAAAAAAGAAAAAAGAAACTGCAAGCTCCTTCACTGTCCTCCCTTTTCTCAAATTGAGCTTCTCCAGTGAGGTACTTGCCGTTGAGAAAGGGAGAAGAAGCGATGTTGAACTCTTGAGGTCCGTCCCCCTCAAATTAAGCAGTTGTCTTCCTGACAGTTCCAGATAGGTTCTTTCAGTGGATTTCAGACCTCATACACAGAGTCCTACATCACCCTCAGTTTATATGCTCATCAAATAAGATTATCCCTCGACAATCCAATTATAATATCCTTATTTTATTTTATTTTATTTTATTTTATTTGTAGCAACATTGGAAAAGTGAGGGAAAATTTTACGTAGGAACAGGGTGGTAGGGGGGGAAAGGAAGAGAAAGGGGTGCTTGGATGTACTTGTCTACCACAGATACAAATTCCATTTCCTCATCCCTAGTGGCTGGTTTGCAATCCATTTTTTTCATGCAGAAAAGTTGTCAGAAGATCACTTTTCCCCTTCACTTTGCGATAGCGAAGTGGTCCTTCTGTAATATGGCCTTCTGAAATAAGCCCACAATTTACTTTTAGCATTTTTCAGAATCTGGATAATTTTACTGTGAAACGATGCTATTTTACCAGCCCAAAAATGAAGGGAAAATTCACTTTCTGGTGACTTTTGCAACCATGGGTGCTCTTTTCCCTGTGATTTAAAGCTCCATCCCTAGTAACTGTTGTTTAAAATGATGAGTCCTGGGAGCAACCAGGACTGGTAAATGTGCTATAAGGACAGCCTTGGAGTCCTCATAGGAGTCCCAGTCTCCACTCATGGTGAATTCTACAGCTGTGTTCCAACACGAGGCAGAGAGGACAGGCAGATAAGTAGGCCATGCCAGCTTCCCTGCCACCCCCTACTAAACAATGATATTAAGAGAGGTATTTGGATACCCAGAAACTATTTGCGGACAAAAGAAATTTCAGCTAGGAAGGGAGATAGCTTAGGAACTGAAAAGAGCATCTTGTGATGTATCTGTTCCCTCCAACCCCAGTCAGATATTAAGAAAGTCAAGGTGAAGGACAACTGGAATAATGGATAATTCAGTGATATCTGGACTGCATATCAGAACCACCAGTGCATTTGCAGAAATACCTGGAGGTATTGACTGAAAACCATGATGAGCAAGCAAGACTTAAGTCTCTGTGTGACTTGGTGACTGCAAGCCATACATCTGCTCCTGAAATGGAGTTAAGCTTCTGCTTTGGTGATTCTCATAACTGTTGGCTCTTCTCATCCCTTTGTCAGGACTTTTGGGATGTGAGCACACCAACCCAGTAGAACTTCTGGTCTATTGGGCAAGAAGCTAAACCACATTCATCCCCCCGCCCCCAAAGTGCAGAATCCCTCATCACTAACATTGTTCTGTGTCAATGCCATATCTGCTCTTTAGCTTTGCTTTGGTTGGGTCATTCACATAAGTGTTGGGCTGAATGCACTGTTTGGTTATTGTAGAGTTGCTGATAAACACTGTGCTACTGGCAGCAATGTGTGTTTTTTTAGGAAAAGAAGACTCAAATCTTATGTTTTTTAAAGTATACTTGTAAAATAACAAAAAAACGAAAACACAGGGTTTTCCTTAGACAGGAGAAGATGGGCTGAAGCAGGAAACAGGAGAAAACCGTCAGACTTCATGGCTGGAACAAAGGAGTAGGAATCAAAATCCCCCAAGCCCTCTGCCCCTGACTCATTATGGCACCTTGGCCAACACTTTAATCTGTTCTATGCCCAAGCTTCTCCTCTGTGTAATATGAAAGTATTCAGAGGCACTTTCAAAGAAAGCTTGCATGGGAGTCACAAAGCTTTTAGCATTCTCTAGTTAATGAGAGAATGGCGGGTGGTACTTGTTTTGGAGGAATAAGAATTATTTAGTTTTTTTGTCCCTACTCTGGAAACTCAAATGTTGCTTTTGTGCTTCCTGAGAGGAACTGAACATCCTCAGTTCTCACTGTACCCTGAACACTTCTGTTTTGTTTTCCATTAAGGCCACTAGGTGTTCCCGGGAGTCAGAAAGAGCAAGTAACTTTATGGTGGGGCATTATGGTGTTTCCACTCTTTCCTCTCGTGTGGTCCCTGCTTCCCTGTTTCCTTTCCCCCCCTCACAGCCCTAAAAAAAAAAAAAGCTACAGCCTGTCACCGTGCCTGCGTGGTGATTCAGAAGGGGACACCAGTTCCTCAAGACTGTAGGTGTAATCGTGTTTGATTGATGGAAGTTTAACATTTAGTGTTATAAAAACAAAAATACAAAAAAAGATTGTATTTCTTCTACAAGTTTGTAAATATACGAGAGTGACATGAAATGTCCTGTAACATCCATTCAAAGGAAGAAACACTTAGGTATTAAGATGACCCATTACTTGCTAGCAGATTTCTAACTTTTCCCCAAGTGACTGAGGCTTAAAAGGAGTGGGAGGCTTGCCTCTTCCACAGCATACCGAGAGAGCATGGAGGCAGCCATCTTGGAACATGCGAACTCCAAGCATGATTGGAGCACACCATCATTTGTATGTGTCTTGCTATGCAGCAAAAGAGTCAGCTACATATGCCTTTAAACTACCAAGGAGGTAGGTCTGAGGGTCACTGTGTACCTTGACAGCTTGATTATTTCCAGCCCACAGCCTTGGAGTTCATAGATCATAAATCAAAAGCTCTCTCCCCAACATGTTGTGTGCATATTTGATCCTTTTAAGGGGTACCAATTCTGAAAGTCAAGGATACAGTTTTGACACCAATGAAGGCAATGGGAGTTTGGTCAATGACTTCAGTGGAAGTTAAGCTTTTATGCCTTTAATTCAGTATTAACTAAGCAAATGTCATCGTTTTCATCATGCCTCTAGATCACTAAAAAAAAAAGACATATAATATTTGAGGCCACACCAGCGTTTTCAGGGGATTAACGGACATTGAATAACGGGGGCAGAGACAGGCTGAGATGCCTTTGCTTTCAGCCACACCAAAGGAGACCTCCACACATCATCATGTACTGTAATTCCTTTACACCTTCTCATGAAATATTCCAAGTGAATGGAAAGGACATAACTCCTTCTGTACACTTGCTAGTACAATCTGCTGCAACAGTTCTAACTCCATCGAGTGCCACAGTTGACGTCCTCATTGCACCTGATATCACACCAAACTACAAACATCCAGATGTCCTGTGAATGTAAATTTCTGGGTTGTTCCTTGTGGGATGCGAGATACGGACGCTTTCAGTCTCCCTTTTGAGAGGGAATATATATTTCACTCTTGCTTCAAATTCACAGAAACATGGAAATAAATCTTTCACAGGAATGATGATCGGAAAGGTTTTTGAAGTGGAAAGCATGTGGTTTCTGGAGAATAAAATTTTGGTCAGGTGTTCAGTGACTTTCAAAAAAAAACTATGCAAGACTGTAACCCTTGCATGCATATGCATTAACAAAAGGTGATTGAAGAGGGGAGAGGGAAAGGAAATACCCAAGTTTTTGTTTGTTTGTTTATAGAGATATATAAGGATGCCATCTGTTCATGGGCTACATAGAGAATTTCCCCCTCTTGTGAATGACAAGTATGTGTATTTCAGAGAGGCTGCATTTATCTGTCCCTTTAAAGATCTGAAGACGTACAGTGATCCTGATGGGAAAGTGTGATATCTTTAAATGCTTAGTTATTGCTGTGGATGTTAATCTTAGCAAATAAACCAGAATCTGTGAAAGGCATCTTCCTCTCTTGAGAAGTAATTAGCCAGTGGTGGTAGAGAAGGAAGGTCACATGTTAGAAGGACAAGAATGACTTGAGCCAGTCCACGCAAGGTTGTCCACCAAGCACGTCAACGGAACCAGTCAATGCAGAACTTATTTCCCCTAAGTGATGTGGTGCCTTCAGTTAATTGAGATGCCATCCTCCAAGCACCACAAAAGAAACCTTCACAAGTTATGCTACAGAATGCATCCCATCCTACAGAAAGATTTTATTTTTTTAATGTAGATGGCATGGTAAACAAAAAGCCATTTTGAATTCAGATGCTAGTTCCTGGAAATAAAGGTATATAATTAAGTGTGTGAAACAATTGGCCTTGTGAATTAACCATGCACACTGCCCTGTTCATGTATGCCAGGTACAATAGATACCACCCTGAGTTCTTTGACTAAAGGGTGAAATGAAAATGTAAAATAAAATATAAAATGCCGCTCAATGCGATATCTTGATAGGCTTGCAGGAAATTCAAAAAAGTATCGAGCATCTCCTGTGAAAGTGACTTGTGGGGTTAGAAATATGTCCTCTGCCTTGGTTGCTTCTGTAATTCCTAGTAGCTCAATTAACTCCTAAGGGTTGGATCCAGAGTGTTAGATCCCACTGAAATTAATGGGACTTCTGTTGAGTCATGGTATAACTTGTCCCATTCATTTTAATGGGACCTAAGGACAACAAATGTCATCTAGATCCAACCCTGTGTGAAACAACCATAACCTACATGGAACAACAATATGCAAGGAACATGGCCACCTACTTTTCACTGAAAGCCTATCTCAAACTAGAGTGTTTTCCTTCTTCTGAAGTTGTTTCATTTGCTCCCCACTTTGGTCAAAGGCAGACATGCACTTGCACGGCGACACATGCAGATCCCACCACCACAACCCCTTCTGCTTCCTGAACTACGACCACCCCATTACCTCGCCCACCTTCTCCACCTTCCCCCATGGCACATGCAACCTGATACAGACTTGCTGGATGTGCTGTATAATAAAAGTCATAAGCTTTGTGGCTTGTGGTGAGCTCCTGCTAACAAGAAAAGGGTTATGCAGACCAGGGCAGGGAGAGGGTGGTAAAGTTGTCTCCAGCAACTACCGGCCTTTTCCATTCCCCCATCTGCAGCCAAATTTTTCCTTTGGGTCTCGGGGAGAATATTCAGTCCCTTCTTGCTGCACTGCTGGGCAGTTAGAATTCTCCTCATTAACAGTGTTATATACATATAAATATATATATATATCTATATCTTTATATATATTTTTCCCCAGCACCGTAGACATGATCTGAACTTCTCTTTAATGAAAACGAAAACACGGCCATTCTATTTTATTTTGTTTTGTTTTATTTCTGTCAGTTTTTCAACAAACAAACAAACAAACCTAGGTCTGTGGAAGAAAATTTTTAAAAGCGCAGTGTGTGTGTAAAAACAAAAAATGACAAAAGCTTTTTTTCTTTTTTTCTTTTCTCAATGTATTTAACTTCTGTTTTTGTGTCTCTGTTTATTTACATCTATGAATGCTCTGCTCTTTCTGTGGTCTTAAAAAAACCCCACAAAAAAACAAAAACGAAATAAACGTGAAAAGGAGGAGCTGAGTCTTCATTTCTTGTCATGTCTATGTTTATGGGGAGGGGCTGTGTCACAAAATGGAATGGGCAGGAATGGGGAAGAGAGCAAATTCACCCATCCCCCATACTGTTGCTACTGTTTACTGTTTATAAAGCTATTATATGAAGTGCTATACATCTCAATTGCACCATATTCACGAATAAAAGAAAATGACATTTTATTGTTTCATTAACTAACATCTATTTACAAGAATATCCTTCCACCTTGTTTCTGCTTCAAAGAAACTGGGAAGCCTGAATGTCTGTGATCACAGTCCAGAGAATGGTATGACTAAATCAGATTGAAATCCATCTGAGTTGCTCATTAAGGTAAAGGTAAAGGACCCCTGACAGTTAAGTCCAGTCATGAACGACTCTGGGGTTGCAGCGCTCATCTCGCTTTACTGGCCGAGGGAGCCGACGTTTGTCTGCAGACAGTTTTTCTGGCCAGCATGACTAAGCTGCTTCTGGCGAAACCAGAGCAGCACACGGAAACACCGTTTACCTTCCCGCTGGAGTGGTACCTTTTTATCTACTTGTACTTTGACTTGCTTTCGAACTGCTAGGTTGGCAGGAGCTGGGACTGAGCAATGGGAGCTCACCCCATTGCGAGGATTCGAACCGCCGACCTTCCGATCGGCAAGCCCTAGGTTCAGTGGTTTAGACCACAGCGCCACCCACGTCCCTGAGTTGCTCATAGGCAAGTGCTTATTTCAGTTGGGACCAAGACACTCCTGATTCTTGACTCCTCAGTTTGCGAAGCTAATCCATTGATTTCATGTCATCCCAACACAGAATTCAGGTTATTTTGTAATGGTGAAATAAGTCTGGATGATTATGTTTGATTGTGAATGTACAGGAAAGATACAACACTTTTGCTTCTATAAACCCACAGACACAAACAAAAACTTTGAGCTTTCTACACTACATTGACTATTTTCAGTGGGAAGGTATCATCGTTTCTTTTTTTCATCAAAAATATGTTACCAAACATGCATTACAGCAGCTGTTCACTCCCCGGTGAAAAGAAAAAACACTTTCATGGATCCAGACAGCAATTAAGACAAGCTCCATCCATTGGGCATGATTATGCAGTTGGCTAAAGCCATGGATTCTGGGAGGTGCAAAGTGGCAGAAAGCTCTTGGAGGACAGCCTGCCCTTCACTCCCTAAGCTAGCCTAGTACTGCCCTCAGGGGTGATTGATGATACTGTCACATAGGGATGGGGAGGGATTTGATAAACTCACCTTCCAAGGCTGGATCACCCAATATGCACTGCTTGGATCAGATGTTGGTCCACCTCAGAATCCTCAGTTCTGCCAGATTCCATGATGAAATGGGCTGAGGGTTGAGTATCCCCTTTCCCCTTTCCCCTTTCCCCTTTCCCCTTTCCCCTTTCCCCTTTCCCCTTTCCCCTTTCCATTCCTTTTCTATTACTGCCAGCCACCTAGAGGTGTAGCTAGTGTGCAGGACACCTACTACCATGCATATTGAAATGGCCCCTGGGAGTGATGGGACCTGATGACATGCTGTTTGTCATGAACCGGAAGAACAATGTGGAGGAGGAAGAGGAGGGAAAGGATCCCTGCAAGGGGTGTAGCTGGGACTGGGACACACCAGGGCAAGCTGAGGATTGGGACAGAGAGTTTGGTGTAGTAAGTACTCATAGGGTGACAGAGAATGACGAGGGGATAGGGCAGCGGTTCTCAACCTGTGTGTCCCTAGATGTTGGACTACAACTCCCATCATCCCTGAGCTCTGGCCTTGCTAGCTAGGGGTGATGGGAGTTGTAGTTCAACAACATCTGAGGACCCACAGGTTGAGAAAGGCTGGGATAGGGGGTCAGTGCACAGGAACCAGAACAGCAGGACCCATCACCAGAGCTAGAGGAGCCCCTGTCTCCACAAACATGGTGGACTCTGAGGCATAAGGAGCAGAGGGTGAGGCAGGCAAGGGCACATAGTCCAGCTCCCTAGCTGGCCAGGTGGAGGTCGTTAGCTCTGGGAGGAGGTGTGGGATTTCTTAGCTGAAGTAGGCTTGGAACAGTTGAGGGTCACATCAAGCCCAGATGATGCAAACAGCATGCAGAGTATAAAAGGGCAGCAGAGTTGAGGTGGTGTCAGCTCAGCTGCCCATTCTGATGGACCTTTACCTGGATGCTCCTGGACTTCCACAGGACTGTGCTTTGGTTTAGACACGTGGATTGACCCTGGCCTGGGGACTTGACACCATGATTTCCCACCAGTTAGGCCAGGGGTTCAGGATACTCTTGCTCTCAGGGAGATTCTATGCACACACCATAGGAGCAATCATGTTTATTCCCTGTAGAATTTCCCTGAGAGTGACAGCATGGCTTCAGGTCTCATCGCTCCCAGAGGTTACTGCAAAAGTGTTTTGGAGATGCTCAGCAGCAGAATCCTATGGACTAGCTAGTCCTTTAGGCCAGAGGTGAGCAAAAGGTAGGTCAGGATGTACTGAAAGATCTATGGATAATTTGAAGTAGATCAGCAAGGATTTCTGGCTCCTAATAGTGTAACAAGGGCAACAACAAAACACCTCCCCATCCCAGTGTGTGAGTGTGCGTGTGCTTTGCATGCAAATGATCCCAGGTTTAATTCCTGGTGACTCCAGGTAGGGCTGGGGAAGACTATATCTTAAATCCTTAACTCATCGTTGGTTTTGCTCACTTGCTGTCATGGGCCAGTCACCATCTGAGGCTTCAAATATAATGTTTGAAGCTATACAGCTTCAAATATAATGTTTAAGTGTGTTTTAAGTGCATTATGCAAGTGCAACACTAGATGGCGATGGTGAGCTTATGGCAAATTCAAAATGTTTTTTTGAACAGCATTGTTGTTTTTTATATGTGTCTAGATTCCACCCAGCTCTCAGCCTAACCTGCCTCACATGGTGTCCAAGATGTTGGCTTTTTGCAGTATGGTAGCGCTGCAGAGAGCTTGCTGGGGAGATCATGCATTAAAAAGAAAGGACTCAAAAATAACTGAAAGAAGGTTTTAATAAGAAAAACAAAAACTCCATTTACACTAAATACATCAACAAACCAAACCAGACCCAACCACCAACCCATCCCCCAGGGTAATGGGAGAGCTAGGTGCTGCTCCTTATATACTACACCCAGATGCTGACACGCCTTAATCAAATACAACTCAGCAGCACCTGCTACGTTTCACAGCTGTAAAGCTGGGTCTTGTTAGTTTTCTCTGGCCCTTGCTCCGGCCCCTTAAAGACATACACATGAAGTGGAACAATGATGAACCTTTACATTTAAAGAAAAACCATTCAACATTTCCCCTGCGGTTCATCATTGTGGAACAAAAACATAAAGCATACTTTGTACATGTTTTTCATGTGTAACCTTTGGAAGTGCTTTAGTAAAAACGTCCGCAATTTGGTTGTCACCTGGAACATATTTAAATACAACCATTTCATCAGCAATTAGTTTCTTTATAAATTCTAAACGTAATCTTAAGACTCTAGTGCGCTGCGTATTGGTCTCTGAAGACAGGATAGCAAGTCCACTCTGGGAATCAAGGTAAACTTTTACTGGTAGTGTTACTTGCATCTGTAGGTCTGCAAATACTTGCAGATACCATTCTACATCACGAGTGGCTTGAACGCATGCACATAATTCACTCTCTGTTGTAGAGAGACAAATAATGGTTTGTGTCTGGGACTTCCATTCAAATGGACAACTGTTATAACAAAACACCATACCAGACACACCCCTGCAATTATTTTGTTCCACTGCATGAGATGCATCGCAGAAAATTTCAAAACCTTTGTCAATACATGTTGTAAACTGCAACCTATAATGTTTGGTATGTTTAAGGTACATTACCACTCTCTTAAGAGCAGAGAAACATTGTGTAGTGGGCTTTTCCACAAATTTTGCCAGAAAGTGAAAAGCATAAGTTATATCTGGTCTTGAGATTCTTTGAATGAAATTTAGCTTGCCTATAGCAGAACGATACAAAGTTTTGTTAGGAAATGGCTTATCTTCACCTGTAAAGGTGAAACCACACACCATAGGTGTTTCCTTCCTATTTGCATTTTCTAAACGTAGCATTTCAACTAGATCATCAATTTTTGCAGTTTGATGAACCAGAAAAGATCCATTTTTGCCTTTCTCAATTTGCATGGATAAGTAGTTTTTAGCTATGCCTAATTCCACCACATCAAATTTCTTCTGTAACTGTGAAACTACCTGTTCATATTCCTGTTTAGTTTTTGTAGAAATTAACACGTCATCAACATACACACATATTTTTGTTACAGAGTTTGCCCTTTCCTTTGTAAACACACAATTGTCTGCCTTTCCTTGTGAAAAACCAATATCTAGCAATTCTTTTGCTAAAGTTTGGTGCCAATTCCTTCCGCTTTGGTGCAGACCATAAAGGGATTTATTTAATTTGCATACCAAACCTTCAGCAGCGTCTATGCCTTCAGGAACACGCATAAAAATTTGTTCTTTTAAATCTGCAAACAAATATGCAGTTTTTATATCTAGGTGATAAACAGAATGTCCACGTTGTGATGCATCTTTTAACAAAAGCTTAACTGTTTCATATTTTACGCTTGGTGAATAGCACAAATCATAATCTTCGCCTGGAATTTGTTGAAAACCTCTAGCAACTAGTCTTGCCTTGTACCTTACAACTTCATTTTTTGTCATTCATTTTAACTCTATAAACCCATTTTGAATCAATAAGTCTCATATCTGGGGTTTGTGGTACAAGAGACCAAGTGTTATGCTCTTTTAAAGAAGCTATCTCAGAGTTCATAGCTTTATACCAATTTACAGCTTGGTGCTTAGGTAAATTCTGAACATCTTTGTAGCTTTTTGGCTCAAAAACCGCCTTATTGGCATACACAGTATTAAAGTGTTCATCTGCAAAACGTTGTGGCTTCTGCCTCTTTCTATCTGAACGTCTCAGTCCGGAAGGAGAGTCAGACTCCTCAGACTTAATGGGACTGAGTGAACTACTAGTTTCAGGTTGTAAATCATCATTGTCAGACTGAAGAGGTGCCTGTAGGCTAAGCTCATGGTCAGAAAACTCAAGAGAATCTAACCTCCCCTCGGGTGCCTGTGACTTTAAATCCTCAAACAAATTATCAGATTCAACAGGCTTTTTATCTTTTTCTATTAATTCAGAATCACCATTTCCTCCTGCTGCTGCTCCTGCTTCCTCTTCTTCCTCAGTATCATTTATACCATCAGTATCTTGGAAAACAGCAACCCCATTCCAATTTACAGTTTGTATCATGCTTCTGGTAATATGAAATTTGCCAGTTGCTGGTATGTAAATTCTGTACGCCCCCTGCTGGTAGCCCATTAATTTTCCCTGAACACTACGTTCACCCAATTTCTGCTTTGCGGGATAATGCATAATTACATCTGAACCCCAAATTGGTAGGTATTTCAGATTAGGGCGTTTTTTAAACAACTTCTCATAGGGGGTGACATCTAAACCAGAATGATAACTGCGATTTCTAACATAAGAAAAGGCATTGATTGCTTCAGCCCAAAAGTCTTTGGGCAGATTAGCATCGTGCAGATAAGTTTTAACCCCTGCCTGCAGGTCACGCTGCACAACTTCAACAAGCCCATTTTGCCAGGGACTTCGGGGGCAAGATAACTCATGAGTAGTCCCCTGCGCTTCCAGGAATTTCTCAAAATCTTCAGAAACAAATTCCCCACCCCGGTCAGAAAACAGGTTCTTAATAGGTTTGTTAAAGTGCGTTTTTACCCAGTTGCAAAAAACTTTGTACTTCTCAAATGCTTGGGACTTATCAGCTATTGCATAAGTCCAACAATATCTACTATACTGGTCTATCAGGGTAAGCCAGTACTTCGAACCTCCTAATGAGGGTGGGAGTGGCCCAACTAAATCACAATGTACACGCTCAAATGGCTCAGTTACTTTCCTATCTGAGCACCTACCCTTGCGTGCAACCTTCATCTTATTCTTGCAACAGGATAGACACTGCATAAAGAATTTACATGGTTTTAAGTTGAGGCCATTGACAATATTCTGTGTCTTAATTACATCAGCAAAATTCAGGTGTCCCAGAATTCTGTGCGCCATGTGGACACACCCAGAATGTGGTCTTACATTCCTCAACCCCTGGCTTGACTGTGCTGCTCTGCAATTTATAGGCGATTGGGAGTAGGTTCGAAAATACAGTCTATATAAACCATCAGATTCCCGGGCATACAATAGACGTTTGTTCCCCTCGAAAAACTCACACATTGACTTTAAGAAACGCACAGTTATCCCTTGATGAGCAAAGCACCTTACTGATAATAAATTGTCCACTGACGGGCAGTAAATGCAGTTCGCTATTGTAATGTTTAAAGAGTCAAGTTTAACAGTACCCCTGCCAAGCGACTGCAGGACTTGTGAATTGGCTAAATGTACATTACCAATTTCCTCTTCGAAAGAAATAAACAAGCTTCGATTGTTGCAGACGTGCTGAGATGTGCCTGAGTCCACAATAAAAGAATTCCACTTGGCACCTTTAATTCTTTTACGATCTGTTGTCCGAGCATGAAAAGCTCGCGGCTCGTTTCTGTCTCTACTATACGATGCCGGCTGCTGGGCTGACGACCGTGATTGACGAACAGAAACAGGCTTGGGAGTACTTTGCTTTCTTTTGGATCTGCAGTCTCTTGCAAAATGTCCTTGCTTATTGCAGAACCAACAACGCTTTGCAGCTTTAAATGCAGTTGTATCACCACAGGTTTGCATATGGCGTTCCTCATTCTTTCTGGAAACAGGAGTGCTTATGGCACAAGCCTCCCTTCTATCCAACTCGCCCATTAATCTTGCCGTTACCCCTTCCACAGTTAATTGTGCTGGTGGAACGGCAGATATCTGGCTAGCTATACCATCAAAGTCCTCATTAAGGGAACAAAGGATGATAAAAACATACTGAATATCAGGTATCTCCATGTCCCTTCGAATTAACTCGCCGCGTATTGCCTCCAGACGTCTCAAGTGTGCTGCCAAATCACCACCAGGCTGCAACTTCGTCTGGTACAACTGCTTGAAAAACGTCAATGCAGACGCTGACTCTTTTCTAACATGCACTGCTGCAAGACTGTCCCACATTTCTTTGGCAGTTTTCTTATTTCTTATATAGACTACTTGCTGGTCGCTGACTGCCAAATTAATTATCGCCCTGGCTTTTGCATCTCCTTTCGACCAAGCATTAGTTACAGGGTTAGGAGGGTCATCAGTTACATAGGTCCATACTTCTCTAGAGGTCAAAAGCGCCTCCACCCGAAAAGACCATAAACTATAGTTCTCATCTGTTAGCTGTGGGAAGACCAGAGCCTTCTCAGCTTCAGGAACCCGGTCAACCATTCTGGAACTCTTCCAGACCCACAAAAACTACGCTAACAGGAGAAGGAGTTTTCAAACCTTTCTCAGAGTCCAAAAATATGCAGTCATCCACTCAGCAGCTGGGCCCATAACCAAAGATGTTGGCTTTTTGCAGTATGGTAGCGCTGCAGAGAGCTTGCTGGGGAGATCATGCATTAAAAAGAAAGGACTCAAAAATAACTTAAAGAAGGTTAAAATAAAAAAATTCCTTCCAGTAGCACCTTAAGGACCAACTAAGTTAGTTCTTGGTATGAGCTTTCGTGTGCATGCACACTTCTTCAGATATCTGAAGAAGTGTGCATGCACACGAAAGCTCATACCAAGAACTAACTTAGTTGGTCTTTAAGGTGCTACTGGAAGGAATTTTTTTATTTTGACTATGGCAGACCAACACAGCTACCTATCTACTACTTAAAGAAGGTTTTAATAAGAAAAACAAAAACTCCATTTACACTAAATACATCAACAAACCAAACCAGACCCAACCACCAACCCATCCCCCAGGGTAATGGGAGAGCTAGGTGCTGCTCCTTATATACTACACCCAGATGCTGACACGCCTTAATCAAATACAACTCAGCAGCACCTGCTACGTTTCACAGCTGTAAAGCTGGGTCTCGTTAGTTTTCTCTGGCCCTTGCTCCGGCCCCTTAAAGACATACACATGAAGTGGAACAATGATGAACCTTTACATTTAAAGAAAAACCATTCAACACAAATAACATACAATCACAGCTCTCACTTCACTCCATGGCTAAAAACCACTGGTAGTTGGGTGCAGCCAAGTGGCTCATCTCACATAAATCACTTAGAAAGATGCCTGCACATTCTCCTTCATAAATTTATTTCCATGAGGCCTGGAGAGAGAAACTGTACATAACTACCCCTGCACCTGCCTCTCAGCTGTCCTGGAACCAGGCCCTATGTTTCAACTTGGATTCCAACTTCACACAGGCTATAATCCTCAGGAAACTTGCCATTCTTAAGAATCTGAGCTGATGACTATTACTCCAGAAACAAAGGATGTATTTGGAATGCCATGGGTCATTAGCCATGGGTCAGGTCCTAGGTGCCTTGCATTTACTCTCAGTCTCACCTTCCTAATGCACTGGATCACCAAAAGGCAAAAGTCAGTCTCATTGCAGCAGACTGATAGCAGAGCTAACAGAGCAAGACATGCTTAGGAACCTGGCAGAAAGAAGAATAGAAGGGAGGGAGCATTTATGACCCTAATGTTCACCAGCACAAGGCATTTGAAGGAAAATTAACACAAGGCAGACAAATGGAAGTGCATTTCAGGAAGCACTGAGTTAGAAAGAAAAAAAAGGGCACTGAGCACTCAGGAGATTAACTTCAAAGTAATGAAATGCTGGAAAATAGATTCTTCAAGGAAGACAGTCCTGCCTACATTCTCCCTGCATTTCTAAAGAAGTTTCTTCTCTCTTGTTCACTCCAGTGTCATTCTACCAACAAGTGCTAAAGATTCTGGGCTGCAAATCTTCCCATTTTTATTGTTGGCCCAAAAATAGTAATTGAGGAGAAGGGTTTAGAAATATCTTCCTGAAATTGGTTTAATAGTAAAAATATTCCCCTTTTTCTATCCTCCTGGGTGCCACTGGCTTCACTAGATGTCATTTGCATCTTTGGTTCTGCTTCTATTTCCTATGTGGATTGGTCATATGGATGCTCCCAACCAATCAGATATTCCTTAGTGAACAGGAATATGTTTTTATGGCAGTGGCAAACTTTGATAATGAGGAACCCTGAGTAAGCCCAAAATTTGGCACCCCCAAATGGATCTTCTCAGTTATGGATCCTCTCAGTTTTGCACCCCATCCGATCAGCATCCTAAATCCCTATATCCGGTGCTCTGTGCAGGAAAAGGGAGCAGTGTTAATGCAACATTCCTCCACCAAGAAGAAGAAAGGCATCGGATTTCAAACCTCCTTCTATATGATTTGAAAATATAAGCCACAATCAATTGGCAGTTAAATTGAGGTGTGCATATTTGAAAAGGCTATTGCTCATGGTCAGATGGCTTTGTGAATAGGCGTTCAAGGGTAGTGTTGCAGGTGTGAGGAATCAAACAGGTAATGCACATTGGGTGCTGATATACTCTCTCCCCCTCTCCTCCTCTCTGGAAGGCTTTTGAGGTGGCAGTCTCTACCACTCCTCATCTGCGCAGTCCCTGACGATGGTATAGGAAAAGATCAGTTGTGATCTAAACATCTTTGGTGTAGGAAACATGCTGCCTTCCTTCACACACACACACACACACACACACACACACACACACACTATAGTTACTGGGTGACATTGTGAGAACATCTATGGGGAAAACACTGCAAGACAATTTACATACCCTTGAAAAATAAGTGGTCTTTTTCACACATTCAAGAATGGCATTGGTGCTCTGTGACCCAATTATGGCTCAAGTGTAGGGAAACCTGCACATTACTAATTTTCAGAGTTTATTTTCTTCTCAGAGAGAGCATCTGAGGACATGGTTCATGACCACACTCCCACATTCCTCTCTATTTCTATTATAAATCTCCTTCTGCTTTGCAAGCCTGCTCCATTAAATAAATAAATAAACCATAGCAGAGGCATTGAATGCTTGATTATCTGAGCTGAATGGCAACAGGCTGAAAACCTGTAGACTTATTCACTGACACACCATGCAGATCTGCGTTGGAGGAGCATGTGGGCGGAAATGAATACCTGGTAATTAGGATGATTCTGGGCATGTCAATAATGAATTTTATGAATATACTGCAAATTCTAGGGCAAACACTTCCATAAACATTCTCCTCCCAGAGCGGGTATGTGTAGGGGAAGCATGATTAATGCATGCAGCTCAAGCACAATTTGAAGCAGCTTTCCACAGCCTGGTGCCCTACAAACCTTTTCAACTAAAACTCCCATCAGGCCAGCATTCATGATGGGACTGGTCAAGGATAATGGAAGTTGTAGTCCAACGCTATTTAGGAAGCACAAGATTGGAGAAGGCTGATTTACAAGAATGTATACAGTGTGTTGCATATATGGAAAGAGAGAGTGTTGAAGGCAACTGGTGACAGAAGTGATATTTTTGGCAATACAGTGGTACCTCGGGTTAAGAACTTAATTCGTTCTGGAGGTTCGTTCATAACCTGAAACTCTTCTTAACCTGAGGTACCATTTTAGCTAATGGGGCCTCCTGTTGCCGCTGCACCGCTGCACGATTTCTGTTCTCATCCTGAAGCAAAGTTCTTAACCTGAAGTACTATTTCTGGGTTAGCGGAGTCTGTAACCTGAAGCGTCTGTAACCCGAGGTACCACTGTATGCCATATAGAGTGGAGAGAGTTCACTTGTGCTAGCAGTAATGGACTTTGGGCTCTCGCATTTCAGCAGCTCCCTGTACGACGCTAAAATTTGGCACATTCTTCCCGCCTTTCACACTCTGTTCCACAGTATTGTTTGGGTGTCCCCTGCAGGGCAGTGGTGTGGCAAGCATTTGGAGTAGAAGTGTTCAAAATACACAAGGAGCCCCTCTTCAAGGCCTGTGGGCAAAACCATGGAAGGTGCAACCCACCTTGGCTTCTGCCTCAACTCTACTTAGATCCCACCTCTGACTCCCCGTTTTAATGCACCCTGAAAACAGAAAAATAGGAGCTAACAGAGCAGAGAGTGTTCGAGTTGGACAACGGAATTCCCAGATCTGGACTCTTGTGCAGAAATGAATTCTCTTCACCACAAGAATGAGTTTTATAGATTTAATTGCAGAACAATCTTAAACATTGGATACAATGGATAAACGTTACAGAATAACAAAGAATGTAACAAGGCAAGAACCAGCAATGGTTCCATTTCATAAAGTTTCTTCTTCTGGTCCAAGAAAGAACTTAAGCAAGTCTTTCCTTTCCCAGCATGCCAGCATCTCACAGCTTCTGTGTCTGTGTTGCAAGTAACACCATTTGCATATATACACTCAGGTTTTGAATCTCCTGCTGAATGGAGAGACCTAAAACTGCCACAAGACAGCTTACTGCACCCAAGTGGAAAATCACCACCTCTGTCCCAATACAAAAACTTATAATGCACTTAAACACAACATTTTATGTACATTAAACTTTAACAGGGCCAGAATCTTTCTCAAGTATAGATTTGGTGTTTTTATTATCATTTTCTAGGGGTTTAAAAAAAAATGTGGAGGAACATTAAAACATGTGGCTCACTCCCCCAAAATGTGAGATGGTACAAAGTATTATACCACTTCAGGAGTTGTCCATCTCAGTCTACTTCATATGTAAACCAGATCCTAGTTGTTGGTATATATTGGATCCACACTGACTGCTAGCACGTATCTCCAAATCTATCTACCTGGGGAAATACTTGTTTTCTTACTAGCCTTCCTAAGTTGTGTCATTCTGATAAATTACAGTATTTAGGAGCTCAAAAATATGGTTGTATATATAGTACAGAAACTGAATAAATAGTTCTCAAGGTGATAGGGAAATACAAATTTTCAAATGCGAGTTTTTCAGAATTGTGTAATGGAGGCATCCCTGCACATGCCACAAATGGATCTGTCAAAACAGTTTGATTATGCTCCTTTGCTTTTTACCCCCCTGTGATGAGATGCTCTCTTACATAACTCATGTATTTATATTTAACCTGGAAAAGGATGTGGGACGTGCAGACCCCCGCTTCTCTTGTACTACAGCTACTTCAGGGCCATTTGCTGGGCCAATGTCAGTTCTTCTGGGTAGCATCTGAGAGGCAAGTGCAGGGTGGAGTATGGCCAGTTCAATTCGTGACCAAGTGAGCTGTCTCTGGTGCTCTCCCAGCAGAGTATCCTCTCTCCTCTTCCAATCTCGGGCATCCCATTAAGACAAGGGGGAGGGGGAGTAAATGAATCACACACCACTAAAGCCCCATGAATATTTCAAAGACCAGAGTCTTCGTAAAATCCTATTCCCGTTCCATAAATGATCAGAGAAGCTCCAGCAGAATTAAGAATATTTTAGAACTACAAATGACGTGATAAGACACCGGCTGGAAGATTCCCAGGATTTCACCATATGGAATTCAAATATTTAAAACAACTTACCCAGAACTGAGGCTGTTGGTACATTGCATACAGTCAACCGGTCAAATCTGATGTGAGCGTACAGAAGGAAGTTCAATGGGTCTTACTCCCAAGGATGTCTACGTAGCATTGAAGTCTTTGGCTAAGCACACACTAACCCATTTGCAGCACTAATGTGTATTCTTCTCAATCTGGAATCATTTGTGTTCATCCTCAAGATGCTGCTTTCAATCTAGATTGATTCCAGATATTCTGGTCCACAAGGATGGATGTGGTTACTGATACATGTTTTAAAGCACTCCCCTTGATTTTGTTATCTATGGCTTTTCCTCTGCACATGCCCCAGATGAATGAAGAAAGAAGTGGTGATTGTTATCTTGGTTTTTGCCCACCCATACACCCCATATGGGATGTTAGGAGAGTGGTAGTACCTCTGGTGGGGGTCATGCTCCTTCTGGGGTAGTTTGTCCAACTTTGGTCTCCACCCTGCACTTAGTTCTTACCTGTGGCTCCTATAAGCTGTCAGCATGTGACAGTGGCCACACCATCTTTGACTGGCTGGTTAAACCAGGTGAGGCTAGCCAATGAGTCTCAAACCCTTAGTGAGTTAGGGTCTTCCACTGCATGGGAAGACAGATTCTGGTGGATTGAGCGGATGACACTAATCCAAAAACCACCCCCTGCTGGCATGGTTCTGCAGAGCAGCAGAGCCCTAATCCAGAGGTTTCCAGCTGACCTCTTCCAGCAAGGATTCTGACCACAGGCCTCCTCACCACCTGTGTTTGGCAATTAGTGGGAGGTCAACTGAGTGATGTCTCCATCTAATTCGACCCAGTCCAACATTAGGGTGGTTTGGATTGTTCTGTAGCAGCTTAATCCTATACATATCTACTCATAAGTGAGTCCTGCTGTTTTCAAGTGGGTATTGCAGCCTAAGAGTCATTAGAATATCCTTGCTAAAATTCCACACCCCTGTTGTAGGGGGTGGAGATCTGGGGTGAGTAAAGAGGGCAGATTAACCAAGTGATTACCATAGCATACATTTAAGCAACTGTTAAGCCACTTTTTCTGGCATTCTCCAGAGTAGTAATAAGGTATAGTTGACATACACTTGGAATTTCCTGGACATGTTCAGGATTTAACCAGAGAAAGTAGCATCCAGGGGGAATTTCAGGAAATCAGGAAAAAGGCTGAGATTTTAAGGACATTTAAAAAAGTTTTGAGATTCATTTCCCCCAAAAAAGCTCAACTTCTACAAATATGGCAATCCTAAATAAGGAGAAATTTTATTAGTCTCTATTTCTCTAGATTTCTCATTGAGAGTAGATGTTTGGCCAAACATATTTGTTTAAAAGATTGTCTTTGCCTTCAGTGAAGCTTCCAGGACACTTTACAAAACAAGACCATAAGCATACTCTCTCTCCTTCTCTCCCTCCCTTCAACCATCCAACTTACCTCACTGGGACACCTGGAAGATGACCTCCTTATGGATAACTGATTTTCCAAGTGGCTATATGCACAGAGGGGGAAACAACTACTTGGCAAATGGTTTCCTGTATTTATTCACCCGATGCCAGAATCCCTTTCATACATTGATTTCAGACTAGGCACCATTCCTGCTCTCTCTATTGAGGCACAGGCTTTCAGCTTTAACCCCAACTCTGATTCAGTCCCCACCCCCCATTCTCACTCACTATCCTCCCCCAGAGTCTCCCAGCCTTCTTTAGTGTACAAGGATGGTGGTGTTGGCTTTGAGACAAGAACAGCAGGCAGTACTTGCCAGACTCATATGTTTCAGCAGACATAGTTCCTCCCTCTAATGGGCCCAGAGGGGCATAGATTTCAAAAGATGCAGCATGCAGTGACAGGCTAGAAAGCATTATTAATGACCTCTCTACCAGTGAGGATTACAGAGGCTAAGACTGCAAACAGGCCAGGCTGCTGCCGCCTAATGACTAGGGACCAGCAGCCCCTCTGCCTTGGTAGGCCGGGCTTTGTTTTAAGTATACATAAAAGCACACACCGATAAACTGCATGAAAATATGCTCCCCCCATTCTTCTATATCACCGACCTGGTGCCTTCCAGATTATTTTTGTATCACACTGGATAGATGGGTTTTCACCAAGTTGGTGAATGGTGTTCTACATGTTTGTTTCTTTATAGATTTCTTATTCTCTTTATTCTGCCTGGACATGTGAAACTCTTATTTTGAGGAAACCAAGCTGGTAGGAGAAATTGTAACCACTGTGCAGTCCTGGACCCATTTGCTGGTACACCTGCTTCAGGCCTCTTTCCTTCCCGCCCCCTTTTTGGCTTTAAGTAGCCCATGGTGGTGGGCCTCACTGATACTTTAATTTCTCACAGTGCCCCAGATGTAGAGTCGATCTGGAACATGAGAGGGGGGGTGGTCCTCAGTCATTTGAATCTGTTGCCACCAATGAAGGTGAATATTAGAAGATTCAGGACTTCCAAAGTACTTCTTTACACAGCACTTTGATAAACTATGGCATTCACCACCACCACCACCATCACCACCACCCTCAATGCAGTGGCCAGTGTGGAGGGAGAATGAGGATATCAATGGCTACTAGCCATGATGACTATGTCCAGTGTTAGTATGTGCACCGCTGCCAGTTACATCTGCCAGTGCTGACTGGATGCCATAATTGAATACCACCCTACTTGTTCACAGAAATTGATGCCTTGATTTTTTTTTTTGCCCTGGGCAAAAAATTGTGGTGAATAGAGGAGAAAATGCACGAGTAACTGAAATACTAGCCCTATTCAGCCATTAGCATTAGTCAAATGAAAAGCACATAGCTGGCTCTGGATCATGCCCTGTTTGTGTGCACAGATTCTGTATAGCGGTTCTGATGAACACGTGGTAAAGAGAAACAACCCAGCAGACAAGAGCCCAGCCTTGTAATGTGCTCATTCCAACTACATATCTGTCTGCACTGAGATTCTATAATTGCCTGCAGGGTGCAAATTAAATGGAAGAGGCATCTTGTCATTCCTACCTACGTAGATAGACTACAGTGTTTTCAGTAACACTAGAGAACCATTTCCTTTGACAATATGATCTTGATCTTCAATGTCTATATGTTAAAAGGAATTTCAGTTCATCTTTGAAAGAGCAACATGCTTTACTAGTTTGTCTGCCAGCAGAACCAGTTTATTTGCAAGCAAATCACAGAATTTGAAACACGAAATAAATAAGACGATGGTGCTGTTTTGTACTGCATCATAGAAATTTTCAGCACACACAAATGATGAACTGATCAAAGGCTGGGTTGCCCTTAGTTTTCACTGGTTAACCAAAGCCTGGCAAGTCTTTATAGGGTAGAAGATGGCCTTCAAAATCCTTTGGGTGCTACAAGCAGTTATGAGTTGCTGATACACTAGATGGCACTCCTCTCTCTGTGCTAATATTTTCAAACTGTCAAATATGAAAGTACCTTGGTTCCCAAAATATAAATCTTGTGCTACTTTGCTCACAGCATTCTGTGAAAATGATCTCCAAGACTGCTGCCATACGCTGAAGTGAACTATGTAGAAGAACCCTGGGGAAGAGTCACTTGAATTTTGTAAATTTGCTAACTAATATTAGAGCTTGGCAATGATTTGTATGAGGATGAGGTTTATTTATTTTCTACAAATGTTAACTAGCTGGATTTTTATTTATTGCAAGATTTGTCAAATTTTAGCTTGACCTCGTCAAGTATGAGGAAGAATTGTTACTCAGTGGTAGGGCACATTTATGCATGCAGTAGATCGGTGACACCGCCAGGTAGAGGAAAAACTCCTGACAGAAACCCTGGCGAGCCACAGGCAAACCACAATCCTGAGCCAAGTGGATGGATGGTCTGGTTTGATATAAAAAGAGCTTCCTACCTAATAATGCTTTTCTCACTGATCCGGGTACTACAATACTGACCCAATGCTGACATCCCATCATTAGCCCTGCATGTTTAGAAGGTATCTCAAAGCAGGTCTGGAGGTAGAGCTGCTTTTGGGTGTTGCAAGGGTGAGGAAAAAATCTTGCCCAGGTGGAATCATTGCCCCTGCACTGGTGAGCTTGCCAACCAGGTGAGTCCGCTGTGGGGAGATTAGCACTGTCCCAAAGTGCTATCTGGGGGCCATCTGGCTGATCCCAACCAAGCCAGCAAGATTACCACCACCGGTTCATGCTCCATTGCTGAACTAAAGACCTTCACTAAGGATCATGGTGTAAAATGAGAGCTAGCATTAAGGACTGAGAGGGGAAGAAGAGGGACACCGTGTGTTTAGGATCATGGTGGAATAAATGGAATCTGCGACTAGGAGGAAGAGGAAACAATTGGGCTAAAGTTCTGGGTAAATGTCTTACTTGTCCATTAGAAGATGCGGTCTTGGCTTACCTGGTCTTCTGGAATCCTGTGTGGTATCAAGGTCTTTCCATCGTAAAGTGTTCACAGTTTGAAAATCCCTGATCTAAGCAGTAGCACTAAACCTTGTTCTTCTAGGTTTTTTAATTTTTTTAATAAAGGATCAAAAGCTGGTTAATATATTAGGGCCTGTATTCATCTTTGCCTTTGCAGTGCCAACCTGTTAACAGTGTTCCTCTTGAAACTTGTTATGCCTTGTTAAACAGCGGCTATGTTTCAGAGGTGGCTGGAGATTCCAGACCCAAGGGCTTTAAAAAGCCTAGCAATGAACGGTGTGAAGCATAAATGTACAATTTCATTGTTTCAGAAAAGCTTTCAAGTCAGTGATGGTTATTAGACTGAGCTACCTTGCCTGACTTCTAAAGCAGCCCTTGTTTCCTTTCTCTTGGCATTTGTGCTAATCAGCAGTGTTCTCAAAAGTTAATAGTCATTTGTAAAAAAAATATTCAAAAGTTAGTGAAGATTTATTGTTGTTTGCTCAATGGGTTTCCTCAAGGTTTGCCCTGAGGAGAAAATGACAGAACTATGTATGCCACCTTAGAGGAAAGGCAGGATAAATGTTGTCATTATTGTCATCCATCTGTCTTGAGGGACAATGAAGTGTGCCTCCAGGGGTGAAGGCAAACTGCTGTTAGCAACACCGAAGTGATCTCCACGGGGTACAAACCTAAGCAGTGTGTATGGAGGTCCTGCACTGCCCAGATGACAAGACCCTCCTTTTGGCCTCGCTGATGTGGTCCAAAGGAAAGCAGAGCAAAAAGTTTGGCAACTGCTTGGCTTCAGGAATTGCTGGAAGGAAGCGTACAAGCTGCCAGCCAACTGTCTTAGGGACTCCACTCTGGATTTGTGTAGAGCTTACTCCTTAGACCTTTCTTCTCCCAAAGATATCCCACAAGGCAGCAGAGGTTCAGGATCAGTTTTCTTTCTCCTAGATGAGCTGCCTTCCCAGGTTGAGGAGCGCCATCTATCCCTCACTTCCCTCTACCACTTGCAGAGAAACAGCTTTCTTGAACGCTGAACCCACTATTCGTCTTATCCACTCAATTTGCTGGAGCCTATCTTTGCATACAGGGAAAGTTCTTAACTCACAGAGGGTTTGAGACCCATTGACTACCCTCACCTGGTTTAGCTGGCCAGTTGAAGCTGTTTGTGGGGTGTCACATGCTGACAGCTTCTGGGAGCCCCAGGTGAGAGCTGAGTGGACAAACTACCCCAGAAGGTTAGTTCTGCCACCAGAAATACTACCCCTCCCTAAATAAAAAATCTGCAGTGGAAGCATATTAGTTTCTTAGGAGAATTCACATAGTTGGTTTAAATTCCATCTGCCACATTGTACTCATTCACCTTACAGAGGAAGCTGCCTTATACACAGGCATCTACAAAGCTATTAAAAAACAATCTGAAAATGATATTTAAAAAACCGTTTTCTAGCTCAAAGTTGTAAAATTTCATAGAGTTCCCATTACAGCTCTACAGCGCCATCTGGTGTCACAGGGTTACAGAGCATTTGTAAAACATTTGTTTGTTTGTTTGTTTGTTTACTAATGTAGCTGAGTCCTTAGTCAGACTATTGGTCCATCTAACTCAGTATTGTAGGCAGCAGCTTTCCAGTTCCTAGGCTGGCATCTTTTTCAGCTCTGTATGGAGATGCCAGGGATTTAACCCGGGGCGTTTTGCATGCAAGCAGATGCTCTACCCTTCCTTAAGGCCCCAGAGTTTGCCATACACTCTGCTTTCCCTTCCCTTCCTTTCCCTTCCCTTCCCTTCCCTTCCCTTCCCTTTCCCTTCCTTTCCCTTCCCTTCCCTTCCCTTCCCTTCCCTTCCCTTCCCTTTCCCTTCCCTTCTTTCCTAACATTCTCATTTTTAACTAGGATTCTTTTCAAACACACTGTTCCAAACAAATTACAGTCATACCTCGTGTTATGCTTGCTTCAGGTTACATGTTTTCGGATTGCGGACCACGGGAAACCCGGAAGTGCCAGAATGGGTTACTTCCAGGTTTCGCCGCTTGTGCATGCGCAGCAGTGCTAAATTGTGCTTCGCGCATGTGCAGAAACACCAAATCGCACCAGCACCTGCGCAGACACGGCACTTCAGTTTGCAAACGCTGCGGGTTGTGGATGTGCCTCCGTCACGGATTATGTCTGCAACCTGAGGTTCCACTGTCTTTGGTGACTAGAGATGAAAGTGTTTCCAAAACATATCTTGGATTAATTCTGAAAAGTATTGAGATCATCCAGGGGAGGAGGACAGAATGGGGAAACCTCATTGTACCAGTCAATCTGAGAGCCTGGAAGAAATGTCCCTGTGTCCACCAGCCGTCAGTGTTTCCTAAAGCCCAGCCCCACTCCCCACTCTCCCCTCATCCCCTTTCCTTCCTGCGCAACAGCACAACAGGACTCTAAGCCCAGAGTACCATGGGAGATCACATTTGCCCAAGGGCTGTTGGTACTCCTTTGAGGGAGGCTTTTGACTTGTGAGCCTAAGATCAGAAAACTTCAGCATCATCTCTGGACACAATGTCCTTTTGGGTGTTTCAGCTGTGGGGCTAGTGGGTTTATCAAGCATGTGCTATCGTATAACACTATTGCTAAGGGTCACTGAGGCTATTGTTTCCAGCCTTCACTGAGAAGAAAGTCCTATTAAAAAGAGGCTCGCAGACAATATAGAGACATTAATCAGGGCAGTGAGAGGGCATCACCTGCAGGATTTATGATTATCTTAAGAGCTTTTTTACAGAAGGATCCTTTAAAAAATGGTTTTCCCGTAATACAATTAAACTGTTTGCTCTCACAGCTAATAAAGAGAACAGCAGAGGCAGACAGCTATACATGCCTTGAGCTATTGAGGCTGTCAGGTCTCATCAGATAAGGGAAACTGGTCCTAGTGTATATTCAGATAGTGAACACTAGCAAAATTGTGGGGTTTTGTAGGAAGCACTTCTCCACTGACTCAAAACAGGTGGTCCTCAGCTAGCTTGTTTGGGATGCTGTCTCAAAAATGAGCTATTCAAGTTCCAGTAAGACTAGGGAGGCCTGCTATTTAAATATATCACAAAGTACTTTGGAAATAATTCAGGTAGGAGGCACTGAGATGGTCTGCAGGATCTCTGATTTGATCAGAGGCTTATATTGTCTTTCACTTTACTCCTAAAGCTAACCTGTACATAACTGGGATACTGAGCTACTCATTCACAACACCTACAAGCATTATAGAAGACATATGTTTCCGTCAAATAGCGGGAATTTGCTAATGGCTAAGTCAGATTTCTAGACTATATAGACCCACCTGTTTCATCAACTATCGTAGTCCCTGTAACTTCTACAGTGCTTTCCTTCTACCACTGCCTAATAAACATTTCCCTCTTTTGCAAATTAGCAGCTAACCAGCAGAGGGCACTGTAAAGCTACAGGAAGTTGAGACTGAAGTTGCATAGAGCAGGGATGGTCAGAAGGTAGATCGCTGGACAATTTGCAGTTTAACATTAGTGACAACAAAGTCTTTCTTTCTCTCTAAATTATGCTGTTAGGATCCCTGATTTGAAATAAATCGGCTGTAGAACTGTACTTGTCCAAGGGGGCATATAGCTCATGGGATGCAGTAGGTAATTGGGTCTGCCTTCCCCCAGGGACTATTTGCCACTGGCTACAGTTGCTGGTTCTTGGGGTTTCCAGAAGCCTGAAGTCTGCTCATGCTAGAGATGGACAAAACTGTCATTTTCAGTTTCTTGTTTTTCTAATAATCCATTCTGTTATCCCCACTTCCACATCAGTGGGAGATTTCCCCTCTCCCCCCCAAAAAAAGAAATCCTTGTGAAAATTCATCAGCATTTTAGGGTGCCTTTCTCCTCATATTTTGTATGCAATGCCCACACTTTTGCAACCAACTTCTCCCAATACAATGCATTCCCTATGCCATTTTCATAAATATATGCATTTTAGGCATGCTTTCCCCAAATCTACATGTTCTCTTATGCGTCATTTGGTTGGAGAATTGCATCACAGAATTTGGAGAAGTGCAAATTTCAAAAGAAGAAGAAGCTGTATTTTGGCATTCATTTTCGGGAAGCCTTCAGAGATTAATGGGGTGGTGACCCAGAAAAGGGGGTTCTCTGTGGCAGCCCCTAAATTGTGGAATCCCTACTCCACAGAGCTTTGTCTCACACCTTCATTGCACCTTAATTTGACTATCTATCTATCTAAACTCTAATTGTGATTGTAATATTGTTTTAATCTGTTTTAATGGTGTGTTTTGTATTGCTGTAACCTGCCCTGGGACCTTCTGTGATTTCTCCTCCCTCCCTAGCTAACACCTGACATACAATATTGACATCTGTCAGACATTCATTTTCACTGAAAGTGTACAAGGAACGACTAGGTGATCCTGAATCATCCATCCTCTGTGACTGCAGATGGAACAGAAAAACTGTGCAGTATGTGATGCTACATGTATCTTGTTATGTCAGAACGGATGAACCTATGTGCCGTAGTAATTTCAGTCTACTATGTGCATCAAAAATCTGATCCTTAATTGGTGTATGTCAGACTGAAAATTGCACTTCTGTGGCCATTCTTACATATGCTGCTCCTTAGAAAAGTTATCCGCATAAAAATTGAAGCATGTCTGGTATACTGATAACCACCCGAATGAATTTCTATCCACAAAACACACAAGATCCACTGAAATATAATGTGCTACAGAAATGCATCACAGTGATACCATCATAATTATTCTCCTTTATTGTCATTCTGCAGTTTGAAAAAGGAGCCGGGAGTCACAAGTAACGCTAATTGGCACATTTGCTTTATTTTATTTTATTATTTTTTAAAAACAAACCGGGGTTGTATTCTCATTCTGTGTTTTCCTTTTCCTTTTTTTCCTTTTTTTCCTTTTTTCTTTTTTGCTTTGTTTGTTTTGCCTCCTTTAGTTCATTCCACCATCACCATCATCGTCATCACATTGAAAAGGGGAGAAAAGAAAAGAAAAATGTTCATTCTCTTTTTTGTTTTGTTTTTTTCCTTTCCTTAACTCACTCAATAGGTTTGGACTCCTCAGATGAACGTAACATTGCGCACACACTTGGAACAGAGAGAGAGAGGGGGGGGAGAAGGAGAAAGAGAGAGAGAGAGCGCACACGTGGTGGGCAGACAAACACACGCACGCGCAGATCAAACAATTCTGATACAGTGCAAGAATTTTCCCAAAATGATTGGATCATCATTACCAAAAAACTCGCCATAACAACACCAAGAAACAAAATGTTTAAGCCACACTGTTTGACTGGGATTTTTCCTGCTTTTTTTTTTTTCTTTAAATGTTTGCCACACAGAGAGAAAAAGGGTTAAGGGGGGGCGCGGAGGGGACAAGGAAGACAGACAGACTCAGCCCAAGGGCGAGCGGGAGAGGGTGAGATTGGAACAAGGGAGGGAGGGGAGATACAGGAAAAGAGGAGGGGAGCACAGGGCAACAGGGAGTCATTTCTTAATGTTCAGGCATTTTCTTGGTCCGCCTTGCTCTCGTCTTCTTTTGCTTCTTCCTGCTGGGCACTTTCAGAAGGTTTGGTTTCTTCTACAGCATCTGAAAGGTATACAAACGCAAAGTTGTAAATTCCCCCTCGATTCACACATTGACACTTGTGGGAAAATTAGGTTGAGCGCCATATTTGGGTGTTCAAGTGAATGACCATGAAGCTAGGAAGAGGTTTAGCAGAATGCCCCCCCATGCCCCCTCCCCATGTGAAGGCTCCATTTCAGACCTGAGCAGGGAAAGTTCCAAAGATGGCTTCTAAGCACATTTGGCTGAACATGTGCTATCAGGGTTCTAAGCATATTGAGCCCCCTCTTCTGATTGCATGGAGGACTCCAGTTGAGCTCTGCAACTCTGGAAATGGGGTTTTCATGTGCACCTCATCCCCTCTCCACTTTAAGCCTCTACATGTTCACTTGAATGGCTGACTGAGGCACACATTACTTGTTCTTGTTATAAAGGAACTTCAATACACTAATTCTATGCAGGTTAGAAAGCTCCTGGGCCTAGCTGTTCTGTGTTTGTGTGTGTATGGATTTAGAAATTGTGTAGACCAATAGTCTTAGAAATTGGCAATGCAGACCTAGCTCTGTACACACGAAGACAACAGCTTCATGTTGAATTGGCAACGCAGAATCCTTTTGCTTTGTAACATGACGTGGCACCAGTTTCTGAATTTATAGGAAGTGAGCAAGACCAAGTGCCATATTATTATTATTTGTTAAATTTGTCTACCGCCCTTCACCCAAAGATCGCAAAATGGTTCACAACATAAAAATGCAAAATGAGAACACAAAATACATAATAAAAACAGACCAATAACCCCCCTCCATAAACACATTTAAAAGGCCACAGTATTTTTTTAAAAAAAAACATTTCCCCTTCTTGCAGAGGTGGGAAGAGCCAAAGGCAAAATAAATAAATAAATGGGTGGAGCAATGCATCTAAATGTTATCTTTGTACAGCAGGCTAGTTTCTACGCACATATACACACCTGTCTCTTTCTTCTGCATCCAGGCACGCAAGAGGTATTATTAGAGTTCCATGACACATTCAAAGAGGTGTGTGAAGCAGAGCCAGTCAATGGCGTAGCGTGGGGGGTGCAGGGGGGGCCGGCCGCACCGGGCGCAACATCTGGGGGTTAGGGTGCGCAAATCCACGGGTTAGGGGGTGCAAATTCATGGGTTAGGGTGTGCAAATCCACGGGTTAGGGGGCGCAAATCCACGGGTTAGGGGGCGCAAATTACTTGCCTTGCCCCGGGTGCTGACAACCCACGCTACGCCACTGGAGCCAGTGAAGAGGGTGGCTTGGGAAGAACCCCACTTTGGCGCCCCTGTATCTCCTACACTTCCTAGTCTCGTGTCTTGCTGAATTCCTTATCCTTTCTAGGCATAGTTATGGGAGAAATGGAGATTCCAACAGAAGCTGATGACTGTATGAAACTGGGAGTGATAGTTACGCTGAATTAATTAATTACACTGAGCAAAATTAAATAGAGCAGGGGAGGGGGCATGGCAGGAGGGATTGGATACAGAGGGCATACACAGTATAATAGAAAAATTAAGCTATTACTATTGGGTCACCTCTAAAGACCAAAATAATAACGGAAGCAACTGTAGATAAAACAAACTAGAAAGTCATCTGGGTGACAGAAACATCTAGTCAGAAGGGATCTAGTTTGTAAGATTGAAGTGAGAAAAAGCCAGGTTTCCCTGAACCAAAGCAAAGGGGCATTACTTGCACTGGTGCCATTGACAGCTCTTACACAGTGAATTTGGCCTTTGGGAAATCCCTTCATTTTGGCATGCAGGACTTTTTCATGTCAGTTCACCTGGGAACATGGGACCTTTAATAGAAAAGAATTATTGGGTTTTAGTTGAAAATGCATAGAATTACAATTTGGTGGGCAAATGTCCTTGCACATTCAGGGAAAATGGACTTCCTCCTCTCTCTGTCTGCCTCTAATAGCCCTTCCACGGACTTCCTCTTTGTCACTGTTGGAAACAGCACGCTGCAATACATGGATCATTGTCTGATCCAGGAGAGTTCATCTTATTCCTTTGTGGTTTAATAACACTGCTTCCCAAACCATGGTTTGTGGAAGAATTGTAAATGCCTTATGACGGGCACTGTGCATTAGCTTTCACTCCCAACAATGCAGTAATCTACATTTACTTTCAATACCCACTTCTGCCTCCCCACCCATTCCCAGTTCGAGCAATCTCAACATTTTCTCTCTGCACCAAGGAACAACTTGATAGGTGATTAACACAGAGTTTACTTTTTCTAGTGCATGGAGATTCCAATAACCAATGCTCTTCCTTCACCTGGGAATCACCAGCACTCTTCTGTATCATACTACAGTAAACAAAGAGGCCTTCAGCAGATAAGGCAAAATCCTGCTGGCACAGCTTCTTAAGAACCTTGCTTCCTGGTGCACTTTGTAGTTCCTTGAAAGGACAAGGATGATGTGCACATTCATTTATCAGGAAATGAATGAGTGCTGTGAATAAATACAAACTTGGTTGCTATAAAACTGAGTCAGGCGGGGGGGGGGCACCAGTTCCAACTGAGGGCAGCATTCCCAGCTGTCTCCATCTCCACTATGTGCTAATGGCCTGTAGGCTGAGCGCCAACTCCTTCTGCTGCCCTACATTGGTGAAATTAGGTTGAGTGGATTTCTGGGTAAAAGACAGTCTCTTGGGATCTGCCCAGCCCTCTTTGACTTGCCAGGATTAATTAAATTGAAGCAGACAACAGCACATTGCCACTGATCTTACTTTCTTTTTGTGGCTGGTGGCTTATGGTTTTGTTTTTATATCTGTGGGATCTTTAAATGATCAACCACAGTGCCAGTAGAAATAAATCATATCAGCACTCTAGATTCCTTCCAACAGCCTCAGAGGATTTGTCCTTCATGGTTTTCATATTTATTGTTGACACTGCTCACTCGGAAACAGCCATTACAATTCCCTTGGCACTCAACATCAACCACTTGATTGGCTTGCATCCACCTTGACCTTTGCTCTGACCATTAGGAAAGTAGAACAGTGCTTTTATCCCTGGATCTAAGGCACAGCAACTTGGAAGTCAATTGAACTTCACTTTCCTAGAGGCAAGATTTCCATTAGAAAATCTGTGGGCCAAATCTAGCCACATTTCATCAGGTGAGCATTCATCTGTTCCTAGCCTTGTATTTGCCTAGGACTAGTAAAGCTAATGGCTGCATTCACATGTAACGTTAAACTATGGTTTAGCATCATGTTGATGAACCTCCCAAGAGCCCAAGTGAAGTGTCAGGCAGGTGTATTCCCCCTTCCCTTCCCATCCCGTGCATCCAGGAAGACTTCTCCTAGTTTAGTTTAACTTTCCAAGAGCCAACTTAGCATTACAATCCAGGAATCCTGGTTTGCTTTTTAAAAAAAATGGCTAGTTAAACAAGGCAGCTTTATAACCCATGGTTTGAAAAATATTTGCTTCTAGGAACTATCTTTTGTTTGGTGAATTACCACTGCAGCACATCTAGAAAAGAAGTGGGAAAGCCAAGGCCTTGGAAAGAACCTTAGCCAATGATATTTCTCTCATAACCCAATATGATTTGTTTCTCATGGTAATTAAGAACATACAGGCTAATGGCTCTGCCAAGTTCAATGGAGCTGCATTAACTAAACACTACATTCTTAAATGGTCACTGGATATCTGCTTGTGTATACCAAAGACTACAGAAATAATAATGGTGAGATTTTGTAATGAAAAGCAAGGATGTTTTATGGCATCAACATATTAGATGATTTTTTCCCCTTTAAGAATTGATTAAAATTAGAACTTAATGCTATATTTATGTGTTTTTAGCTGTTTTTTATTCTGGTTTTATTCTTCATCACCTTTAAATTATATAGCAGGCTACTAATAAATTAATGTCAATAATATATTCATTTTATTTATAAAAACATTTATATGCCAACATACAATAAAATAGTGGGGGTGGGGTCCTCCATCAAGAAAGGAAAGCTTTTTCTCCATCAGGAGATATAGCATCTTAGAAAAGTGAAATATTACTGTTCAATAATGGGGTTTGGCACACAGATGTCTTAGGTGCAATCCCAGGATATCTAGTTAAAGGGTCTCAAATAGTGCTCTACAAATTTATTAAATGGCTTCCCCCACTTTTTCCATGCATGGCGCTTTGTGGGGCAGCAATTTTGCATGGCATCGTGCCTGAAAAGAAAACGCTTTTTCTGGAACCTTGATCTCGCACAGGTCACGTGACTCATGTGGAACTGCAGACCCGGAAGATGGTGCCCCAGTTTTGGGCTACGTCATGTTGGAGGGTATGTCTTCCAGTGTAGCCCAATGTAGCAGATTATAAGAATTGACATGTGAAGTTATCGGAGCATGCAACCCTGTGGTCCAAGAATGACAAAAAATGGAAATAGGCCCTGCTTGCCACAAATGCTACCTGGGCCTCCAGTGACAGAGATGGATCTAGGAGCAACCACAGATTACCTACTTGCTCATTTAAGAAGAGTGTGTTTCCTTCCAGAACAAGCGAAACACCCAATTTCTGGACATACAAGCAGAACCTCCATCTTGTCAGGATTCAACTTTAATGTTTTTAGGCCTTATCCAGCCCATTACCACCTGCAGGCACTAGTTCAGCACCGACACAGCTACATCTCTTTCAAATGGAATGGGGATTTGGGCAGAAGGGGCTCTTCAGGTGTGCTGGAGCTGTAACACTAGCTTTCTGGCAGCTGGGTCACTGTTAAGTAAAGCCTGCAATAATGTTTTTGATCTGGAAGCACAGCATAGCCAACATGACATGAGCCAACAGTGTGACGCGGCAGCTAAAAAAGCCAATGCAATTCTGGGCTGCATCAATAGGAGTATAGCATCTAGATCAAGGGAAGTAATAGTGCCACTGTATTCTGCTCTGGTCAGACCACACCTGGAGTACTGTGTCCAGTTCTGGGCACCACAATTCAAGAAGGACACTGACAAACTGGAACGTGTCCAGAGGAGGGCAACCAAAATGGTCAAAGGCCTGGAAACGATGCCTTATGAGGAACGGCTAAGGGAGCTGGGCATGTTTAGCCTGGAGAAGAGGAGGTTAAGGGGTGATATGATAGCCATGTTCAAATATATAAAAGGATGTCACATAGAGGAGGGAGAAAGGTTGTTTTCTGCTGCTCCAGAGAAGCGGACACGGAGCAATGGATCCAAACTACAGGAAAGAAGATTCCACCTAAACATTAGGAAGAACTTCCTGACAGTAAGAGCTGTTCGACAGTGGAATTTGCTGCCAAGGAGTGTGGTGGAGTCTCCTACTTTGGAGGTCTTTAAGCAGAGGCTTGACAACCATATGTCAGGAGTGCTCTGATGGTGTTTCCTGCTTGGCAGGGGGTTGGACTCGATGGCCCTTGTGGTCTCTTCCAACTCTATGATTCTATGATTCTAGGGGCAGGAAGGTCAGTGTGGTGCAAATGCACCAGTGGAGCCAATCCATGATTCCTGCGGATGTGTCTGCACTGCACAAATTTCGCACCCACCTCCCTCCTCGAAAGCAGCAGTGGCGCACGTACTAGGAAGGTAGCATTTTGGCTGCACCCCACCCAGAAAGCCACTTCTGGATTTAGTTTCTCCTCTCCAGGAAACATCTCCGGAAAGCCCATCTCACCTGATCCTTCTATAGCTTTTGTTGTGGTCCTATGCACACTTTAGGTGCAATAAGTCCTATGAAACCCCACAGGACTTACTTCAGAGTAGGCATGAATAGGATTGTGTTGTTCATTCTGCAACCAGTATGAAAGAACTGTTGTCTGAATTTGCTTTGCTTCCTCTAACCTCCCAACTCTGTATCATGTCTCTTTGATTAGAAGCTATGGTTATAAAATGCAAACCACCTTGGCAGAAAGGGGGAATAAAAATATATTTAAAAGTAAAGCAAATAAAGAGCTGAAAATAACAGATTCAATAAAACAGGTTGATTGTCGCTGAAGAAATGCATCATCTTGGGCTAACTGTACTCCAGGTGACCAGTATTTTAGGAATTACCTTGTATGCTCCCAAAAAAATGTATATTATACACGCTTAATTCCTTCCTGCCACGCCCCCCACACAAAAGTGTTCTCTAATGTACCTATTTTCCTCAACCTAACAGAAGAGCAGAAGGGAGGTAGGGAGCTCTTTGTGTTATCCTGAGAGATGCTTGCTGTTTCCTGACCCAATTAAGCACTCTCCAAATCCATCGAAGCAACATCCTCCTGACTTCATTAATCTGAGTAGATGGAGGCTCTGTTTGGTGTTCTTGCACCATCCTTTCCTCTTACTAAATATTGTGGAATAGAAACACCATCGTGTGTGTGTGTGTGTGTGTGTGTGTGTGTGTGTGTGTGTGTGTAGTAAATGGGGAGGAGGAAGGAGGCAACACAGGGTGTGTGCTTTTGTATGTATGGGTTGAGAAGGGAAGCGAGAGCACCACAGCTCCATTGCAAGGCATCTCTCACTGTGTCTAGACACCAGCTGCCTGGTCGTCATGGAAACCCTCCAACTTTGGCTGATGGGCAAAAGCAGTAATGTCTCTCCAGAGAAATCACTCAAGGGGGCTGGTGGTGGTGGTGGGAGGGAGGTGAGAGAGAGAGAGAGAGGGAGTGATGCTCTTTGTGAATGTGATGCCTCAACCCTGTTACGACTGCATTCACAGGAGGAAAGGCGAGCTCACCCATTCCTCTCTCCACAGCTACCTTCAGCAGAGAGAGAGAGAGAGAGAGAGAGAGAGAGAGAGAGAGAGAGAGAGAATATCCCAGGCAGCAGAACAAAATGCCTGAGATACGCCTTGCTGCTCATTTCTCCATCCTTCCCAACTCTCATTCTCTCTCTCTCTCCCCCCCCCCTCTTTCTCTCATGCTCACACAGTAACATCAGAGCTTCCTCCACCAGCACAGAATCCTTAATTGTACCTAAAGAAACACCCCAGAGAGGGGATGGCAGACTGTCAGGTACATTTAGGGCTATTTGGAGGGGAAGGTCTCCCTGTTGAATGCTTGCCTCCCCCTCCCACCACTCACTCTCTCCAGCTCCAGAGGAACTAACACAGCACTCCGCCAACAGCGGTTCTATCATCCTGAAGACACATTTCATCAGCGTGCTTGTTTTATTTCAGTCAGCCAGTAAGGGAGTGCATGGAAGTGCAGGGAGCTGCAAAGAGGTAGCGCAGTATGTGGAGATGGCTCATGGATGAAACCCAAAGATTCACTCGCATTCAGGACTTGTAGGTGGAGAATCTCCATTTGGAAGCCGCTGAGCCAAATCTGGCCAGCTGTGTAGCTCTGAGGGCAGCTCAGAGGTAAAAGAGAAGAAGAGGTGACTTGGGGGAATGGACAGTGCTCTGGCCCACCATCCTCACCCTTCTCCCTTGAGTGTTTCTACCTAATTGCTGACAATAGGAGTTGGATGGTACTTTGGAGATTGTCTAGTCCAGTGTTTCCCAAACTTGGGTCTCCAGCTGTTTTTGGACTGTTATTCCCATGATCCCTAGCTAGCAAGACTAGTGGTCAGGGATGATGAGCTTGTTCAATGCAAGATCTATAAGGCTAGATGGAATGACCATGTCCCTGACAGGTGGCCATCCAGCTTATGCTTAAAAACTTTCAGCTAAGGCAAGTCCACCACTTTCAGAGGCAGCCTGCTCCACTGATAGGCATGTTTTCCTAATGTTTGACATGCCTGATCCTGATGCCGAGGCCTTGATGGATAAATCGGACACTCCACAGGTCAAGGGCAGGCTGTGGATTCCCTTGAGGAGCCCTTCAGTGTGGGACCAGCTGAGGAGCCCTTTTGAGCTGTCAGAGGAGGTGGAGTTATCCCATGGTCCATGAAAACACAAGTAACAAAAAGCCCTGGCATAAAAAGAGACATCACAGCATGCGTCTATGGATCCCGAGTCATCATGTGGTTTGTGAGTAAGGGGTTCTACACATGAGTAAACTACCCCTGAAATTCCTTTACCACTAGCAGCTGGGGATTAGCAGTAGTGGTCTAGGAAGCAATATATCTCTCTAACTTTGGTTGCTTATTTGACTGTGGAGTCTCCTCACCTTTGCTTCTGGTACATTGTGTGAACCTTGACCAGAGGTGGTTATAGAGTAACACAACCAGTGCAGTCACACTGGGCACCATGCTAAAGGGGGTGCCACAACAATGCTGTAAAACATTGCATGAGAGGCAGGGGGTTCCACATTTTAGCATTGCACAGGTCACAGCTAAAATTTGAAATCTGATTCCCTGTGCTAGATCTTGGCTTGTTAAGACTATGGTACACCCCAAACACTGTTCTTTGGGGCTTTTACCTTAAAAAAAAGCTCTGATAGACTGTGGTAATGTGTCATCAACAACAACAAAAAAGAGGGAGGAATCCAGAATGCAGCAGAACAACATTCACTGAAAAGTTCAGTCAGAAAAGTTCAGAGGCAAATGGAATAATTGTTTCAAGAACAGTTTGGTTGTCGAAGCATGTGAATTCTAATGAGCATGCCGTCACCCTTCAGTATGTGGTTCACCTTCTGTGGTACAGTCACTTGAGGCATATGTTGTTTTGAGTGTGTCCACAGAGTGCAGGAAACATTAGGGATCTGAAATCTGCCAAGATGGAAATGATTCAAAAGAGGCTTTCTGTGCTAAGTGCTTTTATGTGTGCGGGTGGGTTGGGTTATAGACTTCCGAAGATCCGTTCTCCCAGACAGAAGCACCTGCATGATATTCCTACCAAGTATGGATTCTGACTTTACCATAACTACAGCTGTGAAGTGTTTTTCACAGCTTGAATTTGCAGGCATGGATATGTTTCCAGCTGTGGGTTGACATCTGGCAGCTGGCAAGGAGATGTTGCATGTACAAGTGTTTAAAAAGCTATTTCTACCCCATGTGGTTGTTCTGCAAAGATTTTTTTCCCCTAGCCCTTTGGAGTGCTTATTTTTAAACTCTCAAATTTGTTCTGAGAGAAGTATGTGAAGACTGGTACTAATGTGAATGCAGAGTCAAGTGCTGTACTCCATGAAGGACTGGTCAATGTTTTTACACAGTTGAATTGGACACAAGTTTACCAAAATGAGACAAAAAGAAATCTTCAATAGCTGTGGGATGCTTCCTACAATATACATTTTATGGGTGTGTGCATGCATTACAGATTTTTTAAAAGTCGTTAATAGTCAACAGAAGATGATTAAAGATGGACCACCTAAACTTCATGGGACAAGGTATTGCGTTCAGCTAATGAAGAAGCCCTATTACCACAGCCAACTGTGCTTCTATGGGACACAAATAAGGGCCTCACTACTAGATTTTAGGTAGCAGGAAGGCATACCCTCCAACATTTCTCTGATGAAAATAGGGACTTTATTGTTGTTGTTGTTGTTGTTGTTGTTGTTGTTGTTGTTGTTGTTGTTGTTATTCCCCACCCATCTAGCTGAGTTGCCCTAGTCCAGGCATGACCAAACTTGGCCCTCCAGATGTTTTGGGACTACAACTCCCATCATCCCTAGCTAACAGGACCGGTGGTCATGGATGATGATGGGAATTGTAGTCCCAAAAAATCTGGAGGCCCAAGTTTGGCCATGCCTGCCCTAGTCACTCTGGGTGGCTTCCAACATATAAAATCGTAATTAAACATTAAAAAACCGCACTATACAGGGCTGCCTTCAGATGTCTTCTAAAGGTTGTATAACTACTTATCTCCTTAGCTCGGGATGAGAATAGGGATGTCCTAAGGAAAAGAGGGACATTCTGGGATCAAATCAGAAACCAGGATGGCTTCTGTAAATTTGGGCTTGTCCTTGGAAAACAGGGACACTTAGAGGGTCTGGGAAGGCCGATACAAAAGGAGGCAGTCCTTTATGAATGCTGGACCCAAACAAATAGTTATGACCTTGCCCCGAAATACCACTTCAGTTGTAGTCTTTCAGCTCCATAGTCAAAAAGCAGCATGCCATTTATGAGTCACCTAAGTATGTGTGGCACTCCTTCAGTAGGCCTTAAAATCCTGACTGCTAGGCATTGCCATGGAAACAAGAGGTGGGGAAGGATTCATGCTATGAGATGGTATTGATCCCTACAAGAGAAAATGACAAAATTGGGATGGGTGTTAAAATGACATCCAGAATCCATTTTTCCATTTTCTGTACAAAAGAGAGAAAGACTGTGCCATTGTTACCATTTTAATGTAATTATTAGAGTTCCATTTTGTCTCCTGAATCAAAGATTGCTAGTATAATACTCAATCTAAAGACAGAAAGCATAGGGTACAGGCAGCCCTGTAAGTGGAAGTTTTTAATGTTTAACGTTTTGTTATGTTTTCATATGTGTTGGAAGCCACCCAGAGTAGGGAAATCCAGCCAGATGTGTGGGGTATAAATATAATAATAGTAAATTATTATTATTATTATTATTATTATTATTATTATTATTACTGACTCTCACCTGCCTTCCTGATGAAATATATCAATAATGATTATGGCAATATTAAAATGATAATATTAAGACCATGTGGGCTGCAGACTGCATGTGCTTATTTACACATCAATTCTTTAAAGTGGTTTCAATGCAAGAGATTAACATGGCTACACCTCTGGAAAAAAATCTCACAATTTGTAACTTAGAGGAAAGTTCAGCACCCTGTATTTTTCTAAATGCTATACAAAGCACATGGTCATAAGGAGCAGGTGCTTTTCCACTGCAATCTTTTTTTCCTTTTCCTTTTGTGTACAGGATTTCTAGAATAAAAATTACTTGATTAATGAATTCAGTTTGAACATGAGAACTGTTGAAGGCCTCAATGAATGGAGCAATAGCTGCAGTTCCTTAATTATCAGCAGATGGCACTGTTGCTATTTTCTCACTAAATACTGTGCAATAGGTGCCTAAAATGTTGCTCCAAGGAGCATACCAGAACATCTGGTTTCTGATGTTCTGGGTAACCTATAGCTCTGAGGCTTTTCAAAAGACGGTGCTCCATCACCAACCTATACCTCTCATATAAAGGAGGTGGCCAAGATGACTTTGCCTGTCTCTGCAAATTGCCCAACAATCCAAGTGATAGGCTTGCTTGACCTCCTTTCACCTCCTTGTATATCTACAGATACGCACAGACTTGCAATAGCACTAAAACAAGTTTCAGGAAGAGAAGAGTCAACTGGGCCAATCTATTTGAGGTTGTTTTCATAGTTGAGAGGAATAAGGAGGGAGGATAAACAGAGAGATCTCCTTCTGATATAAGGACAAGCTTAATTAAGAGGAGCCCTTGCTAGTTAAAGGTAAAGGGACCCCTGTTAAGTCCAGTCGCAGATGACTATGGGGTTGCGGCGCTCATCTCGCTTTACTGGTCGAGGGAGGCGGCGTTTGTCCACAGACAGCTTCCGGGTCATGTGGCCAGCATGACTAAGCCACTTCTGGTGAACCAGAGCAGCACACGGAATTGCAGTTTACCTTCCCGACGGAGCGGTACCTATTTATCTACTTGCACTTTGACGTGCTTTCGAACTGCTAGGTGGACAGGAGCTGGGACCAAACAATGGGAGCTCACCCTGTCGCAGGGATTCGAACTGCCAACCTTCTGATCAGCAACTGCTAGGCTCTGTGGTTTAGTTAAAGGTAAAGGTAAAGGTACCCCTGCCCGAACGGGCCAGTCTTGACAGACTCTGGGGTTTGTGCGCCCATCTCACATCTATTGGCCGGGGGCCAGCGCTGTCCGGAGACACTTCCGGGTCACGTGGCCAGCGTGACAAAGCTGCATCTGGCGAGCCAGCGCAGCACACGGAACGCCGTTTACCTTCCCGCTGGTAAGCGGTACCTATTTATCTACTTGCACCCGGGGGTGCTTTCGAACTGCTAGGTTGGCAGGCGCTGGGACCGAGCAGCGGGAGCGCACCCCGCTGCGGGGATTCGAACCGCCGACCTTTCGATCGGCAAGCCCTAGGCGCTGAGGCTTTAGCCCACAGCGCCACCCGCTTGTCTCCTGTGGTTTAGTTACTCCTATGTAAAAAGAGCAGGGAATCCCAACCCAATGGTCCAATACCTTGTCATACAAACTTGCTTTTATTTATACAAAACCTCCACCCATCCACAAAATCTTTTCACTGCAGGGGGGAAATGATGTGAAATCAGTACAGTAGTGTTATTTCTTCATTTAACTCCCTGTGGTCCAGAAAATTGAAACAAGTGCACAAGATGTTCACAGAATCAAGTTTTCCAAGCATCACTCTAGCAATCTCAGCATGAACTAATAGGTGACTGTGTCAATATGTGCCTGTTTCTTCATTCAAAGACTTGTCCCACTACCTGCTCAAATATTGTATACTGCTGTTTTCCAGACTTTATTCTAGTATTGGTAGCAGTGACTAAACGGATTCTGATAGACCTTTGAAACTGAATGGAATGGAATCAGAAAATGTACAGACACACACCACATGCAGCGATAGGTCTACATTACTTTGGTGCAATCCACTGCTATTGAGCACTGTGTATTGCTACCATAAAGAATAGGCCAGTCATTTGGCTCTTCCACCCCAATACTGCACTGATCTAGAGAAGATGACCCACACAATCAACCATGCCCACATGGCTGGGATATCCACATGCTTCTGGAGTATGGGGAAATGACTTCCGTATCTCAGCTGTGTGTAAAGGGAACTACCTTAACATAGGTATGAACAGTCAGAAGTTCCCTTAGAACTACCAAAATGTTAATGTCAAACCAACACAGTGCTCAGTAACAGAGCCAAAAGCATAGTGTGCAATGCTTTGGGAATACTGTGCTCTGCCATGTGTCTTACTGCTCTTGAATGACCAACTCTGGCCAAGAAAGTAACCAAGAATTCATGGCTGTTCCCTACCCTCCCTCCATGAAGTTTTCAGTAATGCCAGTGAAGAAATCACACAACATTTGTGTATCACCAGAGAGACAGATTGACTATAAGTATCACTCGTTATTAACATAATCAAATCAAAATCCAGTTAGTCGCTGTGTCCCATAGTTTCAAGTTTAACATATTGCAATTGTATCACTTTGGTAGGATGTGTCAGTTAAGGACCATACAACAGATACACCAGACCAGACCTGTGACATGAAGTTAGGAATATTCGTGCAAGCATATTAGTTTGTCAAGGATGCAAAGCATTATCACTGACTGACATAATTGCTTATGAGGACACAGCATCAGCTACCTCCTCTCACTAATTATCAGCACTTGCAGTTAAGATGGCAGAGGTCAAAATCAGTTGCTTCAGCTCTCAGAGTTATTTGACTTCTGCCATGCAAATGGGTTAAAATATGTTTTCTTTTAGCAGTTAATTCTGTGTCAGTGTGCCTTAGTAATAAATAAATAAAAATGCCATACTTTAAGACTGAAATCTGCTACCCATCCAGAAACAGATTGCTCCCTACAGGGTCCTGACATTAAACCTCCAGTAGGACCTCAGTGGAAGACAGAAGTGCCTGGCGTGCTCTGGTCCATGGGGTCACGAAGAGTCGGACACGACTAAACGACTAAACAACAACAACAAGGACCTCAGTAGTACATGCAAACTGTAAGTTTCCTCAGAGAAAAAAAGTGGTAGTGATGGTAGTTGTAATGGTTTGAGCACCAATCCTTTACAGTTAATGAGAAAGTCCATTCAAATATATTTTTGCCGTTCTTCTGCTCTTGGTGCTCCAGCTGCCAACCCTGGTTGGTTTAAAATTACTCCCTAGTTCAGGCTCTCACAACCTGAGGTCCTCCAGATCTTTTGGACTACAACTCCCATCATCCCTGACAACTTGCTATGCTGGCAGGGGCTGATGGGAAATGAAGTCCAGAACATCTGGTGGGTACTCAATTGAAGAAAGCTGCTCTAGTGGCACTTAGTCTTAAGCATGACTACTCAGACCCTTTCATGATGACACTTACTCCCTTCAATGCTACTATTAGAAGTGCACCTGTCCCTCCTACTTCAACACCCATTGAGTTCAATATCGCTTACTCCTAAGTAAGAGGTAATAAGATTGCGGCTTTAACCAGAACACAACACAATTAGCACACTTTGTTTAAAATCCACACAGACAAAATGCACCCACTCTAACTTCAACAAAATCAAACGATTCACATAGCTCAGCTACCAAGGGTATATCCCAGAAAACCCACCACTGCCCTCAGACACTCAATAAGCACTTATGGAAATACACAATGGCACAAGAGGTTTAATCCTCTTACCCACCATGATCATTTCCTGCACCTGATAATTCTCAAAGGGAAACAGCATGTCCTTCAAGAAGAAAAAGCAAAATCGTGAAAGGTGTAAGGGATTTGAAATGAATGAATTTGCACTGTCTCTTGTTGAGCCAAACATGGCAAAACAGGAAGGCATGTTCAGCTCTGATGTCATGGAACTTTGAAGTGTCAGGCATAGCCCTACTGGCTTTAGCCCAAACGTAGCAGAGTTTTCCTGCACAGCGAAGAAGCTAGTTGCGGCAGTGATGACTAGTCAGCTAGACTCAGAATAACTATTTACAGGATTTATTAAAAGGAAAAAATAAAACCAGCAGAGTTTCTGCATACAAATAAAAGCAAAATAAATCCTATCTTTCTTTCTCTTTCTCTCTCTCTCATAACCATACACAGCACTTCTAACTCCTAACACACCTCACATCAAACTGTGCTAGCAATCCCTAGATAACAGAGTTGAGTGCTGCTCGTTAACCAATCAGAGTGAGTAGTTTCTAGGTCAAGCAGACCTGGGCTTTCTGCCAAGAGTAAATTGACACCAGCTTGAGTTAATTGGTGAAGCTAGAATCTGCAAGTTTCCCACGAGAACCAATTAACAGAAACTGAAACCGAAACTGAACACCCCCTCACAGATTCTGCTGAACAATTAACTCCAAATACACCTATGTAGGAGATTATTTTTCCAGCAAACCTAAACCCTTGCACATTCGCTTGTTCTTTATCTTTGCCAATGGTTTAGTTAACACATCTGCTACATTTTCTTCACTTGACACATAAGTACAGGTGATTACATTGTCTTGTACACAGCAACGTACATTTTGGTATTTTACAGAGATATGTTTGGAACGCGATTTGAAACCCTCTGTTTTACTTAAGGTTATACAAGCTTGATTATCAATGTAAACTTGTACCGGTTCTCCACAATTTACATTTAAATCTGTTAACAAATGCTTGAAATAAATCACCTTGTTGCACAATTCACTCAATGCGGCATACTCTGATTCCGTTGATGACACACTTACAACGTCTTGCTTGCGTGACCGCCAGCTGATTAAAGCTCCACCGACCATTATGACTAGTCCTGTGACAGATTTTCTATCTGGCAAATTTCCCCAGTCACTATCACAGTAGCAACTCAACATTTCATCCTCTGAAGAATTTAATTGTAACATATAGCCAATTGTCTGTTTGAGATACCTCAGAACTTGTTTTACCCCTTTCCAGGCATTTAGTGTGGGTTTTGAGACCAATCTACTTAATATGCCTACTGCATAGCTAATATCAGGTCTGGACCACTGTGCTATATACAATAAACTTCCAATTACAGAGTGATATACATCAGGATGTTCAAATTCAGGACTCTCATCTGTATGAAGTGTTTTTATGAAACCTGGATCCATAGGCACCGCTGCCCCTTTGCAATCCTGCATCCTGTATGTAGTCAGTAGTTGCTTAACTTTGTTCTGCTGACTAATTAGGCAGCTGCCATCTTGGGCCCAGCACACTTCCAACCCTAGATATGTCCTAACCGGGCCTAAGTCTTTTGTACACCCACCTGCAGCCTACAATCTTTGCCCCCTCAGGCGCTGCTACTGGTGTAAAAACCTTGTGCTCATTCAGAGAGGACATCTCTTCCTCCATTGCCTGTTTCCAGCGCTCTGCCTCCTCTTTTGGTAACTTTAACACCTCCTGAAAACTCTTGGGCTCTGCACTTACACTAAACACATTTGCAGTATCTGGGGAAAAACGCACTGGAGGCACTCCTTTGTTTTGTCTTTTAGATCTTCTGGGAGAAAATTTTTCTTCTGACCCACTTTCCTCCTCAGAACTACGACCTCTCTTTTGTTGCTTAGCAACTGGTCTTCCACTTTCTTGAGAGCTCTTATCTGAACTTTCCTCCCCCTCAGACTCTGACTCCCTGTGTCTACCTTCAGAGTCATGAAGCTCCTGGGAAGGTTCAAACCAAACCTCAGTATTGGCATGTAGTCTCTCCCAGCCACTATGTTCACAAAAACTGGCATTCCTGGAGATCACAATGCCATTCGTCCCTTCAGCAAAACGGAAACCTTTTCCCAGCTCCTGGTAACCCACAAACACTAACTGTTTGGTCTTAGGATCTCCCTTCTTTCTCATTTGTTTCGGAGTTAATACCCAGGCTTTTGATCCAAACACATGCAAGTGGTCAATTTTAGTTTTTTCTGAAACAATTTAAAGTATGGGGTTGTACCTATTGTTTGATGAAAGAGCCTATTTTGGAGATAACATGCGGTGAGCATGCTCTCCCCCCAATAAGACATGGGTAAATCAGCATCTTCAAGCATGGCAAACATCATATCTTGTAAAGATCTGTTTTTTCGTTCTGCAACACCATTCTCCTCTGGGGAAAAAACGTTCGTTTTTCTATGCCCAATGCCACGCTTTTGTAACCAATCTTTAAAGGCATTTGACATAAATTCGCCACCTCTGTCCGTCTGTATCCTTTTGAGTTTAACAGACAGAAATCTTTCCACAGATGCCACCCAGCCTTTAAACTTAGTGAACACGTCACCCTTATTTTTCATGGGAAAAACCCAAGAATAACGCGTGGCGTCATCCACAATTGTTAGTGAAAAACGCGATCCACCCCTGCTTACAGCAAATGGACCAATTACATCCATGTGAACCAGCTGTAGCGGTGACTCACTAACTCTGTCACTTCTGGGGTAAGAGACTCTGTGGGTTTTAACCTTTTTACACACATTACAATCAAGGTACTTGTTACAACTCTTTAAATTACCCCCATCAGCCAATTCAGACATTTTTAGTACACTTTTCCAGCAAGCATGCCCCATTTTCCTATGCAATAAGTGCACACAGTTGTCATGTATAGCTTTGTTATTCACTGCAGGCTGAGATTTACTGACTACTGCTGCAACTTGAGATCCTGCTTTAAGCCAAAACAAGCCTCCCTCTGACTTAGCAGTGCCTAAAATCTGACCAGCCTTCTTAATAATGCAACTGTCTCCTTCAAAATGCACTTTAAACCCAGCTTTCAGCAAACAATCTACAGACATCAGATTGCTCCTTAATGACGGCACACAAAGTACATTTTGCAGGCATTCACGAAGACAAGGAACAAAAACTGCACCCCCCGAAATCACTTCGGAAGTACCGTATTTTTTGCACCATAACACTCACTTTTTTCCTCCTAGAAAGTAAGGGGAACTGTCTGTGCGTGTTATGGAGGGAATGCCTGCGGATAGCCGGGGGGATCTGCTGCAGTCGTGAGCAGAGGATCCATGGTTCTCCTTCCTTCCCTCCTCCGTGGTTACAAAGCATGGATCCACATGGATCCTCAGAATTTTTGCATTGGGCTACTCCAAACTCGCTGTCAGATCACATGTCTGTGGCCACAGCATGAACCACAAAAATCATATATCCACTATTTCGTTTAGAATATTTTTTTTCTTGTTTTCCTCCTCTAAAAACTACGTGCGTGTTATGGTCTGGTGCGTGTTATAGAGCGAAAAATACGGTACTTCCGTCTGCTAGAGCCACCTGGCTGCGCTGTGCTGAGTTCTTGGAAACAAACAATTCATCTGAATTCACGATGTGGCGAGACGCTCCCGAATCGACCACCCAGACCGCTTGTTTCTCATCAGCAATCTTGACCTCGCCGGTCACCAGCTGAGCCGACTGTTTTCGTTTGAAGAATTTCTTTTTACGCTGCTGCTGCTGCTGCTGATCTCGTCTCTGCTCCTGCACCGGCAACTGAGACTTGACCAACTCCGGACATTGTCGTTTTAGATGCGCTGAGGACCCACATCGGAAACAACGCCTAACAGCAAACGCTGACTCCTCACCGGTACGCTGCTTTTGCTCCACCTCTGGCACGGCATGAGAACTCCTTCCAAACCGCCCACCTGTAGAAGCCTCTGCAGCCACCGACCTTTCTTGCCTCTTCTGCCATTCTTCAATCAAACGCCCAGTAACGTAACTGACTGATAAGTCACGCTCCTGTATGCCTTCTAGAGACAAAACTAAATTATCCCAGCTTTCCGGGAGAGAACTCAAAATAATAGCCACCTTCTCCTGCTGGTCTAATGCACAGTCTCTTTCCTGTAGCGCAGCAAACTTTAACTGTAAACTGTGTAGGTGTTCCTGCATTGTAACCCCAGGCTGTAACATTGCCTTGTACAATGCCTTGCGAATGAACAGCTTGGAAACCGCTGTCTCACGCACATGGAGTTCTTTAAGTGCTTGCCACACACCTCTAGCTGTCTTGATTCCCCTCACATACGGCAACTGGGAATCTTCCAGCCCCAAGACAATTGTGGCCCTTGCTCTTTGGTCTTTATCGAGGTCTTCATCATCAGGCTTCGTAGGAAACTTACTCACCACTTGCCAGAGACGATCCCTCTGCAGCACTGCCTGCATGCGTTCCGACCACAGCAAGTAATTGGAGTCATTCAGACGCTCAAAAGCCATCTGAACTGGTTGTGAGGTCATCTTGAGAGCGATGTCCCTGGAACCCGGAACCAGCTACTCACGACCACCGAGAGAGAAAACAGGAACCACAGCACCCAGCACTCACACGCTGCAGCTGTTGTCCTTGCGTCCGCTGCGTCACCAGCTCACCACGGTCAGGAACCAGCCAGAGAACAACAACTTCTGGAACTACTGGAACCAACGCCGTTGATGCTGACACCACCGCAACTCAGGCTGGCAGCACAATGCCCATAACCTCATGGAACTTTGAAGTGTCAGGCATAGCCCTACTGGCTTTAGCCCAAACGTAGCAGAGTTTTCCTGCACAGCGAAGAAGCTAGTTGCGGCAGTGATGACTAGTCAGCTAGACTCAGAATAACTATTTACAGGATTTATTAAAAGGAAAAAATAAAACCAGCAGAGTTTCTGCATACAAATAAAAGCAAAATAAATCCTATCTTTCTTTCTCTTTCTCTCTCTCTCATAACCATACACAGCACTTCTAACTCCTAACACACCTCACATCAAACTGTGCTAGCAATCCCTAGATAACAGAGTTGAGTGCTGCTCGTTAACCAATCAGAGTGAGTAGTTTCTAGGTCAAGCAGACCTGGGCTTTCTGCCAAGAGTAAATTGACACCAGCTTGAGTTAATTGGTGAAGCTAGAATCTGCAAGTTTCCCACGAGAACCAATTAACAGAAACTGAAACCGAAACTGAACATGATGAACATCCCATGGAGGAAATTACAAGACTGGGCCCAAGTTAGGTTGGCCTGGTTAAAGCTCTTTTACTTTAAATAGCTGTACAGAAGAGGGAATTTCAGCAGGTGTAAGTTTCAGTCTTCTTCCCAACTAGTAAATGTACACAAGCACTGTCCTCTTTTTCACCTGGTCACCCTAGACCTGGCCCCTAAAACACAAACTGAGTTCTGTGAATGATGTGGCAGGATAGTGATCCATAAGACAACCTTAATTAGATTGTTTTCCCTCCGTGAATAACTCCCACATGCCCAGCCAGAAAGGCAGTGGTTTTAATGCTAGCATCTGATGGCCTTATACACCCACTCTGCCAGACATATTAATTGCTACCCCCAAAAGCCCAGAGAGGGAATAGTGAGCTGTTGTGCTGAGTCATTGAAGCCCAGGTGTGAAAATGTCATGGTAATTACTTCTGAGTCATGTTAACAGGTGCATTTAATTAGTTCTGGCCCCTCTTGAGAAGAGGGAGGGCAGAGAATTGAGGGATACGTCAAAAGAGGCTCTAGTGAGAAAATATAGGTATAGGCAACAACTTTTTGGTTGCAAGGTTTCTGCAGAAATTCAGTGGACCATTGGTCCATCTAACTCAACATTGTTTATACTCATTGGCAGCTACTCTCCAGGGTTTCTGCCTGAAAATGCTGGGGACCTAGGACTTTCTACATGCAAATCAGATGTTCTGTAGAAGTGCTACAGCATTTCTCCTGTAAAACAATCTATTTTTAAAATCTAGTTAGCATGGAATTCATACTATTCTATTCTTATGAGATTCATAAGGTACTTCAAGTATCCCATTTACTGAGGGAAGGTCTTGGGGCCATATTTAAAAAAGACTAACAGTGGAATCCTATGCATGCCTATTCAAAAGTATTGCCCACTCTGTTCAGCTAAGTATATATAAGGTTGTAAAGTTAGTCCACATTCTTCAGAAGCAGTGTAAAAGGTTTACAGAGAAAGCAGCTACTTCTGTTAACAGTATACTAGTCTTACATGATGCGGCAACAGCCAGCTGAGTGGACAATGCAACTCACACCCCAAAGCCATTCATCAGTTTTTCCCATGGGCATTTGTATGTCCCAGTATCTTCTTAAATGAATCTCAAAATCTGTTATGAAACCATTTTTCAGCACATGAAAGACCCTAATGGAGCTTAGAAGTCCTGTAATGTACTAAAAAATGAGGCCATATTTTCAGTCACCTGTCTCCTAGAGTAGCTTTGCTGAAATCTGATGTTATGATGCCCCTCTGATAAGGTGGGTTTTTGCTTTAACAAAATAAAGGGATAACTAGGACTTACTCATCTTGTATTGAAAGTTGATACAATACAATACGACAAAGGACTACATGTGCCTCTCTTGTTTCCGTATTCATGAAAGACTATATCTAACCTTATGGAGCTGCTGTAGATGTTTGGAATAACTGCTGGCCAGTATCTGGTTGGTTGGTTGGTTGGTTTGTTTGTTTGTTTACTCTTCTGACCCTGTCATTCACAAATTGGAAGGCACTTGTGAATTATTCCATAAACAGATGTTCTTAGCCCAGATGCACTTAGCAGGGATGTTCCGCTATGGATCTTTATGCTGTGAAACAGGTGGAAATGCACATTACAAAGTGTAGTCTATATAACCTTGACTGTTTTCTAATGGATTTGTTCCTTTGAGCACAAAATCCCAAAAGATATTCTAGCAGCTTTTGGTTTTCATCTGAAATGTTTAGCCTATTAGATGCTGGTATTAAGGGATTGTGTTACTGCTGTAAACTGCATTGCCATTTCTCAACTGTACACAACAGGCTCTCGGGTCTGTACAATGCATTATATCTCCTGCCTTCTCAAAGCTTAATTCTGTGCTTTTAAGAGCTGGGTGTGTGGGTTATTTTGTGGTGGGGGGGGGCAAACCTCTCCAGGTATATAGTTATCAGAAGCTAGCTTGAAATGCAGGTGTTGCAATCTTATTGCTGATATTATAACAGGTTTGATGATATTTAATTGGTCTTATTGTTTCAAATTTTGAATTATGGTGCTGGAGGAGACTCTTGAGAGTCCCATGGACTGCAAGAAGATCAAACCTATCCATTCTGAAGGAAATCAGCCCTGAGTGCTCACTGGAAGGACAGATCCTGAAGCTGAGGCTCCAATACTTTGGCCACCTCATGAGAAGAGAAGAGAAGACTCCCTGGAAAAGACCCTGATGCTGGGAAAGATGGAGGGCACAAGGAGAAGGGGACGACAGAGGACGAGATGGCTGGACGGTGTTCTCGAAGCTACCAGCATGCATTCAACCAAACTGCGGGAGGCAGTGGAAGACAGGAGTGCCTGGCGTGCTCTGGTCCATGGGGTCACGAAGAGTTGGACACGACTAAACAACTAAACAACAACAACATTGTTTCAAAAATCTCTCCCTTCTGATGCTAGAAATACCTGTTCTGATTGGCCCATCACCTCACTGGTGATGGGCCAACCAGGGCACCCTACTCATACGCTGACACAAACAAATCCAGTTGCATTCTGACACTTCCTGGAAGATATACAGCTTAATCAACTTATACATGTCTACTCAGAAGTATCCATTATTTCAAGGCAAATATTCCCATAGTCTCTTACCTTGTTTATTCTCTATCAACAGTTTGGTTAAACTGTGAAATGCAGATTGATCTTGAATATCTAACATGCAAAGACTAGCATGCAAGTGGTGTTCAACTTGGAACAAAGCCACTTCATTGTGGCATAGACAATTTTAGGCAGGGGTAGTCAAAAAACAAAAAACATGTGTGTAGAAACTAGCCAACTGTACAAAGTGGAGGGATTACATTCATTGCTCTGACCACTTTTCCTTCTGGCCCCACCCTGCTCACTGGCGTCTGGCCCCTGAAAGGCTGCACAGAAGGACATGTGGCCCTAAGTGTGAAAAAGTTTCCCCATCACTGCTAGAAATGCAGAAACTCTCGCCTATAGGTCAATTAACAAAGCAACAATTCAACATGAGTTTCAAGGTGTAGAGAGCCTGGCCTCACTTGCCAATTTCTAAGTCTACCAGTTTACCAGACTCCCATAGGTTTTTCTCACTAGCCTAGCCAAGCAGTATGTCACCCATACAGAGCAAACTGAGCTTGTTGACAACCACCCAGATCCCAATGCAGACTTAATTAAGCAAGACCTTACTATTTTCAGTTAACATGTTCAAAGGAAAGTAGATTTGGAGTATAATCAAGAAATAAAATGAAATGTCGACTCATAAGAGAGGGCATGCTCTGGATAGACAAAAGGCAAAAGTTATCTTATGTTATAAGTGAAGATATTTCCAGATGATTCCTGAAGTTAAAAATCAATTCCCCTTTCCGCTTCCCTGGAAGAGATTTTGATTAACATGGCAGCATGTTCATTCCACCAATAACACAAACCAGTATCAGGACCTGGGATAGCACAGATCCCCTTTAGGACACAGAGCATAAACAGCAGTAGAGAGAATGATTTCTGAACTTCTGAACTATTCTTATTTAGAAGTTGTGGGACAACATTTCTATGGGTCCAGCCAGTCTACAGGCTCTTCTGCATTAAAAGAGTACCTAGATTCCCAATCCCTAGCTCTCAAAAACTTTGATTGAGCTGATCAGAGACAAGCATGTTTGAAGCTATTTCCTCACTGGGATGCAATTAATATGCAGGTTCCTAGGAGGAAATTAGAAAATAATCTCTATCTTGCTATCAGTCTAGCTCTTGGCCAGTGATGTGGAAGCTAGAGACATTGACTGGTTGTTGTTGTTGTTGTTGTTGTCATAGTTTTTAAAGCAGAATCCATCTTTGTGCTGAAGTCTGTTTTGCTGCTCAGGTTACCTGGGGAAGAAAAGGGAGCCCTTTGCAATAGATGAGAGCTGGCTTTGAAGCAGAGGATGAGAAAACCCCTTTGGAACAAAAGGGCTACATAATGAGAGTTGCTTTCTCTAAGGGTGATCTTGGTGATGAGAGATGAGATTTTTACAGTGAACCATACTTTACTTATGGTAACTAACTCTGCAATCCCAACCTCACTTACCTGTGAGTAAGCCCCATTTCATTCAATAGGACTTACTTTTGAACAGACATGGGATCGTGCTGCAATAACATATTCTAAAAATATTCATTCATTCAGACAGTCAAGGCTTTTATATGGTACCCATAATATTTATCCCAGGGCAGTTTACATTGTACAATAAAACTGAGTAACAACAACAATATAATATATACAATTAAACAATTAAAATCAGCAAAATTTGAGATGATTAAATGCCAATTAGATGTGAAAGCAACAGCTAACATAGCATCCTTCCAATATTTAACATACTTCCAATTAAAATGGCTGAGAGAGTAAATGTGTCTCAACCTGATTCCTAAAAGTTAACAGAATGGGTGCCTGGCAACTCTCAAATAAGCTGGAATAAGACATGGGCTGAGTGACATCATCTGGTACTCTACTTCAGGCAGAAAACTGACTTAGGAAAGCCTAAATGGTACTGTGTCTCCTTATTAAGAGACATAATTTAAAAGGGGACCGAGGAGGAAGCATGTGACTTCCTTGGGAACAGTCAGCAAATCACCAGGAAAGCCCTTCTGCCAAATGTCCAAAGCCATGACTAGGGAACCTGTGAACCTCCTTATGCTGTTTAATTATTCTGGGTAAAATTCAAGGTAGCACTGTGGCGGTCGTTCCGTCTGTGCAAGCGTTGCAGCTTGCCAGATGGAACAATCATCAATGTGTGGTTCTGGGGGCGGGGTTCTTAACCCCACTCCTGAGCCAATTATGGGGAGTGCATGGGAGGAGGAGAGTGGGGAGCCCCATTGCAGAAGCCACTGACAATGTGCAGGACTTCCGCTGACACAGTTTGTTAAGTGAACCCCACCCTTAAGTAATGTATAGTCCCCTTTTCAGAAAATTTATTACAAGGCGATGACAAATGTTGTTCAGTTAAACAATAACAGTATTATAAAAATGCTGCAGTAATACACAGAAAATAATACAAAGTATTCATAAATAAAACAAACCATCTCCCCTCAGCCAGCATGGTTAGGGATCATGGCAGCTGGAAGTCCAGCAACATCACAGGTTGCCCAGCAATAGTTGTAATACCAGAATATGGGGAAAGCACTTATCACTCCTTAGTATTAAAAGTGGAAATGCAATCTATGAGAGGGAAGGAGTATTTGCAAAACATTCATAATTAGCAATAAAGCCAGTAAACATTACTGACCAGAAACAAACAGGGAAGAACAAGGAGTTTGTGGAAACCACACTGGATTTCATTGCACAGGAGAATGCAAGGTTGCATATGATTTCAAGTTTAGACATACATGTGGCCCTTGTTATACAGAGCTTGCGAAGAAGGAAATTACACATTGCATAGCTAGATTGAACATTATAGTTAATCCTTCCATTGCCATCACAGGGGAGCCAGTGTGTTTGCTCACTTAATAGAAATCAGTGCATAGATCTCTGGATTAATGCAAGTGAAATTGGAACAGGCACTAAATTTGCTCAGTGTGATAGCAGCTACAAAGCACGGTGTTTCAAATACTCAGATAAAATGGTCACATTAGAACTAGATTTCTTCATACATTTTATATTACAACGGACATTTCCCCGACTCAATCCTGTATGCACAAGTGATACCCAAAGTAGCTGAAATGTGTCTCTTTATCACTATCCTGTATAAAATAAAATAGAGCTTTCCAAACATTTTGAAAACCATCTACAGAGATCCATGTCCACCAGGAAACTGAAAGTAGAATGGAATAGTTATCCATAGGTTCTTGAGATATAAAGACCCCTAAAACAACCTGAGAATGTGGGGAGACAGAGAAAGCCTTAATGTAGAACAATGCAGCAAAGATACAGTGCCACATTAAAAGACAGAGATTTTGCCAGCTTTACATGCATAATTTGACTTTCCCGAGTACAGAGGCATACTTTCTTCTTCAGATAGCTACGTAACCCTTGAGATCATTGTCACATGAAAATCTGGCCTTTTCCAGCCAGGTGATCTACCACAAATTGTCTTTTTATTGCTTTAGAGCAATAGCTGGTATATATGTGATAACTTTGCAGTGACTTTCAGAACAATCATATCTTCAAATTATGCCCAGCCAGCAGGATAGGATCACCTCCTGATCTGGCAGAGGACATCACTGTGCCACTGTAAAAATCTTTATGCCAGCACAGAGATACTTGGGCCTTGGAAGGACATTGATCCTGGTAGAGCATGAAGTGTGAGGTGGCAAGAGAGGAACCAAGTTAGAATCCTATGCTCCCTCAAGGCTCCATCCCACCCCTTGAGATAGTGCAAGTTATGTGCACAAACAAGGTAGCCTGGTGGCTCACAAGTTGACAGCGAGATAGCATCAGTAGCATAATGAAACTCAGAATAAACTGAGCTATTTTCTGAACCTTAGGGGGAAGCAGTTGCATTTTCCAAGTTCAACAGTGATCCTTATATGAGAAAGGTTGAGTAAATTCCAAATGTAGGGACTATCCTTACAGGATAGAAGAGAGGGAACCTGGACTTCCTATACCATGCACCTCCAAACTCGGCCCTCCAGATGTTTTGGGACTACAACTCCCATCATCCCTAGCTAACAGGACCAGTGGTCAGGGGTGATGGGAACTGTAGCCCCAAAACATCTGGAGGGCTGAGTTTGGGGATGCCTGTCCTACAATATCAGTTTTAAGCAATCATTTTTGTAAAAGATCAGTGCATGTCCACATCTCTACAAGAATAAGTTGCATGTTTCAATCGCTTCAATGGATCCCGCACAAGAGACATTCCAGCTCAGTTGTGCCAGATGTTAAGAAATAAAAATGATTATTATAATTGTAAGTCCTGAAATATCTTGATTATTGCAGTTACTTGATGCACTAGGCAATTCCTGCATACTGCTCGATTTCAGATGACATCATGGTTTCCCAAACATAGGACAAATAAAGGGAAGGGTATGTCTACTGTCAATGTCACCCATGAGATCATGTCCTTGAATTAGAAGATTGAGGCAGTAACTATAGGAAAATTTATTCCAGATGAACACCACTGCAAAAATGTGGGCTGACCTGCATTTACTCTTTTGTAATAGTGGGAGCCAAGTGTGCCTTGGAAATCAGCCAGCCAATGATACCATCTTGTAGCCAACTAGATTTATTTATTTGTTGGCAGCCTTCCACTACCAATTACAGTGCCAGCCTTTGCTCACTGAAATAATAATGCCAACGATTTTTAGAGCAAGTGTCAGGCATCTCTATGAAGACTCAGGAAATTCCTACGAAAGTTCAGGTCCACCTTACACACTCCAAGCCAGCTGTCATTGGCCCCTTTAGAGAGTAATGCATGGTGTATACCATAGAGCACCCTCAGGTCATTAAGGGGAGAGAAGGAAAGGATCTACTTTGTGGGAAGTGGATTAAAGGTAGGCACCTGACTGTGGAGACAGTAGGGTGGAGCATTTATGAGGTGATCAAGCACCTTTTCAGGTTGTGCCATGAAAGCAGTTAAGTGGCCCTGCTCGCCTTTCAATTATAGTTTAAAGGGAAAGTGAATATTCACTCACCCAATCTATTTTAATTCCACCTTGTATCCAAGAGGGCCCACAAAATGGCATCATCAGTAGACACACACATTTTTATTCCTGTCTTCATTTCACAATTTTATGAAATGTTTGGACAATGTTAATTTAGAGCCAATTAAGCTAAGCAAACATTGATTTTTGCTCAGCTTAATTCCAAGCAAAAAAAAAAACCCAATCAATTTTCCACTAATAGCTCAATCAGCTCAATCAATTTCTCACTACTATCCTACAATTCATTCTAATATAATCAATCCTATCACTTTTTGTATTGGCTTTGCAATGGTTTTGCTACCATGAGCCAAAGGGTAGAGGAAAGCCCTCAAACTTCTTACTTGTTCAAGGAAAGATAGGTTTTCTTGCAGAATTCATGGTCTAGTTTTAATAAGTTGAGTCAGCTATGTGAACTGGAGCATGAACTCCAGGCTGGCATGTGAACTGTTCAAAGAGCCTGGAATTCAAGTATAGTGTTAAATCCTAGATGGAACCTTGGAAATTCCTCTTGAAATACCCGAAGATGTTTTGCCTGCCCAGGAGCATCCAAATTTGCCCCTATTTCTGTCAAATATTTGCTTTGTTGTTTATTGGATTTCTAACCCACCCTTCACTGTAAGGTCCCAGGGCAGGTTACAGCAATACAATTAAAACAATATAAAACAAGTAAACAATTTATATGCCATTATAAAGGCAAGTAAAACAATCTGAAGCAAAAGCAGTGCTATATAGTTTAACCCAAATATAGAAGAGATGGGTCCCACAAAAATACCTGAATTCTCAGAGTCCAAGACAAAGAGGTATGTCTTCAGCATACGGCTGAAACTGTATAATGAAGATGCAAGATGCATATCTGTGAAGAGGGTGTTCCACAATGTAGGGGCTGCCACAGAGAAAGCCTGGGCTGCATTTCCTGCGCTTCTGAGGGTGACAGAACTACCAAGAGAGCTCCTCTCCTGAGTCTAATACCCAAGAGAGGCTGTAGGGATGGAGGCAATCTTTCAGCTATTTAGGGCGTAAGATGCTGAATAGTTTGGCTGAACCAGTTCTACCTAGCGATGTTGCCATTTTACTGGGGTGTTGAATCTAAGTTTTTTATTTTGTCATTGTTCCTCTCCTCCCACCCCTTGCTATCTTTCTGATGAAAAACTTCACTGGAGGGAGAAGTTCAGTGACAACTTTAGAGCCAAGCCATGGGCAACCTAAGGCTTCTTGGCCTCCTCACAGTGAGTTACACTGGCATTATTGTAACACAATGCATACATGGCACTGTGCTTTCATAATACAATCAAAACTGATACATGGCATTACCAAGCTTCTATGCTTGCCTTGCGTATGGCGCCACTGTAATTGTTACAAGACAAACCTCTCTCTGCCTATTGGTTGATTCAGAAAATGAAAAAATTGAATATTTAAATCAGAACCCAGTGGAAGATTGTGCAAGGTTTGCCATAGTTGAGGGTGGGCCATCTTCACCCAGTGTCTCTTCACAGACCATATTCCACTGCCCATTTGCTCTGGCACAGTTCCACGGAGATTAATTGGACTACATGGGAGCAAATGAGCTTTGCAGCCTCTTTCAACATGCCTATTGACTGAAAATGCCCCTAAGCACCTTCTTTGCCATCCCTTCCCCCACCTCTTTCTTCTCTCTGGCCCCAGCAAGAAAAGCTCAGTTCCTGCTGAAAATAATTTACCCTTGTCAACCAGAATTGTGAAGTTTATTATACACATAACCTATGTGTCCTTGCTTATTCAGTTCATCCCACTCAAAGTTTTAGATTACTAGCTTTATGGTACTGGAGACATTGCTTTCCCATGAGATTTACAGATCAATTTGGCAGAAACTGTGATTCAAAATCATCTCTGGCCCATCTCCATTGAAGTCATTTGGAATCAAGCCATATGAAAACATGACCCAAGGAGAATGGATACATTTCAGTTTGGCTGCTCTTTCTGCCTGATACGCTGTACATTTTACTATTTGCTTATTGCTGTTTGGAGAATAAGGCTATTAATGGTTACTAGCCATAACTGCTGTGTGGCGTGCCCCTAAATAATAATTGTTGAGAATCACAAGTGGGGTGAATGTTGTTTTGCTCAGGGTCTGCTGGCCGGCTTCCCAAAAACTGCTGGTTGGCCACTGAGAGCAGGATGCTTGAGCTAGATGGGAAGAGGGAAACACTAGTAGTTTAAGTCTCTAGTATAGAGCCCACCTGTACAATTCCTATGCTGGTTTCAGATTTTGCAGTTATAAGCCACCTTTTCTGGGTTATCACACCAGAGCCTATTGTCTCCCCCTTACCACCCTTGCACCACAAACCTCCAGCTGACCTTACCACTATCATTTTGCCATTTGTGTCCATTCGTCTTACCCTGCATGTGCCCACTCAATAGCTTTGATTGGTAGAATTGGCACTACTACAAGTGCCACACAATACCCATTCCACATTAGTAAGAATTCAATCATTTAGTGTGGCAGCACCAGTGGCGTAGCGTGGGGGGTGCAGGGGGGGCCGGCTGCACCGGGCGCAACAATTGGGGTTAGGGCAAATCCACAGGTTAGGGGGCGCAAATCCACGGGTTAGGGGGCGCAAATCCACGGGTTAGGGGGCGCAAATTACTTGCCTTGCCCCGGGTGCTGACAACCCACGCTACGCCACTGGGCAGCACCCACACTTTGGAACTCTGTGACTCTTAAGATCAAGCAGACACCTCCACTGTACTCTTTTAAGTAAAGGTAAAGGGACCCCTGACCATTAGGTCCAGTCGTGACCGACTCTGGGGTTGCGGCGCTCATCTTGCTTTATTGGCCGAGGGAGCCGGCATACAGCTTCCGGGTCATGTGGCCAGCATGACTAAGCTGCTTCTGGCAAACAAGAGCAGTGCGCGGAAACGCAACTGCTAAAAACAAGCCTACCCAGATGCTTAGCAAGTTGAGGTGATTTTAATTTGTTTTCAGTATTTTAACTTCTGTAGGTTTAAAAGTATGGTTGTGAAGTTTTCTGATTTTACTGTTTTATCTTTTGTAAACCATTTTGAGGGTGGTTGTTGTTGATTTACAATCAATCGGTGTATGCATTTTATGAAATAAATGAAATGAACTAAAAAAATTCAACCTGTGCTGGCCCAAGGCAGTTTGCTGCCTGGGGTAGAACAGTAAATTGCACTACTCAACCCCACACTCCATCCCACTGCCCAGTCATGACACACAGTACCCAAAGCTGGTCAAGTTATTCTGGCACCTGAACACCTCTCCCCACCTTTTGGGTGTATAAATACAGCAATAAAGTAAATTGCTAACCATTTACTGCTCTCTCATCACCCCTCAAATCAGCTGCCCTGGGTTGTGGATTTATCAGGCAATTTCTGTACTCATGGACAGAAATGGCCAGACGTTATGGCAACTTTATTATAAATGGTATAATCTGGTCGCTGGGGGTATGTTATGACTCCCAACCCAACCCTATCGTGGTGGACAAGGCTCAAAATCTTTTGAGCGCCCAGTTTTTGAAACTTCTCTCTTGCAACACTTAAAATGTATCTCTCATAATGTTTGAAAATAGGTTTGGTTTCCTTATGGGTGAAATCTCCTTATGAGGTTTGCAGGGGAGAGCGAGGGAGATAAATCTCTTGCTGGTCACGTCAAAGCCCAAGGACTGTAAATTGGGCTCCTCTATCATGGAGCAGTACCACAGAGCCAGTCAACTGCCAACTTTCATTTAGGATAGATGGCTGCCTGCGTTAAAGCTACGCCTGCCCTGTTCTCATGAAGGACCACTGGTGGCTTAATCCTAATGTTAATCCCCAATTCCTAGCTCACACATCACCACTCTATCTCCATTCCAAAACAGCTTTCCTTCCTTGCTATTGTTAGCGTACCTGTCTTCTCTTCGGTTTGGCTACTCTCCGCTGTGTCTGTTTGGGGTTGCGCTGTTGCCTTGGCAGTAGCATCCTCTGCAGCAGTGGGGGTAACGGCAGTAGTGACAGTGGCAGGCACTTCGGCTTGTTTAGGTTCCTCCTTGACTTGGGCTTCGTCGGCCTTCAAGGATGGTGAATTATCGGTAGAAGCTTTAGTGGCACTTTCCGTTTCAGCGGCAACAGCAGCGGACTTTTCCTCCGACGGAGCAGCGGGAGTAGTGGCCTTTGTGGCAGGTTGTTCTGAACCAGTGTCAGCTGTGCCCTCCCCCTGCTTCTCATCTGCTGGAGTGCTTCCTCCTTTGCTGCCATCGGCAGGCAGGGCATTCTCAGTTGGAGCAGCTTCTGTAATAGCAGCTTTGCCATCCGCCAAGCCATTGGCGAGGAATTCCTCCTTCTTCTCACCAGCTTCAACATCAGTAGTTGGGGAATCTCCCTTCTTCTCCCCCTTGAGCTTTTTCCTTGTTATGTGTCCACGGAAGCTAGCCTGAATTTTGGTGGCTGCCTTATGAGCTTTATCTTCTGGTTTGATGCCATCTTGTTCAATCTTTTGGTCAATGTCATCATTTTTTTCAACCTTTTGTGGGGAGAAGAAAAGAGAGGGGAGGTTTGATTAGAAATCTCTCGAGCAAATACATTCCGTGAAAGTTAGTTAGGGTGTTTGGGCAAGCATATTGCAGAACACACATAGCAAACATAAAGCAATTACAGGAGGCTTTCATTTTCCTCATTCCTGGTAAAATGGTTCCTCATTGCAGTAAAAAGCAAAGTTCATAGTAGAAAAACATGTTACTACTAATATGCAGCATTAAAGAATGAAAATCCAGCATGTGGCTTCCATTTCATATTCAACATGCTAAGCCAATCCCATATTTATTATAATTTGAACTCTTAAGAGAGACACTTTATACTTATTAGGGAAGATAGGTGAGCGGCCTGTCACTCAACACCAGTACACCGTTCCCATAGCAACTGCCACTCTACAATGATGTTCTGTGCTGACCACACCAATATGTTCAGCCCATGCTCTGCAACATTCAAGGAGACTTTGAAAGCACTCTCTCCATAGCTTTTAGGAGCTGCAGGCTTGAACTGTCACTTTCCTTCCATGGTCAGCACAGAACTGTGGCAACCACTGCAGAGGACCCATCCCCAGAGCTTCAGGATTTTGGCAATGCCTCTGAAGAAAGCATGCATGGAAAAAGCCATATACTTGTCACAGGGCTTGCAGGTCATGCCAGATAGATAGATAGATAGATGATAGATAGATAGATAGATAGATAGATAGATAGATAGATAGATAGATAGATAGATAGATAGAAAGATAGATGATAGAATGGATCTGTATATGCATCAACTAAACATCTCATTTAGAATTTTGAAGTGTGCTGTTCAACAGTAAGAGCAAAATGCAGCAGCAGGGCCAAATATATGCAACACATCTCAGTGATCCATTTCCAGGTACAATTCAAATTATTGGTTCTGACCTACAAAATCCTAAGTGGCTCGGCACCAGGTTCTTTGAAGGGGCATCTATTCTCATATGAACATTTATGGGTGCAAAAAGTCTCGCCACCTTAGGAACACAAGAAGCTGCCATATACCAAGTCAGACCATTGTCTTACCTAGCTCACTCCTGACCAACAACAACTTTCCAGGGTTCTAGAAGGGAGTTAGTCTCAGCTTTGACTGGAGATACCAGAGATCCTACCTTGCAGGGGCAAACTCTGTTTTTTTCAAATTTCAGTGGCACCCTGCGTGAGGCCAAAATTTGGCACCCCAGCTCCTGCATATCACCTTCTGTTATGCTCAATTCACTACATCATAGTGGCAGCATCCTACAGTGCCCCTCCTAGGCCTGGTGCCCAGTGTGGCGAAACCAGTTGTGCTGCCCTAAATCCGCCTCCTGGACTTTCTGCCCACAAAGCATGTGCTCATTCATGAAGCAACAGCCCTTCCCAACATATCTTCTGAGATGAGGTAGTGACAGCAAGACAAGGGGCCTCTTCTGTTGTGGCACCAATTCTCTGGAATCCCCTCTACCAACAGAGGTACCTGGCATTACCCTTGTTTTCTTTTCTGTGCCAGGTAAAAACCTTTTTATTTGCCCAGGTTTTTAAGTGCTTGATGAGATTTACTGTTACTGTTTTATCTTAATTTATTGCTCCTCTGTGTCTTGTTTTATTGAGATGTTTATGACTCATTGTATTGCATTGTGGTTTGATTATTTTATTGCAAGCTGCCACTCTGAGAGCATTGCTGAAGAGTGCCCTATAAATACTCTAGATAAATAAATAAAAGAACCTGAACATATTTATCATGAAATACTATCCTTTTGTTTCCAAAACAAGGGGCACATTTATCAGATGGTTTCTTTTAAGTGTGGTTTTAAATGACCTGACCTACAGAGCACACTGGCAGCCTCTATCTAGTGCAAACATAAGCACTAAGTTGCTTTAAATGTTTCCTAAAGAGGTATTAAATGATGGATAGCTCTGTTTTGACTTCTACACATGAGTAAATGCCATCTTTTAGGTCTCTTTTTATGTACATATTTGTTTTCTCTTAGTAATTCACCAGCCTTGGGTACAGCAGACTGATGAGAGGCTGACCTCACCAGACCTCTATAGCTCAGTTGGTAAAGCATCAGACTCTTAATCTCAGGGTCCGGGTTTGAGCCCCATGTTGGTCAAAAGATTCCTGCATTGCATGGAATTGGCCTAGATGACACCTGTGGTCACTTCCAACTCTACAATTCCATGATACTATGGTCAGGTAATTAGCAAAGAGTTTGTGGGAAAGCAGAGGCAAAATTTAAATGGGCTGGGCAGGGTGGGGCATAGCTGAGTGGCACAACACATGCTTTGCCATGCAGCAAGTCTCAGGTTCAAGTCTCAGGTTCAATCCTCAGCATCTCTGTTGAAAAGGATCATGTAGCAGACAGTGGGGAAAGTCTCTGCCCAAGACCCCAAAGAGCTTCTGTCCATTAGAATACACAATGCTGGGGTAGATAAAAGGCAATTTCCAGAGGGTATCTAGAGTATCTGTGTTGCAGTACAAAAACAACAACAGTTGTGGCAAATAACAAATTATGAACAAATATGCTTTTGTGAGCTAGAATCTACCAGATGCATAGTGTACCGTATTTTTTGCACCATAACACTCACTTTTTTCCTCCTAAAAAGTAAGGGGAAATGTCTGTGCGTGTTATGGAGGGAATGCCTACGGGTGGCATGCCTACGGATTTTCCTCCTCTAAAAACTACGTGCGTGTTATGGTCGGGTGCGTGTTATAGAGCGAAAAATACGGTAATTCACAGTATACAGCCACACGGGAAGAACTTTAAGCAGTGAAATCAAACATGCTTTCTCCTTGCCCATGGTTGGTGGGCCAGTCTTTGGTTACATACATCTCCCTCATCTGAAACAGCTACTCACCAGCAACAATAGCCCACACAACCTGTGGAACCGCAGCTTGCAGCTGACCCAGATGCCAACTCTGTCCTCCCAACACACCCAATCAAGCGACACAATTGCAGGAACCAAAAATGTCAGCCACATCATCAAGGGTCGATTTACTTGTTCATCTTCATCATATACATTACTATCATCTGTCAGAAATGCCCTTCCACATTCTACACAGGGCAAACAGCCTCGTCCAGGTAGAAAAGAATCACACGGGCACAAATATGACATCGGAAACGGTAGCGTTCAGAAACCTGTGGGAAAACATTTCATTCTACAAGGATGCTCTGCTATTGATCTTGAAGAGGCCAAATGTGAATAAAGGAATTCCAAGGGATGGGTTCCAATGTGAAACTCCTGGATTATATTTAATCAAGAATTTCAGTTCTATTCATTTGGATCTGAGTAGAGACAATGGTTTCATATCCTGCTACAGGTGTTAATTCACTCAGCATTACCATTTTGATTGTTTTATTACCTATCACTACACTTGTTTTGTATACATTATAGCTCCAATTGAATTGTCATTGTCACTGTTTCTTGCATTTCATTTCCCTCCGACTTCACTGCTTACACACACACACCCCACTAATATAATATGATTTAAATATATATTTGAAACTGAGTATGCATCTTCATACATTTTGTGAAGTGGGCTCCAGTCTATGAAACTTATAGCATGATAGTAGTCATTAGGGGGCTACAGCGCTCTTGTTGTTTTTGATGTTCATAAAGTAATGGGAAAGTCCTTCTTCTGCTCAGGAGCCAGGGGAGCTGCTGCCAGTAAGAGTCAACAATGCTAGGCTGGATGAATCTGATGGCCTCTCCATTTTCAACATCCATCCTGAAATTTCCAGTGGGGCTCCCAAAGGTAATGTTCTGTACATACACATTTGTTCTTTCAAATGGGCATCTTGGAATGCATTAAGAACCCATTTGCAAGCTCGTCGCCTGGAGATCTTTCACAGCCCCAGGGAAATCCTGCAGGATGAAAAGCACTGCACAGCTATCAAGCTCTGTTTGAATGCACTGGGGGAGAAAGCCACACTTGAAATAGCTTTTCAATCTCCTTCTGTAGGAGTTACAGGTAGGTAGCCGTGTTGGTCTGCCGTAGTTGAAACCAAATAAAAAAATTCATTCCAGTAGCACCTTAGAGACCAACTAAGTTTGTTATTGGTACGAGCTTTCGTGTGCATGCACACTTCTTCAGATTTCGTGTGCAGATATGCACACGAAAGCTCATACCAATAAAAAACTTAGTTGGTCTCTAAGGTGCTACTGGAAGGAATTTTTTTATTTTGTTCCTTCTTTAGGAGGACAAGCAGAGGAGTGGGGTTGTCCCCACAAAATATGGCGGCTCTTAGAATCCAGGTGGTGGTCAGGAAGCAATACACAGCCTAAAAGCTGAAAGCTCTGAAGGCAAGAGATGTTCAAAAGCCAACAGCCCTATAGGCAGTGGAGACCTCTCCTTTAGTGCAAATGGAACACTGTCCCACCAATTACAATCTGACTTCAGTCTCCCCCACCGGATGGTGCCACCTATAAGTTTCATCCTTCTCAGTCTCAGTGTTGCCCTTGTAGAACTCAGCAGAAAGGAGGATGGGAACTAAACTAAAATCAATTGGCTCTGCCTGTCATTGGCTATGGTTGTGCCTGTCATTGGTCCCTTGCCTTATGCCCCACCAGGTCCAATGGACACCAGTCACCACTGCCTGCAGCATGGGAAAGCAGATGCAACATGGTCAAGAGGTTTGTCCAGCATGACACAAACTGTTCCAGGCTAAGGAGCTAAACACAGGGACAGGTTCCCACAAAAGCAATTTAGTGTGGTTCCCACTTAGAGGCAGGCTAACCAATGCAGCTAAGCAAACCCTCACAAGTAAGCATGCTTCTGCATATGTATCACTTTACGGCACAAGTCTGATACACATTCAAAAGCACAGCAGAATGCTTGTTGATGCCATCTGTCTTCACTGATCACTTTCAATGAGATATGCAAATGCACATCCCCATCCACAAACAAGAACCAATGAGTCAGATGTGGACAGCGGTGCTGGGTGAGCTGCAGCAGATAGGACTCCTCTACCACTGCAGTGCAAGTGACTGAGGAAAGCCAAGGAGGCCTTGCCTGCACCAGCAGCAACCGAGGAAGGTGTTAGGTCAGATAACCAGCTGCTAAGTGGCCAGGGGGGGGGGGGTCCTGTGCAGCCTGGATCCATGCTGCTGGTGTGTCACTTTCCTGCTTGGTGCTGACTTTCCTGCCTGCCTCATTATGCCCTGCTAGCATTAGCAGGAAGAAAATGCTGCTATGGGTTGATGGGACAGACATTAAGCTGGTGAGTGCCTGCAGAGTATTAGGGTGATGGGATGGCTGACTAAGAAAAAGTGAGTAGTGACCCATGAGTGTTGGCTTCTCTGAGACTCAAATATTTTTCCAAGCAGTCTCCCCAGTGACCCTCCTGGTCCATTGGAGCTCTACAGATCTGACATTGCTGATCTCAGGATCTTACATTCTAGTAATTTAAGAAAAGCTGGTTCAGCATTGTCATGAACACAGGTCACTTCTGGAAACCTGCTTATTCATTCTGATTCATTTGCACAAAGTTTCTGCGGAGGTTGTATGATGTCCATTGTTCATTGAGGATTCACACCCTGATCTGTTTGTGTCAAGGTTACATGGCTTTCCACCAATCTAATGTCATCCCACATTTTCCCATAACTTTCCTTACAGCAAAAAGTCTATTTTGTGTTGTGTTTGAAAGTGGGTTTGTTGTGTCTGAGAGTCAGAACACTTTAATCCACTTTAACTTCACAAACCTCAATTTGCCAGTATTTAAATGAATACTGGCAGTCTGGAGGCATCTATCTAGCAGCAATTCACCTGAAATGTGGGGGAAAGTGTATTGTGTAGGCAGTCTGCATATGTTACATGGTTAGTACAGCAAAGGATGGCTTTAAAATTGTAAGTCACGCTTCCACGTTAAAGAATAGTAATTCATTTAGAAGCATTTTAAAATAAGCTTTCAGTTTCTAAAACTTGAAGACTATTTTAAATTTTAGGAGCTTGAGGTACAGAAAAAAACACTAAGATGGCAAGACCTGTGATTTCATAAACAGAATGCTGGCAGCCCTGAGAAAATTCACTATTGATCTAACTTCTTTGGACAAAAAAAGAAAGAAAGATAGTCCTCATTACATGTATTCCCCAGAGTCCTTTCTGTCATATATTGGAAGAAGGGAACACCCTGTTCTTCTTTCATGCCCCCAAACCTCCTCCAAGGAATCTCTTGTCAAAATGACTTCTACTAGTTGCCCAAAGGACTGTATTCAGGCTTGTTAACCTCATTCTCCAATCCACATTATCAAACCTACAATCTTCATAATATTTCTACCTCTTTTTCATGAAATACGTAGATCCACGACTCACTATCTAAGATTTCCAGTTCAGGATAGGATGCAGTCATTATTTTGGCATCATTCTCGCTACCTCACCCTCTACTGTTGTGTGTGTTTCTCCAACAGTTCCATATACTGGAATGCAGCAATCATTTCCCATTTGTTCTTCCACTGTCTTCCTGGATTACAATAAGAAGGTACAGGACACTGGAGCATCACTGCTTCTGATGGGTAGTTCATGTTAATACAGGGCTGATAGGGGGAAGAATTAATGTGTTTCAGCAACAAGGACTACCAGAGGGACTATCAGAGCCATCTTCCCCCATTGATCCCATAGCAGGTAGCACACCAACAACAAAGGAGCCTGGGTTGGCATCATTCCTCCCATGGAAGAGAAGAACACCTTCATCTCCTCCCTCTAGGAGGAAGATGCAGCAGAAATGCACAGATAGATGCTCTTTCACCAGGTGAAAGAAGTGAAGTGATTCGCTTATTCTGTGTGGCCACAATCAACCACTCTTTGTTTCTGGAGGACCTACATTCAAGTGCGTGGATCCAATCGTTTGGCTTTATGAAGCATAAAGTGGTGGGGTGAGGGTCACGTGACTTGAAATGGGGTAAATGAAGAATGTGGAGGCGTCAAACACCTTGGAAGAGCACTGGTCATAAATGATAGATTTCATAATCTTGTAAAGAAGTAAGAGAGACTGAACAAGAAGATTTGGGGAGAAAAATCTTAGGGAGCAAAGTCCCCTGGCAGGGGGTGGGGGTGGAGTTCCAGTGAAATAAACGGAGAAGACATTTATAAGAATCGGTTTGGGCATTGCAAGAGAAGCTTGGCTTGTAAGCTTGTAAGCAAGCAAACCTTGTGCTTCTGATGCAATATCCAAAACCAATACTCAGAAGACCTCCCGCTCATCCAGCCATGGAACAAGGGCAGCTCGTAAGGAATTTCGTCCCATTTTGTGAGTCTCTTTCTAATTCTATGCAGATTCCTAGGTTCAGATGAACACTGAAGCAGGACCAGTGGTTGAGAATATGCCTTGTATGTAGAGGGTCCAATGATCAACCACTGGCATCTCCAGCCATTGCCGTTTCAGGGCAGCGACTACAAAATGCCAGGCAAGATAAACAAGGAGTTGTGATCCGATATAAGGCAGCTCCCTATGTAATTAATAACTAGGGGTGGGGAAACAGAATTGTCACATGCAAAATGTACCTTTCCCCATTATTCAGGCTGATTGCTAATGGAGTAGCAGGATTCACAGAGGGATAATCCCCTTTTCTAGTTGGTAGGTCTATCCCCCTCGAGAAACAGAGATAATCTAGGATTCCAACGTTGTAAAACTTAGGGAGTGGAGGCAACTAGCCACCTTTTCTCATTTTCATTATTTTATTAATTTAAAAAGTATGTACACACACATAATCAAATACACCCACACATGCAGTGGCTCAGGGATACAAATACTAATTAAAGCAACTACAAAAAAATTCAGCCTTATCCAAAGGATCCCCCGTATAGCTGTTTTGACAGACAGAACGAAAGGGATCATGTTATAAAAATCAAAGATGACTGATATCTAATAGCTGAGAATGAAGTGCAGAGGGAAAAGATTTGCCAACTGTATCTACTAAAATAGCGAAACATGGGCACAGGAGGCAGGAAAAAAACCTTTCACGCTTTCTGAGGTGTGGAAGCAATTTAGCACCAAGGACAGTGGCGCTTAACCCAGCTAAATAGTGTGAAGGCACCAGGATAGAAGACTGCGGCTTCTGCCTCCTCCGCCCTGCAGCTCTCTTAGCAGGATTCTTCTATGCCAGGGCAGATGTGGTTACTATGGTCAGAGCATCCACAAGTGATGAAAAAGGCCAGTTTTCCTGATCCTATCCCCCAAAGGTACAAGAAACAGCTGCATCTGTAGGAGATGGAACTTTGATTTCTGCCTCCAATAGTTTACAGCAGGCAAAGGCAAACTCGGCCCTCCAGATGTTTTGGGACTACAACTCCCATCATCCCTAGCTAACAGGACCAGTGGTCCGGGATGATGGGAATTGTAGTTCCAAAATATCTGGACAGCCGAGTTTGCCTATGCCTGGTTTACAGCCTTGGTTAAGCAGTTCCAACAAAGGGAGCTAATAAAAAAGCTCAAGGACATCAAACAACCGACCCTATTTAATAAATCAGGCAGGCGAAGCCTTCTGAGAGGAAGAGGAAAGAGGCCCATATTACAAGTTTACACCAGATGTGCCCAGAGAAATGATGCTTGGGTACCAGTTCTTCTTGGGATGCTTGAACATTGAACTTTGCTGTTTTGTCAGACAGAACGAAAGGGATCATGTTATAAAAATCAAAGATGACTGATATCTAATAGCTGAGAATGAAGTGCAGAGGGAAAAGATTTGCCTTTGGCCAGGGCACAGCCTGACTCCCTCCCTCGGCAATCTTCGCAGAGCTCTGGCCCAATGGTTGCCAGTGGCTTGAATTAATTAATTTTTATAATGAATGATTTTAGAATGTTGTTTATGTTGTACTTTTGTACTGTTTTATTGTTGTTAGCCGCCCTGAGCCCGGCTTCGGCTGGGGAGGGCGGGATATAAATAAAATTTATTATTATTATTATTATTATATGGGTGGAGCATGAGTTACTGTTGCTGATGGCAAAGTTCACTCCATCCACTGAACAGAAGGGTGCCAAGTTCAATAAAGTATCTTGCTGCTCTTGTTTTGCTTGTGCTCTGTTTGTGGTGGTAGTGTTTTTAATTTGTGTCACTGGAAATAGGAGCAATTAACATTCTGAGGTGGTGTTTACGGGTTCGTTAAATCAAACAAACATCCCAAGCAATTAGAGGAAAGGGGAGGCAGGTGAATTCCCAACAGCTGGGGAAGCAGGTAGCTTGGCGGACAGGTTCGGGATGTGCAGTTGGATCTTTGTTCCTGACACCTGGCAGCAACCACAAGCTGAAAGGAAGTTCCACCCTTTCAGCACAAACATAAGCAACAGGTGCCACGCCTTTCCTCCCCCCTGCCTGCAAAAGCCACCCTGGATTGACAGGGATTGAGAAGTCAATGAGAAGGATGGGAGGGAAATGGCTGAAGGAAAGAATATGTGCTACAAGACCTTGAGGAGAAGAAAGGAAGGAAGATGAACAAGAGCAAAAGGCAAAACGGTACAGACAATGACAAAGAGAAAGAACCAAAGGGGTGATGCAGGAGGGATGCACACAGACAAGCGATACTGAAGCAGGAAATTGGAGACAAACCTGTCCAAGCTTGATACAAGGGCATTTTTCCCTAGCAAACCATGCAGCTTTGCGGCGATTCCTACACACCAGCTGTGTTAGTCCCAGGACTGCCATGGTCCCAGGCACCTCCACATCTGCATTTCCCCCGGACCGGCACGGCTTCCCCTTACAGCATGGCTGGCGGCAGCATGTCTCTGTGGAATTAGTCCTGTCAGGGAAGATATTGATTTGGATGCTGATGTGTTAATACGTGGCTGCTTTCAGCAAAGCTTCCTTCCTTCCTCCATCCCAGACAACAGACTGGAGGACTAACCTGCCACTAATCACACAGGAGGTGTGTCTATGGCCAGACGTGTTATGCAAGGGGATGAGGCAGCCTGCAGAGAACACGGAGCGTCTATTGTGCTCCTTACATGTCCTAAGCCTATCCCAAGATCCTTTTAAAACCACAGCATTGGTGACTACGGATATGAACATTCTTTATGTGCACAGTAGCTATCAACTCAGACACGGCCTCAAAATATTTGCACGTTAACTGAGAAGTCAGAGCAAAGATGAAGAATAAAATACTGATTACAGTATTGCTTTTTTGCGGGCTCAGAAAAGTTCTTTGGTTTCTTGTCCAGCCTATCAGAAATTTGTTTTTGACCTATGTTACAGTCATAGCATGTGTTGTCTACAAGATAGAATAGAAAAGCAAATAATTTATTTATTTATTTATTTATTTATTTATTTATTAAAAGTTATTTGTTTTTGACCTTTGTGGGGATATATTCTTAAACAGTTTCATTTGTCTTCTATCAGACTAGCGACATGCCAAGTTGTCCATGGGCAGGATCTCAAGGTACTTAGCACTGGAATTGAATAAACTTGGTTTAGGTCTTTAAGCATAACTGCCTGACTGCTAAAATGTTGAAAAATATACAGGGCCCAATAAATGCCCCCCAAAGTACAGAGAGAGAGAGAGAGAGAGACCCCCAAATACTTCTCTTGAGGGTTCTTAGCTGGCTTCAAGTGTATTGAAATGAGTCCGTGTTTACATTCTGAGCATGTTTGACTGAATCAAGCCTTCTGAATTCCATGGGAAGGGAGAGAACAGTAGCGCATGAGTAAGAATGTAGTTAGAAATGTCAATTAGGACACAGCTAGCTCCTGCTCAGGTTCCAGCACAAAGAAAAGCCCGAGGGCACTTCTGACAGAGAAACTGCCAGGGGGGAGCAAAGCACTGTACATGTTCCATTAACAGCTGCCCCAGGGCCACATTACAGGTAAGCGGAACTGTGAGCAAGTGCAACTAATGCTGGATAAAGCTAAGAAGGACAGGGGTCTGGAGGGAAGGGCTTTCCCCCAGGAAAATGGTTCAAGAGTTGGTCTTGGGGTTTTTTGCAAGAGATCCATCAGTGGGTGCCTGTAAACTGGGGCGGCACAGAGAGGGACAGGGTGTGTGAAGTGAAAGGGTTGTTTTGCATTATCTCTCAGCATTCTCACAGGGTTCACCTGCATTCTTTTCTTCAACACTCTCCTCCAAGAAAAAGGGGGGGGGAGAACCCTGAACCAGCAGATTCCAGAAAAGTGCAGCCCCTCACTTTGTGATGGTATGCAAGGATATTAGAACAAGTACAAGTCACTCTCATGCAGCTGTAACTTTCTTGGGCTAACCTTCCACATGAAGTCCTCCCACCACTGCAAAGTGCTTTGAAGCAGAGGTAGCATGAGGGAAATGTATGTGCTTAACTCTTCCCTTGACAGTCACCCTCCTCCAAATGACTTTTCTTCTGCTGTTGTTGTAGGCCCATGTTCACTTCACAAATGCTGGTCTGGAACTATACAGTGCTAAAAGCAGCTGGGATGGATTATCTGGGTAATTCTCCTTTTCTCTGTATCTTCTGTAAACCTCTTACAGATTGAAAATATGTTTCTTTAAGCAGTAACCACAGTAGAAGAGAACAGCATAGATAGGTAGCGTAGTTTGCAGATGACATCAAGTATTTAGAATGGTGTATAAGTGGACTGAAGAGAAAAAGATCTCTTCAGACTGGGTGAATGAGCAACAAAATTATACATGGAATTTGTCGGGGGGGGGAGCCAAACTAGGTGCAACTTTAATTGTATGGATGCAGTTAACACGCACATTTTTGTTTCCCTGTCACAAACTTGACAAAATTGGCTTTCCAAAGCTGCCATTTGCATTTCAAGCAGCAATGTTCCCTAGGGAGGCTTCCCCTTGAAATCCTTCTCTGAAGCTGCTTTTTGTGGTTTTAGTTCAGAATGTGGCAGGAAAAGAACAAGTTCTCTACCCTCCCGTATGGTCCTGAAGCTGCTCTGGGGCCCCTGCAGCTGCTATTTATGTAATTAACACGTGTGTGCTAAATGCGTTCTCACAATGGCATATTTAGTTTGACCCCCAGCATAAAGTGACCAAGATTGAGGCAAAAGCAAAAAAAGAAAATGGGCTAATCAGGAAAGGGACACTGGTAGCAGCACCATCACATTGACTCCAAAGGTCATATTCAGTGTAGAGCTATATAGCTGTCAACTTTCAGATTTGAAAATAAAGGATCAGCAGCCTCGAAAATAAGGGATCAGCAGCCTCACCTGTCCTGGGGATAGTCTACGGGATATCTAACAATCTGGGATAGCAGCGGGAAACGGCGTTGAAATAAGGGAATTTCCCGCAAAAAAGGGAAGATTGACAGCAATGTGGAGCTATATCCTTGCACAAGAGGAATAACTTTCCTCCTCTCCCAGCTCATGCCCTAAATCTGTCCTCTGGGTTTCCTCAACTTTCCAGAGCAGATTTGGGAATGGTACGGGGCGTATGCAGGGAGAAGAGAAGAGGGTAGTCCTGCTGTGCAAGCAGAAGTCATTCTGCTCACCCAACTGTTTAGTTCAATAATACCACCCATATCTAGCATTGGGAGGGAGGGCACATGTTAGAGTATATTAGGAGGAAAATACAAAGGCAATTATTCAGGACAGACAAAAGGAAACATTTCTTCACACATAGATAAAACCATGGAATTCAAGCCATAGGATGCAGAGATGGCCACCAACATGGTTTGAAAAGGGTGTTTGACGTATTCATGGAGAAGGCTATCAATGGCCATGTATTGCCTCCAGTATCCCAGTGACCTACTGAAAAGTGCCCCAGGCCCACTTTATCATATAGCTTCATGTCACCATATTTCTCACTGGGATTTATGTGTCACAGACTGATTATGCTCTCTCCCCTTAATTTGTCTTCACAGATCCTATTTTGATCATCGAAGCCGTATTTGCTCTACAGAAATGAATGAACAATCACCCCAGCAGAAGGAGCTAATGATACACAGGATGCTTACAGCAAGGATAATTAGGCATGTTGCTAACTTGTTCGGAATAAACATGTGTGCAGCAGAGCAAACCACACACACGAAAAAGGGAACAGGAAGTGGATGAGCATAAGGCCAGAGCAGAAAGAAAGTGGCAGACATTTAGAAGCAGATATGTTAAATTGTAGTCATAATGGAAGGAAATGTTTTAAAGCCTACTGGACCAATCCTGCATTTAGATGACAGTCTGCCCAAAGGGGCATCAGGAACATAATTTCAAAAAACAGCAGAGAAGGCAAAACTTCTCTATGCAAGGTTTCTCTTGGAAGAGGAGAAAGCTGTGTTTCTCTCCAAATCTGTCTATACTAGCATAACTCAGCCCTTTCCCTAGAGTCTGGGATTGGGTATGGGGAACCTTTGGCCCTTTGGTTGTTGCTAAACTACTGACCGTTGCTGATCATTGTTCCTGATCTAGAAGGTTATTCAAATAGATTCCAAAGAATGCATGGGAGGAGTCATATCATGGCTCCACCCCAAACCATGTGAATGAAGAAGATTACAACAAAGAAGAATAAGCCTCTGTCTTTGTATTCGGGGACACCTGAAAGCACAGGGTTCTTGGTCATGCATAAAAGCCCTCGGCACATATAACGGTACATGCAGGCCTCTGTGTAGTTATAGTAAACATATTTAAGTCAGGAACGGAGGCTGGCATGCAGTTAACCTGCCCCCCCCCCACCATGCACATTCTAGGAGTAAGGACATTGTGGTGTCCTCTAGATATGTTGGACTACATCTCCCATCATTCCTAACCATTGGTCATGCTGGCTTGGGCCAATGGGAGTTGTAGTTCACAGAATCTGGACGACACCACATTAGCTGCTGCTATTCTGCTAGAATGAAGATCTGAATATAGTGACTGTGACTGCAGCCTCCTTAATAATTAAATTAGCATCTATTCAGTGAGGAATGTTTCCTATGAAAATTGTAAAAAATAGAGAGAGAATAATCTGTGGCAGACACAATTCTTCACTTTTTATTCTGATTCTAGAATACTGAGCAGTTTCTATTTGAACTCCTGTTCAGTTGTCATATGTTCCATGCATCCACACAATTTGATGTTCCAAAGAACTGTAACTCACATCAGCAATACTGTGTCTAGTATTGTGGACACCACTCCTTTCTTGGAGTTGCTCTTTGTATATGATCTGTGGGTAGTTATCCAATGTGAATTGCTAACACTGATAGGCATGTAGGTACAATGGACAGTACCACTGAGACAAAACAAAGTATCAGAGGCCATAGTCAACATTTTGGTCTGTTACAATTTCTTGTCATAAATTTGGCAATATATGTTTCTGAGCAGTGAGTGGGTTTTTTAGGTTATCCAGCTATATCTATGTGCCAACAAAGGTCAGCTCCTTGTGACTTCTTTGCTCTCCCCAGCAGATCACTCTTGACAACAGTTTGTAGTTTCATTGTGATGCATTACAACACCCTCAACTGTGAGCTGTAGGCAAAAAGCAGTGGTGTTCTATCTTGTCGCTTGTGTTATTTCTGTTGAAGCAGTTGTATTCTGGGAACTGACCTGGCCCTTGAAATCTGGTACTCAACTGTGTTGCCATGGTATTTAAGAAAGTGGAGATCAAATTGCTCAATTTGTTGTCGCTTACTAGTTTGTATAGCGATCTGAATCTATTAAAAGGCATCATTCTGGAGCAGATGCATTGAAATCCATTCAAATCTCATTCTGCCTTCCACCATTCTCACACAAATTTAGAAGGGGTCAATATATAAAAATTGGTTTGATTTGCACTCATTTCAGTAAATTACCATGTTTATGCAGCTATATAAATGCCAATTCCCACCAAGAACTTAATTTAGTGTTTGTTTGTTTGTTTGTTTGTTTGTTTGTTTAATTTCTATCTCACCCTTACTGGCCAAGGGAGCCCATGGCAGCAAGCACCAAAGCAACAAAACAACACAATTAAAAGTAAAATAAAAAGCATACTTAAAACATTTAAAAACAATAGGACCATCCAAAAACATTTAAGAACATCTAAAAAGATGTAGAATGTTAGAATATTTAAAAGCGTAGCTAATAATTTAATTTGAACGTTGCCAAGAATAGCATCTTTTAACCAACAAATGCCTGGCTTAACAGGAATGTTTGAGAACTCCTCCTAAGGGAGATCAACACAGCTCACCAAGGTAGCATTCCACAAGTGGAGAACCACCACCAAGAAGGCCCTGTCACAGGTCAGTGCCAAACAGATAGCAGCCAATGGCAGCACCCAGTGGCAACACCCAGTAACGTGAGATTGGTAAAGTGGGGGAGAGGGAACCTACAAAAGGAGAGAGAGATCATGGCAATGCAAGTTCAGTTATTCTGCTCGAACTAGCAAGCAACCATCTCAAGCAGATGGCTGTGGTCAGTCTCCCTGCGCTACAGTGGGCCTTCCCAAGCTGAGCTCCAGGGAGGAGCTCCGGGGAGAACTGCTTCTATTTCAGCTCCTCTGCTCCTGTTCCAGTGCCTGGCTCAGGAAAAGAACTACTATGGCACCTGTCCTTGGAGGATGTTCTGTGAAGCCCATTTCAGGGAGAGACACAAGTGTTCCGCTGTACCTTCCTAGCCAGAGAAGAGGGGTAGTGAGTGGAAACTGTTCAGCTCCTGCAGTGACTGCTTCTCCGGCCCTGAGAAGTTGTACAATGCAGGAACTTGTTTATTCTGCTTCCGCTTCACTATGTTTGTGTGGGGAAGTTTTGGGCTGTGGAAAATGGGATCAGGGTACTTCAAACTCCAAATCTCCCCCCAATCCCAGATACCATAAGATTTGGCAGGCTTCCTCACTGCTAAGACTTAGGGACCTACTGAATACTTTTCTTGTGCCAACAGGCCTATTGAATTGATTTCCAACTCCCTCAACCATTCCTCATAAGGCTTGGATTTCAGGCCCTTGATCATCTCATTCACATTCCAGATTGTCAATATCCTTCTTAAATTGTGGCACCCAGAACTGGACACAGTACCCCAGGAGTGGGCTGACCAAGGTAGTATAGAGTGGTACTATTCTTCCTTTCACTAGAACCCTATACTGTTGTTGATGTGGCCTAGAATAGCATTAGCTTTTTTGCAGTAGGGGAGACCTAAATCAAGTGATGGGGCCAAAAGGGTAGGTGATGGGCTTGAGTGCAACCATGCACAGGTTGTCAACTGGAGCTTTCTACCTACTAGGAGCTCAATTGGCTTGATCATACGTCAACCAAGGGAATTCTCACACCCTCATCTTTCCCATGCCTTTTCCCCAAGACACACGCAGCAGGTGGAAGAGGGCTGATTAGGTTTAGGGGAGTGAGGTCTAAGGGTAGTTGGAGAGGACTGTAGAAAGGTTAAGTGTCCAGAGCAGCCAGACAGCTCAGAAGGCAAGGGACGTGAGTGGGTGGGTGTACATTGACAGGAGATTATTTGGTCTGTTATGTGGTCTGACTTCCAAATTGTTTAGGAAGGAGCTATAAATATAAGCAAATAAATATTAATAAATAACAGGGCCATCAACAGACAATAGCAAATTTCTCTCTTGGTTATTGCTTCAAATGAAGGAAAGCTAATTTTCCTTTATGAATGCTATAATGTGTATTAGTGCCCCTAGATTATCAGTTGATTAGAACAAATAGCATGGTGTAATGGTCTCAGGTTCCATTTGCATTGCCAATTTGCAAATTCAGGCAATACAAAATGGGAGTGGAGGGGGATATTAGGTGAGCCAAACAGGACCTATAGTGACATTAACATTTCCATTACAAAATGGAAACTCTGGAACTGTTATGATAAAGGCTGTCTCTACTAAGTCCAATTTGTGTGCCAAGTCAGAGTTGGGAGCAGAATGCCTGACCAGATGGCCCTTTATTCTGATCCAGCAAGACAGCTCTTACATTCTTAGGATGCTACAGATATATAGCAACATTCAGGAAAAGTATGTGGTGCAATCCTCTTAGGGCAATACATTTGTCCTCCCACAAGCATCAGTGCCGGAAAGGTGATACCCATTACATTCATAGTGCAGCTTTTGATAGTGGTTCAGATCAACTAGGATATTTTCCACAGTAGGGGGAAAGATTGACTTGGGGGGAAAATGTGACAGGGTCCTGAAACTAAATCCTGATGAGTTAGAGGCCTTGTGGGTGAATCGTTTACTGCTTGAGATCCCAGAATTCTAGAGTTGGAAGGGACCCCGAGGGTTATCTCATCCAACCTCCTGCAACATGTATGTCAGTTACCTGTTGTGGACAGGGTTGCACTCCCTCTGAAGAAACAGGCACCTAGCTTGGGAGTACTCCTGGATCCATCATTGTCACTGGAGACTCAAATGGCCTTAGTGGTTAGGAGTCCTTTTTACCAGCTTCAGCATTAGCTGCAGCCATTCCTGGACTCGAATACCAAGGCTAAAGGGGGCCATGCACTGATAACCTTACAAATGGATTATTGCAATACACTTTATGTGGATTTTAATGCAATGACAGCCACAAGTATAGACGGGTGAAACTCTTGTGTAGAGTTCAAAGGCCATGCTGGTGGTCAACTAAGTTCTTCTTAGTAGGTTCACAATTACGTAACCATCTGGCATGATAGTAAGGCATGGGGTGATATCTCCAAACCAACTGAGGTGGTTGCAGAATAAAAAGACAAGAAGATGAAGGCCAGGGTAACAAAACAAATTAGCCAAAATAAAAAAATTCCTTCCAGTAGCACCTTAAAGACCAACTAAGTTAGTTCTTGGTATGAGCTTTCGTGTGCATGCACACTTCTTCAGATACACTGAAACAGAAGTTGCCAGATCCTTCTATATAGTGAGAAGGTGGGGAGGGGTGTTACTCAGAAGGGTGGTGGGAATGGGAGATAGGCAGATAGCTGAGAGAGCCTCTTGACGACTCTTAACGACTGTAATAGGTCTTACAGGAAAAGGCAAGGGGTGGGAAGGTGAGAAATGGTTTAGTTATGTATAGTGAGATAAGAATCCAATGTCTTTGTTCAGCCCTTTTTCTGTTTTTTCAGTAGCTCCAGTTGAGAGTGGTAAATGTTTTGTTTTTCCTTTTGGAACTCTTGCCAAGCTTGGTGGTTCCTGATAGAGTTGTCCAGGATCTGCAACTTCTGTGCAGGATCTGGCAACTTCTGTTTCAGTGTATCTGAAGAAGTGTGCATGCACACGAAAGCTCATACCAAGAACTAACTTAGTTGGTCTTTAAGGTGCTACTGGAAGGAATTTTTTTATTTTGACTATGGCAGACCAACACGGCTACCTATCTACTACTGAAAACAAATTAGCAATAGTCTTCTGAATGCTCACACTGTAAGAATAAGAAGAGTCTGCTGCTGGATCAGGCTAGTGGCCCATCTAGTCCATCAGTCTGTTCTCACAGTGGCCAACTAGATGTCCTTAGGAAGCCCAGAAGCAAGATCTGAACACAACAGCATGCACCCCTCTTGCAGTTTCCAGCAACAGGTATTGAGAAGCATGCTGAGGCAGAATGTATCCATCAGGGTTAGCAGCCATTGATAGCCTTATCCTCCACTAATTTGTCTAATCCAACTTGGTGGTCATCTTTGCCTCTTGTGGGAATGAATACCATAGTTCAGCTATTCACTGTGTGAATTAACAAAGCAGCCTTTGCCAACCAAGTGCTCTCCAGACATTTTGGACTACAACTCCCATCAGCCGTAACCACCGTAGCGAAGGCTAGAGTAAAAGGGTAATTTAGGGCAGGCATAAGCAAAACAGATGTTTGGGGACTACAATTCCCATCATCCCTGACCACTGGTCCTGTTAGCTAGGGATCATGGGAGTTGTAGTCCCAAAACATCTGGAGGGCCAAGCTTGCCTTTGCCTGATTTATGATGAAAAGAAGAAGCCAGTGCCATTATCACCAGTGCCATATTTCTTAGCTTCCTGTGAGAATCTGCCTGGCTACTGTTGTTGGGGAACAGAAATACAGGGCTAGATGGCCCTTTGTTCTTATTCGGCAGGACAGTTCTCATACATTCTGGGGTGTGTGCTACAAATTATAATATAATGTTTAGAAAAAAGCATGTGCTATGGTCCTCCTTCAACATGTAAGAATGTAACAAGCACATTACCGGCTGCTCAAAACAAAATGCTAGGATAACACAGTAAGTCCTAAGATGAGCAGGAACCAATTCCACCAGAGTATCCATATCCAAATATTCCAAGAGTGGCTTCAGAGTATGCATTGAGCATGATCAGCCAGCAATCTCATCAGAGGGTCACTTTTGTGCAGCATTAGTGCAGGCACAGGTATACCGCTGGTACAGGGCAGTATACAAATTTATTACTACTACTACTACTACTAATAATAATGGTAGAAATTATTATGAAAAGGACTGGAAAATTAAACAACCTGTCTCATAATCTTCATTTAGAGCAACACATGCAGTTCTGGACAATGTTCACCTCCTTTTTCATAATAAACTAAGATGTAGAAACACTGGAAGGGGTCTTTTTTTAATAGTAATAAAAAAGAATGTAAAATGAAACAGACAGGGCTTCTTAGCTTAGGAGAAAAATGAAGACCGAGAGAGGACAAGGGGTAGGTTTTAGAGAAACATGATTGGTGTGAAGAGAGTAAATAAAGGGCAACAATCTCAAAATAAAAAAGGTCCAAGGCCATCCACAGCAGATGTAAGACAAACAGAAGAAATTACTCTCTCACCAACATATAATTAACCTATGGAACTCATTTTCACAAAACATTATTGCCTTCAGCAGATAAAATAAGCGCACGGAGGATAGGTCAGTTGATGGCTATAGCAAGCCATAATACCCAAATTGCAACTTCCATGTTCAGAGACATCACTTCTCTGGCTATCAGATGCTGAGGATTAATGACAGTGGGTGGGTATTGCCATCACGCTGTGCTTGTCAACCATCATGCTGTGCTTATATCTGCCACTGTCAGCTGAGAGAATGCTGGCCTAGAACACTGGCCTGTCGCAGCATAGCAAGCCCTCATCCTTGACCAGCCTAGCCACCCTAGAGATGACCATTTCAGACTTGCTTGGGAGGCGCAGTGTCTGATAGTTATGGTGCTGCCCACAGATGAAGTGACGTATTTCCTCCAGTTGGAGGGCGTAAATTCATGTAGCTTGCAACACAGAAAACAAAAACCCACAGGCTCCGTGGAAGGTTTGCAGGTGTAATCACCTCCATCGTTTTAGTATCAAGCAGAACGAAGATGGGTTGTTCAAAGAAACTGACCACAAGAGAAACAAAGGCAGAAGAAAAAAGACAGGTCAGATAAAAGGGCTAAGTATGCACAAGGTCCACAGCAGGGATTAGCAACCTGGAAACATGAATCACACAGGAGAGGAAAAACAATCGGAAGCAGAACAGATGGGTGTGCAAAAGGAAATGAAGAGCTGCAGGAGACAGTGCTATTAACTTTATTCAAGAAGAACAAAACCTTTATTGCACCAAAGACAGTTAAATCAATATTTTCCCAATCCTATTTTTCCACAGAAGCAAATGGGTGTGTTTTCCCACAGGGATGCTACATTACCATGAACAGGAAGGATGGGTAGTCTACATAATGGCAAGAAAGGGGAGAGATGCTGTCTATGAGGCAGAGTCTAACAATGTGGAAATTGCTTTGTAAATTGTAAGCGGAAAGCTCTAGGGCACGGAAGAGTACCAGTAATGCAGCTGCAGCACCTATCTTCATGAAAAAGTAAGTGATGCTGCGTAGGACAAAGCCTTGTGCCATCAGGTTCCTCACATGGCAGGACATCACTGGGCAAGACAGGACATCATCCACTCTCACATAGTGACATGAGGATATCGCATTTTGGTTTTCATTTGGTTTGGGCAGAAGTGCATGGAATTGCAGGTCCATAGTAGAACTGACTCATACGTCCCATGCACATGCATCATCACTGAACACCTCATACCACAAAGAGTCTGCTATTACTCTGGCCTGGGTTATTCCAAAAATCTCTGTCCATGAGAACAAGATTGATGACATCAGTCAATGATTTTCAAAGAAATAAAATAAACGTGTATAGCACCATATACACACCACAGGATTATTTTGCTGCAACAACACAAAATAAATAAACAACAACAATTTGTACCCAAGAATACTAAGTAGAACTTAGTTGGATACAACCCAATAAAGAGAATTATCATAATCTATCAAAATCAGATTCCCTTTGTTCAGCAAAAACCATGAACCATCTGTGGCCCAGAGACTCTGGAACCAATCCTACAAATGCAGTAACTCTTACTCCCTCCCTGCTTTCTCATTGAATTTTCTTTTTAAAGCTTCCTTTGCACTCAAAGCTCTACCTTTTGCCCATCTCTTCCCCATGAGATCTAGCCAGGACAGCACTTGTCTGGTAATAAGCTATATCCAGTAATTAATGTTTTCACAAATTACCGAGAAGCGAAATTGTGGGCTTTTTTCCCCCCTACACAAAAGACTCTCGGTGAAAACATGTGTGACCTTGCATCTAGGAATTCAAAACAGTTATGCAAATGTTGTCTAAATTAAAACGCAGAATCCCCATGCGAAGTATTAGCTCAGAGTCATAGAAAGAGAGATTGGCATGCAGGGAGAAACATGCTCAGAGAAATCCAGCAGGAGAAAAGTAGAACCAGAATGTGCATCTTTGGGTTGCCAGACATGGGAAAGAAAAGCTCAACCACCTTTCTGACTGGATTTTCACTTTTTGAAATATGGCAACCCTAATCTAGATGTCTCAATGGTTAACAAAATGGTGGGCATAGCTCAGTAATCTCTGTTGATCTGAGTTAAAGCACAGTGTAAAAAACAGGACCACTACTAATACCATTTTCCACTCAAATACAAGTATCACATAGTGCAAGAACTCCCTCGCCATCTTCACAGTATTAGGCACTGCATTTCTGATATGCGTGCATTTTAGTCATTTGGGAATTATCAAACCTATCAGCAATGAGTTCCAAAGGTCAGCTGTCCACTTCAAGATCTTCACACACATTAGCAGTGGCATAGGGCCTGCTTCCCCATGAAGCAGTTCCATGCATCTGATTATGCACATGGGGAGAGCCTATCACATCACACGAGTCTTTCCCACCTGACTGGTACCTAGACAGGAGGGGAAGTCCATGGGAAAGGGCCCTGACCATGGGGCTGCATCATCCACATGGAGTTAAACAGGCCCTGGGATTGCATCACAGAAAAGGGGCTCTCACACCACTATGTGTGAAGCAAGGGGGGGGGGAATACTTTCTGTAGACCTGCAGCAAATTTCTGTATATTACAGTTTCATTGCTCTGGAATTATGTGAAACTGTTTCCTTCTCCCTTGGTCCAAAACTACACATTATTTTAAACACAGCAATCATTTTCAGATTATAAAATGGAGCTCCATGGGGAGAACCAAAGACCTTAAAAGGGAAGGTATGAAATGAATACCTTCCCAACCTCTACTAGTGTGTGGCAGCAATGTGAGAGACAGTGTGCTATGGTGGTTAGAGTCCTGGACTAGGACCTAGAATCATAGAGTTGGAAGAGACCACAAGGGCCATCAAGTCCAACCCCCTGCCAAGCAGGAAACACCATCAGAGCACTCCTGACATATGGTTGTCAAGCCTCTGCTTAAAGACCTCCAAAGTAGGAGACTCCACCACACTCCTTGGCAGCAAATTCCACTGTCAAACAGCTCTTACTGTCAGGAAGTTCTTCCTAATGTTTAGGTGGAATCTTCTTTCTTGTAGTTTGGATCCATTGCTCCGTGTCCGCTTCTCTGGAGCAGCAGAAAACAACCTTTCTCCCTCCTCTATGTGACATCCTTTTATATATTTGAACATGGCTATCATATCACCCCTTAACCTCCTCTTCTCCAGGCTAAACATGCCCAGCTCCCTTAGCCGTTCCTCATAAGGCATCGTTTCCAGGCCTTTGACCATTTTGGTTGCCCTCCTCTGGACACGTTCCAGTTTGTCAGTGTCCTTCTTGAACTGTGGTGCCCAGAACTGGACACAGTACTCCAGGTGAGGTCTGACCAGAGCAGAATACAGTGGCACTATTACTTCCCTTGATCTAGATGCTATACTCCTATTGATGCGGCCCAGAATTGCATTGGCTTTTTTAGCTGCCGCGTCACACTGTTGGCTCATGTCAAGTTTGTGGTCCTAGATCCTTTTCACAAGGACCTGGGAGACCAGGGTTCCAATCTCCACTCTGCCATGAAGCTCGTTGGGTGACCTTGGGCCAGTTATTCACTCTCAGCATAACCTACCTCACAGGGTTGTTGTGATGATAAAATGAGGAGGAGAACTATGTGTGCAACCTTGAACTCCTTAAAGGAAAGTACGGATATAAATGTAATGTGACTTAATTCTTAATAGATATGCATAAGATTAGTCTGCCTATCTCAGCTGGGCCAGAAGCTTTTCCAAACGAATTTGGATTCCTGTGTAAACCCACCCACCTGATGCCACTGACCCATATGCTCCTTTCCTTTTAGCAAACCATGTTTTCGTTTCACCCCAGGCCTCCTTCACATGTGCACAATTGCATAGAGGTTGCTCCGCTGCATTGTCATCCAGTACAACTACAGCTTGTGTATGAATACTATAATCACATGAGAAAGGGCTAGTGGTCAGGTGAGGAAGACCCAGAAAATTATTACAGTCCCATCAGGCATGGTGGTGATTGAGAAGTGAAAGGCCCCTTGAATTGGCCCCAATCATGTTGCTTGGGAAAACACACATTCCATAGCAAGATGAGTCAACAACATGTAGAAATGATTCAGTATGATTAGGTACAGGCATACCATTCAATATGGAAGAGTACATTTCCCATGTTTGTTGCGTTTTACTTGTGTGAACACTGTTGACTAGCGTGATTCTGAATCTTCCAGTTTTTTTTAGTATTGTAACTTGCTAACATCTGTTGCTCTGTTTCTCAACCTAACTGGATGTTAACTCAGGAAATTGTTGTTGTTTAGTTGTGTCCGACTCTTCGTGACCCCATGGACCAGAGCACGCCAGGCACTAACTCAGGAAATAGTTCTCATCTTTCTCCAACATTTCTATAAGCAAAAACACAAAGCAAAACACCCTTCTTGCATAGGAGACTGCTTACGTTCTATTGCCTTTCAAGTACCTTGTCAAGTTCCTCAGTGTGGTTTCTGACACATCTTGTAACACATGAAGCTTTCAGGTCATGGGGAATGTGGCCTATCATCAGACATCCCTGAAAGTAACTCCCTTTAGGTATTAGCAACTGTTTTCATGCTCTGACAAATGTGGTCTCAGGCTGCTTCATCCATTTGCTGATTGTTGCCTGTGGAAACCCATTCCACAGCGAGTGAGTTAGGCCCCATTCTGGCATGGTTCTCTGTAGCCTCATGGGCCCCTCCAAGATTGTTCTTGAGTAGTTGGTCTGCACAGTGCAGCAGTAAGATATACAAGCACTGAATCATATGACACTTTCTGGTTGTGCTATTCCTTTCCACACTAACGCCATGCCTTCATTGGAGCCCTTAGTGCAGACATGGGGTGTAACCAGGTGAGGAAGTAACTCACATGACCCATATGCTGTGACTCTTGCAGACTACAGGCAAGACAACATGGAGTACCATAGTTTTTTCTGGTGGCAACCACTGGTGTGAACCAAATCCTTTCCTTTTGCATTAAACCCCCTTCTACCAGAATTCAGTCACTTGGTACCATTGCAAAGAGCAGTCATGACACTTACTTCTGATTGCTCAGAAGTTACAAATAGATGGCAGTCCTGAAAACTAGGCCTCTATGGGAGTGAGGCATGGGCAAGTTCTATATACAATGTGATGTCCTTTTTTTGAAAAACTTTGCACCCTGAAGGTATATGAACCCATTCAAAATGGGATGTCAAAAACTCTCAGTTGACACACAGCAGCAAGAAGGAGCCTGCAGGTTATAAACTCAAAGATCATGGGAGAAGCTGAGCCCTTTGATAATGTATGCCTCTGTGGTGTGGGACAAAACAAAGCTCAGGAGTTGTGCATAAAATCACGCCATGGGGCAGGAAGAGACTACCCAGGCTGCAAACATCCTCTCAGTGTGAGCCACTTGGAACCTGCAGTTTATATGCTCCTTGTGTGACTGAGAAAGTCAATCATTTATAGATACACATATTAAGAACAGAACAAGCAGCGGTTTTGGACCATCCACACCCTTCAGCACAGTGAAAGGCAAAGCACTCGAGGCAGCCTCTGACCCGCAGAGCCATGCCCCCCACAGCATGGGATAACTGTCTTACAAACTAATCACAGAAAGAGAGGGTCAAAGGTCTTAGTATTTTACACACCTAATGTGAAAAAGATAGGCACAGCATAAAAGAGCTGCAGACAAGGGGGTGTATTCTGAATTCATATAATCTGTGGACATTGCCTTTGCCACAGTCGCATCATCTTGCCCTCACACAGGAAGACAGCCTCAGGTTATACATATTACCTAAATGTGGTGTTGACTGAAGAAGTGGCTGGGAGAATTCTAAGTTCTGAAAACCTTTCCAACATGGAAAGACTATCTCCATTTGAAAAACTGCTTTCTTTTGCTCAGCTAAAGAAAGAAAGCCCTACACCATATATCTTCTCTAGAAACAGCTCGAAATCATGACTGTGGGTGTGGTTATGGACAGATGTGCTGGCATAGCCATGTTTACAAGGTGTTTCTTGGGAAGGGCTTTATTTCCCTTATGAAATATGCTTTAAAAACTCTTATGTCAGAACTCTGTAACTCAATACAATTCAATACAAATTCAAAGAAACGCCCCTTTAGTTCTGACATGTGGCTATGAATGCTGATGGGAAAGTTGTACCGACAAGGAAAGGATGACATCTTCCACTAACCATCTTGGTTCCCTTTTACTTTATGGAAGAACTGCTTTCAATTAAACCTCTTGGGAAGCTCATCTATGCAATGGGGGATGGGTTACATTAAGTGATTTATGAAAAATCCATTTCTATAATAACCAAGGAGTTCAGAAATTGGAGGGGAGGGGGGAGGGGAGGGAGAGAGGAGGAAGAGAACTGAGACTGAATATTTCCATGCAGATGTTTGATTTATAAAAAATCTTCAAAGACAATAGTAATGGATGGAACGTAAGATCCTCAAAAGCCTCCAGCCACAAAAAAAAAACAAAACGCACTCAAGCTAAAATTAAAAGTTTTGAGAAGCCGCATGTCATGTCTGTCTGCAAGATAAGCTCTAGCCATGATCTACAGCCAGTGCCAAGTGATAGAGTTCTGTGGGCTTTATTTGATGATATTGCTGTAGCCCATTATATCAGGGGGGGGGGAATCAGCTGCAGGTGCTTGAGTTTCCCTCCCACAAAGAAGGGAGATGGCTTCACCTCCTCCCTGCCTCAGTATTTAAAGGTACATATCACCCCTTGCATGTTTGCAACCTCTGCATTATGCAGCATAAGTAAGGGGTTTTTTTATAAAAAAATGAGACAGATGATACCCTGAAGAAATAAAACCTCCTCTCTGGTGCTTACTCCTGTCTTTCTTTCCATCTTCCCCTGTACCTTTCTGCCTTCCTGGTGTTTTAAAAGGCACTACAATATCCAACACTAATTCCTGAAACAGTTGCCTAACCTTTGATGGCTCTACAGTTGCATTAAACAGGGTCCAGATAGATAGATAGATCCTAGCTTGTCCATGCTACTCCTGTGGAAGAGGGAAGAAATGCAGGCTCTCCCTTCTTCTTCTTCTTCCACCTCCTCCTTGTACCCCTCCCCTTCCTTTGATTTCATGGGTGTGGCAGGGTTCAAACCTCTCTTTCTCTCAAACACAAGTGTATTGCATCAGGGAAGCAATGAATAAGGCAGGGATCATCTCACCTACAAGTGGGAAATGCTAGCTCTCATTTAATCACCCATTCCATCCATTACTGAGCACTTTACCCACATAGCATTTGTCTGTTCCAATATATAGTAGAAAACAGGAGCAGCACAGCCATTGGTTAATGGAACATATATATAAGGCACATTTCCAAGCACAGACTACAACATATACTTTAGGATTTTATCTTTGAAATACACCCAAACATAATCTCCAATTCTTCTTCTGCATCACCTTTCAGCATTTTAATGGTGGTGGGGTTTTTTTAAAGGCATACAGCTGCCAAGGTGTTAAAAATCTAGGTAGTGCCTCTGCAAGGCCAGTTAGGTATAATGTTTCGTTCTGAGCATTCCGGTTACAGGCACAAACAAACTATAGGCATAGATTTTGAATGGGGGAGGCTAAAATTGGATATATGTGCTTCTACATCTATCCTTCTAGAATACCACATATACATTCAAATACATATGATCAACATAGATGCATGGTAACAGATATGTACTTCAGAGTCCACCCACACCCAACTCACAGCCCCCAAAAGGATTCTGCTATTTGTCCTTTTGCAAGCAAAAATACAGGAGGGGATTCCCCAGGAAGCAAATAAACCTCCCTTAAATTTGGAAACACCCACTTCAGATCACGGTCGTCTGTTATCTGGCTTTCCTTTCCTGAATAGTTGAAAGGAAGAGCAGGAAGGGGGTCAAGGATGGGAAGAGGGGGGTTCCTTCATTTTCTCCAGGTTTGGTTTATAAGGTATGGGTTTGAACTTCCATGTGTTTTGTGAGCATGATTTGTGTGTGCGCGCAAGCAGTATAACTCTCAGGGTAGAACGGAGATGCATGTGTGGGTGTGTCTGAATAGAGGTTTGCACCTGTGTGCAGTTATGTCTATGTGTGTATGAATGAGTGGGTATGTGCATGGGTGTGTCTCTTTGTGTCTGCAAAAGTATGTGCACTGAATTGTATATTGATAGGTATATTTAGATGTGTGGGAAAATGCTCTATGCATGGTTGCATCCATGGAAATGCACTCAGGGGTGTGTAAAGGGGTGTGGCTGGTGTCTGAAAGAGTGCCTTTTTCTTTTCTTTTTTTAATCCAGCACAGATTTATAAATGTGCATGAAAACTAGGAAGCATAAAAACCCACCCACATACATAGGAAAAGTGTAAGAGCATAACCATGAGGTGGGTAGGATATTAGCCATGTGCTCTCCTTTGAAAAGATGGTGACTGTTCCTCTCACAAGCCTATCACTTCCAAAAGCTTCAGAGGCTGCTGCTACCTTATTTTAAAATGTGTTAAGCCTCTCCACTCACTGCTGTGTCATTTTTGCCTTCCTCCTGCTGCCTTTTCATCCCACATATGGCTATTGAATATGCTCTGCTGGCTGACTGCAACATGTTCTATGTCCACTCTGCTTCAGGATTTAGTGAATGTACCACCAACTGGAGTGTGTCTAAAACACACACACACTCGGAAATAGATGCTATAGCAAGTGGAAGTTCCCATTCACCAACCCCACCCTAGAGATCTTCCAGACCACCTTTCTAACATATATGTTGGCTCAGAAACGCATGCCGCTTTTCAAAATCCAGATATTCAGTAGTCACAAATAACCATTTCAATCACCACAGTTTCCACCCACCCAACACCCTAGATGCTGCATTATGGAACAAGCTGATATACTGGAAGGAAGCTGCCAGATGCAAGATTTTTTTTATTTAAAAAACCCAACCTACTGAGATTTCTCTTTTAAAACCTATACATATACAAAATCCTTTTTCCACACATCAAAGACACCAAAATCCTGGTCCAGTTTGAATAAATCAGAAGTTAGACCATATGATGAATAAGATAAATTGCTCTCCACAAAGAAGGATTTGGAGCAGACTTGACCATTGACCAGCAGTGGAGTTTAAAGGTGTGTGGAGGGGAGGGGCAGAAGGCTGTCTGAGGGCGTCTTTACAAATTTATCATTAATTGCTGGAAATGAAATGCCTTCTCAGTCTTTCCACAAAACCCCACTTGCCCCCCCCCCAAAAAAAAACCCTTATGGGCCAACAAGAAATTAACCAGTTTCCACCAAGTTCGTATACTGTTCCATCTTCCCCATCCCACCGTTGCTGAGAGCTAACAGAGGCGTGGTCCTCTGTCTCTTTTACCAGCTGGTGCACAGTTGTCCAAGTGTCCCCGGCATGAAAGGAATTGCAGGGGGAACCCCAGCCCACACCCCTAATCTCTCCTAGCAGCTCATTTGTTTCCCCCACCCCTAAGAAAAAAAATTTAAAAGGCAATGGGAGGAATGGTAGAGCTATTCTTCAAGTTGCTTAAAGAAAAAGAGGAGAAGGAAAATCCACACCCATCTTCCAAGCTCCTTCTAATCTCTATCAGTACAATCACAGACAGAAAGCATCTCTCAGCTAAGATTCACATGGTATCTCGGGTGGGGGGGTGTATGAAAGGGAATTGCCTCAACGCTCCCCCTCTCCATTTTCCTCTCTCCTTCCTCCCATCCATATCCACACACCCTCGACAAATCCGAAATAGACAATCCTATGCCACGTACATTCCCACGACCCCCCTCCCCCAGGTGTGTCTAACAAGGATATCCCCCTTATTGCTCCCCAGTTCTGATCATTAGGCAGCCTTCCCCCCACCCACCCACCCGCCAACTCCACGGGAGGCAGAGAAAGAGAGAAAAAACCACCCCTCCGTTGCATAAATGGAAGGGGTGTGATCTGAGCCTTTCGTGGGAAGATGCTAAAGAACTGCAAAGGAAGCAGTTTCCTATATTAAGGGAAAAAAGAATCGTTCTTTCTCTCCTGCACGCAGATCCAACGCACATTAAGCCCACAAGTCTTAGGAATTTCTCGACGGAAAAGAGGTATAAAATCTTCAGCTCTACCTGTTTTGTTCTTCTCATACAGCACAGCATGGTTGTATTGTCCCCTTTCTTCCTTGTTGTTCCTTCCTTCTCCTCTCTCCTTTTTCCTCCTCTCTCTCTCTCTTATCTCTCCCCCCACCCTCTCCACTCCCTCCCCTCCCTCTTTCTCGCTCCTCGCACACACTCACACACACGCACACCCTCACTCTCACAAACACGCCAGGGCAGTTAGCGGCAACTGTAAGGTCCACAGCTATTGCTCATCACACATGCTCTCTCGCTCGTTCGCTCTCCCCCTCGCTTCCTCCCTCCCTCCCTCTTTCCCAGAATTGTTCACTGGCAGCTCTCAGTGACTAGTCACTTCCCCACCCCCAGCCCTCTACCACCACCAACACCACCACTATCAAGGCGGCCACCCCCTCGCAAGTCCTCTGCCAGCCTCATGAATATTTAAACCTATCCAATCTGGACCCAATTACCCGGCGACTTTCCCACTGTACAAAAATTGCGGGGTGGGCGTGGGGGGAGAGAGAGAGAACATTGCAGACTGCTCAGGGGGTGTGGCAACGTATGGTTGTCAAAAGGCAGCTGTGTTTCGTAGTGGGTCGTTTAAAAAAAAAAGGTGCAGAACTCATTCATACCGTAGTGGTTAGAGAAAGGAGCAAGCAGGGGCCACAGAGGTGTGTCTGTGTAAAAGAAAAGTAGTAAGTCAACGACTAATGCATGCAGTGTGTTACCAGCGTGACGTGATGTGGCATAGTATAGACTGGAAGACAGCCCTGAGGGTGGGCTGCACCCTTCAGCCACATATAACAGAAGTACAGGCAGATTTCACAAACACGTTGGCAACCAGGAAGCGACGTGCAATTGCACGGACGGCAGAATCACTTGTCTTTAAGATGGGAAGGATCCTGTTATGTGCTTACCCGAGGGGTCGCTTGCAGAGATTCAGGCACATTTTGACATGTTCAGGTTGCACCGTGACAGTGCGGCATAGTGGTTAGAGGGTTGGGATTAGGTAACCGGGCAACCAGGGTTCAGATCCTTACTTCAGACATGAAACTCACTTGGGTTACTTTGGGCCATTCACAGTCTCTCAGACAAATCTACCTCACTGGGGTGTTTTGAGGATAAAATGAAGAGGAAGAGAAGCATTTACACCACCTTTAACTCCTTGGAGGAAAGTGGAATGGAAGTGCGAGCCCACTTTCCCCAAATGGGGACTTTTTGTGAGAAGGAAAGTGATGGCGAAATGGGCTAAGCTTTGCTTCGATGCCACGTTGTGTAGCCTCCCTGCAAGGAAGTCAGGTTGAATGTCCATCATCTGGAAGCAGCCTCGGTGGGACTTTCTTCTGAGTCAACATGCACTGAAAAACTGTAAAGTGGGGCTGGGGAACCTGTGGCTCTTCAGAAGATAAAGGGCTCTGCACCTTGAACCCAGCCTAGTAGCAAATTGGCAGCCGATGTAATTCTTTCAGCATCATATGATGGCGATATTCCGCCCTAGTGAGCAACCAAGCCACCACATTGTGCACTAGCTGCAGCTTCCAGGGCAGCCTCAAAGGCAGCTTCACATAGAGTGCATATATGTGTAGGCATGCATGAAAACATTCACATATGCATCATGCATATATTATCATTGGAACGTCCAGAGAAATAATCACAGCACACATTTACGTGTGCCTTCTGAGAATCTGAGGCAGGATGACTAACTGCCAAATGTGGAAATTCATGGATCTGAGCCATTTCAGAGTTACTGAAATGAAAACTCAAATAAAATCAATCCCTTTCCCCCCAGTTGACATATTTCTTGAACTTTCCTGTTCATCAGGATCTGTCACTGAGATCTTCCCACACAGCCACATGTTTATTATTTTTAACTCTCATGGTCTTTGTGCCAAAGTTGAAACTCAATTAACCAGCCTACCTGTAATCCAATGCAGGGTTATGTACACAAAATGCTCTTGAAATAAATGGACAACATAACCTGAACAGTTTCTTAAGAGTGTGGCCTCTTTAATAGGAGAAAGGTGCATCTAGAATTAGACTGGATTTAACAACCATAACCCCCCTAACAAAATCAGGAATGGGCAAACAGCCCTCACTTCACCTAAAAAACAAATCTGGGGTTTTTCCAATCTAATTCAAAAGCAGTGATTGCAAAACCCAGATGGTAGAACTGTCTCCCATCCTGCCAGTTCTCTCCACCCCCCCACCCTTGCCAGTTCTCTCCCTGCCCCCACCAGCAAAAAAGAACATTTTTGAAATTAAGGAGTAAAAGGCAACAGAAAGGAGCACCAACACGCTGCCTCAGGCAGGTGACTGGCCTGCCAAGCTCCAGAAGTTGAAATAACACTCCTGAGCATGTTCAGAAGTGTCATTTGCCACTCCTGGATAGAGCAACTAGCCCTACAGCTGGTCTAGAAGTGAGCCAGACTCCCTCCTGCCATTGTTTACCTCAGGGTGCAGAACCTCAGTCCCAGGATCCAAATGCAACTCGCCAGGCCTCTCTGTCTGGTCCTTGGGGCTCTTTCCAGGCCAGGCCCCTGCCCCAGGCCATAAGAGCATAAGAAGAAGCTGCTGGATCAAGCCAATGGCTTCCAGCATCCTGACTTCGCAGTGGCCAACCAGATGCCTATGGGAAGACTACAAGCATGACCCAAGAGCACTCTCTCCTTCTGTGGTATTCATAAGCTTTACCTCTTCCAGCCGTAGAGACAGGGCACAGCAAGGCAATTGTTGTGAGTGGCCGTTGCGGCCCTGTTCTATACTCAGTTTGTGTTTTAGCCTGACTGCTCTACATACCCAGCTCCTTCAACCATTCCTCATAAGGCTTGGTTTCCACAACACTATATCATCTTGGTTGCCCTCCTCTGCACATATTCCAGCTTGTCAATATCCTTCTTAACCTGTGGTGCCCAGAATTGGACACAGTACTCCAAATGGAGTCTGACCAAGGCTGTACCTTCTGAAATCATCTTGGATCAGCATACGGGTGACTCCGCATTTATGCGTTCCGTTCCAGAGCGCAGCATGCATATGCAAAATCACAAATAATGCGGAGCACCCTAGGGAGTCCTAGTGGCTCATGAGGAGACCTACCCCAAAGCCCAAAGAGGACCTCTTCAGACTCCGGGGAGGGTCTCCTCGTGAGCCGGAGAGGCAGCGGGGCTTTGTGGAGCTGCTCAGCATCACTGCCTAACAGCTGACATGTGGGGTAGTGCAGCAGCAGCAGCTTCTGTGTGTGTCAGCTGAAGAAGCCTTGCTGCCCCTCCAGCTCACATGGAGACCCACCCAGGAGCCCAAAGAGGACATCCTCTTCAGGCTCTGGGGACAGCCTTGTTGAGGCTGCTCAGCTGAGGCATGGGGAGCCTTTCCTGTCCATCAGCTGAGCGGCTTAATAAAGCCCGCCCCCGCCTCTCCGTCTTCCATGAGCCAGAGTGACTTGGGGGTTGCTCAGCAGAGTCGAGGGGAGGCTTCTACCTTGTGCCTCAGCTCTGCCCATCAAGGAAGCCGCCCTGTCTCTTGGGCTCACATGCACACAAGCCGGAGGGACAGGGTGGCTTCCAGAGCTGATGTGCGGGGAAGCACCTGCGGCTGCTGCACTACCCTGCACACTAGCTGTTTGGTGGGAAGCCTCAGCAAAGTCCCACTGTTCATCTGGCTCGCAAGGAAGTCCTCCCCAGAGGGCTTCCTCTTCAGGCTCTGGGAAGGGTCTCTTTGCAAGCCACGAGGATTCCCAGAGGACTCCCCATTTCTGGGACCCCCTTCCAGGATCCCGGCACCGTGCATGTGTGCAGCTGTGCACAAATAGGGGAGTTGCCTGTACTTAAAATGTTCAGACACCTGAACTTTTATTCGAATCGTGTATTCAATTTTATTTTGGGGGAGGGGAGGAAAGTGGAATGAATACTTGCTGTTTGAAAGGCTTTGTCAAGCCACATAAGTTCTCTTCATTTTTCAGTAGTAAAACATTTCTTTGAATCATTCCAGGGTTGCCTAGCTACGTCCTATGAATCTTTACATTACATGGGTTTGCTTATCCTCCCTTCCCCTCCGCACACAAGTGCACTCTTCCCCAATGTTATGAAGCAAAGAGCCTCCATAACCCTGGTTGGCACAGGGCCTCTTCTCAAATCTGAAGGGCTTGCTGGTATTGCCTTTTCCATCTTCTAACTATACCTTCTGTCTCCCCAGACAATGATGCACAAAAGCTGAATAAGAAGCAATAAGACCATCAATATGTTTTATGGTTTGCCATGAAGCAAAGGTGGGGAACCTTTTTCAGCCCAAGCCCACACCCCTTGGGCAACTTTCTTGGGGCCACATGCCAGTGGTGGGCATGACCAGAGGCACAAATGGGTACAGCAAACACACAGCTCTTATCTTTGTACTGTGAGCTACATTCAGCCATGCAAAAGTCAGAGGTTTCTACACACACATGCCTATCTCTCCATCCTCTAGTCAGGCAAGCAAGAGGCATCATAGCTATCCAAGGACACATTTCACCCACATAGAAACACTCCAGGAGGCTGCAGAGCAAGAAGGGTGAGGGGTGCGGCCTTGGGAGAGGGGTGTGTGGAACAAGGGGAGCTCTGAGGTCAGACAGAAAGTCCTGAGGGCTGCAGTCAGCTGTAAGGCCGGAGGTTTCCCCAGCCCTGCCATAAAACATCACCATTAATACCATTAAAAGGGTAAAAATAAATAAATAAATAAATAATGGATTTCCCCCTCGTATGCATGCTTGTATTATTATTATTATTATTATTATTATTATTATTATTATTATTATTATTATATTTTTATACCCCGCCCATCTGGCTGCATCTCCCCAGCCACTCTGGGCAGCTTCCAACAAAATATTAAAATACAGTAATCCGTCAAACATTAAAAGCTTCCCTAAACAGGGCTGCCTTCAGATGTCTTCTAAAAGTCAGATAGTTGTTTATTTCTTTGGCATCTGGTGGGAGGGCGTTCCACAGGGAGGGCGCCACTACCAAGAAAGCCCTCTGCCTGGTTCCCTGTAACTTGGCTTCTTGCAGCGAGGGAACCGCCAGAAGGCCCTTGGCGCTCGACCTTAGTGTCTGGACAGAACAATGGGGGTGGAGACGCTTCTTCAGGTATACTGGACTGAGGCCGTTTAGGGCTTTAAAGGTCAGCACCAACACTTTGAATTGTGCTTTGAAACATACTGGGAGCCAATATAGGTCTTTCAAGACCGGTGGTATGTGGTCTCAGTGGCCGCTCCCAGTCACCAGTCAACTGCCACATTCTGGATTAGTTGTAGTTTCCAGGTCACCTTCAAAGGTGAAGAGATAGAGAATGCACATAGAGTGCATTGCAGTAGTCCAAGCAAGAGATAACCAGAGCATGCACCACTCTGGCGAGTGTTTGCTTCATGCTTCCTTCCTTCCTTCCTTCCTTCCTTCCTTTCTTTCTTTCTTTCTTTCTTTCTTTCTTTCTTTCTCTCTCTCTCTCTCTCTCTCTCTTTCTCTCTTGTGCATTGGGATTCCCTGCCTCATTTCCTCAATCACTGGCTGGCCTTGAATTGGGCAATGAATAGTTACCATAGTCTCCAACTGCCCCCAAAATACTGGGACAGCCACAAAAACCCTTAAGCCATCATGGCTTCTCACTTTGTTATGCAGAGCCCCCAATTCCTATCTTTGTTGAGATACGCTAACTGGAAATGACATTGCATTGGGGGAAGCTGTGGAGAGGAGTTGCCAACCAAGCCACCTTCTCTTCCTCCACCAACGTAACCTCCTTTGCTGCCACTCCTGGGAGTCAGAGAAGGCGGGGTGCAGAGAAAAGGGTCTTGCGCAGGGTCCAAGGAAGGGAAGCCAGCCACCCAACTGGCTGGCCAGTAGAGTAGCAGGAGCAGTATCAGGAATAGGAGGAGGAGGAAGGGGGAGTGAGGCAATGGGGACGATGCCACCATCACCATCCCCGCCATAGGAAGCTGAGACTCTCTGGCCTGGTGGGCCCACAGCCAGCCAGCCATGCTAAACAAAAACAAGAAGGATAAAGTTAGCTAAGTCAGGACTGAAGAGAAGGCTGGAGGAGACCCTGGGCAGGAGAAATCCCTGGGCGTGATGAGGTAGTGGCAAAGGCTGTAGCTAGTGGGGTGGAAGTGGGCCTGTCGGGGGCTGGAGTTTGAGGGGTGGGGGCAAGGAAGTTATGGGGCTTGAGGGTGGTCACTGGAGCTAGCTAGGCTTCATGGGGGAGTGTCTGTATCATGGAAAACTTTAATTGAAATCTTAATGTGCAATCTGGTGGTGGCGGCTGCAGTGATACTGCTGTAGAATAGAATGTCCCAATTTTCATCTGAGGATTGTTGGAGGGTTTGATGTTACTACAAACCAGTACTGGAAACTCGGTTTTGAAATGGTGGGTTTCCCACTTTGGATATCATGGCAAAGTTGAGGTATGATGAACCAGGAAATGAGGGAGAGAATCAGAGCTCGCAAGTGGTGCTGTGGGGGAGAAAATGTGATTGTAGGTGTGGTTGTGGCATCTGTACTAAGCCAACGTCAGTCACTCCATTGGTTTGCCATTTGTAAAATGAGAATAGTCATGGACCATCTCAGAGATTGTTGGGCACATCAATGAATAAACACTTTGCAAGATCAATGACTTTGTAGAAACTATTACAAACTAGCAGCCTCATATCTGGCATTTTTCAGGAATTCTGAGAAAAATCAGCACAGCTTTGAAATCAGTGGTTAAAATTAACACAGTATTGAAAGGTTCTGTCTACCATCTCAATTCAAAATGGAAACCAATTATATCCAAACACAGATGAAAACCTGCTACTTGATCTCAGGAACTACAATGCAAAATTTGGTTACAATACTTTAAGAGGTGTCTCAATGCACAGCAAACAAACAACTTTCCGAACTATGTAGTAGATGACTAGACAGGATTCTACAGCAATATTTTAGCCTCTACTTTCCCTTCCAACAAACCCAGATTCTCCCTCAAAAGAACCTTGTGGCAGTTATTTTAACTCTTCCTCAGACAATTCCTGTCATTTCAAATCTAAGATATGTGAATGATAAAATAATAGTAGTAATAATAATAATAATAATAATAATAATAATAATAATAATAGCTGGTCCAAATCTAGTCCCAGTCATGCTGTCCTCTTCTTTTGAGAAAGCAATTCATTCTGCTATAGCTAAAAAATAACATGATTTTAAAAGGCCTTTTGTATGGAGGCTATCACTACACACACACATTCACACACACACACACACAGAGAGAGAGAGAGAGAGAGAGAGAGAGAGAGAGAGAGAGAGAGAAGGGAGTTCCAGCAGTGACAGAATCACCTAGATTAAAATCAACCAGTAGCAGAAAGAAATATTAATTGAATGAAACAACAAAGTGCAAAGGTGTTGTGTATCAGGTCTGAAGATTTCAAAGAAAGTGAGCTGAATAGCCCTAGCTCAGTGGCAGGGGGACGTGCTTGGCATCCTGAAGATCACAAGTTACATTTTAAGCATCTATTTGGCAGCAGGAACAGACGAAATCTTTGCCTGAGACTTTGAATGCAGTCTATCCGGATCACAACACCCATCATCCTTGTTCCTCTGGCCACGCTGGCTGTGGATTATGAGAGTTGGATTCCAACATCTTGGAGGGTCACCTGTTTAAATCCCATTTGATATGCCTGAATAGGGCTTAAATATAATTTGTCCCCAACCTGCACTTCTGGAGAAGTTTTGGACAGCATCTCCCATTAGGCCCAGCCAACATGTGTTAATTGGGATGGTGGCAACTGTGGTCCAGAGGGTCTGGAGAGCTTGAACTGGCCAATTCCTGAGCTTCCCCTTTCAGATATTGTGTTTGGCAATTGAATTAAAGTAGGTCAGAGGAAAAGCAAATGCTTGTGGCAGCATTAAAGTGGTGTGTGCGTTAATCACAAACTCTAATTCTGGCACAGGCCTCCTAGTTCTAATTATGGGATTTTCAGTGAAACATATCCCAGATTCTCAAAATCTTCAGTTAGCACAATTTAATATACTTATGGCTCCATTGACATATAATCTGTACTTTTCAGAAGGCCCTGAATTTCAATGTCATACAGACCAAGGATGGCTAACCTATGTCCTCCAGATACTGGTGGACAACAGTTCCCATTATCCATCTAGGGCTGATGGAAGATGTAGTCTGACAACATACGAAGAGCCAAAGGCTATCCATTCCTGACACAGACACACACTAATCTGTATAAGAAGAGAAAAGGTAGTTGCCCATTCTCTTCCCACTCACTTAAACCTCACTTGCACAGTTTTACAGTATGTTCCAATCCTCCCCATCACAAGTCCATTATGGGGCCTTTTATAGTCTGACCCAAAGCAGGTGGTAGAATCAACGGTGGCTTGCTGTGACTTGTTTGCAAAGCAATTTGAGAATAACATTGCTTGCACCCTCCAGAACCTTAATTCCACCGTCATAGCAGATGGGTCTCATCAAGCATCCAGAACACTTGTCTAGTTCTGTCGTGTTGGATGAGTTTCAGTTAGTAAGCTGCATTGGTCACCCTGTATGATGACCTCTGGTGTGTGTGTGTGTGTGTGTGTGTGTGTGTGTGTGTGTGTGTGTTCCTGTTAATTCTCCTTGATCTCTCAATAGCTTTCAGTATCATTGACCATGATATCTTCTGGAGCAACTGTCCAAAATGAGGGTGGGTGGTACTGCAGTGGTTGCAGCCCTACTTGGATGGTTATTTTCAGAGGGCACCTCTTCTGGAATATTGTTCAATCCATGAAGACTTCAGTGTGGGATTCAACAGGGTTCAGGTTTACCCCCATGCTGTTTAACATCTACATGAAACCAGAGTGGGGCCATCCAGAGTTTTGGAGAATGTTGACAGCAATACACTAAGCTCGTAACATGACAGGATTTATGTCCCAGCAGCTTCCCTGCAGAGCACAATTGTGATTGCTCATACCTTTCCTTTCTTTCGGGGATTTGGTTGCCATTTGGTCCTTCTGGGAAAGGGCCATAGCTCAGTGACAGAGCACCTGTTTTGCGTGTAGAAGATCTCCAGTTCAATCTCTGGCATTTTCAAGTAGGGCTAGGGGAGACCCCTGGTGATCTGTATGGACAATACTGAGCTAGATGGACCAATAGACCAATTCGGTATCATTCTATTGGGCAAGGGCTGTAGCTCAGTGGTAGAGCATCTGTTCTGAATGCAAAAGGTCCCAGGTGCAACCCCTGGCATTCCTAGGTAGAGCTGGGAATGTCCCGTGCCTGGTGCCCTGGACATCCACTGCCACTTAGTGTCAACAGTACTGAGTTACATGGACCAAAGGCCTGTCTCAGTATAAGGCAGCTTCCAATGTTCCATTGCTCAGCCAAAGGCTTCTGCCATTTCCTCTGAATGACTTCTAAGCTGCTCCTTCCTCAGTCTTCCACCCCCTTTAAAACCTTCTCCTACTAAAAAGAAAGTTCTATGTCTCCTTCCCCCACTTCTCGTACTATAGCAGTAATACCTTTCTGCACAGGTCATTCTAAAGATGTTCCTTAAATGACAAGCAAGGGGGAAAGTGACTGTGAGGAAGTCAGTGAGGAGACAAAAAGAGCAGTTGGGGAAATATTTGCACAACATTTATTTGAAAGGGCAGATTCCTGAATCATTGGGGCCTTCCAATGCAAAGCATGCTTCATAAATATTAGATTGAAATTATTATCTTTCTAGAATCAGCTAGCCTGGTTGGTGATGAGGTATGTATATGTCTGCATAAGGATTTGCTGTGTACATCTGTTTTGTTTATACAGCATTGTTCATGGCTTAATCTTAATTTATGAGGCCTGCCTCTGGGCCATTTCTTCTACTGCCAAGCCTGTTTTGCCTTAACAGAAGAAATGAGGGTTTTTCTCCCCTTCTCACTCACTGCTCTATTCTTATCCTGCCAGCATATTTATTTATTGATCTGCTTTTGTTCGTTAAGAAAATTTGTATCCTGCCTTTCCACTGAAAAAAAAACCCTAAACCAAAATCACCCAAGACAGCCAACAACATCAAAAATCCAATAAAACAGCAATAATCAATTAAAACAATTAGAAAAAGACAGTGTTTCAGACAATGAAAGCCCGGTTCATACCCCACTTATCTGCAAGGAGGTAAGTGAGTTAGGGTTGCAGGTTAAATCATCACAGTCAACAGGAAAGTTTTTTTTGAAAAGCCCAGTTTAAAAAAAGAAATTATGCATTTTTACAATGAAGGATGGACAACATGGGATGAAATAGGTTCATGGCACTGGATTTGCTGGTGCAAAAGACCACGACTCAGGCATGTTTTCAGTCATCTTCGCAGTAGGACTTCTACCACCAACATGCTAGCCATTGCCTGACCTGTTTCATTGAATCTAGCTCACTGTTATGCCAGGGAATGTTCCGCATTACCAGAGAGGGCACTCAGGCATGATCATACCTATGGCCCTCTGCATCTCACTGCTCCATAGCAAGGCAAGGGCCTTGGCAGGATTGACAGTTCTAGTTGCATGAGAGCCAGTGTGGTGTAGTGGTTAAGAGTGGTAGACTCGTAATCTGGTGAACCGGGTTCGCGTCTCCGCTCCTCCACATGCAGCTGCTGGGTGACCTTGGGCCAGTCACACTTCTCTGAAGTCTCTCAGCCCCACTCACTTCACAGAGTGTTTGTTGTGGGGGGGGAGGGAATGGAGAATGTTAGCCGCTTTGAGACTCCTGAAGGGGAGTGAAAGGCGGGATATCAAATCCAAACTCTTCTTCTTGCATTGTTAGGAAATCCCTCATTGGCCCTAAAGGGGGAATTCCACCCTAAAGTAAATTCCAAGCAAATTCAGAAATGAGAGGTTTTTTCCTGAGAATCAAAGTATATGATGAAATGGTTTAATTCCCTCCTGCATGCCTGGTGAGTTCCCAGTAATTATCACCCCTCTCCCCCAAAATAAGCAAAAGACACATTTTGCATTTTAAAAATTCTGCATCCTAATAGCAAAGGCACATTTAACACCCTGTCTAGTAAACAAGGTTGCAGGTTCCACAGTAATAAAGTCTGCCAATAATTTTCCCCCAGTCTTTTCTGACTTCAGCTCCAGGCAGCTTACCTGCCTGCACTCTGTTGCTGTAGTCAGACATCAAGGGAGATCAGGTGACTATAGCTGTGCGCCGCTCTCCCTGCAGGCATGTAGACCTTTCCTTCCCAGGGAAAACTTGGTGAACAAGCTTGTGATACATCCACTTTCAAAGGACGGCTCACAGAATAAGTTTCTGGTTATTCTCCATAACAGTCTGTTGTTCTTTTTAAAAGAATGCTTCTGATTTACTCAGATTTTTTTCCCTCGATGTAGCTAAAATACTGAGGATGCTGAGCCCCAGAACAATGCTCTACAAAAGTGATTACATTTTTTTTAAAAAAAGAAATCTTCTCACGTTGCAGGTTTCAATTTGTCACAGTTAATCCTTTAATTGGCCTTTCTGATGGAGGAGAATTTCATGGCTGGTATTAGCACCGAATGGCCAAAAATCTGAGTTAATTTTGCTGTGACTACTTTGTGCTCATTTGGCAAAACAAAAATCCTAGAAAATGTCCTCTAAAACCTTCCTAAAGGGCTTTTCCAAGCTTTCTGATGTCAGCAAAAGCCAGTGGAGAGAAAATGGACTCTGATTAACTAGGAAGCTTTCATTCCTTCTATCTGTGGCTGCAAGTGGCCACAATGTGCCATAGGAACGGTATGTTCCTCTTCAAGTGTAGCTCCCAGGAAGTTCAGGTATTAAAATTGCCCTTTATTGTATTTCAGCCATAGATGAAGTGTGGAACTGGGATAAGCAATGTATGTGAGAAACTCTGGTGGATGTTAGAGTAGAAGGTGTGCATAATATGCAGAGAAAAGGAGTGCATAAGAACATAGGAAGCGCCTGCTGAATCAGGCCACCAGTCCATGTAGCCCAGCATTTTGCTCTCAGTTGACAACCAAATGTCTGTGAGGAACCTGCAAGCAGGATCCCGGCACAAGAGCCCCCTCCCCTCCAGCAACTGGTATCGAAAAGCATTACTGACCCATCGCAGAAGCAACAACAGAGAACTGGAAGTTCTTTGTACTTGACTCGTTGGCTGATAAACTTTTGCCGTCTTTGATGGGCATCAAAGTGAGTCGAACAAAATTTTGCTGAGGCCCTTTTCAGAGGTTCTGAGGTCCCAGGGTGAACCTATGCAGAAGTGGAGAGCAGGATCATGGCCTTCTTCACCCCTGGTTGTTCACCAGACTATCTATACTGCCCTGGGTCAAATATAAGCTCTGCATAGATTGACTTAACCAAGCAGTTGTGTGAATGAGGCCACATTTCTACTGTTTCCCCACATAAGTATGACTGGATAGAGAACATATGTAGGCTCACATCTTTGTTTGTTTGTTTGTTTATCTCCCACCAGGAGCACAGAGCAGCTAACAATATAGTATCACATACACGGCAGTACACAATAGTAAAAGATCATGTTTGGCCTGGATTATAAATGGTGTACACAAGAAAACAGTCACATGACAGAGATGCAAAAACGACAAAGAGCCTTGTGGCACCGTAATGACTAACAGATTTATTATGGGGAAAGCTTTCATGGACTTCATCAGATGCATGAAGTATAAAGTTTCAGCTCTTTGTTTAGCATTGCTTGGTGTGGGAAGGAGGAGATATTATTGGTAGTGATTTCTCCTTGATCATCAGAGTATATTGGAAACAAGAATTAAAGAAGCAGAATGTTATTTCAAATGAAAGGAATTCCTCTTTTTCAAATACTCTTTCACCCTGCAGATCAATTATGGAGCTTCTTTTTCCCTACCCTCCATCTCCTAACGCTTTCTGGTGCAGGAGCCACAACGTTGTGAAGTCCCTTTACTGGGCAACTTTCTCCATCTTACTCCCCTTTTTCCCAAAACCAAACTGGTGTCTTGAGAAAAGATATTCTCATGTGGTGAAGGAATTGTATGATTAGCTGAGGATTCACAGTTAGCTCTCTGCTGCTGCTGTACGCAAGTGAGTCGAACAAAATTTTGCTGAGGCCCTTTTCAGAGGTTCTGAGGTCCCAGGGTGAACCTATGCAGAAGTGGAGAGCAGGATCATGGCCTTCTTCACCCCTGGTTGTTCACCAGACTATCTATACTGCCCTGGGTCAAATATAAGCTCTGCATAGATTGACTTAACCAAGCAGTTGTGTGAATGAGGCCACATTTCTACTGTTTCCCCACATAAGTATGACTGGATAGAGAACATATGTAGGCTCACATCTTTGTTTGTTTGTTTGTTTATCTCCCACCAGGAGCACAGAGCAGCTAACAATATAGTATCACATACACGGCAGTACACAATAGTAAAAGATCATTAAAAACATCACAATATAACCAAAAATGAAAGCAGAATAGAAATGGCAGTAGGAAGGAAGACAAGAATAGTAGAGCCAACAAAGAAAGCTGGTTGCATTCCATAGGCCTGGGCGGTGGCGAAGCTGCATGCTCTGCTACCAGGGGCGGGGAGAGAGCAGGTGGGGGCGTGGCTGGCATCTGGGGGGCATGGTATGCCACCTGTGAGGGCATAGTGCGCTGCCCGCAGGGGCATGGTGCACGTTCTGGGGGCGTGGCATGCTGCCTGCAGGGGCGTGGCGCCTGACGCATGGAGGGGTGCATGGCACGTGTCCGGGGGGGCGCCGCAATGGCATCCTACCAGAATAGTGGTGCTGGGAGTGATCCACTCCCTCCGCACCCCTGTTCCTCCACCAGTGGGCTTGAGCAGGGCAGGGGTCTGTCTTCATGATCCCGCAGGCAGGAGCATACTTGTCAAAGCAAGCTAGGAGAAGGGCTGTAGTTCAGTGGTAGAGCATCTGGCTTTGCACCCAGAAGGCCCCACGTTCAATCCCCATCTCCAGGTAGGATATGGAAAGAACCTATGGACAGTCACTGCCAATCTGCATAGGCAATACTGAGATGGATGGACCAATGGCCTGATTCAGTACAGGTGTCTCCCCACTTATACGTGATCAGCACGCGCACTCCCACTGACATGCACACCAAAAACGGCTCTGATAGGGGGCGGGGCAGGGGAATCCCCACTAGCACACATCCCAGTGACACCCCCCCCCATAAGTGGAGATTCCCCTGTATAAGACAAATTCCTATGCTTCTGCGCAAGTTTTCTGCAGCCTGGGAACTGTCCTGGGTTCTGCAGCCCTTGTCCTCCAGTGTGTTCTTTCCCCCTCCTCATCTGCGCCAGGCCATATGTTAGATGCAATGCCTGTTGAGTGGACTGCTCTGGCACACAGGCTCCTAATCCCTCACTGGTGAACTGTGTCTGATTTACTAGCACTGAACAGAGGAGTTCTTGCATTCAAAACACGTTCTAGCTTTCCGGTTTTACTGAGCTGTAATGTACACGTGATGTTGAAGGTGCAAAGTTTAAACAGTACACATGCTTCAGTCTTGAGTTCAGCAAGGCTCATATTTTAGTAATTTAGGTTGTCAAAATTTGGCTCTAACAGTCTCTAGCATGAATTATTTGGAGACCTAGGGTAATGTGGAGGTTAAGAGGCTGAGCTATGAACCTTCAATCCGTACTTAAAGTCTCCCTTCTTTGCCATAACTCAGTTGGCAGACTTGGACAAAACATTATTTTCACTGTGGCCCCTGTTTTCAGTTTGGGAGAAAAGATATTTACTGGGTTATTGTATGTAAAGGTCCCTGGATATCTGACACACCTGAATACAGCACTGTATAAATGCCTGAGTGTCATTATTATGTGGTGGTGATGTAATGACTGAGCTCTGTACGTCTTAAGACCCAGTGTCCTGATGGTAAGGGTGATGAAAATTAATCAAATTAACACTTATCTGGCTAAAAATAAAAATGCCACTTCTTCTGTCTCATTTAATAGATGCAGAGAGGAGGGGCTGGCAAAGCTGTGTGCCCATTGTGATTGCCACAGCACACCCACGCCAGCATCTCCACGGAGACACAGCATATTTAGGTGAAGCATCACCAACCTGTTGCCAAGGAAACAGGAGATGCAAAAAATCTCAATGACATTCCATTTTGAAGCAGTCAAGAAACCTCGGAAAGGGATTTTAGAAAGTGCCTGGGAAGGAAGCGGAAATTGGGCTTCTAATTACAGATTCTCAGCCAGCTCTGCTTTATTCCCTGGTTATTCTCTCTGCTCACATCACTGTCTCCCTGCCATTCTCTGTCTGCCGAGGCACAAACACCAGACACCAGTGAAAACAAAACTTCCTTGGGCTGAGAAGAGAAAGTGGAAGGAGGTTTGTGGGTTTTTTTAAAAAAGACAGAATTAAGGTACTACTTGCATGAAAAACATAGGGAGACATAATATGGAAAGTGGGGTGCGGCGGGTGTGTCAACAGTTCAGGGCAAATGTCGAGATAAGAAGGGTCTCTTTGAGCACACCCAAATGTATGCATCACCCAGAGGATTCAGTTGATGGCACTGTGGGTTAAACCACAGAGCCTAGGACTTGCCGATCAGAAGGTCAGCGGTTCGAATCCCCATGACGGGGTGAGCTCCCGTCGCTCGGTCCCTGCTCCTGCCAACCTAGGAGTTGGAAAGCACGTCAAAGTGCAAGTAGATAAATAGGTACTGCTCCGGCGGGAAGGTAAACAGCATTTCCATGCACTGCTCTGGTTTGCCAGAAGCGGCTTAGTCATGCTGGCCACATGACTGGGAAGCTGTCTGCGGACAAACACTGGCTCCCTCAGCCAATAAAGCGAGATGAGCACCGTAACCCCAGAGTCGGTCACGACTGGACCTAATGGTCAGGGGTCCCTTTACCTTTATAGACATGTAGCAAATTAATTAATCCCCTCTGCAAGAGTGTCTGTGCCTATATACTTGCACACAAGTCTGTGTATAAATTTACCCACTGAAATAATTTTAAAAATTCATTATATCTCTCTTTTATACACAGAGAGATAGACAAACACACACACACACACACACACACACACACACACACACACACACACATTCAAATCCTGTCCAAAGGAAATACAAATCCTGACTGTAGGAAGCCTTTAGATGCAGTCTAACAAACATAGCTGTCAACCTTCCCTTTTTTTTGCGGGAAATTCCCTTATTCCAGCGCCATTTCCCGCTGCTTCCCACTGCTATCCCAGATTGTTAGATATCCCGTAGACTGTCCCAGGGACAGGTGAGGCTGCTGATCCCTTATTTTTGAGGCTGCTGATCCCTTATTTTCAAATCTGAAAGTTGACAGCTATGCTAACAAACCCAAGGCACTTTAAAGTCCTGCTAGAGTATTTAGTACTTGAGAGCTTAATTGTGCACTTAAGTGCCATCAGCATAGATGAGATTTAGATGCGCTTAGCTTCCTTTCACTTGCACAGCACATTGTGAGACAAATATTATGCAGATGAAATGGTACCCCCTTTCAAAACGACAAGATTCAGTCTGCAAATTTGTCATAATATTGTGGAATTTGGGAGTGGAAATCAGAGGCTTACTTGCCTGCGCTTAAAGCACAAGCCGAATGAGCTGATTTGGAAGTATGTCTGACTAAGGATGTAGACACCTCAGTAGCTTAAAATATAGAGAGAACATCCCTCCCAGCAGCATTTCAAGCTGAATTTGCACACCGTTGTTCACATCAGAGTAGGGGCAAGGATGCCTGCACCTGACACACACGATCTTTTTGGTTTCCTTGCCTATTCTCAATGCGTCCATAGGCACATGTGTGATGGCTGGTCCAAATGTTCCACATCCAGCTTCTTGTCAGACTAAAACTGGTTTGGAAGAAATGCATCGAGCAGTGTTTTGTCAAGAAACTGCAGGATCAATATGGATTGTGGCCAACATTGTGTGAATGCCGCTTCAAAAAATTAGCAGTGGGAACACGCTAGTTGCAGAGTAAACGTTAATGTGAACGTGTTCTTAGTCTTTAGGGAGTTTCCATGAGAAGGAACTAGTCATGGCATGGTGGGGGTTGAGGATGGTGGCAGCGGCAGGTGCAGACACCAGGCCCAATGTTTTTCTTTTATTAACAGAGTTGGGCATAGTTCGCCCTCCACAGAGTTAAAATTCCCAGCAACTCTTAACAACTACAGCACCCAGAATTCTTTGAGGGGGGAAAATGTGCTTCAAACATGCATTGAAGGTATAGTGCATACACAGCCTTATATTAGGCATATTTTGAATAATAAGCTTTACTTTTGTGGTCACAAACCACTGCAGGAACACAGCTCAGGACTCATAATCCAATCCTTATGTGTCTTGTGAGCACAGAGGCAGGCTTACAGAGAGCGGCGCTGGGTTACATGCAAGGCAAGAATTTCCTGTTAACTCTAGAACAGATACAAATGATATGTTTTCTCAAGTCTTTTGCCCACGGCAACAGAGATTTATTGATGCAAGTTTGGGGCTCTGGTTCATGAGACTGGCACATAGAAGCTTTCGGATCATGTTTTCTGTGCATATTTAGTGCAGTCATGCAAGTGGATAAATATTTCCTGTTATCATTGCACCGCATTACTAAATTGCCAGGATTTTTTTAAAAAAATAAATAAATAAAGCATTGGCAAAGGTCCTTTCGGTTTTCTGTGTCTGTTGGTACTGATGTTAAAGTCTTTTCTCTCTACCTCCCTCAAATGATGCGGAGGCAGACATAGAAATGCGCTGAAGATTCTCTGTCTACAATTAGCTGCACCAAGCCCCCAGCTGGAAAGCATGATGTGGCAATAGGCCAGTGAGCCACTCATGCATGCAGAAGTTAATTAGTGCTAAATTACAGTAGAAATCCTCCAGAATGACATTGGGATAGCCACATTAATGCCAAAGGAGTTCCATCCAAGCAGAATTTTGACTGAATTAATGATTTCTGGCTTTGAGATTTGGAATGCTTCCCGCCTGGAACTGAACTGACTACTTCAGAAGTGAAAAGATGGCTGTTTCTCCCATTCCGCCCCTTTGATGAATGACTGGCTCCATCAAAGAATCCAAAAACCTTCTGAGTGGGATAGATTTTGCCACTGCTTTGTCTGATAGAGGGAGGTACATGCTTTTAAAAAAATAAAAAATACAGTGTTTTGTTTTCCCAGCATGCTTTGTTAGAAGATGATGCCTCATGTTTCTTTGGCTACATAACATTTCATTCCCGGCCTGTAAATGTCCCATAGGGAGCGCTTACTGGAATGATATCAGAGAAATGGAAACAAGAATGGGATGGCTATTGTTGCAGAAAGCACAAGATTAGATCCAGGCACTGGGCAATAAGATACACATGAATATGTAGTTTGCAACCTTCCATATCAGCTTTACTTGGGGTCAAAACACACAGGCCTCCCTTGGAGCCTGGCTTCGCTCTCACACAATACACATACAGAAAAGGGGGGGTAGTGAGATTAAGGGAATGAAAGATGCAGCCAAACCCAGATATTGGCTCAGTTCTCACAAACATAATGTTTACAGCAGCATATCAGGAGAGCTGCATAAAGAAATGTAAAGGGTTTTTTACCTGCTTCCAAAAAGAAAGAGTAGCAATGCATACTTAGCACTCGGGTTCTGATTCAATAAATCAGGTCTGAGGAGGGTATTGTGATGATTATATGAATACCTCTAGTACGACTTCTTAGAAAATGGAGCTATGAAGCATTTTTACATCTCTCATTATATCCAGGAAGACGCAATATCAGCTTTGATGGTTTGATTCTATCTCTGGCATGCGCTCTTTCAAATTTCACATCCTTGCAATCTCTCCTGTGACAGACATTCTTCCTTATAGAACACATCCACACAAGTTTTTGAAATCCGCACTTCAATATATTTCCGTCTCTAGCAAAGATGCCATCAATAGATGAATACTTTGCTCAACGGTTTAAGCAGCAGGCTAGCCATAAAAAGAGCTGCCTCCAAGTTTGGCACTATATTCTGGCAAGCACATTGCCAGGTGTTTTGACTCTGTTTTGTGAACACTTGAAAATGCAAACAAAATTTCAGCATGTACTAGTTTTCTTTTCTTTTTTTAAGAAATGTGGTTAAAATCAGAACGTATTATATATGGCTATATTGGCACTTTCAAAGGCTGCAGTCCAAAGTCCCAGCCAGCAGGGGTTGTTGAGCAGGGTAGCCACCTCTATATAAATAATAAATTTAACAACAACAACAATTTCATAGTCCCATTTACTCACGTTGCCCATGGCAGAAGGTGGGGGGTGGGGGGTCTCTGTGCTGTACCAGCTCCCTGGTGGACTTTGAACTGTTTTGTCAACTACTGGCAAGGCTACTTCAGCATATCCTCTGAAAATGGAGATACAGTGGTACCTCAGGTTACAGGCGCTTCAGGTTACAGGCGCTTCAGGTTACAGACTCCGCTAACCCAGAAATAGTACCTCAGTTTAAGAACTTTGCTTCAGGATGAGAACAGAAATTGTGTGGCCGGGGCGGCACGGTGGCAGCAGGAGGCCCCATTAGCTAAAGTGGTACCTCAGGTTAAGAACAGTTTCAGGTTAAGAACGGACCTCCAGAACGAATTAAGTTCTTAACCTGAGGTACCACTGTATTCATATTTCCTTCAGCAAGTAAAAAACAGCTATGAGAATTCTCCTGAATCCACACCTCTGAGTTTTATCTTCACTACTGTAGAACAGATCTGTGGCCAAGCATTATGATACCCAATGGCATTTTGCTTCCAGCATTTAATTGTTTCGAATTGTACTTAATGTGCACAATTGCACCATGGCACGATCTGGTGCAATGGTCAGTGCATCTGGCTGTTAACCAAAAGGTTGGTGGTTCGAGCCCACACAGGGACAGCTGTGGGCAGGATTTCTGCATTGTAGGGGGTTGGAGTAGATGACCCTTGGGGTCCCTTCCAGCTCTATGATTCTGTGGTTCTCTTTAGCTAACTTAACTTTTGCCATTATACAAAGTACAGTCAAACCTTGGTTCTCAAACAGCTCTGCTTTTTAACATTTAGGCTCTCGAATGCTGAAAACCCGGAAGTAAACGCTCCAGTTTTAAAATATTTTTCGGAAGCCGAATGTCCGACGCAGCCAGTGCGGTGTAGTGGTTAAGAGCAGTAGTCTCGTAATCTGGGGAGCCGGGTTCGCTTCCCCGCTCTTCCACATGCAGCTGCTGGGTGACCTTGGGCCAGTCACACTTCTTTGAAGTCTCTCAGCCTCACTCACCTCACAGAGTGATTGTTGTGGGGGAGGAAGGGAAAGGAGCATGTTAGCCACTTTGAGACTAGATCAAGGGAAGTAATAGTGCCACTGTATTCTGCTCTGGTCAGACCTCACCTGGAGTACTGTGTCCAGTTCTGGGCACCACAGTTCAAGAAGGACACTGAAAAACTGGAATGTGTCCAGAGGAGGGCAACCAAAATGGTCAAAGGCCTGGAAACGATGCCTTATGAGGAACGGCTAAGGGAGCTGGGCATGTTTAGCCTGGAGAAGAGGAGGTTAAGGGGTGATATGATAGCCATGTTCAAATATATAAAAGGATGTCACATAGAGGAGGGAGAAAAGTTGTTTTCTGCTGCTCCAGAGAAGCAGACACGGAGCAATGGATCCAAACTACAAGAAAGAAGATTCCACCTAAACATTAGGAAGAACTTCCTGACAGTAAGAGCTGTTCGACAGTGGAATTTGCTGCCATGGAGTGTGGTGGAGTCTCCTACTTTGGAGGTCTTTAAGCAGAGGCTTGACAACCATATGTCAGGAGTGCACTGATGGTGTTTCCTGCTTGGCAGGGGGTTGGACTCGATGGCCCTTGTGGTCTCTTCCAACTCTATGATTCTATGATTCTATGAGACTCCTTCGGGTAGTGATAAAGCGGGATATCAAATCCAAACTCTTCTTCTTCACTCGGTTGTTGAACGTTTTGGAAGTCGAACAGTCTTCCAGAACGGACTACGTTTCACAACCAAGGTTTGACTGCACCTCTATTCCTCTTTTTTTGCATTTGTCTGTGTAACAAGGGGCCTTTTGAACAGTATTGCATACTTCTAGAAGTACTTAACACAGCATGCTTTTCTCCAGGCAAATCGGTTCTTCGGTATGCAGAATTCTTCTGCGTAGGGGACGTTTATCCCAATGCTCAAAGCAAAAGGCAACCATCTCAATTGGTATTTTAAGTAACATGTTTGAGCACTGTATTCACTGTCTTGAACTGTTCCTGCTATTACCAAGAATCTATCTCATGATAAAACAGCGAGAAACTCAAATGATGTGGGGTTTTTTAAAAAATAGATTAACGGTTACAGTATTAGCATTGTCAAACATTTTACTGGCACATTCAAATATGAGCAAATCATAATGTATAGTTACACTGCTATCTTCTGAGAGATAATAAGCCCTGTCTAAATCCAGAAGAAAAGAAAATGAAAAGAAATGCATATGGTAGGACTAAGCTTTTCATAAGGCAATATTGTCACTTCCCATTGTTTTAACTGGTGATTGAGTTTGAAGGTAATTCTGTAAGGACTTTTGTTTACTGTCTTGTAAGTAATGTCGTTCTGCACATAACATGTTGATGTTGCTGCCCCAGGGTCCTTTGGAAGGAAAGGCAGGATATATATTTAATAAATTAAACAAAGAGAAAAATGTAAGGAGAGCTAGATATTTTATGGCAGTGATGGGAAACCAGAGGCCATCCAGATACTGGCCTGCCTCCAAAATCACACCTTTTCCTCCAATGAGTTCTAGATGGCATACATGGTCCTCCCACTCCTCAATTAATCTCCACAATAACCCTGTGAGGTCGTGTCAGGGACATGGCTGAACTGAACGCCTGGGAAGAGTCAGACTCTGGAGATGAAGGAATGCCAGTACAGAGAGAGCCAGAGACTGACTCTTGAGATGAGGGAATGCAGTCACAGACAGAGCAGGAGTGGGTTAGTTCGGCCTCCCTTCATCAAGAGTTCCCAGACTCAGATAGAGCAGCTGACTTGGAAAGTTCACAGGCAGAGAGGAGAGGAGATAGACGGCATTGAGGGAGTTGCTATGCAACCAGGAGGGAGGCAGCGTTTAGAGGGCTCCTCTTTTGAGAGCAGGAAGGGAGTTCACCCACCTTCTCCCCAAATCAGAAGAGCTGAAAGGGTTGTTGGATGGGACCAGAGACAAAAGTGGATGGAGCAATGAAGAATGGTTCTACATATACTCACACACCCCTCTCTTTCCACCATCCAGGCAAGGAAGAGTCATTTTCAGAGTTCACAGACATATTCTAGCAGGTCAAAACACTTGCGTGTAAAGCAGGACCAGTTAGGGGTGCAACCTAGGAAGAGTTCCAAGGGCCAGATATAGAGGTCTTGAGGGCCACATTTGTCCGGTATGCTGAGGTTGAACCACTGATCCCTATTGAGTCCCATACTATTAAATAGACATATATAGGCAATGGTCATTCACAGAGCTATGAAAATATTCAGAGTATGTTCTCTGTTGCTTCATAGAATAACCACAGTAACATTTTTTAAGCATATTTTTCCCACATCAAAATCATATGCACATACTTCCACTGAATTACCCATGCATGTTTCATTTCAGTGTTCCATGTTTCTCTTAAGCGTCCACTTATCGATTTGCTCTACAACTTTGTGCCACAACAGGGAGTTATGGCTACAGTGCTGACCACTGGGGGCTGGAAAAAGCCCAATTTAACATTTCCATATGCCTTCAACTCTGTACTGGATAGACTTCTTTTCACATCATTTTTCTGTATTTTTAACTTTCTGATACTGGTTTTACAAGTGAATGCTGTGTTACTTATTATTATTTATTGCATTTATATCCTATCCTGACTCCAAAGAGCTCCAGGTGTCATGCATAATTCATCCCCACTTTATCCTCACAACACTCTCCTGTGTGGCATGTTCAGCTCAGAGAAAGTCACCCAGTGTGTTTCATTACTGAGTGAGGATTTGAACCTAGGTTAAAAAGACGAGGGTCATTGGGGTCCCTAAAAGCAGATTTGGCATTAGGGGGGGGACCCAGAGGATCAGCAAAAAACCACAAATTATTACACACACAAACATCTGGCAAATTTTGAGGCGGGATCTTGGAGATCCACAAAAACGTTATTTCATCTAATCTTGCACTGGCCATTTTTTGGTATTGAAAACGTTTTGTCGCCTCAAGTAGCGCATGGTTGGTGTCATTGAATAATAAAGGCATGTGACAAGACGACAATCTTCCCGAGTGCTCCTGGCAATGAAGTGATTAACTCTTAATCCACAGTGAGAAAGGTCCATCACTCACAAAAGATCTTAAGAAAGCCCTATGTTGTGTGAGTTTCTTTGCCTCCGCCTTTTCCCATAAATTGTTACAGAAGCAGGATCCAGATTCTTGCATAAATGATATATCACCACTACTCAAAAGCTGCAGGATGGGAGAGAAAGTTACGATGGACCTGACTCATCTTTGCAGTTATTTCTTAGGTACAACCTGGGTTGGCATTACTAAACTACAGAATTAAAGGTCATACCTCCATTTTGGCATCCCCTCATAAATCCATCAGATCTAAGGGCTAGGCGTCTTTCATTTTCTGGAACTTGTCAATGACTGGAAGGAACTGATCAGAACATTTGAGAAAAGTATTAAACAGCAATTCCTGGAATTCGTAGTACAAATATTTATAGGTGGTGTTACTATGCAGAATGTAGCAGCCAGGGATAGTACACAACACCATAACCTTGCCCAGACCTGGGCTTTGTTTGTTTATTTAAGACAGGGCCCCAAACACAGCCAACCCTCAATGCCCTCAGCAAAATTTGATGCCCTCTCCTCCAGCCGTCTCACTGGCTTCCCAAAGGTGGGTAAGTGAGGCACTGGGCTTTGGGAAGGAGATGTGAGGGCTCTGATAGTGTCCTCAATTCCTCGTGCATCCTTCCCAAAGCCTAGTTAGCACTTTTCCAGCTTTAATGGTGGCAGTTTTGTAGGAATAGTCCTTACTAACAGAATACATTTATAACAAAGCTTGAGCTGAGCATTTTACTCCTGTGCCAATAAACCCAGGAGCTTAAAGCAGTAAAAAGAAGGGGGCGAGGAAGTGTGTGTAAAAAAGAAGAAGTTACACCTGTCACCAGGTGGGCCCTGCAATCTTTATTAAAGACAGCAGGCTGCTCTGGATTAATATGTGTATTTCACTAAACCGTTAGTCTCTGACTTATTACCTTTTCTTTATGTCCCACAAAGTAGTGATAGCACAGTAGATTCTTTCTTATACCTTCACAGATTCTTTTTTACATCCTCATAGCATGACCCTTTATTTATCTCCTCAGCTATTGTCCCCTCAAGATTCTGCAGAGGGGTTGCTTTGTCTGTCTCTCCTCTCACAACCACAGCTTCCCCACCTCTATAGAAGGCTTTTTCAAGCTGAATTGTGGCGTGAGGAGGTACAGTTGGAGTGGAGTGTAATTCTCCCCTCGCAACCCCTCCCCTCACCATGTGAAAATATCCTTCCATAGCATTTTAGGACTGTTAAAAAAGAAGTCCTTCCAGTCGCTATTTTGAAATCTGATTGTCGTGGGCAAAATTCAGAGGTAGGGCTTAACTCTCACTCCCCAGCTGTAATCCGCAGTAACACCAACATCTTCTGTGGCAATTAGCTTTCAAAAAAGTAAAAAATACTTTTTAAAAACTTAATTGCTGTGGGGGAAGTGTGTGTGTGTTTCGTATGTATATGCTATATGTATACTTTAAGGACCTTCTGAGGTAATCAAGTATATCCCAGCTTGATAGACAAAAAAGATCTCCCGCTTGATACACTACAGTCTAACATGTGGGGCCGGGCCTGGCCTATACACAGAGGGTGGTCAACTACTTTTGAAATATAGAGTAACCAAGAGGTGGTCATCTGTGATCTTGTCAATGCATTCATATGCATCCATATTGGTTTTCTTATCACTGTGGCCAATGATCGAATCCATTCATTTTGACCAAATCCATTCTAATTTATTCATTTCTGGTCAGCCAAATACTAAGCAGAAGACTTGACATGCAGCTGTCTCTTCTCCATCCTCATCAAGGATCTATCCTATTTCCTATAACTTGTGGGATTTGGCTACATCATCATAAGAAAACCTACATTTGAGTACTTTGTGAAAACATTCTGTTTGGATTTTAGTCTGCAGCTATTCCACTGTTAGCTCTAACGAGATTGACCCATGGCTGCTTTTGCACTGAGCATTCAGAGCAAAGCTACTTATCACAGTGACAGGAACATATTATTCGTTTTTGTCCACATTCCCCATCTTCTTAAACTTTTTTATTTGATTTTCCACGTATCTGTTCTCTTTTGTTCTAGCAACAATGAGGAAAAAGAAAACACAGCCGTTCTCTCTTGGTTGGGATGAAGAAGAAATCCTTGGGATCATTGCAGGTTGCTTGTTTGAGTGCAAGCAGAAGTTTATAAGCAACTCGACAAGCAAAAGCAAATGCATATAGCTCTAAAATTAGCCCTTTTATTTTATTATTACATTTACATTATTTATTTATTTATTTATGTATTTCATACACACACACACACACACTTCTTTCTTCTTTCTTTGGCGATCACTCGTAGCCGAGTAAGATTGTCTTCCATAAACACGGTTTTAACAATGAGTCCCTAAGTGACTGTGGAGGCCAATTCTGGATCCACACGCCCTTCCACAGTGGGGACATTGGTTTCTGGGCAGGAGTTGATCACTGTGTGGATTTGCCAAGCACATTTCTCCCTTGCGTCTGAGTTCAAGTGTCTTCAAAGCCCATGACACCTTTGGTAAAGGCTGTTCTCCAACTGGAGCGCTCGCAGGCAAGTGTTTCCCAGTTGTCAGTGCTTATACTACATTTTTTTAGATTTGCCTTGAGACAGTCTTTAAACCTCTTTTGTTGACCACCAGCATTACGCTTTCCATTTGTAAGTTCAGAATAGAGTAGTTGCTTTGGAATACGATCATCAGGCATCTGTACAACATGACCAGTCCAACGAAGTTGATGTTGAAGAATCCTTGCTTCAACACTGGTGATCTTTGCTTCTCCCAGTACACTGATATTAGTTCACCTGTCTTCCCAAGTGATGTGTAAAAATTTTCGGAGACACTGTTGGTGGAATCTTTTGAAGAGTTGAAGATGGTGTTTATAAGTGGTCCATGTTTCACAAGCTTATAGTAAGGTTGATAGTACAATACCTTTGTAAACAAGCATTTTGGTTTCCCTGCGAATGTTGGGCACACACCCAGTTTGATTGTAGTAAAAAACCTCAAATCAGTTTACAAGAAAGAGGAAACAAAAAAAAGTGTCACACAAAAATTACAACTGTAATTTTCAACATACTGAAGATTAAAACCAGCATAAAATATAAAATTTATATCCTATTCTTCCTTTCAAAGGAGCTAATGTAAACTCTTTTTGTGCTTTAAGACATGAAAACTTAAGTGACTTCCTAAGGGACTACAACAGAGAGTCTTGTGGCACTTTGAAGAGAAACAGATTTAATAGCTTTTTATGTTTGTGCTAAATGTATACATATGAGCATGTGTGTAGTGTGTGGGTGTGGGTGTGTGGGTGTACTTTGTGCAGGGATGGCCACATTAACACACAACATTGACCACCAACTGCTGGAAGGCTGCCCAGAGGGCACTCAGACCGGTCACTGCCTCTCAGCCTAACCTACCTCACCGGGTTGTTGCGGCGATTAAATGAGGAGGAGGTAGAACCATGTACACCACCTGGAGCTCCTTGGAGGAAAAGGTAGGATAGAAATGCAATCCATAAACCAATAAAGTTCCTATGCAGAGACTCCACACTTTCTCAGACAGACTATTTTGCTGAACCATATTTATATTATTTTTTGCAATGCGTCTCTTACATGCTTGTGCATTGTAAATTGGACATGAAATGGAAGTTGGAAATGAACATTCTCCTTTGTACTGAATCCCAGAATGAACAGCAAGCATTTATCATAATTCCCCGAAATACATGCCAATGGGATAAGGAAGCAGAGAGGATCTGTACCTACTAACATTCTCTCACTCAGTCTCTAGCTAACCATTTTTGGCCATATGCAGTATCACACTGGAATACTGTAGAAGTATACTTTAAAAATAGAGCCACTGATCAATTATAGTTTGGTAATTTGATTAAACAAATTAATCCTAAAAAGATTACTTATCAGAGATATTTATGGCCATGTCTGGATTTGGCTACGTAGTCAAAAGCTTTAGTAATTAAATTCGTAAGGCTGCCATGAGTACAATAATTTGTTATTATCTAATCCAGAGGGGGAACTTCATTTTCCAGCCGTATTCAACAAGATTTTTCAGAGTCCTTTTCCTGAATCCTCCTAATGATTCCCTTAACACTGATTTATAGTTTAATGTCTCAGGTGCAGAGGCAGAAGAGTTGATAGCCTCATTATCCAACAGTAAACCCCTGAATAAGACAGCATTCCTAGTGAACCCTTTAAATCCAATTCAGAAACATAGGTATGGACCACCTGACAAATTTTAATATTATTCATACCTAAGTTCTCCCTTCAGTGTTGAAGGCAGTGTGCTTGAGAGCTTCCCATAGCCATCTGGTTGGCCACTATGAGAAGGCAGTGCTGGACTAGGTGGGCTTTGACCCAATCCAGCAGGGCTCACTGATCAGGTGAAATTTAGCAACAATTTTTAAAAATGCCATTTACAAAATTAAGCCAAGGTTTGTTCCATTCCTGACTCATCAGTGGAGGCTTTTGAGCGTGCTCAGAACCTGCATTGATGCATTTGGGAAATGAATTTGGTGTTTTATTCCACTTGACTCATTTAACAGGAGAAATAAGAATCTACAGTTCCCAGAATTGGAGATCTGAGCCAGCTCAGAAGCTCCCCATTCGGACAAATCGAAACATGGGTATAGGGTAGAGTTTTAGCTAAATATAAATTCCAACATTTCTTCTTCCACCACAGTTTTGTAATTGTTGTTGTTGTTGTTGTTAATTTATACCCCACCCATCTGGTTGGGTTTCCCCAGCCACTCTGAGTGGCTGTAAGTTTCCAAAATAAACACTAGCAGGTAGGAGGGCTGGCTAAACAGGAGCGCAGGGGGAGGTTCTGGTTTTTCCTGTTGTTGTTGTTTAGTCGTTTAGTTGTGTCCGACTCTTCGTGACCCCATGGACCAGAGAATGCCAGGCACTGCCTCCCGCAGTTTGATCAAACTCATGCTGGTAGCTTCAAGAACACTATCCAACCATCTCGTCCTCTGTCGTCCCCTTCTCCTTGTGCCCTCCATCTTTCCCAACATCAGGGTCTTTTCCAGGGAGTCTTCTCTTCTCATGAGGTGGCCAAAGTATTGGAGCCTCAGCTTCACAATCTGTCCTTCCAGTGAGCACTCAGGGCTGATTTCCTTAAGAATGGATAGGTTTGATCTTCTTGCAGTCCATGGGACTCTCAAGAGTCTCCCCCAACACCATAATTCAAAAGCATCAATTCTTCTACAATCAGCCTTCTTTATGGTCCAGCTTTCACTTCCATACACCACTACTGGGAAAACCATAGCTTTTACTATGCGGACCTTTGTTGGCAAGGTTTTTCCTGACAATTCTCCAAAAGGCATGAAAAGATCCAGCCCGTTCTGAGATGAGATGAGATGAGTAGGTTTCGAGCAAATCAAAAACCATTTGACAAAGCCCAGTGTCCACCATCATTTCCAGCACCCATATCTGTTCTGTTCCTTGCTCAGTTCTCTTCTGCACAGCAGGGAGATGAATTCCTGTCTTGGGAACAACAGGTTCTAAATCTAGAGAACTGCTTACTACATTTCCATTCTCCATCCCCATGTGATTTAAATGTGCCCATTAACTACAGACAAAAGCAAATTAGTGTAGCACTAAGACAATGCTTGCAAAAAGGTTACAGCCATTTTTAAAATATTCCTTTTATATCTAGTCCCTCAGCTGAAACCAGCAGAAGTCTATGCGACAAAGTTATTATCAAAACATGTTTTACTCATTTCCACACCACCACACACACGACTGATGTATTTATTACTAATATTTGTGTACCACCCAGTAACTAATGTTCTCTATACTGTGAACAACATACAATAAAAGCCATTATTTTTTTTTAAAGCAGCAAAACTCAAGATATATAATCACAATAAAAAATAGAAAGATACAGAATATAGCTCAGTCTGTAGAGCATGAGGCTCTTAATATCAAAGTCCCCACATTGGGCAAAAGATCCCTGCATTGCAGGGGGTTGGACTAGATGACCCTGATGGTCCCTTCCAATTCTATGATTCTATAAAGCAGAAAAGTCATGAAATTAGCAGCAACATCCCATATGAACAGCAGGCATAAGTACTTTAAAAATCTCAAGAATGTGAAACACATGGGAAAATTAAAAAAAGATCATCAATTTGCACCAAAAGAATTATAATGTACCAGGTGAGACTCTCTGGGGAAAATACACTATAACAGGGGTGCCCCACCTCATTTGATGTGGGCACTCACAGAAAGGTGAGTGCAGGATCCAAGTAGGAATATATGAGAAGAGGAGAGCCTTCATGTAATCAGGTCCCAAGCCACAGACAGTGCAGACAGAAAAGCACAATCATGATATGGTTGCATTGGACAGTCCTTTGCACTAATCCAAGCAGGAGGTTACCTGCGCTTGGATACATGAAGCAAGACTACAGGGAAGTGGGTATAACCATATTGCTGTGTAGGTTCTGTTCCAAACTTAAGAACATAAGAAGAGCCTGCTGGAGCAGGCCAATGGCCCATGTAGTCCAGTGTCCTGTTCTCGTAGTGTCCAACCAGATGCCTGTGGGACACTCACAAGCTGAAACTCAGGGCAACAGCACTCTTCCCTTCTGTGGTCTCCAGCAACTGATATTCAGAAGTATTACAGTGGTACCTCGGGTTACAGACGCTTCAGGTTACAGACGCTTCAAGTTACAGATTCCGCTAACCCAGAAATAGTACCTCGGGTTAAGAACTTTGTTTCTGGATGAGAACAGAAATCGCGCAGCGGTGGCGTGGCAGCAGCGGGAGGCCCCATTAGCTAAAGTGGTGTCTCAGGTTAAGAACAGTTTCAGGTTGAGAACGGACCTCCAGAATGAATTAAGTTCTTAACCTGAGGTACCACTGTACTGCCTCCAAATCTGAAGCCAGAGCACAGCCAAAACTGGTGGCTGAAACAGCCCAGCTTGTTGCTCTTCATGGCTTTGCGCCATCCTTATTTATTCTCACTTAAAATACATACATATATACATACCCATAGAAATTAGGACCAGGGATGCTACATATAATCCCAGTCTTCTCTCTCCACCCATTGGCTACATGGGGATATCACAGTAAATTATATTTTAATGAGGCATTAATGAGCCTAGCCTCCTCCTGGACCGCATGCTCCACTCCCCACCATGGCCACCACTTTTGATTCCACTTTGCTAGACAGTAGCCCACTCTAAATATATTAAAATGTGTTGTTAGGACTTTGTAGCTGTGCAACGTTTCATAGTGCCTGAGGTGAGCTTTTAACATTTCCTCTTTTCAGATCCACACCATTACAAAATTACAGTTATCAATAAAATTTAGCACATACATTTTACCAGCGTTGCATTTCCCTGGGTGTTCAGTCCCAGAAGTCCAACGGCTGAGCTCCATTGGGCTCACCCTGTAAAAAGTGTGCTTAGCACTGCAGACATGCAATCTAATCTTCTGAACGCTTAAAAGGTAAAGGTAAATGGACCCCTGACCGTTAGGTCCAGTCATGACCATCTCTGGGGTTGTGGCGCTCATCTTGCTTTATTGGCCGAGGGAGCCAGCGTACAGCTTCAAGGTCATGTGGCCAGCATGACTAAGCCGCTTCTGGCAAACCAGAGCAGCGCACGGAAACGCCGTTTACCTTCCCGCCAGAGCAGTACCTATTTATCTACTTGCACTTTGACATGCTTTTGAACTGCTAGGTTGGCAGGAGCAGGGACCGAACAACAGGAGCTCGCCCCATCACGGGGATACGAACCGCCAACCTTCTGATCGGCAAGTCCTAGGTTCTGTGGTTTAACCCACAGCACCACCCATGTCCCTTACTTAGGCATAAATTCAGCTATGTTCAAAGGGGCTTGCTCTCAGATAAATGTACTTAGCATTGAGAGTTTAGGAATAAAATGGCACACAAAAAAAAAATAGCAATCAAGACCATCTGTCTCCTAAACAAGTTTGTCAACAGCAGCCCTTTCCCCATACCATCTAACTCAAAGAGGGCCTATTTACTTTCCCTTAACTTTTTTCTGCATAAAACCAAAAGAACCTGCTGTATCAGGTCAAGAACTCATTCTATTCACAAGGTGGCCAACCAGATGCCTATGGGAAGTCTGCAAGCAGAACCTGTGGCAAGTGGCACTGTTGTCTAAACCACTGAGCCTCTTGGGCTTGCCAATCAGAAGGTTGGCAGTTCAAATCCCTGCAACGGGGTGAGCTCCCATCACTCTGTCCCAGTTCCTGCCAACCTAGCAGTTCGAAAGCACGCCTGTGCAAGTAGATAAATAGGTACCACTGCGACGGGAAGGTAAACAGCATTTCCGTGTGCTCTGGTTTCTGTCATGGTGTTCCGTTGCACCAGAAGTGCTTTAGTCATGCTGGCCACATGACCCGGAAAGCTGTCTGTGGACAAACACCGGCTCCCTTGGCCTGAAGTGAGATGAGCGCTGCAACTCCATAGTCACTTTTGATTGGACTTAATCGTCCAGGGGCCCTTACCGTTACCTTGTGACAATGCACTGCCCACTTGCAATTCCCAACAACTGGTATTCAGAGGCAATTTCTCTAAACTAAAAGCCCTGCATGTTGTAACCTTTTCTCATAGGAAATGTGGCATTCTGTGTGCCACCAAAGTTAATATTTACCTGGCTCAGAATACACATTTGCTCAACTGGTCATGCTTAAGTGTCATTTCCTCCAGTGGTTCGTCTCCAGTTCAGAATGTAAAATCAGACTATGCATTCAGCAGACCATACATCCAACATTTGCTCAAATTCTCATTGACTGCTATGAAAAAGGTACACTATAAAGCCAGCTGACCTGTAGGTGTGTGGACAGAAGTTCTTTGATTTGAACTACAAAGCTGACCAAGCAGCCTTTTATTTGAAGAGTATCTGTGGGCAAAACACTGCAGGAGATAGACTGAGATGACCCTCATGGTTCCTTCCAACTCTACAATTCTAATATTCTCCATTAAGGGTTGCTTCTCTCCATTTTTTCCTGGAAATGTTTGATGTGGTTGTTGTGGCACAGCCAAAACTTAAAGGAAAGAAAGAAAAAACTTTCTTTTTCCTGGGTGTGTGGTTTTTTTGGGGGGAGGAGGGGTTTGACTGAATTTCTCCAGCATGGCCGGTGCTGTGAACTATAATTTCCCAATAGAAAAATATCAAGTATCCCCCCCAAAAAACATTAGGATTTCTTCAGGAAATTATTTAGAAGCTGCACATGTCCATTGCAAAATAATTTTCAAATGTATTAAGGAAGGCATCAGATTTCCTCCTCCCAAGCACAGTACTGGGAAAGGCAATTGCTAAAAAGAAAAATGGATGGGCAGTAACTGTAGCATCAGAGTCTTGCTCATACAGTTCTGTTAAGTGGATTACAGATGAGCTCATTCCCAGATGTGGGTCACATTCCATTAAAGGCAGGCTGGGTGCCAAGTGAGAGTGGTGCACAAATGGCAGGCAATGATTGAAGCCATGCACTGTCACTTACCATTGCAGCTGGTGATCTAACCATTTCCTTATATCCCACAAGATTTTTCACCCCACCCTATCAGCCTATGGCAGTCACACCAGTCAGTTCAGCGTAATTCCCCTACTGAGAAAATCAAGGGCAGCAGCAAGATGCAACACGTGGAACATAACATGCTGCCCTTATCTACCATTGCAGAATAAACTTGATTTTGTGAAATCCTTACTCATTCTGGGCTGACACATAGTGGCCAAAAGGGTGAAGAATTAATAATAATACCTTTATTGTCAATGTACAACCTGTGTACAATGAAATTAACCGAAATTACAGAGTAGAGAGGGATGCTACCAGGGTTAGAGGTATTCATGTATTTATATAATCTGGGTGGAGGGCTGTGTTTGATGAGGAATATGAAATAGAGGCAAAGAGTGGCACTCAGTGGAAAGAGACTGAGTTTCTCAGCTACCTTACATTTTGCTAGTATTTTTACTAAGTGCTCCATTGTGTTTTGCTCTTGATGCCTTTCATCAAATAGGCAGCCTGATCCACAACCTGTAGTTCTAGCAAAAGTAGCTGGAAAGGAAGAAGATTCAAGTTATATTCACACAAATATTTGCATGAGCTTAGCAGAATCATAGCACACTCGAACCCCTGTTCCTAGTCTGAAGAGGTAAGACATAATGAGAGAGAGAGAAGAGCATGTGATCTTAGGTAGGTAGGTAAGTAAGCAGGCAGCTAGTCCTATCAGCCACTGGCCTTTATGCAGGAGTTTGTATCCTATTCCTGTAAATATGTTTTAAATCTTTTTACAGAAGTTTTTCTCTTTGATTATAAGCCTCTCATTGAGTTGTTATTCAGCAGCATTACAGGTTTCTAAAACAAATATGGTACTGGAGTGGAACCTTCTCCAGCAAGTTTACTCTGCTATTATGGAGCAAATTACTATGTTCTAGCTTGAAAGCAAACTAGAAAAGAATTCTGGGATATCCTTGCATGGTTTCGCTGAACACAATGCACCTTACAGAATTGATCGGTGGAACTTCTTACAGAACTGAAGTGTTGATTAGGCTTGCCATACATCAAAAAAATTCCTGACATGTCCTGGTTTTTGGGTGTAAAAATGGTGTCGGTGGGAATTCTGCTGAACCAGCAAAATGTCAGGGGAAAGCCAACACGGTGGAAAAAGCTGTGGAAACAGCTCAAAAACCTTAAAATCCCTACTTTTGAGGTAGGTTTCCCCCAAAAAAGCTTAAGAATTTTGGGGTCTTCCTAAAAGAAGCTCAACAACTTTGCGGGTGTCAGGAATTCTACTTTTTGAAATATGACAACCCTATTGAGATGCTGTTATTCTGTTCTTTTTGAATGAACCATTGCTATTGGTTTGTTTTCTATATTGCAAGTCTCTTTCATGTAAGCAGCATAAAAATTAAAACCTAAAACTCATTCAGCAAAAGTGGGGACTGGTACATAAAAACTGTGTGATCAGGAACACCCTCAATGACACCTGCAGTACAAAAATGTATATACACTGTTTTCAACATCACCTTAGTCCTATTGACAAAAATGTCACTTAAATGGCTTAAAATCAAGTCTTTCAATTTAACTGACATTAGACTTCAGTCTTTATGGGGTATTTCTCATATGCATAACTAATGTTGTCCAATCTGAGACCTGGAACAGTGCTGGCTGCAAATCTATGAAGGTAAACAATTAGAAACTATTCATAGTGGCTGGAATGTTGTCAAGCAAACAGGTGAAGTAGCCTGTAATTGTGGTCCCCTCATTTCTCCAAAGATGAGAAGGGTCAAGGGGTGCAGCATTTAACACACAGGTCTGATTCCTTTTGGAAGGAGGTCACTGGAGGCCTATTAGCATTTTGAAATATTTATGGTATGTTTATTTATAAAATACACAGGCCAAATGACCGTGGAGTGATTACCATAAGTTGTGCCTCTTCCTAACAAACAGACAAAGTCCATTGCTCTTACATCAAGTCTCCAAGCCCCCATCCGCAAATAATGTTGTCAGCTTACTGAACCTAAAGCTCAGCTCCCTGTGTGTTTCTTGGTTTCACTCCGAATGTAATCTGCTGTTCTTTTCACACACAAGATACCTTGCCCCCTCCTTCTACCAATGTGGTGGAATCTAAATAAGACATCTCCACCCACTGCACATCCTCCTTGGATCCCTCTCTGACTGGCCTTGCATAATATTCACCTTGAATAGGAAGGGGGCTTTTCTGTTCTACAGCAAAATGTCTTGGTCTTGCCCTGAGATGCATTCTGATAGGACCTGATTTTCATTACACACAAAAACAACTTGTTGGCTGGCTCTCTAATCTGGGCACCACCTTGTCCTCCAGTTGAATGGCACAGACCTAGACAGGATGTGCTAGTGCCAGTCTCCAGGGTTATAAGAACTTACTATGTCAAGGCTCTCCTGCTTAAATGCTTACCTGCCTCTCTGACTCCAGCATTATCAAAATAAGAGAGCTGGTTTTAAAAATGCCCTGCATGTCATGATATCCTGTCTAGGCCACCTGATTACTCTTTCTCCTGCTCAGGCATAGCAAAATGATACAGAGTGCACTTGCATTCCCAGCTCATGGGTTATCAACAATGACAACATCATTCCACCTGATTCACTGAGTTTACCAGAGAATTTAGTTTATGAATAAAAAGCCCCTGTTTTATAATGTGCCAAGGCAAATGGCAACAGGGCAAATCAATCCACTTCTTTTGAAACAAACTAGAATTAGAAAAGGAAATCGGTCTGATCTGACCAATTTCACTTGGCTTTTTAAAAGCACAGCTTTATTCATCCAAATGGGCAGTCAACAACAAAAAAAAGATCTGGCATGCTGTGAAATAGGTTGAAAAAGCAGACACATTTTCCTGAAATATTCAAGCAGCAGGGGCTTAATACCATCTGGTGTTTCAGTGTGCTGTGTCTCTCTCAGGCTCAAACTTCATGTTACACAGAGTTCTGTGGGGGGTTTCTCCCCCACTTCACATATTTCTATTTTAACCAAAGCAGCCTGAGCAAATAGATTCTCATTGAAAAGTGAGACACATTGCTCCTTCCCCTCTTGCAGAATGTCAGCTCAAAATGTGAGTTCAGCACATGCTTTACATCAGGAGTGTGAAACCTCCAGCCCATGGATCACCCTAGGTCCTCCAGGCATCCCCATTCTGCCCACCAGGCCATTTGGGGGTGATCACCAGGTGGTAGGGTGGGTAAGGGCGGAGCTCCACAGAAAGAATCAGGAGGTTAAACTGAGCTCCTAGTTGTTCCTTTGCTGAAGCAAAGCATGCTCTCACCCACTCTAAACTCCATCAGGCCTTGTCAGCCTCACCAATGGTTAGAGTCATAGGTATCAACTCCTATGAGTCAAGGTCCCTTCACCCCCACATTAAAAATTGTTGAGGGGGCCACACACACCCCCAAGTTGGTGGGCATTGCTATTCAAATGGTGTACGTGCACCTCATCTTGTGATTGATTATGTGGGGTGGGCCTTACCTGCCCCTCCAATGTTTTATTCAAATTGGCACCCTGGTTAGAGTGGATGGGATTCAGAGTCCAGCACCATCTGGAGGGCAACAGGTTCCCCACGCAAAGGTCTCCCCACCTTGCTGAAGCTACTTTAAAAGAGAGTACTATTTTCTTCCTTATGGTTCTCTCTTTCTCCCTCCTTCAATCTGCCGTCAGATTGCATTTTATTCGGTAAAGCATTCTAGGTCATAGCATATGAAAGACCTTTTGTGAAATACCGTATTTTTTGCACCATAGCACTCACTTTTTTCCTCCTAGAAAGTAAGGGGAAATGTCTGTGCGTGTTATGGAGGGTATGCCTACGGGTGGCATGCCTACGGATTTTCCTCCTCTAAAAACTATGTGCGTGTTATGGTCGGGTGCGTGTTATAGAGCGAAAAATACGGTATATGTCAGTGTTACTTCACAGTTAACTTCAGATGAACAGGGACAACAAAAAAGGTTGTCAGAGTACAGAAAGCAAAGCTCACATCTTATATTTAATTACACTGAGGGTTAAATGAATCTGCTTGACTCTCTTATTCTTTGCAACTGGAGCTCCTTTCCAGGGCATTACATTGTACCACTTCTTTCTCCCTCTTCCTTCAAATCCCTGCTCAAAATCCAGCTTTCCCCCATAAAGCCTTTGGTTTAAACCATTCAGTTTTCACCCCTCCGTGATATTCATTGGGACAGAAACCTAGCTCGTTTATGTTACTCTGTAAAGCACTGTGCACATTAGTACTTGTAATGTATCAATAGAATTACTCTCTGAAGTGGTAACTACGTAGTACTCTATTTTAATGGTCACATTTACTGGATCTTGAATAACTCACAGTACCTCCAGACTGTTACTGTTCTGCAGGAGGGATTTCAAGCACATTCCAGAACTTTGGGTTTTTGCAATTAAAATAGATTTAAGTGCTCTGTTGGCCTACTGCAACGAATTCACTTCAAAAGCAACAACAGACTTTTTGTGGTTTGGAAAATGATGGGGAAATGTATTGGAAAGTGTGGGATGAAGAAATGATTAAGAGAGGGATGTGTAAACACCCTGCAAGCAAATCAGAATGGAACGCTCATTGTCATAAGTAACCACCGTGTAAACAAATCAGAATTAATTCTTCATAAAGACAGGAGACGATCTAACCTCCATGTAAGCTTTGTGCAAGCAAAACAGGATGAAACCTTAATAAACAGATTGTCTGGAGCAGCCCTTATTTTCAAGCAATACTCAACAGGGGTATTTGACATCAAGAGGGAGAAGAAAAATGGAAGCTTCTAGAAATAACCTGGTTCAGCATGACATGACACTCTGTAAGGATTTGTGCAGGGGGTGTTTTGTGTGCGCATCTATCCATCTCTCTGAATTTTATTCTGGGATTTGTGGGACCGAAATAACATGGCAGCATCATTGGCAGGGCTCATAGCGAACTTTGTCTCTCTCTTTCCTTCTCTCTTCTTCCTCCCTCTTCCCCTCACCCACTTTCATTCATTCACATGCAGAGAACACCCCCGCCCTCTCACTCCTGTCCTCCCACAGCTCCCACAACCGCCACCACCTTTACATCATGCTCGAGTCACCATGGAAACCATAACACAAGCAGCTGGCTGCTGTGCTGAGGATGCCAAGAATTCTCAGAGAAAAGTCATTGGCAGTAAGGCAGCAACAGCAGCAGCAGCAAAAGGGCTTGAGACCTTCCTGGAAGAGGACTTATTTTCTACCCTTTCAGAGATGCTGCTGGATTTAAAGAGGCGACGTGAGTGAGCAAGGAAAAGCAAAGTTCAGATGAGTGATACCCAAACCTTCTCCAGTATATGAGGATTACATTGAACGGCCCTCCATCTCTTGGTGAAAAAGAGTTTTTTATAATAGGGCTGCTACATTTTAGGGGGTTCCCAGGTGGGGTCTTGATATTGCAAGTAGGTCATTCAGACAACAGCAGCTAGTCTGGTTGAGGAGAGCCACAGCCGTAGCCTACTGCCAGGAGCATCACTACAGCTAACCAACAAGATGAGGGCAAGGGGACAGTATGCAATGTACAGCCCCAGCCTCACCCCTCGCCAGCTTCACTGCCCCAGTAAGCATCAGTGAAGCTGGCAAGGGGCTATTGTGGCAGCCCTACCCCACTGTGCAAGCTGCTCCTGCATTTAATCATTACAAACAGATTGTTGGCAACAGGTTGTTTTGTTTTAAACTTATTTCAGTGTTCCTGGAAAGGGTACATCCAGTTAAACTGGGGGGTGGGGTGCAATACAAGGTAGCATTTTGATGCCAATGACATCATGTGGCTACTGCAAAAAATAATTGCATGCACGAGGAGCAGCCATCCCACACTAAACACCTCTCTAGAAGTACCTTTTATTTCACCAGCATCTATTCTTAGAGGCCTCCTTCTATGTCTGGACAGTCCAACTTTTCATACCAATTGGGCTGCAATAGTACTTCAACATAGAACCTACAGGTGACACGTTGCCTTGTCGCACACAAGGGGGGGAGGAAAGCCAAAATTTGATGCTGCCTCCAGCCTTCATGCTGCCTTCCCAAAGCTGGCTAAGCAAGGTGCCAGGCTTTAGGAAGGAGGCACAAGGCTCCTAGATCCGCCCCACCTCCTTCCCAAAGATGGGAAAGTGCTAACTAGGCTTTGAGAAGGAGGCACAAGGGCTCCAAAACCCTGTCCGAACCCTCACGCCCCTTTCCCAAAGTTGAGTTCAAGGCCTCCTTACTCGGCTTTGGAAAGGCAGTGCAAGGGCTTGGGAGGGGTATCAAATGTTGATGAAGGCCTCCAAAAAAAGGCCTTAAGGGTTGTATGTGTCCCTTGGACCACGCGCTGGACCGCCTTGCTCTATGGGTTTGATATGAAAGTTTACTATATCCAGCACAATTGCTGTTACTGGTTATTGACTTTCTAAACAGTAACAGTGAGTCTGAACTCTTGCCAGACAACAACTACCAGTAATACAAGTCAGCCATAGGAAAGCTCCTCTACTTAACCACAACAAGCAAACCAAAGAGTTGTTAGATACTCAAAGGGAACCAAGAACTATATTCTTAAACTGCCAGCCAACAGCCATCCAAAACTACTAGGTTACATAGATGCTGCCTGGGAATAGACCACTAAAGCAAATAGAAGGAGTGTTAGAGTCAAGAAAAGTCTGGTCTTGTGGGGATTAGTAGGTTTCCTGTGCTAGAACCCCAAATCAACTTTAATTTTGCTACCTGAGCTTAACCACATGTGTTCAAATCCTACCTCAAAATAACAACAGTCAGGAAGGACTCTCTCTTTCGAAAGTTTTTGCTTAACCCCACTATTTTGAGAACTTTTATACTTTAATATTTAAGTAGTTACTCTTCATAGGCTGCATGTTCCTCCTCCCTTGTGATGAATCAATTCAAAGGAGAATATCATAGCAGCATGTCTGTTACCCATCCCTGTTCAGTGGAAAGATCCCAGACATTGTGGGCTGTTGGGAGTGTTGTGATAATGCAGTAGGCGTGGCACACTTTTTGCTCATGCAGAATTACGTTTATGGCTCACCTCAGTCAGCTTTCTGCATGACCATCCCCTAATGCACAGATATGTGGATTTTGCTTTTGCTGCTGCTGCCCGACGTCACTTCCCAAATGTCTCTCACTCATTGCCATTAGTTAATTAGAAGATTTCATGCAATCTAATAAGAGTGGCTGTTAGGCAAAGCATGTCTCAAAACTGCCTCGGATAGAAAATGTCAGGTGTTGCCTTGCCAGCTCTGTACTGTATAAAACTCTTGCATTCTGTTCATTCTGCTTGTGGTATGCTCTTAATATACAAAGTTAAAAAATCAAATATTCTGACAAGAGCATCTTGCCCATCAGACGCTTATTCACAGCACATTTGCATTTAAATGTTAATTTTTTTAATTCAAACAATTTATAAAATCAAGCTGTGCTGCACAGTGTTTGACTGTGTCCTCTAAGATCACCATTCTCCTTGAAGGTCTGAAGTCACATCACAATGATGCCACTCTCTTTACTGGTCCTTATTGTCATTCAAGCTGCTGCAGATGACCCTCTTGACTTTGGCTGATCAGGAAACCAAGCCATTCTCTGTCCAAACAGGACTTTGGCATAACAGTGAACCACACATTTGTGATTTCCAGGAATGCATATGCTCATCTGCAAAACCACTAATTATCTCAGAGTGCAATGCGACTCCTGAACATGGCATACTTTTGAGAGGCAAGTCCACCTTTTTCCCCTCTGTCTGCAAGGGTTCTCACTCCTATTAGATGCTTTAGTGGCCTCCCTCCCCTTTTTCTGGGACCACCTATAAGAATTATGTTAATTAGAAAGCATAGATTAGGCAGTTGTGATTGCTGGAGAATGAAGTGACCATAATGGTTGAACTATATTCTGGAAGTCATTACAATGAATATATTACTTATCCCCTCCGAGAATGTAATTAAAGGCCTTTCAGCTTGCTTTCTGATAAAGCAGAGAGAGGCATAAGGAGACAGAGTGGATTTAATTAATATTGGGCTTTATAGTAAATCACTATTTTCAACTTAATTAATGAGTATTGTGAATACAGTATGGCTGACAATCAAACAAGAGGTACTGTATACAGTTAATCAGCACCTTTCACACACGTGCACACACTCACTTCACTTTTATTTGCCCATTTTGTGCACTTGTGGCACAACCCAGATCATAGCTGGCCTCTCTCTGTGGTCTATTGGGGTGACTTTTGATGAAACCGCTGAGACCGAGGTCAGAGAGGGAAGCAACCAAGTGTGACTGCAAAAAGCTTGATGTGTAGCCCTGCACAACCTCACCATGCCAGAACCAAAACACTACATGTGAAGCATGTACCCTACCACTCCACCCCACCCCACAAGGTGTTGTTTTTGAGGATTGCTGCACAAAGTGAAACTAATGCAAAGATACCCTTCTAAGATCTGCAAGTCCTGTTCATACTAGCTACAATTAAAAGCTCCTCCCGCCCCCTCTCTCTTTGCCCCTATTGGGTAACTGACTTCTTATTAAATTAGTGTTAAATGAGTGAACAGGGGTTACTGTGTTTGCAAGGTCCCTGCCTAGACACTGAATTCACACTTTTAAATGCTCTGAGTGACTAAATAAGCTTGGAGAAACAGGACCTTTTGTACTTATGCCAATCTTCTTTTCCATCCTACACACACAGTCTGAAGCTAGCAGGATCCTAATTTTAAAACAATTTTGTTCCATATTTAGGGGATTCAGTTATCTGTGTAAGCATTAGTAACAAAAAAACCCCTCAATATCTATGTAATTAAAATACTATCTTAATATTTCATTAACATAGGCAAGATTATGTCCCTTCCTGCTTCCTCGCTCTGCAATTTTCCATAGACAGAAGTAGCTGGAATATTGCATGGTACCATGTCTATTCAGAAGAAACACTGTGACCTACGCATCTGCCCCTGACCTTTAGTTGGATCAATAAAACTACAAATTGGTCTTTTCTTATCCTTGGCACTTTAGTAATAAAATCCCCCATTGAAATGAAATGAGGCTCTGAACTTTATCTCTTTGTGTTGTTGTGAAGATACCTGGGAGGTGGGGAAGGAGACTGACGGTGATTCAGGCAGTAAGCGGAAGGGTCCTCCTCTACTCACAGCAACTCCGCAGTTTATATTTGGTCCCTATAGGACATCATTATCAGCTTTGTATCCACACAGCTTGCCAGCACTTCCAGAACTGAAAGGGGGTGGGAGAGATGCAGCTCAGTTCCTTTCTACAGCATTGTCTTCATTCTCTTTAATCCTCTTTTCTGAGGTTTTTTTGTCCCTGTTGGGGCAACAAGATTGAGACTATTTTGAAAACCGAGTTCTATTTTCTCCATGAAGAGGCTGCAGAGCTTTAACATCATCATAAATAAAAATGAAAAATACTGTTAGTATTTTTGGTATGCCATGATGGTGGTGGTGGTGGTGGTGATATTTATTACATATATCCCACCCATCTGACTGGGTTGCCCCAACCATACTGGGCAGTTTCCAACATAATATAAAAACTCAGTGAGACATCAAACATTAAAAACTTCCAAATACCAGGCTGCCTTCAGGTGTAGTTGTTTATCTGTTTGATGTGTGGTGGGAGGTCATTCCACAAGGCACATACCACTATTTTGGACTATGGTGTCAATCTATTTTTTGCATTTTTATGCTGCCTTTTCTTCAAGGAGCTCAATGGTTCTTCCCCCACCTTCATCCTTGTAACAACCTTATGAGGTAGGGTGTTGGGTTATGCCTGGCCCAAGGTCACCAAACTATTCAAGGCCATATTCTTATCTCATATACTTTTTTCCAGCAGAAGATAATTTTGCTTTTTTTCAAATCAATTGGCTTATTAATGTTTTTATTGGCAATGATGTTCATCTATTAAATGCATCCAACAAAGAGGGGCCTTACCCATAAAAGCTGGTCATAAAAGCAAATGCAACGGTATCTTTGTTATGCCAACTTTCCTGAGTCTAGTACCTGCCTGATGCTGTTGCGTTCTAACTCCTGTCAGCCCCAGGCAACACAGCCAATGGTCAGAGGTGATGGGGGTTGTACTCCAGCAACATCTGGGGAAGGCAGACTTCCTCCTTCAGATGTTACAAGAATCTTCCTATTCTACAATAGCTAGTGCAGCCCCACTAGAATCTGATGTCAAATTAATTTGACTTCACTCCCTAGCAAAAACAAAATCTGAAACCTGCAAAATAAAAAGAGCTCTGCTGCCGAAGATGTTCACCCTCATGAAATATGGAGGGTGAAGAACCCAGAGAAGCTGTGGAAAGTATTCAAGCCATAGGCTCTGATATGTGGGGGACAGGGGTGGAACTGAAAGGTAGTGAAAAGAGGAAATGGAAGATGGAGATGACATTGACTGTGGCAAATGACATAACAAAATGATCAGAGTTGAAGGACAATGCTTAGTCCTGCAAGTGGACCCAAGATTGGATTTTTCTATCATGAACCAATGGGGAGACTCAAAGGCAAGGGAAGATGAGGGGGTTGATTGACCGAGCAAGGAAAATGTTAGCAAACCTTTTTGTTTGTATTAAGAATTGCTGAGGATTTGCTAGCATCTGCCTGAGTGCTCTGAGTATCTGCTGACTTCACTGAGTGGTGAGGTCACTCCATGCTTTGCAGGATGACAAACCTGTAGACTGGAAAAGGTATTAAGATGCAAATGATTTTTGTGTTTGTGGGAGAAGACCACACAGACTATGCAGGCAAGGAAGAAGAGTTAATTGAGTGTGGGAGAAGCAAGATATATAGAATTTAGTATATATGTGCACAAGAGTGTGTAAGTGAGGGAATAACACTGCAAAAATTGAAGCAATAAATCATACCTGAGACCTCCCTGGAGGTCTATAAATAGGAAACCCAAAGCATTTCCTTCTATTTATTTTATAAGTGCAATAAACTTTATCAGCTTTTAGTATTGGAAACTCCTGCAATATTGATGTGCTCTTTACTTTAGAAGTTATTTGGAGGTTGGCATCTAGAGGCTAATGAAAAAAATGGAATTGGGGACAGGGGAAAGAGGGCTTTTTCCTCTTTAGTAATAAAAAAAATACAGCCTTGCAGTGATGCTCTTTCCAGGATTTCCTGTAACCTGATCGAAGCAGACCCTTCATAGAATGCTAGGTATATTACTCAGGAATACTTAATTCTGAGAAGCCCCTCATGTTCATTACCTAAGACTGCAATCTTAACTAAGCACAGATACTAGGGAATAAATTCCACTGAACTCAGTTGGACTTACTTCTGAGTAGCATAAGTAGGGTTGCATTGTGAGCAAATAACATACACATTTTTCAGTCTCCATAAGGAAGTGTTTGCAAAGCTAATGGATGCCCAGCATTCCTGTTCCTGTTATATATATATTGCCTTTCAATTATTTGACCAGAGCAAATCTTTACAAGGTTTTTACACATGCCACAGTCTGTTAGAAGCCTGCAGTGGAACTGAGCTAGCTTTGGCCAATGTAATAGCAAGTAAAGATGGATCAGCTAGTTTAGATATATTAAAGACACTTCCAGTACTGAAGCTACCCTTTGAGGCCAGCGTGATCTTTAATTTCCGCATGAAGAATGTCAAATATTCTTCAGGAGAGATGCAATAATGTACCCTTGAGGTATTATCTCATAGCCATCAAATAGAACCTCTGGATCATGAGTAAAGAATTGCAAGTTTTTGACACTGTGCAGATTTAGTCCCTGGTCAGAAAATGCTAGTAGTCACTTGTAAAATAAATTAAAATTTAATTAGCACCCCCTAGATTTGCCAAAGTATTTTAAAAGTAGAACTTGGGTTAAATTTAGCACAATAATATATCTCTGAATATTTTAGCAGGAAAGGTAGACATGAACAAGCAAAAATGGTTTTAGGAAACTCAGTGTATTGGCACTATTCAGTGCCGTATGGTGGCAGTTGGAAGGTAATAAAGAACTGGAGCTTAGTGGTAGATACAGTGGTACCTCGGGTTACATACGCTTCAGGTTACATACGCTTCAGGTTACAGACTCCGCTAACCCAGAAATAGTACCTCAGGTTAAGAACTTTACTTCAGGATGAGAACAGAAATCGCACTGCGGCGGCACGGCAGCAGCAGGAGGCCCCATTAGCTAAAGTGGTGCTTCAGGTTAAGAACAGTTTCAGGTTAAGAACGGACCTCCAGAATGAATTAAGTACTTAACCCGAGGTACCACTGTAATGTGCTTTTAAAGCCAAAGATACCTGGTAGGGTTGAGGGTGACTCCCATCTGAAGTCCTGAAGACTGCTGCCAGTCAGTGTGGACGATACTGAGTTAGATGGACAAAGTCTCTGACTCATTATGAATCAGCCTCCTGTTTTCCTTTTTTAAAAAAAGTCATCTGTTATCTTTTTAAAAGAAATAGAGCTGATGTAAAGGAAATTAACTATTTGGTACTTTACTAAACTGTTTTGAACTAATAATAATAATAATAATTTATTATTTATACCCCGCCCATCTGGCTGGGTTTCCCCAGCCACTCTGGGCAGCTTCCAACTGAATATTAAAAACAATACAGCATCAAACATTAAAAACTTCCCTAAAGAGGGCTGCCTTCAGTTGTCTTTTAAAAGTAAAATAGTTGTTTATTGCTTTGACATCTGCTGGGAGGGCGTTCCACAGGGCAGGCGCCACTACCGAGAAGGCCCTCTGCCTGGTTCCCTGTAACCTTACTTCTCGCAATGAGGGAACCGCCAGAAGGCCCTCGGCGCTGGATCTCAGTGTCTGGGCTGAACGATGGGGGTGGAGACGCTCCTTCAGGTATAGAGGACCGAGGCCGTTTAGGGCTTTAAAGGTCAGCACCAACACTTTGAATTGTGCTCGAAAACTAGTTAGAAATGTGAAAATCAGTTATAAATATTAACCCCATAATCACCCCATAATCACTCAAAAGTTTGTTTGGAGGTTATGGGGCTAACCTGGATCCATCAGAACCTCTCAGATGGGCACCATTGCCATTATAAGAGAACAAGGGAGACCACCATGGTGAGTTCCAGCACCTCTTTTTTCTAGAAAAAATAACACTGGGTATAGGCATCTTCTGAGCAGACCGGTAATCTGTAGATAAAAGGCAGAATTAGCCATTCAACCTTCACAAAGCATTGCAATGCAAAGAAAATTGATCTCCTGGATCAGTTTCAATCTAGCTTCTGCTGAGAAATATAGGCTTGGAAATGAACAAGGGGCACCCATCCCTCCTGATTCCCCTGTGTTTCTTGATGTCTTTCAATGCCTTCTGAGCTGCCTTGTTGGGCGGGCACTGTGCTCTTGGTGGCAGTGCAGAGGAACGGCTGACTTCAGCATGTGACATGCAAAAAGGGTCCATATTAATTTCTCCTTCTTGTTACTCAAAATCAGGGCTTTTTCCGGGGAGGGGGGAGTAATGTGTCTCAGGAGCTCCATTCTGGCACCTCTCAGGTGGGCACTATTGCCATCCTAAGAGAATGAGGGAGGTGGTCATGGTGAGTTACAGCACCTCTTTTTCTAGAAAACAGCATTGCTCGAAACCTACTTGAAACCACTGGGTGAGCTCATCCAGAGATTTGGGTGATGATGTCATCATCTTCCAAACCCTAAGAACTAGGATGAGGACAACAGATTCATTGCTACCATTTCTTTTCAAGCCAACATTTTGTTCTTTGCTCTCTGCCCTTCAAGGAGTCTTTGCCCAGGGTATAGATCTTTCTCCATGGAATGCAGAAGAGCACACAGTCTGGGCAGCGTAAGATCACAGCTTCCAATCCTGCCTTTCCATCTTTGCAAAAGATTCTCAGTGCTCCCCCACCCCTATAAGTCTCCAATGAGATGCTGAAGGCGTCTCCTAATTAAAGCATGTGCGATTCCCGGTTGACACGGTGGCGCCAAGGCTCAAAACTGTCCCATTTCCACATCCTCCAGGGACGGAATTGGCAGGTTCAGACACCTAGAAGCTTCTTCTGTGACAGACCTTCCCATGTGCGCTTCAGCGCCTTTATTATTTGTGTTTTCGCCTGTGTTAATTTCCCCTTTCAAGACTGCAGGCAAAAGAGTGGGGGGTGAGGCAGGGGAGGTCATTCTGCAGCTGAAGTGAAGATGCCCTAGAGGAATGGAAACGCATAAAGCTGCTGGAGGAGGGGGGAGTGCCAACAAGTTCTGAGACCAGGATATGCAGAGTCCCAGGGGGCACAAAGGCATATTTCCGTTTGACTTGTGCTTGTCACTCATGGAAACTAAGTATGCTGCGCCACACGCACATGCACCTATGCATCCTGCACTCAGCACTGCTCATAAGCCTCCGTCAACAGCACAGAGGGCATTTTTCTCCCACACAGGCCCATTCCATGCACAAACACCCTTGTGTTTCAGAGCCCATCCAAATGCTAGTCCTGATTAGGCTTCACTGCCTGAAACACAATCCTTTGTCTCTTTAGGAAATTCACGGTTGGCAAGCTTTCCCCTTATTCATAAGGTAAAGTTAAAGGGACCCCTGACCATTAGGTCCAGTCGTGGCTGACTCTGGGGTTGCGGCACTCATCTCGCTTTATTGGCCGAGGGAGCCGGCGTACAGCTTCCGGGTCATGTGGCCAGCATGACTAAGCCGCTTCTGGCAAACCAGAGCAGCGCACGGAAACGCCCTTTACCTTCCTGCCGGAGCGGTACCTATTTATCTAAGCACTTTAATGTGCTTTCGAACTGCTAGGTTGGCAGGAGCAGGGACGGAGCAATGGGAGCTCACCCCATCGTGGAGATTCGAACCACCAACCTTCTGATCGGCAAGTTCTAGGCTCTGTGGTTTAACCCACAGCGCCACCCGCGTCCCTTTCCCCTTATTCATAGTAGTAAGCAAATAGCATATCCACAGAAAGCAAAACTTCCTGCATGACCCTTTTTTGCTTGCTCAGTCTGGGATGTGACTAGAAGTAGTTTAGGCATTGCAAGAATAGCTGAGGGAAAGCAATACACAAGCACTTGTAGGATTGGTAGTGCTTCTTTTAAGAGAGTCTGCACATGTCTCATCCTGGCAAGATGCACCAGTTTTCAGTGGGACGGGGAGTGGGGAGAAGTGGTGTAAGTTCCCCTTTGAACCTCACAAAACACTGCTTGCCAAATGCAAAAATGATTGCTCATTCAGCTAGCAGTGTTTCTTCAATGACATCTCTAAAAATCAACCACACACATTTCTTTTATTAAACGTTTATATGCCACCCTTCATCAAGCTAGATTTCAGGGTGGTGAAATTAATTCAGTAATGCCCAATAAACAAAAATATGTTGCTCTCAGTGAGAGGGAAGGTGGCCAACAATCCTTGAGATTAATGGTTAGAGTGTTGAACCAGGGTTTAAATTACCACTCAGCCATAAACTTCACTGGGTGACCTTGGGCTAGTCACTGTCTCTCAACCTAAGCTACCTCACAGAGTTGTGAGGATAAAATGCAGAAAGGGAGTACCATGTATGATGGATACCCTTGGATGAAAAGTGGGGTGTTGTTGTTGGCACCAAAGTGTCTTAAGAGATAATGGAGTGCTCCCCCAGCAGTGAAGTCAAATCTCCGGGGCACAAGCCTGGGCAGCGTGCATGGAGGTCCTGGGAGGAAGTTGGAGTCAACAACAGCTGGAAGGCCACCAGTCCCCCATCCCTCGATGACTAAATAGTAGTGTGATCCCATTTTGCCTATAAAATACTGAAGTAAGTTCTCAGTTTCATTTGTAAAAGCCTTTCAAAACAAAATGAGGTGGCTGGGGGGAACCACAAAAAGAAATTAAGCTTTCAGCTCCATTTGTGAAATCCTTCTGAGAACAAAATGACGCACAAAGAGAAAATCCTTTTGAGAACAAAATGTCACACAAAGAGAGAAAATTAAGTCCCATTGCCCGGTATCGTGCATAATAAGCACACACGGGGGAGAGGGAAGAAACTAAATGCATACTCTCAGGTTTCACCCTCAACAAGCATGGTGGAAGTGAATGCGGTTTATTTAACAAAATTTGTATCCCGCTGGATTGTAAATAGAGCCTGTAAGTGAAGCCTCTGAGTGATCGGTTATACTGGGTTGAGGGGACACACATACATTCATCTTATCCAACAGTTTCAACATCTCAATCCCAATTCCTGCCTTCCATCTGCCTTCCATCTGCCCTCTTCCCCTGTATTTATTATACTCTAAAGAGATTGTGGAGGGTCAGGTAGGGTTATCAGAACAATGTTTTAAGGCAGTTTAGGTTTTTTGGGGTGGGGGGAATTTGGATCTATCAGAACATAAGATGAGTCTGCTGGATCAGGCCAATGGCACATCTAAACCAGCTTCCTGTTCTCACAGTGGCCAACCAGATGCCTGTGGGAAGCCTGCATGTGGGACAAGAGCTCAACAGCACTCTGCCCTCTAGTGATTCTCAGCAACTAGTATTCAGAGGCATACTGCCTCTGACAGTGGAGGGAGAAGATAGTCATCATGGGTAGTAGCTGTCGATAGCATTGCCCTCAAATTGTGTGGTCCTCTTTTAAAGTCTGGGCTGTGGTTATGACCTTCTGGAGCACCTTCCTTTATCAGCTTGGCCGAGTGGAGATTCCAATAGGCATCACTGTGCACTGCGTCTGTCCTGAATTTTCCAGCACTTGGTGTCACTGGATGTCCATGAACTCTAGTGTTAATCCTTATCTGGCTCCACACCCAGGGAACAACTTGGATGGGTGGGTCAACCCACCTGTTAATCACACAGCATCATGGCAGGTGATTGACCCACTGGCAAAATCTCTTGTTTTGCAGTTCTCAAGCACCCAACCACCAGGAGTGTCGCTGACTCTGATGAACCTGCATATCAAGGTCTACCATGTCACAGGAAGCTTGTCTTTTTGAGTTTGCCCTTTTGCGACATGTTCCCATTGATTTCTTTCCCATATTCTTGTTTACTTAGCTTGAATTGTACTGGTCAATTCATTAGGTATATATGTATATAGAGAGTCCTGCATTCAAACTCTGTTTATCTTTAACAGACTTTCAGATCATTCCCAGATCCACGGACCTGTGACAGCCTATTTATTTATCCCTGTTTTATTTAAGCTAAAAACAGATTGTTGTCTTGTTGTTGTTTTAAAAAAAACAATTAGGAGTATAATTTCTGCTCAGTAGGAGAAAGCTCGTGTAAGTCAGCATACTTCAGTTTCACAAAGTTGCAGCTTAAATGACAATAATGTAATGTTGCTGCTTTTGCTGCTGCTGTGTGTGTACAATTGGTGTGGTTGCTGCAAAAGAGAGAGATCAGTCACTGGCATCGTCAAATAGCATCCCATGAGATTTGAAAGGACAAGGGTTGCTTCTGAGAAGGGCAAAAGGCAAGCAGAAAGAGAGAGGAGAGAAACAAACAAACAAATGGCAGATGAAACTCTAATACAAGGCATACTGAAAGGGCGAAAGTTTCTCTTTCATTGTATATTCTTCAATTACCTTTGACACTGTTGGATCTTCCTCTTCTGACCTCTCAACCCTTCAGAGTCATGGGGCAGGATCACCCAGCATTTAAGGAGACAGATGGCACATGAGGTTTCTCTGTTGCCAGGTTTGTGCTGGTATCCTTAGGATAGGAACAGGCAAATTCTGAGCAATCTCCTGAAGACAGTTCTGCATTTTGGTTCAGTTTAGCCTGGAATACATTGTACAGAGTAATCTTTATTTATTTAAAACACGTATATTCCACTTAATAGTTTTTAAAATCTCTAAGCAATGTAACAACATAAGAGCAGTAAACAATATAATTAAAACAAGAATGCAACATAAAACCAATAAAACAGTAGTATAAAAGAAAGTAAAAACAAGAATTCAGGGAATTCATACAGACAAAACAGGCTCCAGTCTTATGGGTCATGGAAAGCTTGGGTAAAAAGATATAAGACATCTGAAGCAAATAGCGTTTTCTGCTTCATCTATGGCAGAGGGAAAGGCATTTCACTGCAGGGGGGGCAATAACAGAACTGCCCTATAATATTTTTTTAGAATGCCCTTTACTATATTAATCTCATAATTAAAAAAAACACACCAACAAGCAGTATCCAGGCTCATAAATTAGGTTGATTAATTTGCATTCCCCCTGAGATAGTATTGTTGAAAATACACCAAGATGAGCAGGTCTTCTTTATCATCAAGCCTTATAAGAAGACCCTCTGAACTGTACCTAAGCAAGGCTTTGTTGGCCCTTTGAATGGAGTGCAGCAAGACCAGCACTTCCAGTGTGGGGTAGCTTTATTTATCTATTTTGTCTGTTATCTTTGATCTGGCTCTGTGTGCATACATTATGTCTAGAACAGATTTCTCCTTTTGCAGATAGGTAGCCATGTTGGTCTGCCATAGTCAAAATAAAAAAATTCCTTCCAGTAGCACCTTAAAGACCAACTAAGTTAGTTCTTGGTATGAGCTTTCGTGTGCATGCACACTTCTTCAGATACCACAGATATCTGAAGAAGTGTGCATGCACACGAAAGCTCATACCAAGAACTAACTTAGATTTCTCCTTTGTAATCATGGATTTATATTATGCTTTTAAATTTGTGTTTATCCTATCTGAATTTATCAAAACATTTTGTAATAAATTGGGTTCCCTCCCCCCCCCCACTGGAAAAAAAAATATTTTAATGCAAAGTTGATGTTTGTTGTGAGCGAACCCCTTTGGGCACAGTTTGCTTTGGGGAAGTGGCTTGTAAATAAACCCACATTTCTCAGACAAATAGATGGATAGGTGCAAATTTCGTTAAGAAGCTGTTGTTGTGCTGGTCTTCAAGCATTTGGCTTCCAGCTGACCTGAACTGTAATGGGGCAGATGTGACCAAGTGGCCAGGCTCTTATTAACCATGGAGTTAAATCTGATCAGAGGCCTTTGTAAATAAAGGCAGGCTCGGCAGCCTTTCCTCTGGGTCTCGGTTTGTCTCAGAAGGGGGGGAGAGAGAGAGAGAGAGAGAGAGAGAGAAAGCAAGGATGCAGAACTGAAATGGATGTCTTGCCTCACACTAAGGCAACACCCCCCCCCCCAATTTACAATTCAATTTGAGAAGAGATGGGAAAGGTTGCCATGTTGCCTTGAAAGGGTCACAAGGTTCCAGTTCAGCAACATCAAGGAAAGGAAAGCTGGGAGGATGGAGAGCAGAGAGGCAGGGTGGGAGGGAGAAGAGTCAATGCTATCTTTTCCCATTGCCCCAGGGACACCAAAGAGATCACATCTCTGATCCAATTACTAGCAAACCTTAGAGAACGGCAAAGCACTAGGTGTCTAACACCAGTCTCATTTACTCATCTCATGAAACTTGCTACCGATATGCAGAGATTTATTTTTTTTAAGAAAAGAAATGAGACAATCGCACAAAAGACTCACACAGGGGAACAGCTCTCAGTTGGTAACACTTATTCCACATAGAACTTTTCGCTCTGTGTGTATAAACACAGTGCATTATAACGTGGTATATATGCAGGTGAACAACAGTGTTACTTGGATCTGGACCTTTCCTGCTGATCTAGCATAATGGAATATAGCACAATGTTATATATGTAACATGACTGATGGACTCTCCAAAAGCATTTTAGAATATCAGAGGTGAATATCAGAGGCAGCACAGGAAACTGCCTTCTACTGAGTCAGACAATTTGTTCATCTAGCTCAGCATTGTTGACACTTACCAGCATCAGCTCGCCAAGGTTTCAGGCAGGGGTCATCCCCAGTCCTACCTAGAAATGCCAGGGATTGAACCAAGGACTTCCTGCAGATGTTCTGCCACTGAACGATGATCCTCCCACAAATAAGCTGGCATGCTATTGAGCTAAGAACATAAGAAGAGCCTGCTGGATTAGGCCAATGGCCCTCCTAGTCCAGGATCCTGTTCTCACAATGGATGACCCAATGGCTGTGGGAAATCTGCAAGCAGGACCCAGGCACAAGAGCACTCTCCCCTCCTAAGATTTCCAAGAACTGGTATTCAGAAGGATTAAAGGTAAAGGGACCCCTGACCAGAGCAGCACACGGAAACGCCATTTACCTTCCCGCCGGAGCAGTACCTATTTATCTACTTGCACTTTGATATGCTTTCGAACTGCTAGGTTGGCAAGCAGGGACCAAGCAATGGGAGCTCACCCCATCACGGGGAATCGAACCGCCAACCTTCTGATCAGCAAGCCCTAGGCTCTGTGGTTTAGACCATTACTGACTCTGAAAAAGTAGGCACAGCAGAGCCATCATAGCTTGTAGCACTATTGGTAGCTTTCTCCTTCAAGAATTTGTCTCCATTAGGGCCATCCTTGTTGGTGGCCATCGCTGCTGACTTTCCACATATGTATCTGTGTAGCCAACATTCCCGGTTGCGTTTGCAGAGTTGGGAGCTACCAGTATTGACGTTTTTAATAGATGATAATGTAGCTCTATTGGCTTGTGGAAGAAGGCTGTTGTATACCGTACCAGCTCTTGTCGTTGAATTCCTTCCAGTCAGTTTGACAGTTGCGTGTTGAGTCACAGTAGCCCCCCAATAATTCACACTTCACACATCAATTTTTGTTTAAGGTTTTTGGCATAATTTTGGCCACAACTTTATTCAAATACAAAAATGTGAGTGGTTGCTTAGGCACTGGTTCCGACTATCTGTCCTTGCCCTCAGGGACAGAGCTGGCCTTCCGGATACCAGCGGAAGCCAGCGTGGGAAACAAGTATTGGGTGAGAAATAAAGCTGGGCACCAGACCATTACTTCTCACCCTCATGTTCCTGTGGGGCTTGCACGGCCCAAGTCCGACTCCGGGGACAAGGACAAAAGAATGGCAAGCCCCTGGATTTCCTTTAACGGAATTCCCATTCGCATCATTTGGAGGGGTAGGCACTTACCCCTCCAAGCACCAATTTAACCAGTGCCTAACCGCCAACCTTACAAGTTGTGACGATTTGCTACGCAGTAGGCAAAAACCAAATGGCACCAGCCAATCAGCCAGATGGCAAAATTCCTACCGTGCCCCCGCACCAAGGCGAACGACACCATGACAGGCATAGCAAGGTCAAGCGATCAGCTTAAATAAAAAACCCCCCTATTAAAGGGAGGGAGGGCGGGTGATCCGATGCAAAACGGCCAAGAGGCCGTGCCAACGTCTGGCCCCTGTATATATAGACTCTGACCCCTCCTCCGAATTGGCAACAATCAAAACACCCCAGCAACCCAGTTTAACCATTTAAATGGTCAGGATTCAACTAAATTTGCCTAGTCACTGGAGGGTGGCCTGTTCCCAACCGCAACACGTGCTCTCTGCTAGGGAGAACACGCTTTGCGTGTTGAGTCACAGTAGCCCCCCAATAATTCACACTTCACACATCAATTTTTGTTTAAGGTTTTTGGCATAATTTTGGCCACAACTTTATTCAAATACAAAAATGTGAGTGGTTGCTTAGGCACTGGTTCCGACTATCTGTCCTTGCCCTCAGGGACAGAGCTGGCCTTCCGGATACCAGCGGAAGCCAGCGTGGGAAACAAGTATTGGGTGAGAAATAAAGCTGGGCACCAGACCATTACTTCTCACCCTCATGTTCCTGTGGGGCTTGCACGGCCCAAGTCCGACTCCGGGGACAAGGACAAAAGAATGGCAAGCCCCTGGATTTCCTTTAACGGAATTCCCATTCGCATCATTTGGAGGGGTAGGCACTTACCCCTCCAAGCACCAATTTAACCAGTGCCTAACCGCCATGGAGCCCTCAGCTCACCGCCAAACCACTCACAGCCCCAACCAAGACCTCAGCTTGGTCACCACCGCACCAATCCAAGCCTCATTCCCTGAAGCGGAAAGGTGCATGCCATCAGCTTGGAAAAAGGATGGCCTCTCAAAAAGAATCTCGGGGTGGGAAATTGCATCGCCACCAGCTCCAAAACTTTTTTGACCACAGCAGAATTGATGCGTTTTCGGGCCCTTTCAGTGGCAGCCGGGCAACGACTGCCCTTCCAAACGCAGCGTTGCAAAAGCTTTGACCAAAAATTTTTCGCTGTCGGCACCATTGCACGCAGCGTCTCCAGGTCACCCAAAATTGCAGCACGTAGTGACAAACAGTCCATGGGCACCAGGTCGTTCTCACCAAGCTGCACCACAATAGCAGCTGGCGGCCCCTCCAAGAGCAACTGCCTCCGGATACTTGGCAGGAACTCCGACCAGCACATCCCACGTCTGGACAGCCAAGACAAGCGAATATGTGGAGGAAAGCCGAAATCTGGACCCAATCCAGATTGCCGTGCTGCGACGCCAGCCCAATGGACGATACTGTGCCCCACAATCCAAACACGGGTCACCGCTAAACCTGATAAATAAGATGAAACAAGCAAAAATTGTAAGACACCAATAATGTTAACGAACATAATCTTTGAATGCATTCGATTTCCAACGACCTGTATTTTATTTCCACTGCCTTATTAACATGCTTTCCGGCCTTCTTGGTGGTACGTTTGTCTAGGCATTGGTTCCCGACTAGCTGCACCTGACCTCAGCAGGGCAGCACTGACGACTGGGCCCCACCATATCGTCAGTACCAGCAAACATTGTGGGGGAGCAATGAATCCCAAGGCAATCGCATCCCGCCAGGTGTCGTTCCCCATAGGGAAAAGATGCACCCCCCATCTGCCCTAAAGAGGGCAACAGCCTTGAAGAAAATTAGGAGGGTGCAATATTACAGAACCACCTAAAGCAAGGACCTATTTTATTTTATTTGTTATTTTATTTACTTTATTTATTTTATTCTATTATCCACCGCCTTATTAACATGCTTTCTGGCCTGCTCGGTGGTAGTTTGTCTAGGCATTGGTTCCCGACTAGCTGCACCTGACCTCAGCAGGGCAGCACTGACGACTGGGCCCCACCATATCGTCAGTTCCAATAAACAGCATGGGGGAGGAATGAACCAGGATCAGACTCAAGCTCACCCCAAATGCTCCCAGGGACTCTTGCATGGCCCCACCCCTCAAAAGGGGTCGACAAAAGCATGGCAAATCCTTGGATTCCCTTAATGGAACATCTTTGCGCATTGGAGGGGACAGGTGCTCCAACCCCCCCTCCAGACCACCTTGAACCAATGCCTTAAATTATTTTGAGTCCAGGGAGAGCTGCCATCAACTCAATCCAAGCCCTCTTGCATGCAGGAATGCAAACTTATGCTGGAGGAAGACAGCAAACATTCTCGCCCAGCTGTACCACCAGCACTGCGGGAGGACCTGCACAGGTCACACTCGACCGCACCAAAGGAAGGATCTCCTCCCAAAGCATTCCCCATCTGGACATCCAGTATATGTTCACATGGGCAGGAAGACTGAGATGGCGCCCCAGTCCAAACCCGTCAACATGCTTGCCAGCCTAGTGTACAATGCTGTGGCCCAAATGTGCACAGCTGCTCCTATGAAAAAAGGAAACAACAGACAAGCATCAGCACAGACATCACTGTGACACTTCCTGATATAATCCTTGTCAGCGTCAGACTTCCAATGACCCGTATTCACAATCCTGTCTACTGACAGGCCCCCAGTGTGCAGCCTTTGCAGCAGCACCTAATCGTAAGGAATGAGGAGTGTTCAGCGGTAAGCAAGCCGCAGGCTCTAATAACTAGTGCACGACGTAAGCACATTGATGCCGGGCTAACGGGAACCCATTTTCATGCACTAGGAGCGGGCCAGCCCCCAGGGAATAAAAAGCCAAATATTCTGTTATCCATAACCGGGCAAGGGCCCTCCTCACCTGTGGCGGGAAGCCTGATTGTGGCACTCCTGCCCACTAAGTCTGTTTTAGAGTTACCAGCTCTAATGACAAGCTCCAAAAGATAAGGAAAAGTCCTGAAGCAATAAGCCTCCAGAATCTCGGCCCCGTGCTGGCTCCAACAACCATTTCCCCAACCCTCAGTGCGAAAATGCAATGGACTACTGAAAGGAGTCTCACCTTGATCTTTAACCCGCAGACAAGTTTTAACTTGTTGCAGATACTGCATAGGTAAAAATTGACCGACTTCCTGCCCACTGTCCTATGAGGTTGGAGCCTATTCCAACCTTCCAAGGCCCTGCGCACTGCAAACTTTATACAAGGGTCTCTGAAAAAATAAAGCTTCAATGAAACAGACATTGCAGCGGACTGAATTCGGATAGTTATAACCGCATGCCCAATCTGCAGCAGGTGGACCAAATACTGCAGGATCTGCTCAGAGGATGGGGGCAAATTCTTCCGAATGGCCAAGAACTGCCAGCTTAAGGCTAAGAAATCCATCCAGGCCTTCCCATAAGAGGTAAAAGCAGAAGGGGAAATGGAAGCTGCCGCTCTCTGAAATTACTAATTGTTGTCAAAATGCCACAAGACTGGAAAAGTCTGGCAATAGCTGAGTCTGGAGCCCAGGATCTGCAGCGCTTCATCTGAAAATCGGATAGTGTCAGCGTAATTTGGAGAGTAGAAAGCACAATATTAAACCTTAAGTGGCGCAGCTCGAAAGCATGAGCGGAGGGGCAGAGACTGTGCTACAGCATGAGGACTGTTTTGCCAAGACGCTCACCACCACCTGGTTATCAGACCAAAAGCAGATCCGATGGTCACTGAACTCCTCGGGCCACATGTGAACTGCTACTACAATGGGGAAAACTCAAGAAAAGTTATGTCACATGATTGCCTCACCACACCAGGCTTGAGGCCATAGCTTTGCACACCAGCAGCCCTTGAAATAAAACCAAAGGGCAAAGATCCAGCAGCACCAGCATGAACCTGAAAATCCCTGAGCGGGTTCAAGGTATCCTGCCATGGCGAACTACTATTGCATACATTCAGGAATTGCTACCATCGCCTGATATCTGCCTTCACCACATTTGGTAGGCATACACAAAGGTAAGGGGACCTCTGTCAGCATCGCCCTTGAGCCAGTGCCACCAACTGGACTCATCCACTTCAGCCCCAACTGGGCTAGGCGAGCTGGGTAGCACTTCCAGAGACCACCTTCTGCACATGAACAGGTCAAAGTGCTGTGGACTCACAGCTTAGAGTTGTGAGCACCGGATTCACTCCAACAAAAAGACAGTCGTCGCACAGCAGAGTACAGCAGAGTCTGAGTATATAAACAACTCAGAGAGCAGCTCTGTAGAATATCTTCTTTATTCTATCTACAACTATACAAACTATATACAGAGCTTAATAGGTCTAAGCATAAATAAATGCTGCACTGCACTGAGTATCTGCAGCTGCCCTTAGCAGCAACCTTATCTCTACACATGATCTCTAACACTCAGTCTCTCTCCCTCTCCGACACTGACTGACTGACTGACTTGGTGCTGGAGCAGAATAAGTAGAGACCAGAACACGCCTCCTCCTCTCTGGAGAATCAGCAGACTCCTCAGGAGATTCTTGGATATGGGAGGGGTGAAATCTAGGCAGCCTGGCCTAGTGGGAAGATTAGTTAAGTGACCCAGCAAGATCGGATCTGGTGAAGCATCACTTGCTACAGAGGAAGTATTACAAAATAACTTCCTTCAAGGCAGACAGCTTCTCCATAGCCAAGTGGTATGTTTTAGCAACGATATCCAACTGGATCCCTAAATAAAATGGGAATATGGGCAAAAGGTATTGAGCTATTGCTTGCCAGCTTCCAGCCCCCGCTTGGGCAGGGGGCATCTTGTGCAGCCATCATGATATGTAAATTTACAGGGCCGACGCTGGCCAGAACCCCTAAAGAAGTCCCAACCAAGCTGCCGCCAAGCCAGCTTCCTTTTCAGACACACACTCTGTGCAATGCAAAAAAAAAAAACAACAACAACAACACACACTCCGTGCAGTGCACACACTCTCCATGCAATGCAACTACACACTCCGTGCAATGCAAAAAGCACGCTCTGTGCAATGCAACTACACACTCTGTGCAATGCACACACAAAACCTCTGTGCAATGCAACTACACACTCCGTGCAATGCAAAACACACTCTCTGCAATGCACACACCTTTCAAGCAATGCAACTACACTCCATGCAATGCAACTACACACTCCGTGCACTGCACCCTCTGTTCAATGCAACTACATACTCCGTGCAATGCACACACACTCCGTGCAATGCAAAAAACCAAAGCAAAACAAAAAACACTCTGTGCAATACAACTACACCCTCCATGCAATGCACACGCACTCCATGCAATGCAACTACACACTCCCTGCAATGCACACGCACTCCATGCAATGCAACTACACACTCCCTGCAATGCACACACCCTTCATGCAATGCAACTACACTCCATGCAATGCAACTACACACTCCGTGCACTGCACACCCTCTGTTCAATGCAACAACAAACTCCGTGCAATGCAACTACACCCTCCGTGCAATGCAACTACACACTCCGTGCAATGCAACAACACACTCCGTGCAATGCAACTACACACCCTCCGTGCAATGCAACTGCAAATCTCCTAGCAATGCAATGCAATTGCAGCCCGTGCAGCGCCGTGCTCTGCAACGCACAGAGCAAACTGCAATGCGGGCACGCAAAGGTGCTTTCTCCCAGTTGCATATTGCAAACATGGCGCCCATTACATCCCTCGCAGTGAGGTAACCACCAAAAGGACTTAAGTGTCCAGGTAGAGCAATGGGGGAGCATGCAGCTGTCCCATACAGGGACCAATCCTGCAACCTAGGCATTACCGGCACTATGCGCTGACCCAGTGAAACCAATGCTTCATGGACCACATGGGGACACTATTCAGGCCGGAAACGCTTCCAGGCCATCGAATTCTAGGGCAAAGCCCTAGGATCACCTGCTAGGCCAGGCATAAATGTTTCCAGTGAAATAGCAGAGTTGAGGTAGCCCACAGCTTGTCCAGGTACCCCTGCTTGCCCTTTTAGAGGGAAGCACCCCTTCAAGAAACCCAAAGTTCTTTTATCACAAATGGGCCGAACTGCCCAGCAACAGAATAGCCCATAAGGAGCAGTTTGTTTTGTTTTGTTATAACAATGGCTAAGAGGGGGATATGAACTCCCAGGACCTAGTCCTGCACTTTAGCCACTAAGCCACAATGGCTCATCTCAAAATGGCAGTCGCCTCTATCAGGGCAAAACAAACTTAAAGAAAATAAACTTGTTCAGAAACAGCATAGTTCAAGAGCATATACAGAGTGCTCATAGTCCTTGGAGGCACAGGGAGCCATAAAGCCAACCTTCGGGGATACTATAAACGAAAGTGATACCAGCTAAGCTGGGAACAGCCCTGACTAGCCCCACAATTTAACAAGAGAAATGGGGGAAACCTTTTTGCGAAAGAAAGCCCCTAACGGGGGCTCTCTCACTATTGGGAAAGGCAAGCCACAGATACAGGGAGAATCTTCCTACAGGGCAGGGTAAGGGGTGGGGTGGGAAACTGAACAGGAAAAGGGGGGAATTAAATTATTTAAGGGACTAGAGAGGATTAAAAGAAAGGGGAAATAAAGAAATAAAGAAATGTAACCAGACAATGAGAAGATTGTCCCAGTGCTCCATGTGATCCGATGCAAAACGGCCAAGAGGCCGTGCCAACGTCTGGCCCCTGTATATATAGACTCTGACCCCTCCTCCGAATTGGCAACAATCAAAACACCCCAGCAACCCAGTTTAACCATTTAAATGGTCAGGATTCAACTAAATTTGCCTAGTCACTGGAGGGTGGCCTGTTCCCAACCGCAACACGTGCTCTCTGCTAGGGAGAACACGCTTTATTGAAACAGCTGGAGCACAATGAACATGAACTAAATATACAGAGAAAATTATTATGGTATAATGAGTCAAATAGGTCAGGAAAATAAAAGGCAAATGTTGTGAAAGATAATGGGAAGAATATTTTTAATCTGTTTCCAAAACATAAAGCATACTCAGCAGTGTTTCTGTCCCCTATTTGGCTGCACTGCTTCTGATCAAGGTCCTGAAAGAAGGCATGACAAAGAGATTTTGAATATATCCACATCACCAGGTTTGACTACTGTTTGAGGTATGTGACATCACTTGTCTGGAGTAGTCTATCATGCTAGCACCCCTTCCAGTTAGGGACAAGAAGACTTGCAGAATAATAAAGTTGAAACAGACAACTTGATAATCTAATCCAATGCATTGCAAGGTACTTCCCAGTCTTGTATAATTATACTAGCGTTCTCACCCATCCAAGACATCTTCATCAACTGCTTGTTTGATTTGTAGTTGTTTAATAAATTAATTGGTCGATTAATAGTGAAATCTTATGGATGTATAACATAGAAATAAGCCCCACCGAGTTCAGTTAGACTTGCGATCCAGTACATTTGTGTAGGATTGCAGCCAAAATGCAAGAAGCATATGTTTTTTTTTCTAGATAATGCATTCATGGGTCAGCTGGCATGGATTTAGAGCAGGCATTCATTTCTGTGTGAGAGAAAGAGGGAAGGGGATGCTTATTTTAAGGTGGTGCAAGCCAATTGCAGTTTTTATAAATACTAATATTACACACACACACACACACACACACACACACACACACACACACAACTGCATATCTGCCTGATTAATAGAGCACAACTTTTTAGGCAATTCAAGGCATTTAGGTGATTCATATTACCAGTTAATCATAAAATCACAAAATTAGAAAAGGCCTTGAAGCCATCTGGCCTAACTCCTGCTCCGTGCAGGAAATTCAGAGCTGGAGTATCACTGACAGATGGCTGTGGCACCTCCATTTGAAGACCTGCAGCCCAGCCCAACTAACCAGTGCTATTGTTGAATTGATCTGACCATTAAGAAATTTATCCTAACGTTCAACCAAAATCTGCCCTCCTATAACTTAAAACTTGCCCTCACTATGTATCCTTGCATTTAACTGAAATCTAACTTCCATTTATTAATCTGACGCTAGTAGCTGCTGTCAGTTACCATTTATATGAGTTTGTCTCTACGCCTGCCTTCTAGCTCCATCCTATATAATAGTGTGGAATCTAAACTAAAGTTATCTTGGACTCATTCAGAAAGAAAATGCAAGTCAAGTCCAGTATTTCAATTACAGGGCCCAGCACTGATTTACTGGATAAAGGTAAAGGTAAAGGGACCCCTGACCATGAGGTCCAGTCGTGGCTGACTCTGGGGTTGCGGAGCTCATCTTGCTTTATTGGCCGAAGGAGCCGGGGTACAGCTTCCAGGTCATGTGGCCAGCACGACTAAGCCGCTTCTGGCAAACCAGAGCAGCACACAGAAACACCGTTTACCTTCCCACCAGAGCGGTACCTATTTATCTACTTGCACTTTGATGTGCTTTTGAACTGCTAAGTTGGCAGGAGCAGGGACCGAGCAACGGGAGCTCACTCCATCACAGGAATTCAAACTGCCGACCTTCTGATCAGCAAGTCCTAGGCTCTGTGGTTTAACCCACAGCACCACCCGCGTCCCTCTGATTTACTGGATAGCTGAGGGGTAAAAGAAATTAAGATCTATACAAAATTCATATAGGAAGAAGCAAGAGGTGGTACTGTTCAAGACAGAGCACAATATAAGCATTTGTTCCTCTGCTATACTGTGTGTCGATGGTCAGTCTTTTTACATACCCATGCATGGGAAAGAGAGGCAGGAAAATGAAGCGAAGTGACATTCAGGGAAAATGATGACTGGAATTATTCAGATGCCACTCAGTCTTTCTGCTTAATGACTAATGCTAATATGAGAGTAAGATTGTGATCCAATGAGATCATGAAGTATAACAAAGTGCAGGAGGAAAGGCATATTGGAAAATATGGAAAATGCATGCTAAATGAGACCTGAGGAGACACCACAGTCTAAGATGGAGTGACTAGATATTCCATTCTCAAGGAAAGAATAATACACCAGTGGCTTATTTTTTCTTTTAGTGACACAGCTAAGAAGTGTTTCTTCTCCTAGAATTGCCACCAAATTCCAGAATAAACTGGAATACTGCCATGGATCTTGTGGATCCCTTTCTGATCAGGCTCTAGTCCAAATTTGCATCCCAGAGGAGAGGTCTAAGAAAAACCAAACAAAGATGTCATAGTCAGACCATAGTAGGATTTGGTCTCAGGGTGGCTGTTTCCCCTTGCAGGGTTAGGGGAGGGCATGAAGAATTCAGAGCTGGCCATTTTGTTAAGGCCCTAGTCTCCCTGTGGAATAGCCTGGCATGCTGCATCATCAACACAATCCTGCCTGAGTGTCCATTTCAGCGTTGTGGAGCCCAGGTTGCTCTTCAGTATTCTGAGAGCTCTAGGCAACGAAGCAGGCTGGATTATGATTGAAGGTTATGGACAAGGTGCTTGCAGCCATTGAGACAACCTACAATCCCTCTTGACCCTTGTCTATCATGGCTGATTAGAGCAAGCCAAAGAGGGGTGGAACAGGATTGCAGCCTTGCTTTTTGCACAGATTGTTTGTGTTTGTTTATTCATTAATTTGTTCATTCTTCTTTACTGATTGTTCAACCTTCATCCAGTTTTAATTGGAATTTGCCTTTCTCCATCTGTTACTTTGTTTTCCTCGGGAATACTTCCTATACAGCATCAGAACCTGGTAATCTTTGAATTGGAACGAAACTGCACCATTAAATATAAGCAGCCTGGTCCAAATACATGCTTTAAAATGAGTGGTGTGCCAGCATATTGGGGGCGGGGGGAGTGTGACATTATTGAAAGCGGTGATATAGTTCTAGACTGGATATTGAGCTTATAAATTCCTAATCAACAAACAAACAGGGATGTAATAAGGACCGGCATAAGGACATATAATCTTAAATGTGGCATCAAATCAATTTTGCCTACTGCAGAAGCATTTTTATCAGCACAGTTTTAGGTATTGAATACTTGGCATTAATCTTTCATAATACGATTGCATTCCCCAGGCGGCATAGCAGGAAGCACCTGCAAGTGTACAACGCCACTGTAGCTACATAGACACAAGCCGCTCTGTGCAATAATATTCTGTGCTTATGGAGGATTAAGAAGCCAATCTGCTAGCCCCATTCTTTTGCAAAGAAATGCACCTATTGCTAGGTAAATGTTGTTGTTGTTGTTGTTGCTGCTGCTGCTGCTGCTGCTGCTGCTGCTGCTGCTGCTGTTATTTCTTTCCCACCCTTCACCTTAAGATCCCAGGCCAAAATACAACAATGTAAGAACACAATACTGAAATCAGTTAAAACAACTGATTAATTAAGCAGTTTACTTTTTCACTTAAAAAGACCCATGTTTCCTAATGTCATATATAGAAATGTCATGTTTCTGATTATAACAGCTTTATCAACCACCAGCATGACACTGAACTGAGGCAGGGCAATTTGTTTATGTACTTGTGTCCACTGTTTTCAGACACAGTTGCGGGGAATTCATAGGTTTGGGCTTATAGTTTTACTGGAATGTAACAGTTTCCTATTTCACTTACTGAATGGAGTCCTAAGGCTATGTTTACATACAACAGCTGTGACACAAGAGCCCCCTTACTATGATGTGATACCAAGCCACTGTGGCCAGTCATTGACTGGCCAGGAGGAAGGACAACACTCAGGTAGGAAAGACAGATAAAAGTGACCCCACTCACCTGGTTCCAGTGTTCACATGTCACCAGATGGGTAGGGCTAATTGGATGTCTTGCCTATCTAATTCTCGTCCTCTGTCCGAGCCTGCTAATGATTGGTCCTGCCACATACTTCCAAAAACCACCAGCAGCATGGAATCACACTATGGCTCCTTATGCTACTGATGGTAGGTATGTGTGCATGAGAGAGGGGTTTATTGACAGTGTAGTTCATGAAGTACTTCCACCTGTAAGTTCCCATGCCTCACTTTTTGGGGGTGGGGTGCAATCCCAGAACCAGTGTATCCTTCTCAGGTTAAGCTGTCTATCATTTTCAAGTTTCACCATGTTCTAGGAGATGAATTTGGTCAGGACACTGAAAATAAATGCTGCCCGCTGTCTATATATCGAGATCATCACTTTCCACCTCATGCACCAGTACCTTTGTTTATAAAGACAGCCCTGGTTAGCATATGGTTGCCAGATTTTTTTCAATGAATCCGGGGACACTTTTTTTTTTTTTAAGCTGAGTAGCAACAGGGAGTCAGTAGTGGGGATGGTGAGGCAAAAGACCCTGGGCCCAAGCACACATGCATATCGTATAAACGTTCAAAGCCCTTCTTTCACACCCTGTGAAACTTAAATGCGCAGAGTTTTTTTAAAAAACTGGGCAATGGGCGGCCGCCCACAACTCCCGAGCCTCCCCCATCAGTCAAAACAAAGGGGGAAGGGGCAGGAGATCTGTACCACTGGACGTCCCTGGTTCCCCTTCGGCAGTGGCGGCAGCAGCAGTCAGCAGCCCGGAGCCAGCCTGGTACCGCAGTTGGCTCTGGCAGGCTTCAAGAGCTGCTCACTGCCCACTGTCGTGGCGCCCGCCATTTTTCCTCGCCAGAAGTTCCGGCAAGGAAAAATGGCAGGCGCCACAGCAGCGGGCAGCGAGAAGCTCCTGAAGCCAGCCAGAGCTGAGGCTGCCACTGCCACATTTCCCAGGGACAGATTTGCAAATCTGGGGACGGAATTTGTCCAGGGACAGATTTGCAAATCTGGGGACTGTCCCCGGGAACCAGGGACATCTGGTAACCCTAGGTTAGCATGATTTTAGGAAGGGAAGTAGCTCAAAGTTGTAGTGTATTCTTTTCTCCTAAAATGAATTTTCTTCTTAACGATTTCAGCCAGCCATTTTTTCAAGGATAGCATTTCAATCTCCCTGTCCTTTTAAATTTGCCCTCAATGGTTTTGTTACTTAAGAGGGGGGGAAACCTATGGGTGGTATTCAACCAACCTTTACTCAGAGTAGATTCACTGAAATTAATTCACATGACTAAGTTAGGTCCTTTAATTTCAGTGGGTCTACTCTGATTAAAACTTAGTTAAAAGCCATCCATAGATTATAGTCAACTAAACCATTGCACAAACAGAAACTAGTGCAAAGATTCCTGTTAGTGCAAAGGCAATTCCCTCCCTCATTCTCTCCTCCATGCTCCATGTACTGTCCCCAAATCTGCTGTGGAAGGTTGGAGTACCCCAGAACAAATTTAGGGGTGCAGCGGGGAAAGAGTTTCATCACTTGAGGAAAATTATTGATGGAACCTTAGCTTTAGAGCTTTCTTGAATACAAGCCCCTTATCTGCAAACCTTGGGGTTTCAAGACAATACTTAGATCTCTACCTTGTTTGTCATTGGACTATAATTCTGTCAGCTCTCACTACATGAGTAGGACTGATAAAAAACTGAACAAATAATATAAAAGTATAAATACACAAATTTTGGAATAGGAGAAGGAAGTAAATGCAAGCATTCTGACAAATTAAGGGTAGCCATTAAATAAGCAGGAATAATAAGCAGAAATCAAGGTAGATATGTTTTATTAAACGTACATGAAAAAAATATCATGGATGACGACTCATTGAGCAGGATCAACTGGAGAGTGAGCTAAATCCTTTCATCTTTTTAACACGATGGTACATTATTCAGTTTTTCCTTTGGCAAAACACTTTTCCTAGCTATTTTTTATGCAAAAAAAATTCAAGCATAGTTTAAATTACAGGCTAGAGGTTAAAGCATTGTGAGCTCATATAACTCTGCCTCCCTACACACACACACACACAGAGAGAGAGAGAGAGAGAGACACCTGGAACGACGCACAAAAGCACAAATGTCATGAGGTTATCCTGTCTCTTTGCTGGCAATTTTGTTCACAAATTACTCTCTCTTGAATTTCACTTGTGTCTCCTTAGAAGCTGTTAATGAAATCTTTCTGCTGCAAGATATGCCAAATGAGCTCTTGTGCACAGTGTGGTATTCCCAGTAAGGACAAGCAATCCATCACCAGCCCTCGCTCCCACGAATCAGGTACCGACTACCAGCCAAGCTCCTCCTTTCAGTCACTGAAATGCTGACTTTTAACATTATTTGTCAAGTGGAGCATTTTGGATGAAAAACACTTCGTATAATTGTACCCGTGAAGAAGAAAAAGAAAGAGATGGAAATTCTCCATGCACCTGACACCTAACCAGGAAAGGGTTATTGGGGATGTGATTGACAGTGTAATGAAAAACATTAGCTCAGATGTAGCTGCGAAAAGGGCAGATTTCGTGCTAGGCATTATTAGGAAATTAACTGAAAATAAAGCAGCTAGTATATTGGTGCATAGCTAGATATAGATATTGCAGCCACGTTGCAGCGGATGAAGGTAAACATCTTGCAACAGAAATTGGACCACTGTTTTTTTAATCACAGGGGTGGGTAGGTAGACAAGATATTTCAGTCACAGCCACATTTGGTGTACTGTGTTCAGTTCTGGTCCCCTCATCTCATAAATACTATTTAAAGTTTCAGAAAATGACATCCAACGAGATGAGCCCAAGGTTCTCTAGATGTTGCTCCCACTTCATTTATTTACTTACTTATTTCATCCAGTTTACATGCCATTTGATTGTTTAAGAATAAACCCAAACCCTGTAATCCCTAACTAAGAAGAAGAAGAAGAGTTTGGATTTGATATCCCACCTTTCACTCCCTTTAAGGAGTCTCAAAGCGGCTAACATTCTCCTTTCCCTTCCTCCCCCACAACAAACACTCTGTGAGGTGAGTGGGGCTGAGAGACTTCAAAGAAGTGTGACTGGCCCAAGGTCACCCAGCAGCTGCATGTGGAGGAGCGGGGACGCGAACCCGGTTCCCCAGATTATGAGACTACCGCTCTTAAGCACTACACCACACTGGCTCTCTATTAGACATGCTATTAGACTATTAGACATGCTGGCCAGGGTTGGTTGTAGTAGAACAACATTTGGAGGGCCACAGATGCCCCACTCATGTTCTAGGAGCTGAAGTATTCCCCCACCTTTTTCAAAAAATTATGAGTAATCCAATCACGTTTGAGGCTCATGGTCTTCAGTAGGTGCCAAAAAGGTAACAAAGACAGTTCTCCCCTAATATTTAATGAGAGGGAATTCCAAAGACGAGGTAGCACTGCACTGAAGGCCCAATTCCTATGTTGTGCAGAAAAAAATGTTATCTGCAGAATGTTCTCTGCAGCAGAGCACAGTCATTGAGTGGGCATATAAGAGGTGAGATGATATTTTGGGTATTCTGGCCCCAAGCTGCACCCATGTTGTGGAGAAAGTGGATAGAAAGAGCTTTTGTTCCCTCTCTCTTTGCAGTAAAATCAGGTTACTCAACGAAGTTGATTCTAAGTTGATGTAGGTCAGACAGAAGAAAGTAGTTCTTCAGACAATAGATAAATCAACACTTGGAATTCACCAGTGTGGTGATGGGCACTGGTTTGGATGACTTTAAAAGGAGACTAGACAACATCATAGAAGATAAGACAATCAATGGATAAGGTTAGTGGACAAGATAGCTCCAAGAAACCCCAGTGTACAGATGTTTATACCTCTCTGAATACTAGCCTTTGGGAAGCAACTGTAGCAAAGAGCTATTACCCTCAAGCCTTGTGTGTAGGCTTCCCAAAGGCATCTGACTGTGCACTGTGGGAAGCTGATTCCTCTGCTTCCCTTCAAAAAAGGAAGAAATCAATATGTGAAAATCAAATAATTAGCTACATATGTTTCTTTCCAATACTTGCAAAAAGGCTCACACCTACCTGGGATCTTACAGAATACAATGGAGAACACAAATACCTATTATTAGAGCATCTACAGCTAATGGGTTTTTCAAAAGCAGTTTTGCACAGTTGGTACAAATGGATATATATTAGTATATATAGCCAGCACATAGCTGAAACCCAGAAAGCTGAGTTAATTGAAGATTAGTGTAAAAGTTAAGTATAGATGGTCTGGGGGTTTTCCCCCCTTCTTTTTTGCCTCAGAAGCAACTTTCTTGGGGAACATTTTTCTGGGCTACAGAGCAATCTATCACTTGTATTACTGTGGCTTGCTAAGAGGTAGGTTGTCAGGTTTCCAGGAAACAGCTACATGGCAGACTCTCAAAGTCTACCCCTCACCCGACTCCACAACTATCTAAGTCGGTGATGCTTTCTCCTTGGTTCTTAAGGACTGAAACTTGCCTTACACTGTTGATATTGTAAGACTAAAGCTCGTAGATATTGCTCGCATGGCAATAGAGTGAAAGCCATCTCTAATATTAGAACAATATGCTGCCTTTATAACATTAATTAAACTCTGTCTGGACTGGCAATAATGGGCTATGTTCGTGAGCTAGAGAGGTCCTGTGTGCTGCGTTGGGGGAATGGCCTCCAGACTGGCTGGGTGCGTCGTCCATCCCCCCCCCCCAACCCCTGCCTGCCTGCTTGTCTGTGAATTATCTGAATGAATCCCAGCAGCCCATTTGATCTCATTGTTGCTTTTTATCTCCTTGCTGATTCTGCTCTCTAAACATAGCCAAGGAGTGTGTCTGAAAGGAGGGGGGGCGCCAACCAAGCAGAGATGTGCTTAATGTAGATGCCATTAATAAATCACTGATAGTTAAGATATAGATTGGGTGATGGGCGGCAGATGGGAAGGGGGAATGTCAAATTGCTTTTCTCATATAGATTATTGGATTAACAAGGAAGCAGCGGGTGTGTGGCAAACCGGTGTAACAAATTACCATCATAAAAAAAAAAATGGAGCTCATTGCAAGCTGGTAATAATGCCATGTCGGCCATTAGCTCTCTGGAGAGGTACTCAGAGTACAAACATCCGTCTTCTGGAAAAGAGATGGCCAGTGGCACATTAGGATATACGAGATGCAGGTTTGGCAGGGTTTGGCTCACCCTCCCTCTCTCCCTCTCCGTTCTCTACAAAGCATGCATGAAACATAGCACATGTGTATCCTAAAACATATTAGAAATTGGCCTGTAGCACATCTCTGGATACAATGCAGGAACAAATCCGGCTCATCAAGTGCATTTCTGTATCTGTATCTTACCCTGGGAAATGCTTGATTTTAAAAGACTGAAGATAAACATATTGTTGGGATGTGAATAAAAGCTAGGAGAGCATATATTTGTTAGCTATTACCTCACGTTTGTGAGTTTAGCAGAGTGCCATCCCTTTGCAGCTTAAAGGGGAAGCTTAGATAGGCTAGTTTTAGCCTTTTAATTTAAATAAACCAGGATGCCTTAAGGAAGACTGGATTTTCCTGGCATTTCCCTCTTAAAATGACCATCACGCAAACAGTCTTGTAAAAAGTAAAAATAACATTTATTCACTCAGAATACTTATTGAAGAGTAACAGATATAGCAGCTTTGTTCAGGCAGGCTTACAATGCTAATTCAGGTACAAAGACGTACCCAAATCTAGTTTAAAATGTAGTCTGTGCTTGGAGCTCAGACATGGCAGACATTGTCATGTTGCTGGCAGAGCGGAAAAGGGATGGAAAGAGAGAAAGAGGGTTTGCCCAGGGAGGTAGGAGAATGCATTGCTATGCCCTCCCCTGGGCACAGTAGGAGTGTCTCTCACAGAGTTCTCTCTAGCACGTTTACAAGAAAACTCAACGAGCTTCAGCTCCTATCATGTGCCTATCTAGCAAAATATGAATGGTTTGTTTGACAGCATTTTAAATATCACACACATATCACTCTGTTCTCTTTAATTTTGTCATTAAGCCTTCCTAGTAGGTAGGTATGTTTGAATTGAATTATGTATGTATGTGTATCATGTCTTTTTTTCCCCAGGTGTAATTCCCATGTGGTCTTGCATCCAAGCACTATCCAGACGCAGAGCTGGTTAGCTTCACCAAGGTGGTGTGACCTGTTTCCTTCAGAATCAGGGACCAGATAGCCATTTCTGGTAATCTGTGTGTACCCCATAGGTAAGGTAAAGGGCCCCTGGATGGTTAAGTCCAGTCAAAGGCGACTATGGGGTTGCGGTGCTCATCTCACTTTCAGGCCGAGGGAGCCACAGACAGCTTTCTGGGTCATGTGGCCAGCAATACTAAACCGCTTCTGACACAACGGAACACTGTGACAGAAACCAGAGCGCACGGAAATGCCGTTTACCTTCCATCCGCAGCAGTACCTATTTATCTACTTGCACTGGCGTGCTTTTGAACTGCTAGGTTGACAGGAGCTGGGACAGAGCAATGGGAGCTAACCCTGTCACGGGGATTCAAACCGCCAACCTTCTGATCAGCAAACCCAAGAGGCTCAGTGGTTTAGACCACAGCATCACCCACTCCCCATAGAGACCTGGTTCACATAGGAGTCCTGGAATGCACATATAACTGCAGAGCACCCTATTCTAGCTTCCCTGTTCCATGCCTGCAAAAAAAACCCCCATGGCTGCCATATCTCACTCCCACAACATTTCTGGTAATGTATGCAGCTTCTACCCACATTTTCTAGGATGCGTCATGAGTGACACACTATTTTCATAACATCTCAGAATAGGGCGGGAAGCAGTGCTAGTGTACTAAGTAATCCCAGGTGACCTGCCCTAACCTTGTAAGTGGCAGAAGGTGTGGGAGGTTGGCCACAAGATGGCGGCAATGTATGGCAGTAAAGTGTGAAGTAGACCTAAGGACAGGGGTGGGGAACCTTGGCTGAATTTCATTTGACCTTCAGCCAGATTTCATGCAGCTGACAAGGGAGAAGAATTGGGGGGGGGGATTTGTGTGTCAGAAACAGAGAAAAGGGGATGGCAGAAAATGAGGGGGGAAAGGTAGTGGCCCTCCCCTTTGGGTTCAAGCCCCACCCACCATAAAAGGTGCTTCTGCTATGTCTGCCATTGACAGCTTCAGCCTGTTAACCCTCCTCCAGCCACAACCTATAGAAGACAAGTACAGTTCTATAACAGCCCCTGAAAGCACTGGTCAGTGTCTCCTAGAAGCTTCATAAAGATGCTGAATAAAATGATTATTATAATACACTATTTCCATCTGAAAATACCATACCAAGTTTTATAAATCAGAGCATGTTAGCAAATTTTTGAGATGAAGTCCCCAGGTGGATAGTCACCTTACGTGACCTTTTTCCTGAACTAGCTTCGAATGGTGATGATTTCCTTATGCTTTGCTTTGAATTATCACATGTCTTTGTCTCCTTCCAGCCACCTTCCAGTTTGCTTTGTAAGAATGCACCACCAGCCCCCCAAAAAAACAAAACTGTGGGGCATAATCCTAAGAACTAGAGCTAAATGGATCACTTCCAGTCTCTTGCCTCTACAGCCATTACACTTTTGCTGAAAGCAGCTTCCTGGTGTAGCTGTAAGGCTTATTCAGAATGTCCCTGACCAACATACTACCAGAGCTCTTATCTGCCTCTGTGGGGAAGTCTCCTGGCCCCCTACAGACAATTAGTATGCTCCACAATCTTGTGTGTACACATGTGATATTTCTAAGCACAATGCAGGCTTCCTGCCAAACTTCTGATCTTCTTGATGTGAATTATGGCATTCTTCTAGTAATTATTGATAATGTTCCTGGATGAATTACAATCCTTTAAAAATGAATTAGACCATATGCATGTGTAGCTGTCTTCCTTTTCACTGTCTTCATACCACGGCTATGTGATCCACATCTCTGAAGTGTTGGTAGAAGGGAGACATTCATTATACCTTTTAAGAGTTGATAGGCAGAGAGAGGGGAGAGCTTGAAACGTCAAGGACCACGGAAGAAAGAGCAGGAGGTTACACTCCATCTATTGGGCAAGGCACTTACAAGAAAGCTCAAATGTATTACATCTTCAACTCTAATGATTCCTGAGATGTTAGCATAATTTTGAGGCTGACGCAATGAGCTTAAGTGCTTTTGACTTTGCGTTGGACTCTGCCTGCAATCTGTCAGAGCTCGTGTAAGAAAGCTCAGGGCTCTCGGGTAACCCAGATGGCTTAGAGTGAGTGTGTTACAATTTCCAAAACACCCAGAAAAAGCATGCGAGGACTGACTCTTGGCACGTGTTGAGAAATTGCAGTTGGACAATGACAACATTTTCTCCCGGTTAAACCAAAAAACCAGCTTTGACTATGATTTGCGGGTCCTTCTTCTGTGTCACCTGAGGATACTGAACAGCAGATACAGCTGGTGCTGAATGAAACTTGAATGGCTAGCAAATTGTTGATGATAAACATTCACAGAATTACTAGTGCTGGAGTTCTGCCAAGGTTTGGAGAGACTAAGCCATGCTTACGTGGGGCAACATGCTATCTTCTCTTGTTGGCTGTATATGCATTTGTGAGGAAACATTTTAATTGGCTGGACAATAATTAGAGGAAAAGGGGATCTCAGTTAGCTGGTGAACAATCTCCAAAACACCATAAGAACTGCCAGTTCTATTCTCATTCTGGAAAGTGAGCACATAACACAACAGAGGAAGCATAAAATGTCTGTCAGCCACATACTGGTATCACTCTGCAGTCTGTCAATAATACCGTGATTGCATAAATACAAATATGAAAATTATATGTGCCCCTCTGACTCATAATGTCTTTCTGACACTGGCTTCTCCAGCAGTCAATCTTGCTTGTTATTTCGCATGTTATTTCCCTTTGGGCAACTCCGATGAACTGCACTACAGGGGCCCTGCTGTGGCATTAGGATCTGTGAGTTTTTTTCAACATAAAGAGTGTGTCTAATCATTGAGATGGTGCCTATCAGTTAACCAAAAACATCTCCCCTTCAGTGCTATACAGTGGTACCTCAGGTTAAGTACTTAATTCGTTCCGGGGGTCCGTACTTAACCTGAAACTGTTCTTAACCTGAAGCACCATTTTAGCTAATGGGGCCTCCCGCTGCCGCCGCGCTGCCAGAGCACTATTTCTGTTCTCTTTTTTTAAAAAAAATAAATGATAGTTATTGAAAATTTAAAATTACAGAGAAAAAAAGAAAAAGAAAAAAGAGAAACAAAAAAGGAATTAAACAATACAAGTCAATAAAAAGAAAAAAGAGAACAAAACACACAATACATCAAAACCAAAAACAAAAGCAAACAAAAAATTAAAAACAAATCCAATATTCCCAAATCTTTATCTTTCGTTAACTTGTTTCATCGACCTCCTCACACCTCCCTTTTTTGTATTCTAGTTATTAATTATCTCAGCAAATCCTTTCCATCTTTCACTATATTCTGTCATTAAATTGTCTTAATTTATTTTAACCTTATCTTACCATAAAAAGCCCTAAAACTTAAAACTTATTTGTACATAACTCCTTATAGCATTTCTACTAAAGCCAAATAGTTTCATTCCAACATTTTTCTAACACTCATTAATTTTACAATATTTCTCTAAATGAATTTTTAAACTTTCTTCCAATCTTCATCCACCGTCTCTTCTTCCTGGTCTCGGGTTCTGTCAGTCCTTTCTATCCATTCCATCTAATCCATCAACCTGGTGATCTTCTATCCGAGGCTCTTAACTCTTTTCCATGTCCCTTCTGCAGATCTTCATATTTATACCTGCACTTTACTTTGTCTTCTGCTGATCTTGTTCTTAATTTCCTTCCTTTATCGCTGAGCAGTAGATCTCGGGGAGACTCCAACCTAACAATGTCTTTATCCCTTCTCGACAGGTCAGCCCATTCTCCATAGCACTAAAATCCAAAAGGTATTTGAAGGCATGTTTCAAAGTCCCTCCAAAGTTAAAGGCCCCCACAACTCCAGACTCCCCCTGGCCCAAAACCAGATCCCAGAAGCCAGAACATCCCTGCATAGGGGGATCTATCCAACTTCCCATCTCCAAACCAAACGAGACTCCATCTCTCCAAATCTGACTTTCTCCAGATTCAGTCATCAAAAACAACAGCTTATGTTCCTGCAAGGCCGCGGCTCTCTCCACTTGTATTACTTGAGGTTCAACAACAACCTCCTCCTTTGTCTTCTGCACAACTTGCCCTGTCAGAGCAGATTCCTGGGTCGGTTCCTGAGTGGTTTCTATATAGGTATTCACTGTTTGTCCAAAATTATTAACTGCAACAGTCATCAAATCCATCTTCTCATGTAGCTGTTCCAATAAAGCGCTTGTCTTGCAAAAAGCAATCACTAAGGCTTCTTCTGTGCACATTCTTGTTCAAGGTCAATGTCTGGTTCTCACGATCTTTAATCTCTACAGCTGGAGAATTCCCCAGATCGACTCCAACAACAGTTTCAAAAGCTCCCTCTAGGGGAAACAATTTCTATTTGTATCCGTCCTTTTAAAAGCAGATCCAGCAACAAAATTACTTTCGTTTTTCAAATATTTTGTTCCTTTTAAATGCAAAAGGAAAAATTGAAATCAATATGTTTCTCTTTTTTAACTATCTGCCAAGAAACGTTTTATTCACAGTCAATGAACTTTCCCAAAACGTCTGTCTTCCTGGCACCCCGTTCCCAGGTTCAAGACGGTGGAAATTTATCTTTCTTTACTCTCTCTCCTGCAGGCTTAAACAATCTAAGATTTCCCCCCTCTTCTCCTGCTTCCAAGGGGGGTTTAGTAGTTTTAGCCGATGGAGATTTAGTCCTTTATAAATGACTTTCCAGACTTTAGCTTGCAATATCTTTGCTTCAATCTATTTACAAAAGCGGAAGGCGGACTTCCTGTTTAGAACCTTCCCGCTTCGGTGCCAAATTAAGATGTTTCATAGTCCAATTTTCCGTTCTACTCACGGGTAGTTGTTTAAAGTCCAATTGTCCACAGGAAAAAGTCAGCGCTCTCCGGCAACAGCAATGCGGCTTCACTCCGTGAAAAGAGCAGTCGATTCAAAGCACCGCACCGCTCACCCCACGTCGCTCCGGATCCCCAAAACCGGGTTTCCCCGCGAGTAGGGGAGGCGCAAAAGGTGCCAGCCGAATCCCACGTCCACAGGCTTCTCCCGCCTGTGGTTTTTGGTGGGTCTCCGCCTCGCCGTGGCGGTCCAGACCCTGATTTCCACGAAGCGGATTCCTCCCGATCAGAGGAAATCCGCCATTGCCGGAGGCGCTAACCCAGAAGTCCTATTTCTGTTCTCATCCTGAAGCAAAGTTCTCAACCTGAAGCACTATTTCTGGGTTAGCGGAGTGTGTAACGTGAAGCATATGTAACCCGAGGTACCACTGTATAGCAGAATGGGAAAAGGTTTTAGGAGGGTGAGTGAAAATAAGGCATATTTTTCCTCCCTCCCCAAAAATAATCATCATCCCCACACTGTGAGTGCAAACAGTGCTACAAGAATTCTGTGTGGCCTGGCTGGCAAACTGGCAGCTGGAGGTAACCTACAGGGTTTTGTTAAGAGCTCCCTTTACTATAATCATCTATTTGTATTTCTATATTTTTTATCATGAATCATGGCGTTAGAAGTATCTATAACCCTCCTGCTCCTATCGATAAAATTTGCCAGTATAAAAATTCTGATTAGTTTTATTGATTAGATGAGACATGCCATCTTCCAGATTACTTGGGCCTTAATCACACATGTGTTGCTTGATCTGCAATGGGATGTTTCTTTCTCTTGGTGGCCCCAATTTGAAAGCTGGCTTGCAGTTTATAATAGTTTCTTCAATTAACCTTATGGTGTAAATCTGATACATACATGCTTGCCTTCTTGCTCCCTATTTTTGCAAACCGCTTTCTCTAGTATATTTGGACTGCTGCTTCAGAAAATTATCAAGTTCCTAGAAAGAGACTGGTATCTGAAGAAGTGTGCATGCACACGAAAGCTCATACCAAGAACTAACTTAGTTGGTCTTTAAGGTGCTACTGGAAGAAATTTTTTTATTTTGACTATGGCAGACCAACACGGCTACCTATCTACTACTAGAAAGAGACTGTTGCTGTAGTTGTCTACTGAAGTTACTCAATGGCATTTCTTTTCTTCTTTGATATTAGTAGTAGTAGTATCGTTGTGTTTTTCTAAAGACTTCACATGGTGCCATTTTCTAAGAGGTCAGTAAGTTTGTCCTTTTATGCGTCTATTCCCATAACGTCGGGGAGGTAGCAGTTTTTTTTTCTCTTTTAACCATGAGCATGTGCTTGATGTTGAAGTATCTTCTTAATGTACATGTTCATTTGGTTCATCCTGAAACTGTGTTTTTATAATTTCTTGTGGAAACCATGTTTATGAAATCGTCTTTAATTGCCACTATCCAACATTTTGCCTAAAAAAGTGGAGACTGTAGAGCTTTTTCTGTCACTCAATTTATCATTCCATTGAAAAATATTGTCCATACATTTCTCCTTCTTAGTATTTTTTTATTTAATGTAGATCTATATATGCACGTGCTCAATCCAGTCAAAGATATGTAGAACTTTCTTGTTCACAGAGGAAGGGTTTGGAGACTCTGAAGGGTGACTGGATTGTGCCCCTTACATTTTTCCATATACAGTGGTACCTCTGGATATGCACACCTCTGGTTGCGTATCCTTCAGGATGCAAACGTAGCAAACCCATAAGTATTTTTCCAGGTTTCGCTGCGCGCACATGCGCAGAAGCTGTCCCTCCAGGTGCAAAAACCTTGGGATCCAACTGGAGCTCTGGAACGGATCCTGTCCAGAACCGGAGGTACCACTGTATTATATTTGCATACCCTAATGTTCTTATATGTAATCCATATCCAGATTCTTAACACATAAAGTTTGTTTGTTTGTTTGTTTGTTTGTTTGTTTGTGCAACTGAGTTGTTTTTCATTATTTATCCTGGAAGACAGTGATGATAACATTGTTGTTACTTTCCTGTCTCATGGAACTTAGCATATTAAATGTGGTCATTCTCATGTTTGATCCCATATTATCCAATTTCTTAATGAGCACTCTGCAGTTATAAGATGATATAAGTCTAGTTCCTGATCATTCGCTATGTAACTTTCGAAAATTATGTTGTCTTTTTTAAAAAAGGGGGGGTGTCACTACATGATTTGGTTCCTTTGTTTTTCTCAATGTTTAGATACCACACACATCTATTGTCTTTACTGCTTAAACATTATACCTCATATTAGAACTGAAGAATCGCTCTCAATAATATAGTGTATCCCAGTTTTGATCAATTTTTTAAAAAAATATTTCTCATCCTTTGATAAATACATTGGCATATAATACTGAATAATTCTTTTTTCATATAAGTTTTGTTTGGAGGAACCAGAATGCAGTTAGACTGTTTCCAACAATTTCTTACAAAATTATCATTAACATTATACCCTCTAGTGGTGGCAATTTGTCTTACAGAATTCACGTATCTGTTTTCAGCTTTTAATCATCTTTTGACAACTATTATGTGATAATCACAATACCACCTTCACTTGTAGCTGAGGAAATTGCTCAAATATTGGGCCAAAGAAAGCACAACAACCTCAGTTTAATAGTTGGGTATCAAAAAGCTTGGGAATGAGTTTAGAAGTCCAGTCCCCCATTTCTTGTAATTCCAGGAGATAACATTTGACACAGATTCCTCGATGCCATCCTTCTAGCAAGCTTCATTTTTTGATCCAAGCTGCCCTCTAGGTCAAAGGTTATGTCATAAGCCTGACCATCCTCTACAGTGTACTATGAAGGGCTGAAGAGAGCCATGAAAAGTTCATTCCAATAAGACTCACCATGATCTGGAAGCTGTGCAAAGGTTAATAACCAGGACATCTGGGCATAGACTAGGGCAGAAGCAATTGTATTTGGAAGTGGAAGCTGCAGTAGTCAGGTCAAATAGGGCTAGGCAGTTGGCACATAAACCAAGTGAGAATGGAAGCAAGGAAGCCAGATGGTCTAGGTCTCTGACCTTACTGACATAATGTATATGTATACAGTAATATCTTGTCACTTAAAGCCTGAGGAAACTTTGTTTCCATGGTAATGCTGTTCCTGCACCACGTAGGAAACTGAACTTCCATGTGTCATAAGAATGGCTCAGATCAGCAGAAGCGCTCCCAAGTCCTGCTTCATGGCATATAAAGCATAAATGTAGGAGAGAGTGGCGATTAGGCGATTAGGTTGTAGAAAATTTCATCCGGGATATAATTCATGAAACTGTTTGCATGAACCTCAATGTTAAACCATCCCAGGATCAATTTTGTGGAGGCTACATGCATGGCATTTTGTACAGATAGGCTGTTAATATGCTTCCATACATGATGTACCTCAAAGACTACAGTTGCAAGCCAATGCACAATTACACACGTTTTAAACCCCAGTGAAATGTGTGCTTTACATTCCACTTACATCATTTATGAGTAGCTGCTTAGTATTCGAAGTAGATAATGGTTAATCATTCCACAAACTGGGGCACTTGAGTTCTCCTCTTCCCTCTGCTAATGACAGGAGGTGAGTTATGCTGCTAAAGATATTTTATTTCTCTCCTGAAATAAGTCAGACTGTTGCTTCTTACTGCTTATTGAAGTGAATAACTGCCCTCAGTAAACAGGCCCACTGTTTGGTTAGAGGCTGTCAACTTTTCCCTTTTCTTGCGAGGAATCCTATTCGGAATAAGGGAATTTCCCTTAAAAAAGGAAACGTTGACAGCTATGGTTAGAGGGTATGGAAATCCCATAGCTCACTAGAAGATAATATGCTATGCATGTAGACGATACCCGATGTCTCCAGTTAAAGCAGGTGTGGGGCAGATTTTGCCCCCCAGATGCTGCTGAACTACAGCTCCCATCAGACCCAGCCAGCATAGCCAATGGACAGGGATGATGGCAGTTGACAGCAACATCTGTAGGAATAAAGGTTGCAGATGACAGCAACATCTGTAGGAATAAAGGTTCTCCACACCTGAGCTGAAGGAACAGGTAGCAGATGATGGAAAAGACACTAGTCTGATATTTTATAGAACTGCTGCCAGTTTGTGAGTTAGCTATCTGAACAGTCTGACCTGGCAGATTCCTGTTTCTATATTAGGAATTAAAAAGAAGAAAATATCCTTCTGGGTACTTTCTAATGCATCACAGTTTTGCAGCATACATCTTCAACCTAATTTAAAATTCCTAAGATACTGGTGTGGTTTATATAGCCTTTGGTAGAAGATTTTTCCCAAATGTTTTCTGATACCCAAACATTTATCTCTTTATTTTGCTGTGGTTTACCTAAGTGTTTTGTTGGATATTGATTTGAGATGAGGTATAATATCACCTTTTAATATTAAAGTGAGATGCTTTCCTTTGAAATTGATAAACTGGCTGTTGTAGATGATGATGATTTTGTTGGAAGAAATGCTTGAAAGTTAAACTTTTCATGGTGTGTGCAGGTAAATATGTATATCAGTAAATAATAATGAATATTGTTATACATTAGTAAAGGTAAAGGGACCCCTGACCGTTAGGTCCAGTCATGACCGACTCTGGGGTTGCGGTGCTCATCTCACTCTATAGGCTGAGGGAGCCGGCGTACAGCTTCCGGGTCATGTGGCCAGCATGACTAAGCCACTTCTGGCGAACCAGAGCAACGCACGGAAACGCCATTTACCTTCCCGCCGGAGTGGTACCTATTTATCTACTTGCACTTTGATGTGCTTTTGAACTGCTAGGTTGGCAGGAGCAGGGACCGAGCAACAGGAGCTCACCCCGTCGTAGGGATTCGAACCGCCAACCTTCTGATCGGCAAATCCTAAGCTCTGTGGTTTAACCCACAGCGCCACCTGCATCCCTATTATTCTACATTATGTGATGTAAATAAATAATGGCTGGATTCAAAGGCTTCTGCTGGTGCAACGGGGTTTCCCCCGTCCTCCTCCCCACCATACCCTTTCCCAATTGGCCTGGGTGTTCATTGATCAGTTCCATGAAAACACCTTGATGTATAGAATAACTATTAGTAGCCCATTTGTTCTAATGGTAAAATAATAAAACTGACAACCTTTTTTGCCAGAAGTGGGTTTGTTTTTTTTAAGTAATTACTAAATTCTCCTTCGTTTTCCCCACCTGCTGCTGCTTCCCAAAACATCACACAAAGAACATCCCCTGTGAAATGGGAGACAACTCTGCAAGCCACTTACAAATGCTTTGTGTTAAGGAACTTCCCTGGTGCCACAGAGGACACAGCTACTTAAATTTAGATTTGAGGTGAATCTCCTGTCTCTGGGATATACTCTTATTAATGATTTCCATTTATCATTTCTCTGGAAGAGCAATATCACTCACTACCTGTCTGGACAGATGAAATTAGGTGTTTATGAAGGAGGGTAACCCTCCCCCCAGGGGAAGCTACAGGAAAGCAATTAAATAGCTATGTGTGTTATAAAATGGCTGCCAGTCAAAGACTTATCCCTTTCCCCCCCTGTCCAAAATGTATTTTCTAGTTTGTGAAATTAACCTCCCAACCTGAGGAATTTTTCTTTCTCTGTCTAACACACACGCACAATGCTCCCTTCCTTCCTTCTTAGATAGAATGTACAAGGGGGAGGGAATGATATGAAATATTATATTGTAAGAGTCTACATTGCTCAATAGCTCCAATGTTATGAGAAGCATATGGCCTGGTATTATTGTTAGGGGGGGTTGGCTCTAAAGACTTCTTTTGGATTCTGTCTCTGGTTCAGAGAATAGCCATCATCAGATTTATGTATTCCTTAGTGGCTCAGTTTTCCCATTTGTTAATGGACCATAATAATCATACACAATCCAAAAGTGTTTTGTAAAAGTGTGCACATTCCAGCAGGAAGCGGTTGTGGCAGTCTTCTTTTAATGGTCTGCAGGCAACTATTGAGCTCCTTTCAGTAGCCACCAGCTGCTGGACCTCATTTCTCCCCACCCTGCCCAAATACTCTGGCTGGATCATGGTTTCAGGGCATTCTAGTGTGTGTGCTATAGTGGTGGGGAATGTTGTGTGTGCCATAGCAACAGTGGAACTTAAAAAAAAATCCACAATATTTTTGAACATGTACCTCTCCTGCCCATGGGGTGTAAGATGCACACCCCAAAGATTACCGTGAGCCTTTTGCAGATCTTCCCCCTCCTTAGTGCTTAATGGAATGGTGAATTTGGGAGGGACATTTTCATTCCATCCTGTGTATCATTTAGCACATTCTGTGGTCTGGAGGCAACTTTAGTGGCAGCACTGTGGCTGGTCTAATATGCTCCTCCTGTATGTTATGCACATTCCAAAAGCTTTGGCAGAGAGTCAATGGGAAAATAGTTTACCCACCCAAATAGGCCACACTCAGCATGATCTTAAAAAACAAATGCTAAGAGTGCATTCAGATGTGAGAATTGTTGTGTTAGTTTTCCTGGTTATAAAGTTGGCACTTCTGTCCCAGTTTGTAATGTTCCTTTCGTAATGTATTACCTCTTGTGTTGTGGTACTGTGGCTTTTTGATCGATGTCATGCTAAATTTTATTCACATCAGTAGGTATGGTGTGACACAACAGGTGTAATTGGACATGTTGTCATGAGATGTGTGCTTCTTTTCACACATGATCCACCAATGAAAATCATGGAAAAGAACAGTATGCCAAAATGCCAAATTTTGTCATGTTTGCAGCAGTGGTGCGATCCAGAAAAACTGAGAGGAAATTGCAGTGCAAAAGTCCTATTATTTTCTGGGTTACAAGCGCTGGAAACATATTTTCCCTGGAAGCAATTAACATGGAAATGAGTGCTAAACTTCCACTAGATTCTACTAGATTTCCATAAGTGGCTTTTGTCATTTGTAAGTTCACAAAAAGCACAACAATTATCAGGGAAAGGAAACATCAGGAAAATGGAGAAAAGTGCTCTCTGAATGCAGCTAAAACTATATATAGTATTTCTTGACACCCCTGACATTTCTTGGGTTTGCTGAATTGATGCTTTTGAATTATGATGCTGGAGGAGACTCTTGAGAGTCCCATGAACTGCAAGAAGATCAAACCTATCCATTCTGAAGTAAATCAACCCTGGGTGCTCACTAGAAGGACAGATCGTGAAGCTGAGGCTCCAATACTTTGGCCATCTCATGAGAAGAGAAGACTCCCTGGAAAAGACCCTGATGTTGGGAAAGATTGAGGGCACAAGGAGATGGGGACGGCAGAGGATGAGATGGTTGGACAGTGTTCTCGAAGCTACCAGCATGAGCTTGACCAAACTGCGGGAGGCAGTGGGAGACAGGAGTGCCTGGTGTGCTCTGGTCCATGGGGTCACGAAGAGTCGGACACAACTAAATGACTAAACAACAACAACAAAATTTGGGCAAAACCATAGACTTGCTTTTCCAAAGAAAACAGAATCAAGCAATTCCAGAAAGGGGCATTCAGGCTACCCAACAGCTGTCATGTTATTAAAGCTTACTGATTCCTCATTAGCACTATCCAGTTGTGGGAAGCAGTGATATACAGATGTAAAGGTTGATCTTAATACGTGAAGGCTAAAAGTGCTGGAAAGGCTACATTCATTTTCATTCAGTGCAGGTTATAAGAGTGGGCTCCCCATGGGATGCTGCAGCATATTAAGGAGTTCACAATGTGCTACAGAAGGATCCTTGCTGAGACTTCCAACTGTCAGCAAGACTAACTGGTCGTTGCTGTTCGTGATGTAGTACAGTCCTCTTCCATGGCATCCCTTTTGTCTGATGTAAACTCTACATGGAGGGAAGAAGGTTCTATGATGGGGAAACTTTCAAGCAAGATCACTAGCATTCTGAAATTAGGATCATCATAAGCAGATAATACTGTACCAAAAATAGTACAGTATGTGCACCACCATAACAAGCAACCTTTCCATTGATGCTGAACTGGACAAGCATATTAGCAAGGTAGCTATAGCAATGGCTCCTCTCTCCAAAAGAGTATGGGAGAATGTGATGCTAACGACCAATACCAAGACAAAGGTCTACCAGCTTTCCATGTTGAGCACACTGCTTTATGGAAATGAGTCATGGGCAACTTATACCCACCAGGAACGATGCCTCAATGCCTTCCATAAGCGCTGCTCCAGGAAAACTTTGTGCATCACATGGCAGGACAGAATCTAAAACAAAGATGTGATCTCCCAAGCCCATGTTCCCAGCATGTTCGCACTTCTGTCACAGTGACATCTACACTGACTTGGCCATATACACAGAATGGAGGGTGGCAGGATCCCCAAGGAAGAGTTCTACAGGGAGCTGGCTTCGGGCACTAGGCCTATTGGCAGACCAACTCTGCATTACAATTACGTCTGCAAACATGAGATGAAAGGGTGGGATTCCCTTGCAGACAATCACCTGGAGACAGACAGTCAAGTTGTGTATTCACAGCAGTGATCAGAGGAGGAAGGACTGCTGGGAGGAGCACAGAGAAAAGAAATGTCATGGTGCACCTAGAGCGGCAAAACTGGATGCCTTCATCTGCCCCACCTGCAATTAAATGTGTCTCTCCCATATGGGTCTCTACACCCACAGCTATAACACTCCAACAATTTGACTTAAGCCCTGAAGGTGCACTCTTTCATTGTCTCCAGAGACAGGCAGGTGCCAACCACAACAACGGAATGAATTGCAATTATCAACCTTATGTAAAGAGTCTTAATTCTTACAGTTTCACTACGATCTCAGTGAAAATTCTTTCTGTGCACTTTAAGTTCTTCTTCCTCATCAAAGACAAAATAGCTCATGTGAAGAAATGAATACCACACTTGAAACTAGTTTTGCATCTGAATAATTATTTATCTACTTTCATCATTTATATCCCAGCCATCTGCCAGAATGCTCTAGACACACAAAGCATTACTCTTGCCTTGACAGATCACCACTGCAAACCTTTAATCCATGACAGATATCACACATGGAGCCAGTTTAGATGTAACATTACTAACTTAATAAATAATTGTTTATCAAACCTGAAAGAAGCATCAGGTCTGTGTGCCTCCTGCACCCGTCATGCACCAGTTTCAGTGTTTCAGTTTTGGTGTCTCTTTCAGACATCTGAAATAGTTAAATAGTTACAAGGTAAGAAAGGAATAAGTTAAAGCTATGGTTTTCCCAGTAGTGATGTATGGAACTGAGAGCTGGACCATAAAGAAAGCTGATCGTGGAATAATTGGTGCTTTTGAATTATGGTGCTGGAGGAGACTCTTGAGAGTCTCATGGACTGCAAGAAGATCCAACCTCTCCATTCTTAAGGAAATCAGCCCTGAGCGCTCACTGGAAGGACAGATCCTGAAGCTGAGGCTCCAATACTTTGGCCACCTCATGAGAATAGAAGACTCCCTGGAAAAGACCCTGATGTTGGGAAAGATGGAGGGCACAAGGAGAAGGGGACGACAGAGGACGAGATGGTTGGACAGTGTTCTCAAAGCTACCAGCATGAGTTTGATCAAACTGCGGGAGGCAGTGGAAGACAGGAGTGCCTGGCATGCTCTGGTCCATGGGGTCACAAAGAATTGGACACGACTAAACGACTAAACAAGAATAGGAAGAAGAAGAAGAAGAAGAAGAAGAAGAAGAAGAAGAAGAAGAAGAAGAAGAAGAAGAAGAAGAAGAAGAAGAAAGGAATAAATATCAATTTGCAAACGAGGATCATAAACCATGGTTTGGTCCTGGTTTAACATCCTGGTTAATAAAAAGAATGTAATGACAAACTGGGTTTCAAAGAGAATTGGAATAGAAGTGGCCAAACCAGCACACAAGGGAAGAGAGTGTGGAGAAAGAATTTGCAAGTCCAGCACTCTTTCCCAGTTTAATAAACCAGGAGCATAACATTCAAACCAGACTAACATATATCATTTAAGCCTGAAACTGACAAAGAGCATTTACCAGAAAAAGCCCCAGCATAGCAAACTATATGTATAATGGACAAAAAGACTCCTGTAAACAGAGCTTCTGTCTTGGCCTGTGCTAAGCAGTGAACTGTGACTCTAATATGACAGCTCTTCAGAGACAGTCAAACCTACTCTGCCTTAATCCAGGACATAAAGAATGGAAACACTGAACTTCATAATCCACATCAGGCAATGACTGAGATCCTGGGCATGAGTGAGGAAGCCTTGATATTGTGCTGTCGCTGTGTGTGTGTGTTGGGTATTATTTTTTTAAAAAATCTACCAGAGTGAAATGCTTCTACCATAGCAGCAGTCGAGTCCTTTTCTCACAAGTCACATCAATCACAGCAAGTCTCTGGGGATTCAGACTGCTTTTCTTTGTACTTTCATCACTGAGAATGGAAGTATTTTCCCTTCATGAATGAGCAGCAGGTTTGTTCTTCTTTGTAGAAAAGGTTTGCTTCTTCTACATGAAGGTGGAAAAGAGGGCCCGTCAAAGGTGAAGTTTGACAGAAGGTGACATGTCTGAATTAAAACAAAGATCCAATTTCTACAAGTTTCTAATCAAGATTTAATATGGCTAACTTCTGCTGCCTTGTAGGCCTACTGCAATGTGCTCAATATATATGCAATTTGATTTTCAGATAGTATAGATATGTTTGCTTTTCTTCAGGACCACAATATTTGTTAGGTGAAACTAGGTGTTCTTGTTTTGTTGTGCTAAGTGAGAAAGCAGCAAGCTGTTAGCTTCAGACAAAAATGTCTTTCTGCTTTCTTCTCTATCCTGAATGTTTGTAATGGATAACATGTTATTAAAAACTAAACTGAGATATAAATATGTAAATAAAACAAACCCTTGCAAAATAAATTACCCATTATTCTTTTAATTGCAGTCTAGATTGCCTCTGAAAGATGCTTAGGCCCAGATTTTGCAAACCTCCAAAACAAGGCTCAATTGCTGAGAAAGTTTCTCTGTGTGTCATTGAGCCCATATAAATGACCAAAGCTTTTTCACACCCAAGTAGCTTTGCCATTTCTACTATCATATCATGCAGTAAGGTGGTTTAAAGGCACATGAGGTGCAAAGGTGTAGCTGAATATGTGGCAAAATAGTGGCAGTAGCTCCCTGGCATTCATAATTGGTGAACAGCAAGAAGTTATCAAGGAAAATACCACAGCTTAGCTGAGTCAGCAATAAAAAGTTTGAGGAACGTTAAGTCATCACTATAATGAACCATGTGCCCTCAAATTCCACTGACTTAACTTAAGTTTAGTTTGGTGGCAGGTACTCAGCAAGCACATATTGTCCAGCCTTTCCACCTGAAGAATTTTTTTCATCGTTTTATTTGAAGGAAAGGGTGTGAAATCAATTGAAGAGTGAGAGAGTTAATTTTCTCTGTTAAGATGGTGACCATCCCTGTCTGTCAGGTTCATCAATAGCAAGCATAGCTGTCAACTTTTCCCTTTTCTTGCGAGGAATCCTATTCAGAATAAGGGAATTTCCCTTAAAAAAAGGGAAACGTTGACAGCTATGAATAGCAAGGTATGCAGGAGAGAGGGACAAAAGCTGAGGAGGTGCAAAGCTGCAGATACAGGCACCTCAGTCACCTTTCACTGCCACACAGATCAATTTTGCAGCTCCCTCTAACTGTTTTAAATGGGCTAAAACTAAAGCCTATTATTTAATTTACTGTAGCTACTCCATTGGTCAATACCTATTGTTCTCGTTCCATCTTTCGTTTCAGGCCAAGGCTTCAAAGGGCAGAGGTTTATATCACAGATGAGGAAACAAGGCATGCTTCATTTAGTAGAACCATGGGATGACTACTGGGGTTGTCATGCTTCTGATGAGACATTAAATCAAGATAAACACTAATACTATTGGCATCCCTATTCAGGGATGGAAAATAATACAGTTTGAAATTCTGCTAAGGATTGTTCTTAAAAGGGACAGCCTTGGAAAGTACAGTGTATGAATATACAATGATGTCAAAACTATTAAACTATATTTGCATGAGAGAAACCATTGCCTCATTCAAAGTGCTTGATGTTTATAGAATACTGGAGAAACAACCCACACTCATCAACTGTTATGAGATATGATCTTGATTTATTATCATGTTTAATAGTAGAATCCAGCTGTTGTGATTGTTCAGGTTGTTACTCTCTTAAGACTGTAATCCCATGCAGATAAGCCATAGCTCAATGCTAGAACATCTGTTTTGCAGAATATTTCAGGTCCGTTCCCTGGCATTTCCCAGTAGGGCTGGGAGAGTTCCCTATCTGAAATCCTGGAGAGCTGTTGACCATCGGTGGAGATAATACTGAGCTAGATGGACCAGTTGTGTAAACTTGGTATAAGGCTAAGGCAGATTCCTATGTAGCTGGGGAAAGTGTGATTGAACTCATTGAGGCTTACTTCTAAGTAGATGTATATAGGGTAGAACTGAAAGTTTCTTAATATATTGTTACATTCGTATACATATAGACTTACCTTGGTTGTCGGACACCTTGGTACTCGGACTTTTTGGCTCCCAAACGCCATAAACCCAGAAGTGAGTGTTCTGGTTTGCAAATGTTTTTTGGAAGCCAAATGTCCAACGCGGCTTACGCAGCTTCCAATTAAGTGCAGGAAGCTCCTGCAGACAATTGCAAGCCGCATCTTGGTTTTCGAACTGTTCCGGGGATTATGTTCGACAACCAAGGTACCACTGTATCTTGTTTATAATTTGTCTAAAAGCTCAAAAGCCTTGTAGAACAAAGTCTACCTTGCATGGACTTCACACCTCACCTTAGATGTACATTAACTCTTCTCAGTATGGGGTATTTGTCTCTCACCTGAGCATACTCCATTGGGATATCTGAATCACCAATATTCACAAGCCTGGCTCCTGGGTTGAGGGGGTCCTATGAGGGCCCTGGCAGACTAACCTGGCAGTCATCTAAATTCCCCATAATGCTCAAGAGCAACACTACATCAAGAGGATTATGGGAAATGAAAACTGCAGGTAGACTCAGCCACCTGGTGTTACTCAAAGCACCAATCTGCAGGTTTTTTTAAGAAGGCCAAGGCAGGCATTGGCAGCAGACCCTGAGAGCTGTCCAGGAATGCTGGGTGCTGACACTGGTCTTGAACATTTACAAACACATACTCCTTTTAATCCTCTTTTCCATATGCCTCATAATCATACGTTATTTTCTATACTTATCACAACACCTTATCCATCCATATCCTTCCTCACATATGTTGCGACTCAAGATACATGGCGCAGTTCCTCCTACACACAAATTTATCTCATATATTGTGTATCCCTTGAAATATGCAGTTCAAATACATTCTTTCGCTTATCGAATCTTTGGGAGCATTCCAACCCCAAGAGCTACTGGGGTGAGAAGAGCCTGGAATAGGCAGCTCTCCAGCAGAGCTAGGTAAAAGCTTTCTTCCCAGCTCAGATACAAATGGGGTTAAATCCTTCATCCTAGCTCAGCTGACTCATTTGAAGTCAGCTGAGTCAAGGCTAGGGTACGTCCTGTGAAAAGGGTGCTTCACAGGAGTGGCAGGGGTGAGTTGGGGGGAGGTGGGGGGAAACGTATCTCTGTTCCAAACTCTGTTCAGCTTAGGAACATGGCCTAGCAACCCAGTGGAAGTTCACTGGCAAAAAAAAAAGGTGGTGTAAGACAAACTTGGTATTAAAGGTTTATTTTTGCTCTGCCATGCTCAGATCAGATCTGCCCACAGTAGCCTCACTCCTGAACAGAGTTTGGAACAGGGGTAAATTACACAGGCATTATTTACTCTGTCATAAATTATGCTGGCTTCCTAAAGCTTGAATTCTTCTGCCTGAGAAATAATGTAATTTTAACCAATATCTATGTAGCATATGTTAAGATCCCAGAAAAGAAAGTTAACTACAGGTTTGTTTTCAACCAAGTTTAACAATGCCAAGTAAGCCCTAGGTTTGCATGAAGTCATAGATGTAGATATATTTGCATATAAAATAGTTAGGAATGAACCAAGGAAAAAGAGAAGGTGATCTGCTTTCTGCAAGAAGGCTTCATTTTATTTTATTATATTTTATTATTAATTTATTTAAAAAATAGACATATATAAAAAATAGACTATATAAAATTAATAGTGGGAACTGGAGGTGCATAAATTTGCAGATTATATGCCTGTGATGAGTTTGATGTGGAGGGAAAGTATTTATGCCATTGAGTAACAATTCTGCTTCTTCAGTGCAGGATCAAAAAGGGACTATCCTTCAGTCTGTGAATAATGAAACAGCCTTGAAAGCTTAGTCACTGCAGTGCAGCAAGTAGCAAACAGGATGGGGCTTTAGAGCCTTTTTCTGCTGATAGAAAAGGAAGAAAGGAAGGAAGAAAAAAGCCTGCACCACCTCCCAGGAGCTACAGATGCAGTTTCCATGACAACCCCACATCTGAGTCAGAACTATTAAGGATCACCATGGCAACAAGTGTCTCACTTGCCATTTCCAGAAAACTGATGGTGTTTGGACTGGAATCATCACACCCTATCTAAAGGGGCAGGGTTGTGGCTGCACTAGGAGACACAGCATGGATCCAGCCAGTTCTGGGTGTGTTGCTGCTATCATGATAAATGGGCCAAAAACTACTCTGCTCTGCTTGATGGTGTCATACCAAGGATTTTAAAAATACCTGGAATCCCCTTCTCTGTTGAAACTCTCATACTGTGGGTGTCTGGGTGGGAGACAGGACTGAGAACATGCTGATTGTTGATGCAGATTCATGAACTCCAAGTGCAGGGCAAGAGGAAGTGAGATCATCCACTGAGCACATCCATTACTCATTATGCTCCTATTCCAGTACGTCACAACCAGTTGACTTTTCATTTCCACCTTTTCTACAAATACAACACAGGGGAAATTGAAAATTCAAACAAACACATACACAAACTTTGAAATGGCACTGGGAGGTTCAGAAGATGGCTTTGTTTCACAGGGCATTTAGCCAACAAGAAATTGTGCCATAATTGTGGCAGATTCTTCCAGAGCAGCTGGCCTCAAAGTAACACCTCTGTAATGTGTATCATATGAGCTGTCGTGCCAGAAACACATGTCTTAGTGCAAGTCCTGGACCACTGCTTCAATGCAATAGCAGATTAGATGAGGGCCCATTAGTTGAAACTGAATCTCAACAAGATAAGAGTTTTTAGGGGTTTTTGAATGTTTTATGTAGTTTTGTAGTAGTTTTATGTAGTTTTGTAGTAGTTTTATGTAGTTTTTATGTAGTTTTATGTAGTTTTTATGTAGTTTTATGTAGTTTTTATGTAGTGTCGCCGGAGCACAATTTCTGTTCTCATCCTGAAGCAAAATTCTTAACCTGAAGCACTATTTCTGGGTTAGCGGAGTCTGTAACCTGAAGGGTATGCAACCCGGGGTACCACTGTAACTGGCATTTAGTGTCTCCAAGGCTGGCATTAGTACATAGGATTCCTATGGTTTCCTCTGAACCCAAATCGTCCTCTTTGCCACCATCTTCTGACTAACCTTATGCAGTGCTTGAAGAAAGAAAGAAACAAGCAGCCCAGAGTTACAAGTGTTCCCAGCGCCCATTTAATCAGCGAGAGTTAAGGGACCTCGGCATCTTTCACATCCAGGCCCCTGCAGTTTGGCACCGATGACACGTTTTACTATTAGAATGACTCTAGGCAGCGATAAGCTGCAAGGGAGATATAATAGCATTGTCCTTATCTCTCCAGACATCTACCCTATTGTAAATTCACCAGAGTCAGTCAGTCACATGGCACCTCAATCGACTACGGACCCTCAAGGCAAGAAGGCTAAGCTCTGACTTCTGCTGCCGTTCTGCTTCTATCTATTCCAGCTTCTTCAGCATCGAGCCCCTCAGGAGGACGATGCAGAGCCACCCGGGAAGAAGACAAAAAAGCAGAGTGTGCCACAGAGGCAGGTTCACTGACACCACGCTGTGACTTTCAAAAGGTATGAATTCAGTAAAGGCCTTTCACGCATTGCGAAATTCTGACATGGATGCTATTTCTCCATGTGAGGAATAACAGCACAGGGAGCTGCTGCATACTGAGATATCTAGCTCAGGACCGTCTACACGGATTGGCAGCCTTTCCCAGCAGCATCGGGAGATGCAAGGGATTGAACCTTCTGCATGCCAAGCATGTGAACTACCACTGAGCTGGCCCTTCCTCAAACTTGGAGTAGCTCCCGCATGCAGTTTGTCACATGTGGCATTTGTACATATGAAATGCTAGGGAATTGCAGATCATTGTGATAGCCAAACCCCATTCTTCCTGTCTGGGAAAAGTTGCATCCTATGAAATATGCAAACTAAAGCGTGTGTAGATATTGATAGTCGGCATATACCGGTACCCCTTCTCCCCTAAACCAGGGAGCCGTCTGAACAAATATATAAGCCAGGTCCAGCCTTCCATCCCTTTGTCACTTTGGCCTCCCAGGGCAATTTTCCTTCCTGTCCTCAGGGATAGGGGAATTGGCCTCACACCAGAAAGACCAAAACGATCAAGAAAAGGAAGAAGCAATGCCTCTTGCATGAAATCAAGGAAGGAGGATGGTTGCAAATATTTGTCTTCCAGGAGACTAGTAGTCAAAAGGCTGAGTGACAGGAAGGAGGGCTCTGTTTCCTTTCACAATTGCTTGCCTGCCCAGCAAAGAAACGGTCAGTTCACTGGTAGGCAGGAGTGACCTGGCTTCCCAGCACCAGCATCGCTACACGTTACTGGGATGGTGTGGCATGAGACAGAGTGGTAGTGAGGTCACAGCAGAATGGCACACCAGTGGAGCCCATCTGGTGTCTCTGCCAGCACACTTGCAGTGCCCTGGCCCAGTTTAGTGGCAGCAGTGCCGGTGCTAGGAGACCAGAGCTGCAGTGTGGTGTAGTGGTTAAGAGCGGTGGAAACTGGTGAACCAGGTTCACGTCTCCGCTCCTCCACATGCAGCTGCTGCGTGACCTTGGGCTAGTCACACTTCTCTCTGAAGTCTTTCAGACCCACTCACCTCACAGAATGTTTGTTGTGGGGGAGGAAGGAAGGGAAAGGAGAATGTTAGCCGCTTTGAGACTCCTTTGGGTAGTGATAAAGTGGGATATCAAATCCAAACTCTTCTTCAAACTCTTCAGTGCCACCGCTTCACACCGGCTGCTCCTGCAGTGCAGGCTGCACATTTCAAGCATGATTCATGTTTGTATCTCAACTGATTTGTCCACATGCAGAATAGGGAGAATATTATATACTGGATTCTTAGTGTGCTTTTTGATACTGCGTACTGATGTTTTGCTGGTGATGTGATGATTGTAAATTGTGTGAAGCGCTTAGAAATTTCGTTATATTAAGTAGTATATAAGTTATTAACATTAAGGAAGGAAGGATCCTTTCAACTGGAGATGCCAAAGGCTGAATCTGGGACTTGCTGCATGGAAAGCATGGGCTCTGTCACTGAGCTACAGCCACTTCATGTTAAAAAAAGTATCAGAATGAAAACTGTCAGAAATAAATGTTTGTGTGTAGACCTTCTTTGCGCAATAGAGTACTCCTCCCAGACACTATTTTTTCCCCCATTATGAGCAATCTGGTTTTAAAAATGCCTGTTGTTATTTTTTAAAGCTGGAGGGGGAAAGGCACACCTGTTATCTGGGAAAGTTTAGTGTCTCACAATAGCATCTTGGCAGCAACACCAGCTGAGACTAGGGAGAAATAATATCACAGCTAGTGAGCAGCTATGTTCTCTCAATCACCTGAATTGCATCTGTACACTTTTTATGCATCTAGAAATATTTGGGGAAACTTTAGCACAGTAATCTCACATCCCAATGTGGAACTGCACCTCTATTTCAGATGTTCCAAAGCCATGATTTTGATCTGTTAATGTCTGCCCTCATTCCATCAGGGCACAGCTGAAATTTCATGGGAAGAGTTCAGAATTTTTCTTATGCTGAAAGTATGGTATACACACACACTGATACACAGATACTGAAGAGGCAGCTGATTCTCACATAACGCGAGTTTGGTTGATTTAGTTCTCACTGCAGGGACATGTAAGGGTCATTTGCCTTGACCTGCACAGTCTCTTTGTTGAGTACAGCTCTCAGTTAAAAATAACAAGCGCTTGCCACCAGCTTCCCTGGTTTTTAATCTAGCAACATATCTTAGATGTTTTTCACTCTGGAAAGGGGAAATCTGTTCTAATTCAAAGAACAGTAAGCTATTCATCTATATATCTCACAATACAGTTATATGGTCCAGTTAGACCATATAACAACAAAATCCATGAACTAGCAATAGCATAATGGCAGTGGGGTTTGCACTGATGTAGCACCAGAGTTACGTGGCTACAATATTCTGCTAGCATAACCTAATGGGAACATAACACAGTAGTCTCCCATGGCTCCAATGCATGGTTGGTATCCACCAGGAGCTGTGCATTCAGTATTGTGGGTGTGACTGTGGAACTCCCTTCCAGCTAAGATCAGTCAGGCCCCTTCCCTCCTGCTTGACAAAGACCTTTCTATTCCAGCCAGCATTTTAGGTAAAAGTTTTACATTATGTTAAAACTTTTGAAAGCTGTTTGGACTTCTGAAGTGCTTTCACCTGTTGCACAGCTTAGCAGAGTATAGCAGAGTACTGCAGTGTTTCTTAGGCAAATCTTGAGATTGCCCAGTCAGGACGACGATCAGGAACAAAGACTGTCGACTAGTAACTTGATTCTTGTAGTTTATTATACAGTCATACCTCAGGTTACAGCCGCTTCAGGTTGCGGACCGCCGAAACCCAGAAGTACCGGAACGGGTTACTTCTGGGTTTCAGCAGTTGTGCATGCGCAGAAGCACTAAATTGCACTTTGCGCATGTGCAGAAGTGCCAAATTGCAACCCGCGCATGCGCAGATGCAGGTTGCGAATGTGCATCCCGCACAGATCACGTTCGCAGCCTGAGCATCCACTGTATACAGCAGTAAACATACAAGTCTACAAGTTACTATTTACAACAGGACTTCTTCACTCTCAGCAACTCCTCAACAACTCCAACACTAACCACACCAACCACCTGTGTCATAGGTCATGCTGCCTATATGAGGGACCTCAGCCAATCACTGAGCTGTTGCTGGGTCTCCTTATCTCTAGGCAGATTCCTTTCATGCTCTGTCTTCCCAGGCTGTGGAGACATTAATTGCTGCTTGCAAAGCTGCACGTAAACCATGGATTCCAACACATTAAACCTAGTTATGGAACTTACCGGTAGGTTTTCACCTGTGGTTTTGGTTTGTTTTAACATCTTATTTGACTAATGAACTGTTTTTATTGCTTGTTCTGTAAACAGCTTTGTGACCATCTATTTTAGACCATCTATATTAGAAATGAATAAATCATCAGCACAAGAACTAAAAATGGATAGCATTTATATAGGATTTAGGATGCAGTCCTAACCTCACTTACATAGTAGTATGCCCCGTCAAATTCAATAGGAGTGCTTTTCCTTCTGTTTAGTGGACAAAGAGCAACAAGACAGTTCAATAGTCTGGAACCTACTGTATGCCATTTCCATGGAAAGTTTGAGTTGGAGTGGAATGAAATTCCCCATTAATTGCTATAACTTCATTTCTTAATGTCCACCGATGAACATTTGGCACTTCCTTATCTTTCCATTTTTGTGTAAGAACAGTTTCTGTTCTTCACTTCACATTCATTGTGGTCTAGTTGCTGGGTTTTATGGATTTTTTTGGCATGTGACCACATGACACCATCATGATTCAGATAATATAGCCGAATAATATACTAAAAAGAAAAGGATTTTACTCTAATACAAAAAAACTGACTTTTGTGAAAGATCTTCACTATGTTCATCTGTGTGGCGTGTGCACAAGTGCTGCACACTTTCTGTGTGAAGGGGGTTGGTGGATGTGCTTTAGGAGATATCTGTTGTGCACTATTTCCTTCTGGCCAGTGTGAACTGTCAGCTTGTGAGCTCAGTTCAGATGAGGGATATGGCAGACAGAGATGACGGCATGGGTCAAAGTACTGCCCATGACAGAAGTCATTAGCTGCAGACAAAATTCCATCACAATAACTAGGTTTGTCATAGTGAAGGAATGGGTTTCCAAAACCCAAAACTGACTGTGCAGGCAGTTTGAAACTGCACCAAAATCCCTATTTTTCCTTAGCTAAAATCCATTAACTTGAGCTCTAAGCTCAATGCATAAACAAAAGCCTGGCTGTATAGACAAGTGCTCAGAGCCCTCCCCTTTATCAGTTGTGGCGGCAACTATGGCCTTCACTGTACCAGTAGTAGAACAGAACAGAGAGAAGACACGTCTGTGCTTTATCTTACGTCCTGGACACACTCTGACACACAAACCCAGGTCCGGGAACAAACGCTAGAGCGTGTTCCCGGAGATGATTACCTCTTCCCAGATAAGAGTAGGAAGAGGAAGATCCTTTTATGGTCAGAAGTACAGGAAGGAAGATCCTTTTATGGTTGAGAGTACCAGAGCAAGAACATATGTGATGTCAACCTGCGTACATAGGCTGACGTGGTTGGAAGGAGGGAGAGGGTGCCTGGAGGATATATATACTGCATGAAACTTGTCATTTCTTTGGACTTGCTGTGGACTCACCACGCAAGTGCCTTCTGCTATCCGGAGAGCAGAATAAACTCTTTCTTTGAACCAACTCAGTGTCACTTTGACTTCCTTCCTCCTGTCCCGGAGCAACGCAGACCCAATCGGTGAACTCCAATAAGGCTGCAATAGCTCAGACAGACATGTAGCTCCCATTCTAATCTTCCATACAGGCATAGAATTCCAGAATACTTGACACAGTTGTGAGTCTTGTTTGCAAGGGGGTGGACTACATGACTCTCTGAGTGCTTTCCAACTCTACGATTCTAGTATTTTTTTTTAACCCTGCAAAAGGGCTATCTGCATGTGTGTGATCAAAATTCTGGCATTTACTAGCTTGAGGAACACAAGTACATAAGGGAACATAACTTTTTTTCAATTCGTGCACAACTCACCATTAGGGTGGAAAGGAAAGCCAACAGTGATGTGTGACCAAAGGAGCAGACAATCAGCTACAAATTCACTCTGAAAAATGTCAGATCAAACATCGGCTATACACCACTATAAATGGTAAAGTGCAGAAAGGACATTGGGGTGCTCTTCTCTGTTATCCACATTTAGCAAAACTGAAACAGGAGTAACATCTACATTTTTTTTCCAAAAAGTCAGGGAGATTACTAGAATTTGTCAGCCTTTCATAAACATTATGGAAAACTAGGCTGCAGTCCTAAAACCCGATCCATGCTGCTAGAGGGGGTTAGGGACATTCCATTGGCCTCTACTGGTGGCAAGCTCCACCACCACAGAGGCCCCACTAAGGCCACAGAAAGCAGGGCAGAGGCAATAATACTGCCAGCAAAAGACCCCAAAATGGACCACTGGGGTGTCACCGGGGAAGTACCAGGCTGGCCATGGATCTGAGAGGTTCTAAGGATTGTATCAAATGCTAAGCTAATTAATCATCCCATCAATAGAAGGGTTTTTGCTTGCACCATGGGACTTTTCCCACTTTCCTCTCCCAGTGCACCCACTATCTCTGTTTTGGGCTCCGCCAACCCTCCAGAGCAGATCTGGAGAGGGCACAGAGTGTGCACAATTGGAAAATCCCACTATGCAAGCATAAATTCTTGCACTGATGCACTAGCTGGATACTGTCCATAGTCTGTCTGAACTTTAATGGGAGAGGGAGAGAGGCAAGGCCGTGGGGAACTCAGCACAGTGTACACACAGTGGCCAAGCCAGCGCAATGTTCCCAATGCTGTGCTTGCACCCTGCTGAGCTGCACACCCTGGCTTGCTCCTCCCTCTCAGTAACTAGCAGTGATGGACTTCATTGGGAAGCCAGGAAAGGAACACAGCCCCACCCATCCCACCGGCTGCTACTGGGTATATGGCATCCTCCCCCAGAAAAGTGGCAATGTCCCCTTGCTAAAACTATAGGAATCTGACATGCCTTGGGTCTTGAAAGGCACAATAGAGCAGGCATAAGTACAGTATCACCTTAGAAAGAAAGGAGACAGCTGTTCTTCAGATTTGTGGACTGGAATATGAACTTACTCCTCTTATGTTACAATAGAAAAAAAAGCTACAAGAAACTGGGATGGGAGAGAAATTCAAATCAGCTGGTTTTCAGAGCTGAGCCTATGTAATTTGCACTTTCTGATATAATACACAAAATGAAACACAACCATACTTCAAATTTCACATTTCTCCAAATTTTTCAAAGCAACACAAAATGGCATATACCAGGATAAAGTGTGTACGAAATGCACATATCAGTGAAAATAACATACAAAAATGCATTCTCTTATAGGAAATTGCTTTAAAAAATGTTTATATTATGAGAAATTCACATTAAAATGCTGGTGAATTTTAATGAAGATTTAAAAAAACAAAATCACAAAACTTGTTTTCTTCGGCTCCAGAGGATAGGACCTGAACCAATGGCTTCAAGTTACAATAAAGGAGAGTCCAACTTTGCATCTGGAAGAACTTTCTGACTTTTTGAAGGTGACCTGGAAACTACAACTAATCCAGAATGCGGCAGCTAGACTGGTGACTGGGAGCGGCCGCCAAGACCATATAACACCGGTCTTGAAAGACCTACATTGGCTCCCAGTATGTTTCCGAGCACAATTCAAAGTGTTGGTGCTGACCTTTAAAGCCCTAAACGGCCTTGGTCCAGTATATCTGAAGGAGCGTCTCCACCCCCATCGTTCTGCCCGGACACTGAGGTCCAGCTCCGAGGGCCTTCTGGCGGTTCCCTCACTGCGAGAAGCCAAGTTACAGGGAACCAGGCAGAGGGCCTTCTCGGTAGTGGCGCCCGCCCTGTGGAACGCCCTCCCATCAGATGTCAAAGCGATAAACAACTACCTGACATTCAGAAGACATCTGAAGGCAGCCTGTTCAGGGAAGTTTTTAACGTGTGACATTTTAGTGTATTTTTCATCTTTGTTGGAAGCCGCCCAGAGTGGGGAAACCCAGCCAGATGGGCGGGGTACAAATAATAAATTATTATTATTATTATTATTATTATTATTATTATTATTATTATTATTATAGCTGTTCGACAGTGGGATAGTGGGATGGACTCCCTTGGGAGATGGTGGACTCTCCTTCATTGGAGATTTTTAAACAGAGGTTGGGTGGCCATCTGACATGGATGCTTTAGTTGAGATTCCTGCATTGCAGGAGTTTGGACTAGATGACCCTCAGTGTCCTTTCTAACTCTGCAATTCTATGATTACATGTTGTGGAAATGTGGAGAACTGAATTTAAGATTGGAAAAATGAAATTAACAGATTCACTCATCTCTAGCACATCAGCCATTTTATGACCACATACACAGTAGAACTCCTGCCAACCTAGCAGTTCGAAAGCACGTCAAAGTGCAAGTAGATAAATAGGTACCGCTCCGGCGGGAAGGTAAACGGCATTTCCGTGCGCTGCTCTGATTCGCCAGAAGCGGCTTAGTCATGCTGGCCACATGACCTGGAAGCTGTACACCGGCTCCCTTGGCGAAAAAAGCAAGATGAGCGCCAGAACCCCAGAGTCAGTCACGACTGGACCTAATGGCCAGGGGTCCCTTACCCTTTACCTTTTACACAGTAGAAATCCTTAGCATATACTGCTTCCGTTAGTTTAACAGAATTGACTGCGAGTTCAGGAACTGGGAAATCCACCCACTTAATGTTCAAGGGGTTTTCAGAACTCCCTAAGCCACTGTCACCATCAGAAGCACATTACTGGGATAATCTTCCAAACATGAAGCGTTCTGATGTGGACCACAGCAGTTCTGAGTTGGGGGGCTTACCCATGTGAAACATTTACTAGTGACTATAGGAGATTTGCTGCAAGCAGAGATCAATCGAAGCAAAATGTCCAGTGGTTGTTGTAGGAAGCACTGGGGAAGAGGAAAGGGTTTGGCTTTGTTGTGGGGAGGCCAATGCAGGCAGCTGGTGCAGCTAAATGATGAAGGGCTCTAGGGAACACAGAGATACCGGAAGAGTTGAGACAGGCAGCTGAGGGATGTGATCAGGGTAAAAAGAAAGATGCTGAGAGAGCTGGGTTGGAAAAGCTAATAAACCCTGCCTGTCAGGGGAACTATATGACAGGCAGGCAGCCGGGGGGGGGGGCTCTCTTGAATCCACAGACCCATAACTGGGTTATATAGAAATGTAATCCACTTAAGCTTTAAAGCTGTCCTGCCTGGTTCCCTTCAGCAGTGCCCTCACACTGCAACCAGTCCAACTCCAGGATTTCCCTAAAGCATCACAGGGTGTCTTCTCAGTGGCCCAATTTGATTAGATATGAGATGGAGTTCTTCCAAAGAATTTTGGGGAACACAAGTGCACATTAAGGAACTTATAAATACCCCCACACTGATATAGGCACAATCTACAGAACAGGAAGTTGACAATGCAAAGTATTCAAGCACCACAATCTAATACAGCATTTCTCCCTCTGCCCCTCCAACATAAATGCAATACAGGCAACTCCCAGTTTACACATTCCAAGGCACCATGTGTTTTAGTGAAATCACATATATTTGAAATACCATTGTTAAAGTCTGCAACAACCCTGTTCCACCCCTCACCTTGTCCCTTTTTGTGATGTTTTAGTGACGTTTTCGGGTCACTACCAAGTTTGGTACAATGCTCAAGTATCAGATGTGCCTAAAACGGTCACTGCGTGTATGGTTTGCAGTAAGGAACTCTCTCCCAGTTCACATCACCCTGGGTTGGAAAAGTGTCAGTAGCCCATCTCCACAGGTGTTCTTGGATAGAAAGGAACATGAAGCTTCCTCTGGTTACATCTAATTAGTGAATTTTGTTCCCTCTGTCCACTCCCTCCTTTGATCCCACAGGGATAAACATTTGGGCATGTTAAGTTTGTCATCCAGTCTTCATTTACTGAACACCATGGATGAGACTTCTTCAAGAGTATCTAATCTAGAGATATTCTCTAAATAAATGCTTTCTTTCTTTCTTTCTTTCTTTCTTTCTTTCTTTCTTTCTTTCTTTCTTTCTTTCTCTCTTTCTCTCTTTCTCTCTTTCTCTCTTTCTCTCTTTCTCTCTTTCTCTCTTTCCTTCTTTCTGATTTCTCCTTTGTCCCTTATCTCTAATATTAACAATGCTTCTTAATTTGGAATGTGGGGTTTGACTGTAAATTTCTGGCAGTTCCTTAGTGACCTGCTGTTCCTTTTGGTATCACCTCTGACAGCCATATAGCCTTGGGATTTTATAGAAATGCAAGTTACCCCTAAAGTAAACAAACATGCGTCTCTACCCTAGTCTGTGCTCACATCATCATAAATTCATAAATATGGCTATGCTCATATTTAAAATTATTCTAGAAATCAAAAGCTGCCCCTGTCCAAACACAAAGACTGCAGAGCAGCTATTAATTTTGGGGTGGGGGAAGCCAAGAGGGTCTTGATGAGCTGCCCTTCAACCAAAATTCTCAGGATGGTATACAAGGAATGCAACAAAATAGCACATAAAATCAATATTGAAATCGTAAAACGATCTAACGCACAATTCAGTTACAAAACAGCAGCAATACAGAAGCTGACACAGGTAGAAACTGGCCAAACATGTCTTGAGTCCCCAAAGACCATATAAAACAGATATGTATTTAACAGATGTCCCCGTTGTTGATGCCTTTCTGACAAGTGTACCTCTGACAGGAGGGAGTTCCATAACCAGAGTGGCATAGCCAAGAAGGTCCCGCTATTCTCTGCCGTCAGATTTGCTGAGAGAATGATAATGAGCATTAAGAAAAAAGGGGGAGGGAATCACAGAAACAATGATATAATATAATACAATAAATGTATAATGCATATATGCTTGCATGTTGGTGCTAGAAGCCTGAAAATCAAGATGAAAAAACTATAACGTCTGGTACTTAAAGAAGAGTGGCAAATCAACAGGATATTGATAAAACCAATGGCAATGGCAGAGTAAGTTACACTTGTTGCAGCAAGGGACAGGCAAATCTGTCAGTTTTGGTTTTTCTCAGTTTCTCATTTTTCCTGACTTCAGTTCAGTTCTTCACATTTCCACATCAGTATGGGAATTATTTTTGTTAGCCCTCATGAAAATTCACCAACATTTTAATGCAAATTTCCCCTAATATATACATGTTTGTCTGCGGTTTTCCTTAATATACATTTTTTTCCAAAGCAATTTTCCTTTATATAATGCATTTTTGTATGTTAATTTCACTAATATAAGCATTTTTATGCACAGGGGTTCACATTGATTTGGGGGCTTAATTCCCATTAGAGCAAGACTAAATAAAGCATGTTTAGAATTCAGTCCCCTGAGCCCATTTATTATCATTGCCTCTTGCTGATTCAGTAGCAGATTGGTATGTTGTGCAATGCTATCTGTGTCATTGCCCCTACGGCCCACGTTAGGTACAGTTTTCTTTCATTGCCTTTTAATGGAAAACAGTTTATCATGTGTAATAATATAAAGGGATCTCTCGCTCATGCTCAGCTCTGTGCGAGACAATGAATTAGGGGGAGTATCTGTTTCAGTCTCTCCTCTTTCACATTGTTGTCAAAAGACAATCCATCTCTGGATTTTGACACAAGGTCCTTTGTTTGGTAAGAGTTTGTTCTGTGTAGAATGGAAGGAGTATTACTCATGATGATTATGATTATGATGCTGCTACTGGTTGGGAAACACTGCTACAAAGGAAGGGGTTAATAGATCTCTCTGTTCATGGCTCAAGCCAAGAGCTTCAGACTGGTGAGAACAAAACTACCTCAACACAAACCCAGTCCAGGGGCGGAGGAAAGTGGGTGCGGTGGGGGCGGGTAGCCCCAGGTGTCACCACTGAGAGGGGTGACAAAATGCTGGGTGGAACTCACCGCGGGGCCTGCAGCATGCCCAAGTCACATGTCTCTCCTGGGAGTGACATGGTGGGTGGGCAACCGCATGGGTTACCCGAGAGGCGAGGTCCAAGTCCAGTCCGTGGTCAAAGGCGCAACATGGAGGCAGTCTGTAGTAGCTGGCGCTGGGTGCAGGGCAGGGAGTCGGGTGAAGTCAGGAACAGACATGCAAGCAGGGAGCCAGGGAGGGTCAGGAGCTCAGGCAGGAACTAGCAACCAACAATGTTGCTCCCGCAACTTGGGGCTGGGGCTGACCAGCTTTTATCTGCCCCGAGGCATAGGGCGGCCCCGATCCTCTGGTGACTCGCCTCTCCTGGCCTGGAGGCGAGCACTCCTCCTGCGGGAACTTAGTTCCCTCGGCCTCTCTGCCCCAAACTTCTGTAGCTCAGGAGAGGCTGGAGGGTTACCGGACCCAGAGGCAACCTCAGCTTCCTCTGCCGGGGCTGAGAGTGGAGCACCTGCAGGCAATGGGTCCTCCATCACCTCAGGAGCCAGAGCAGACTCAGCAAATGTCTGCACCTGAGGATCCAGCACAGGTGAGGACCCTTCAGGCTCATGCCCCAGCCTTGGCTCAGCTGGTTCTGGAGGCGGGGAATCCTGTGTAGGCTGGGATCCCTCGGGTTCAGCATCTGAGTCTGAATCCCAGGCCATCACACGCAGGCTCCGCACTCCCCCAGACAATCCGGCCGCCGCCTCCCCCTCAGTTGTAGGGTGGCTAAGTGGGAGGAGGCAGGCAGACTCCTTGGAGGCCTCACAGAGCATCCTGCCCTAGCTTACGCCACCCCGCGGGCAGCTTGTTCTACCCCTGGGCACAGGGCGCACGCTGCTCCAGGTGCCTGATTGGCTTGCTCAGCTGCTGACCTAGTTTTCAGGGCCTGACAGTTGCTGGGAATCGCCGGTTGGCTGATTGCTATTGCGTTCATGTCCAGTTTGCAGGACTGGACTAGATAGGCCATTTGCCTGATCCAGCAGGCTTATCTTATATTCTTTGGACAGATGCATACATACAAATGTTCAGCAGTTGGTGCCAGGTATACTCTCGATGGGCTGAATGGGGTGTGGCTCTGTTTTTCTGAAATCTAGCAAGCACAGGATCCAACAAAGAATAATAATTCTTGGCCTACTGTGCTTTTATGTAGGCTCTCTACACTGTGTGTGGTGCAATCCCTGGCCAACCCTTCTGGTCTTTGAGGTCTGCCCCTTTTCTGCAGCCACAGCAAAGGTTATTCAGTTCTCTTGGCAAGCACTTACAGCCTATGATCCATCCCACTTAGGCTATGTCTGTACTGCAGCATGCAATTCCCCCCCCCCAAAGGGGATTATTTTGGACATGAGTTATAGTAGTTACATTCCTCTCCCTCTCTCTATTAAAAAACAACAACAGTGTTTTGTGGTAAATATGTATGTGTGAGATTAGCTGTCATCTGCATTTCCCTTTATTCTGCTGCTAAAGAATGACTCACATCTACTCTACCCTTGGCATTACCATTTCACATCAGAACATATAACCATAATTATATCCGCTACTTTAACTTGTTTCTTTTCGCACAGGAATCAAATGCGTGAAATGCATAACATGGTGAGTAATGCACAATACTTACTTAGTGCATAAATGTGAACCTATTCACACAACGCTCTGAGCCCATGACAGCCATGATTTCTCTTTTTCCATCAGCCTGTTTTGATTTTCAACCAGTCTTCCAGAAGGTGAGTCAATGTATGTTGCTGTCAACAGTACATGCTGAAATCAGTACAGATAATCTTTTGACACCTATTCACAACATAAACATCCGTTAGTTACCTAGTTTTGGGAAATGTGAGTTGGGCTTTTCCAATCACATCCATTGCTCCACCAACTTTTGCCACTAGCTCCAACCACTGCTGACACTTGGTCTCTGAAAGGTTGTCTATGAAGAAACATAGCCCTTTGGCTGAAAAATATTCCCCATTCCTGGTATAAACCAACCTAAATGTTGAAATGAGATTTGTCTTTCGATGCAGAAACTTTGTGTGATTCAGCCATTCCTATATCATAGGCCCGTAACACTTAGAAAAACTTGTGAGACTTTTAGAGATCCTGAAATTGCTTCCACTAGCTGAAGGAATGGAACCAACTTTTGGCAATTCTCCTCCCTCCCTGCAGCCCCTGAAAATGTGTCCCCAGAGAATTGGTGGGGGGGAGCCTTTGGAAACATGGGGAAGAGGGGTAATTGGCCAAAAAGAAAAAATCCTCCTTCCACCAGCAGGATCCTTTCCTGGATCTAAAGCACATTTAGGATTCAAAGCAATGGATTTTTCCCTGTATTAGTTGCCTATGGCACAGATGTAAGAAGTGTCCCACTAAATCCATCACTTGTAAGAGTTCAGACTGGGCTTCTAAGGGTGTCTTTAGGATTATGACAGAGAATAGCACAAGTGTTTTCCCCTCTCTGGTGTTTTCCTCCCACTGTTTGGTTCAGTCATCCATTATTCCAGGTGTCAATGGAAATCCTAATAAAAGGGTTATTGTATGTACCCCAGCAGCCCTTCAATTTACTAATCCCTCACTGAGCCTTTGAATTTATGTTCTGTCTTCTTATCTGCCTCTCCTAGATGCCCATCTTTCCATGCCTATAGATCTAATCTATTGCTACCTGCCTCCTTGGTTTTCTGTTCCTTGTAATGTCACTTTGATTCATCCATTTTTACTTTAGCTGTCACTGTCATTGATCAGCCTGGAAGTTCTGCATCTCCATTAAAACCCCTCGATAACAGCTTCAACAAGGGAAAGGCTTTACCTCTGCACTGTAAAATGCTTGGCACTCCATAAAACAGTTGTCATATTTACATATCAAACATAGAGAAACTAAGGTGCACAAAAGGGGTGTTTGTGGAAAATCAGTTGCAGGCTCTACACTGTCTATTCTAGTTACTACTTTGATTGTTACACCACACAAGAAAGAAACAATTCAAACAACCCCCCCTTGGGGATATGTAGTCAATCTATACTAATTTCCTTTGTCGGCCAATGAAAGACAGAATGGAAAGTATTCACTGTGTTTGTGTGTCCAAATTTACAGCAACATGACATTTGATAAATGTAGTCCACATTTTGAACCAAATACAATATATGCAATGTTTGCTTACTGACCTTTTGCTCAATAGCAACAATATGGTATGGAAAGTCACATACAGCAATGTTCTCAGAGTCTGGACCTGGCAACCTTCCCTGGCAGTAAGCCTTTTTGCTACCTTATTATCATAACTAAATATTACTGGTATTTAAAACTGTGATAGTAAAACAGCCATAATATTGCATTCTGTTTTCCTAATAAGTGTGGTTTTGGTATTAAATGTGTTATTCATTCCCTTGTACAGCAGACCCCAAATGTTTTCCAAGCTTTCGTGTCTCACTTATGATTTTAAATTTTTAATAAAATGTGATTGATTAATGTTTGAATGCAAACACAAAAGCCTCTATCGACCTACACTTACACCAATCAATGTTTCCAAGAAACCAAAAGTGAGGATGGATTGCTTCCAGCCAACAAATGTTTGCATTCTGACTTCTTCAGCTTAAGGCCTTCAAGTGATGGATCTGTACAATTTGGTGCAGGTTTAAGTATGATCAGGACATTTGTAGGCAAATCTACCTAATTGTCGCTTTCCAAAACAATATGCAGACCCAAAACACAGACATCCTTCAAAATCTACTGTTCTCTAAATTTTGCAATGCGGTTCTCCAGCCAAGTAATGTGTACAAAACACATACACTAAGGTAAAGTGTGCATTAAAATGCATATATGAATGAAAGTAGCATACAGATATGCATTATATAAGGGGAAATGTGTATATTAGGCAAAATTGCATACAAGGATGTGCCTATTAGGAGAAATTCGCACTAAAATCCTGCTGAATTTAACGAGGACTCTTTTAAACATTGCAAACTGACATGGAAATGTAGAGAACTAAACTTGCAATTGGAAAAAAAGAGAAATTGGAACAGAAAAGGACACGTCCACCCATCTGTGTGCTCTACACAGCTCTCTGGCTATGCTCCTAAAGTAGATGCCTGCAGCAAGTCTTAGTTCCAGGAATTCGAAGGAGGCCATACCTGAAGGCAGAGTTGTGCTTATTCTTTCTTTATTATTATTAAATTTATATGCTGCCCTATACCTGTAGATCTAAGGGTGGTTCAATAAATGGGCAATGCACAGCTATTTGTGCGCTAGGAGAAGTTATAACCCACGAACTATAGGCAGAGATGGGAAACCTCCAGAAATTTATGGACTCCAAGCCCATTCCATTCCACTCTATTGTTCAGGAATGATGTCATTTGTAGCCCAACACCATCTGGAGAGCCACAGGCTTTCCATACCTGGACTATAGGGACGTCTGGTCATAAAGGGGATGAGAAAAAAACTATTCATGCTTCAAGGTCCAAGGTTGAATTTTTGGCATCTTCAACTAAGGAGATCAGTGACAGGGAATACAGTGGTACCTCGGGTTACAGACGCTTCAGGTTACAGACTCTGCTAAGCCAGAAATAGTACCTCAGGTTAAGAACTTTGCTTCAGGATGAGAACAGAAATTGAGCGGCAGTTGTGCGGCGGCAGCGGGAGGCCCCATTAGCTAAAGTGGTACCTGAAGTTAAGAACAGTTTCAGGTTAAGAACGGACCTCTGGAACGAATTAAGTTCTTAATACGAGGTACCACTGTACCTCTGCCTGCTGCCAGTCAGAATGAAGAACAGTGGGCTAGTTGGACAGGGTCTGACTTTCTTTGCAGCACTTTTCTAATTCATTGTGCATGAATACTGTGCCATTGTGTTTGTATCCTATATCATATTTGCTTTTGTACAGCACTGATATTTTAATTACAAAAAAGTATTACAAAAAAATCCCAGCCTTCCAAACACTAAGAAAACACACGCACACACACACACACACACACATATTACAATGTAATATATTGTATGTAAATATATATATATAACACAATATAATGAGCAAGACATCTCCAACAACAGCACTTTTCAATTCAGTGGATATTTCTGATAGAAACAAGAATGCTGTAGTCTGTTAAGGGAAACACCACAATACAAAATGGAGCAGAACTAATATATTTACTGTACCATCCCGCTTTATTATTCCACAGAGATATATGACTTTAATGGGTTTATTTATGGTACTTGACAAGATAAATATTCCTTTGTCCTTACTATTCAAATAAACTGGTGCAGAGTGAAATTCAGAGCTCTTCATCAAGCATTTGCCAAACGGTCTTATCAGTAGCTTTATAACTTAAAAGCCAGATGGAGATATTTCACTATAAAGTTCTGCTCCTATCAGAAAGCTCTCATTGACACATTACTTTGTATATTTCTGATCTGCACTTCAGAACAATCAAAGGGAGAGAGCTATCCCAGATTATCCACCTCAAATCAGTCGAACCCTAGGCATATCAGAGGAGGATTTAGAGAGTTCAGTGTTACAATTTAAAAATGTATAATAATCCTATCTACACACATCTAACAAATCAATTCCAGTGTAGTCTAGAAATCTGCAAGGTGAATCAGTGCATTGAATGGGAAATACAAAACGTAGTCATTTTTTAAAAACCATTTTTTATCATTCAAAAAAAGAAAGGCAATATCAAATTATAGACTGTCACTTCTCAACATGAGAAGGTGGGCACACAACACAGCCACAAAATATGCATGGTATCTGCAGTTCTGTCCCTTCCCATAAATGGATCTCCTGTCTGGTTCTCCATACATGTCAATGAAGTGAATATCCCTGATGACTTTTTACGGAGAAAGAGGAAAACACATGAAATCCTGAATCAAATATGTAGGGAAAACCCCTTAGAACCTATTTTCCCCCCAGGGTCCAGGTCCAGTAGGTTGGTGTGCCTTGTCATTATGTATATATGTGCTGCATTTATTTATGTGTTTTATATGCTGCCTTTTAGAGAGAAATCTACAGTTATCATCAACAACAGAAGCAGAATGGGTGGTTGACATATTTCAAGAGGTAAAAATCCGGACACAAAATGTTGTTGAGCTTTCTTTGGACAATCGCCTGATAGCTCTTCTGCTGCCACTGAGCCAGAGCCCCCCATACCAGAGCGGTTCGAATCCCCACGACAGGGTGAGCTCCCGTTGCTCGGTCCCTGCTCCTGCCAACCTAGCAGTTCAAAAGCACGTCAAAGTGCAAGTAGATAAATAGGTACCACTCTGGCGGGAAGGTAAACAGCATTTCCGTGCGCTGCTCTGGTTCGCCAGAAGCAGCTTGGTCATGCTGGCCACATGACCCGGAAGCTGTACGCCAGCTCCCTCGGCCAATAAAGCGAGGGACCCCAGAGTCGGCCACGACTGGACCTAATGGTCAGGGCTCCCTTTACCTTTACCTTTACCTTGAACTTGCTTAATCAGTCAAAGCATTTCTATACTGCTGGATATTTCTAAGAAGTGTACACTAGGTACAATATAAAAACAATACTCATGAAAACAATATAAAACCATGTAAAATGAAATAAAGCAACCAAATTCAGGGGCTTCATAAACATCAATCAGGGTCCAAACATATTCATTATTTATGGTCTTTCTGCAAGTCCTCTCTAGGCCCGTTAGGTTGGTGCTTGTGTTGGATGCTGCACTTTCTCGCACTGCCTCTTGGGAATTATAATTCCTAGCACAAGCCATGGTTGAGAGTCCCATTGGAATTTACCATGCCAAAACAAACGTACCCCAGAAAGAAAACAGGATTTTAAATTTGAAATAGAGGACAGCAACCAAATAAAACATTTGCAAGAATGAGGGAGGTGGAAACTGATTGTCTAGAAGTTGGACTACAACTTTCATCATGCTGGCTGGGACTGATGGGAGTTGGAGTCCAACAACATCTGGAGAGTCACTGACTCCTCAACCCTGACAACCATGAATTAAGAGGATGATGCAAATAGAGAAAATACTGTTGCACGACACTGCAGTTTCCAAGCGGTGCAATATTCCAGGGGTTCCAGTGCTTACCTAGGGTTTGGCTTCCTCAGAACAAGGACAGCAGAGACTGTGGTGTTTTTATGAGATATGGTTTATTTACATATATATCTACACCCTGAGCCTACGATGAAGGGGTTCACAGCATTAGTACCCCAAGAGGGTCTTGCTTCTCCCATAGGCATAGCCCTGAATTCCAGCAGAAATCAGACATGGCTCTGCCGCTTAGCTGCCCAGCCTACTTCCTGTTTCTAGCTTATACACCTCAACTCTATCTTTTGTCTTTCTAACTGATAGTTGAGGGAGGGGACTCTTAATGCCCCATACTCAGGGAGCCATTACCAAGAAACATGTCTCCCTATTCTAGCAATTGGATTCTTGTTGGGTCCAGAAATTAGAAGAGACTCAAGCACATAGCCTACCCCCTCCCCAAACTCACAACAATACATTCACCAAACCAAAGGTTGCTTCATTGGGTGGTCTGGTGGCTGCATAGTTCACTACATTGCAACCAACTGAACACGACACAACCAAATTCTGGACCATCTAATCTCTCACAATGCCAATAAAAATAAATTATATATATATATAGGACTTGGAAATGTGATGCTGACACAAAACCCTACACTAACATTATGCAAAAAAACAACAACCAAAGAACATTACCCACAATCTCTCTCCCTCGCTTTCCCCTCACTTTTTCCCCAACCGCAAGATGTATTTCATACCAAATTCAAACAAACTGTGAAAAAGACTATGAATCGAAAAAGGAGACACTATATGTACTTTCCTTTTTTATTTGTTTGTTTTAATACTTTAATTAAACTTTAATAAAAAACTATTTTAAAAAAAAAAATCAGTAAAATATTTGGTGAGAGTAATAGAGTTAGCACTGAAGAATGTCTGCACATGCACCAAAGAAGCTGTTCACCAAAATCTTATTTTGATGAGAGTTTCATAGAGAGTAATTAGCTAACATCAAAGTACACTTGTGAATGTTATTGCAATGCAGACCAGAATGCTGACTTTGCATGAGCAGAATTTAATTTTACATTCTGAGCCAGGGAAGAACCTCGGGGAGAAATGACGCGCAATTTAAAATACATCCAACAGTTACAAGCTGGATGATTTCTTATCCCAAAACAGGTCATAATTAACTTTAGTGATGTCTCTAATCAAAAGAGGCTGGAGAAATGCTCTCAGGACCATCTTTACAAAGAGGAAAAGTCTTCCATGCTGTGCCATGCCATACTTCTAATTTGCAGGTCAGGTTGGAATACCCTGTCATGCCATCAGAAGTAATGCATTGCCAAAAGCAAATGGCTGATACTAGGCAATTGGGATTTTATTTACTGTAGTGCCCCTAATGGCTCCTAAAAGATTTTCTTAATTTTTAATAAGTTACATTTTATTTCAGAGTAAGAGAATGAGTGAGGCTTCCTGAACTTTAATAAACACTTTTGGATTGAAGCTTTAAATTACAGAGTACACTACTGGCTTTAAACTGAAGTAGAATCATCCATTATTTATAACCACTTATAAATATTAAGTAATCCACAGAGTCATTATCTAATACTTGTTCTTCATTGCACAAAATCTATTTGCTGCATACATGCCTGCATATACACACATACACACGTTTCTGTACAGGCTGTAAGCTTGCTTGTGCCAAGTTATTGCCAACACAAAGGTTCTTGTTTTATCTATGTGGCCTTAGGCTTCTTTCTCTGCCGCACTAGAAGCTTACCTTGATCCCAGTTTATTCCTTCTTCTTGAGAGGTAGTAATGCTTACAGATGCAAATTGAGATGATTTCTTTAGCAATAGACCAAACACAGACTAAAAGATGCGGGTTCATAACTTGTCCTAATTTTTTACAATATGAATTTACAACTGTCACATTTAATATAAAGGCTCCCAAGGGTAACAAAAATACATAAATCAAAACTGGCATGATATAGATAGTGAAGATTCTCAGGTTTAAATTTCTAAGTTTTAAAAGATCTAAATGTCAGGATTCTAACAGTGGAATATTGATTTTAGGAACTTTCCCCATTTACGTTAAAAAAAAAAAAATCCCGAAGATTTCTTCATGGATTTTATGGTATTCAAACACTTTTTCCCCCTGCTGCCTGTCAAGTAGGCACCATTCTGGCCTGTAAGATATTAGGACTCTCCTGCTTATCCTTAAAAATTATGCTTCCCACTCACAAACTGCACTTGTTGCACCTGCAGGATGAAGGCAAAGTGAAGAATTCAAAATTCCCCTCCACTATCTCCCTCTGTAATGTCAGTAGAAATCAGTGTTCTATGAATGAATGGATGGATGGAAGCAGTTCCAGGAAACACCCCCAGAGAATTGAAGCCTAGAGCAAGATAAATTTTGAAATCAATTGAACTGATGTTTACAGGACCGTCTTTACCTGAGGGATGCAAGGGGTGGGGGCGCCCGGGCACCGAATTCGGGGGGGCAGCAGGCACCCACCACTGAAGCTGCTGAAGCTCTTAACTATCTACCTGTTGTTGTTGTTGTTGTTTAGTCATTTAGTCGTGTCCAACTCTTCGTGTCCCCATGGACCAGAGCACGCCAGGCACTCCTGTCTTCCACTGCCTCCCGCAATTTGGTCAGACTCATGTTTGTAGCTTCGAGAACACTGTCCAACCATCTCGTCCTCTGTCGTCCCCTTCTCCTTGTGCCCTCAATCTTTCCCAACATCAGGGTCTTTTCCAGGGAGTCTTCTCTTCTCATGAGGTGGCCAAAGTATTGGAGCCTCAGCTTCACGATCTGTCCTTCCAGTGAGCACCCAGGGCTGATTTCCTTAAGAATGGATGCGTTTGATCTTCTTGCAATCCATGGGACTCTCAAGAGTCACCTCCAGCACCATAATTCAAAAGCATCAATTCTTCGGCGATCAACCTTCTTTATGGTCCAGCTCTACCTGTTAGGAAACAATAATTTTGATCAAGCTAGAAAAACAAAATACATATATACCTAGGCATTACCGAAATGTATACCTACTGTTTCACTAAAGGACTTTCGACTTTGTGCGCTCATTTACAAAGATGTGCCATGCCAGTGGCAGCGCTTGTCATTCACAATGGTGACACTCATCAGACTCAACAACAGCGCTTGTCATTCTCAAAGGCGCTGTGCACGCAAAATTAACTCTTACATCATAATAAAAGTTAATTTGGGGGCTAAACTAAATTTGGGGGCACTGGGTGGATCTTTGCACTCTGGCGGTGCATATGCTAAAGACTGCGCTGGATGTTTATTTATATTAAAATTTTATACCTTGTTTTTCCATGAACTGGGTCCCCAAGTGCCTTACAAAATAAAAGCATGCAACATACAAAATTCAAAACATAAACTGAATATCTGAGGACACGACTCTTCATGACATGAAACATTCTTCTAGTCCATGGGGGAACCAGTAATAGTGCTCCCCCATATGACATCAGTGATTGGATTGGGACATAAAGGGTAAGGCAGACCTTAAGTTATCCTAGGGTTGCCATACAGTGGTACCTCGAGTTACGCCTCAGGTTACAAACGCTTCAGGTTACAAACTCCGCTAACCTGGAAGAGTTACCTTGAATTGAGAACTTTGCCCCAGGGTGAGAACGGAAATTGTGTGCCGGTGGCGCAGCAGCAGCAAGAGGCCCCATTAGCAAAAGCACGCCACTAGTTAAGAACAGTTTCAGGTTAAGAACGGACTCCGGAACGAATTAAGTTTGTAACTAGAGGTACCACTGTATTTCAAAAAATGAGAATCCAGAGCTTTTTTTTTTTTTACTTTTGCCCAATGTTGCCCAAAGTTGCTTTGCAAAATCTAAAACAAAAATTTAAAAATGAAGTTTTTGAACTATTTTTTAGGAAATTTGGCAAAATCTAGACTTCCGACATAGGTTGCCGTACGTCCAGATTTTCGCAGACATTTCAGCGATTTCTGCCTGAACATTGCTTCCGACTGCCATATTCCAGCTATGTCCAGGAAATTCTGGACATATGGCAACCCCATGTCCCTCTTCCAATAAAGGTTATCCAGCAGGGCAACCAAGGCTGATTCAATCCCAAAACCTGCACCTGGACCCAGATTAAAATGGATCTAGATAATATATTTCCTCCAGAAACACTTGTAGCTGTTCTTCCATAATCGTCTCTATCACCTTACCCTAGTTGAGAGTTGTTGCATCTTTCAGGTTGGCAGGCACCACACAGGTGCTTATTACAGAATAGTTAGATAATTACATGACTATTACATAATATTTGAACAATACTATGTCAATTTGATAAAACTTCCGTTTCCTGTGGCATCCTTGTATAAAGTCTGTAGTATCGTCAACCCACTGTGAATTAAATTTTCCATCACTTCTTATTCCCATGAGTGCTAAGCTTGTAAGAGTCTTGAACCCTGTTATGTACTAAAGTTCTCACCCTGGGCCAGCAGGGGGATACTGTAGATAGTTATGCAAATGAAGGATCGAAAGTGATGTTCAGTGATTGGATAGTTTGTATGCAAATGAAGGATCAAAAGTGACGTTCAGTGATTGAATAGTTTTAGAAAGTTGCTACAGTTACGTTGTTCTGGAGCTCTATATAAGCAGGCTGACTGAGCTCCTCAGTTCAGTTCTGTTCTGGCCTTTGAATAAACAAGTGCTGTTTGAAGAATCACTGTGTCTTCTGATATGTTTGCCCACAACTTAACAAACCCTCCAAACCATATGGGAAAACACACAAAGCTATTGTATTTAACTACAATGGTAAGCCAATAGTAAGGAATAACGTAGATAAACAATACAAGAATTCTAACCTATGGTTGTTCTACAGTAACAATTCCCCACCCCTGTCCTTCCCTTCATTATGTTCCTCATTATTTTAGATTTTAAGTGCCTTTGAGTCAGGCACCTACATAACACAATATATTTTGGTTTCTACAAATTCCCAGGCAGCAAGATCGTAGTAGACAGACAGTTTTGTGCCACTATGTTTTTAGGTATACACTGAATATATTTTGTATGCATTTCATGACTGTGACAAGTCTGTGATTGCAAATGTGTATGACACAGGTTGCTCCAGACAGTTACAGTTCTCTGTGAAGAGTATATTAGGAGCTACAATTGCATTTTTCACCATGTAATGTGAAAGAAAGACTTTAGGAGATCAGGCTACAGATGCTTTTGATAGGAAAATAGCATATCATGCACATTAGCAAATACATTTTACAATATCTAGATCTTTTGTAAATTTTCAACAGATGAAGAGGACAAAGCCTCAAGGGCAAAACTGGGAATAAGAAAATATGCTTTAAATGTTTGGCGTGTACTCAGCCTATGCAACAGAAGTTCAGCTCCATCAATGGAGCCCAAGCACAACTGGGAACTGTCACTTACATAACAGCCACATTTCTTCAGTGCTGGTGCATTAGCAAAGGGTACTTTTAAAATGCTGCTGAAAATGCATAAGAAGCGAAGATACTTTTAAGTGGCTGTAATGCACTCATTCCCATCAATACAGGAAAGAAGAAGCACAGATGCACACAAAAACACAGCTCATTTTCTTCGCTTCCAATCTGAAGCAGGTCACAGCTATGCAAATCCCCTAATTTCCCAGATGTGGCAAAACATTACAAAGAAATCAGTCGGCCTTTGCTCTGACCTTTGCCATGGTATTTACAAAAGTTGATTACCGTGTGTGTCAGGTGTGCTCCATCTTCCTGTTAAACTTGGTTAGGATCAAAGCTTTTTCAGTCAATACAAATAGGTCAATGAATGCCCCCCACCCCACCTGAAAGAATCTGCATGAGGGGGCCATAACATAGCTCTCAGAGGTTCTTTACATGAGCCATTTTACCCTACCTTGAAACAAGCACTGTATATGGCACCACACTCTCCATTTAAAAAGTAGTGATTACCTCATCAAATGCACCAGCTGCATTCAGCTTCCAAACCCAGAAATTGATGACTTTCATTCGCATAATGGAACATGTTTCAGCCTGTTTCTGCTCTGTATATGATTCATTGTTATTTGCCCTTTCTTCACCAGTTTGCCATCCAAATTCTTCTAAATGTCATTGAGAAGTAATGTAGAGGTAAGGTTGGATAACTATTCCTCTGGCTGGTTTAGGACTTCTCTTCACCTACTGCCAAGAAGGTGAGGCACATTAACTGATAGGCATTAACTATCATAAAATAAGCCTTGAGCATTTAAATAAAATCAATGGAGCAATGGAGCCAAAAGGTTCAAAAGAAAAAACACTTTAATACTAATGGCCAGTAATCATGGTACTCCTCCCTTACAGTACTGAGTCTGTCACAGGCCACCATATAAACGATGATGAACAGACAATGCTGAGGTTTGCATGAGTTTCAGGCCCATGTAGGAACACATTGCATGGACTTGCCCATTTTACTGCATAAATTCTGAACGTTTTCCAAGATGGCTGTCACAGGAACGGGCATATGCCATAATTCTTGAATGAGTGCATGTATGAAGTAAATTTTGGTTGCAAAATATAGGGATTCTTTTTATTTAAGTTGGGTAAAAGACCTCTTATTAGTCACTATTACCACCAGTACAATCTAGAAGACATGATTCCTGGACTAGAAGCAGGAAGACTCATGTTCAAATCCCTGCTCATTGATGAAGTTTGCCAAGTGCTCTTTGACTGGTTGCCATCACCATTCCTTGCTTTAACCTGCCCCTCCCAGACTGTTGTAAGGATAAGTGGAAAAGGGAACATGTATGACACCTTGAGCTCCTTGGAGGAAGGGTCAAATGAAAATGAAGCAAACATATAATAACCACTGAAATTAGAAATTTAAGCAACCACATTTTAAACTGATAAATCCAAGTGGATGTTTGAAATGCAGTTCTTTTTAAGGCGACACAGCTCTTCACAGTTGCATGAAGCACAGCAAATCATGCTCAGCCACTTGTTTTTGCACATTCTTGTGTGTAAGTTTTGCATATGGTCATCTTGCTTCTGTTGCGGATAGTTTCAAGAAGATGAACCAAACCAAACAATGTGAACTTATTCATTTTTATTGTCGCTGTTCATTCTTCACTAATAACTCCCAAGCTGCAGCCATATTTACTTTTGTCAGTGCCCACTTCCTCTTGGTTGCAAGTAGCATCTTCAGTCCCATGTGACTTTTGTCAGATTGCTCTTTCGCTTCACATTGAACATAAGCATTGCATTATATCATAATTTTCTTTGGTTCATATATAAAACTAAAAACCAAGGATTTTGCTTTTATTGTGAGTGCTACATATAGCATATCCATGTAGTCCATTTTTCAGATAAGTTCATTATTTCTGAATGCCCCAGTTTGAGGCAAATTTGTGCTAAGGCTTCGGAACTGCTAAGGATTATGATATAGTATTATGTTCTCTATCTCGACCATTTTGGTTTCAGAATTTCAGGTTGTTAAAACACACTAATTAGGTCTCTACAAATTATAGAAGATTATTAAGGAAGATTATTACAGGCAGTTAATCATTAAGGGCAGTTCTCCTCAATTAGGCATCACAAAGCTCTTGGCTTTCTAAGAGAGCAAAATACCTTCTCATTAGGTAGTTATAATGGACTCCATTTTGGAACTTGCTTTCTGGGTGTTGGCTGTCTTTTTTATGAGCACAAGCTTTGGCAGAAAGTTCTAAGATATGGTAGGCCAGTGCTTAAATTACTGGGGTGCTAGGGGACATCCACCCATCTACCTTTTGTACTGACCTCCTTATCAAAATTGGGAGGATTATCGGAAACCTATATTCAGCCCCGAATAACCCAAGCATATGGTGCTGGAGGAGACTCTTGAGAGTCCCATGGACTGCAAGAAGAATAAACACATCCATTCTTAAGGAAATCAGCCCTGAGTGCTCACTGGAAGGACAGATAGTGAAGCTGAGGCTCCAGTACTTTGGCCACTTCATGAGAAGAGAAGACTGCCTGGAAAAGACCCTGATGTTGGGAAAGATGGAGGGCACAAGGAGAAGGGGACGACAGAGGACGAGGTGGTTGGATAGTGTTCTCAAAGCTACCAACATGAGTTTGACCAAACTGCGGGAGGCAGTGGAAGACAGGCGTGCCTGGCATGCTCTGATCCATGGGGTCATGAAGAGTCGGACACGACTAAACGACTAAACAACAACAACAACCCAAGCATTGGGGCAGGGGCAGGAAATATGACGTGCTGTCTGGGGAGGAAGAGAGAAGCAAGGAAAGAAGTTTAATTCCAACCCAAATCTTATTGGATGCAATGGTTTCATGTGTTCAGCTGCAGAAGAGTCAGTCAGTGGGAAGCCTGGAGATTCCAATGTTCCTATTGCATACAGTCCGAGGAGGTAGATCCACAAGTTTCTCCAGAATCAGGATATGAAGTGAAGGTGCTGTGCGCCTTGTCTGATTTGCTAAAAGCAGAACCCCTATGGAATCACAGCTTATGAACCAGTCTGCTTACTGAACAAGGCCCTATTTACATATCACTTTGTCCTCTATTTCCATTAACTGATTGCTTTTCCTGCAACCCATATTTTTTATGTCCATGCCTACATAATGGCAACCATAATGAAAAAGAGCAGTTCCCCACAAATTCTTCTCTTCCTGCCTCTATTCCCTTCCTCCCCTCCAGTTGATCCTACATCCCCTGGACATTTAGCTATATAGTACTTCAAAAGAAATGCAATGGCTGGTGCTTCAGCTTTTGTTCGTCTCTAAGCCATTACCTTAGAGCTGTCTGGACCTTTCTAAAGGGAAGATTGCCACACCCATCGGCTGGTAGAAAAGCAGGATTGGGAAACCATGAATTGGCACAGAAAGAACAAGGTTTGGCTTATTTATAGGTGTGTAATAAATTGTCCCCAGCAAGTCAAAGGTGTAAATCAGTCTCTATCGCTATAAACAGACACATAAAAAAGAGGTTTTTAAAATGAATGCCTCTTCTGAAACGCCACATGATAGCGCATGCTTTTTCCTAGAAAGAAAGCCCTGTGTGATCACAGATCACATTTTCTCCTAGTGGAGGGAGAATGTTGCCCCCTCTTGACCAATAACTGAAATGTCATACGAATGTAAAGTATCCTGCAAAAGGTGTCTCCTATGCGACTGCATCCTCATCTTTAGGACTATACCCATCAATTGCTTATTCTATAAAGTCAACTCCACTTGAATTTTCCACCATCATTTTCACTCTCCTTTTCAGTACCCATGCTGCTGTTGCGGCATCACTTTAGGACCTCCTCAGGGTAACAGTGACAGTCCTTCTTGCCATGACTGCAAGGCAAGAAAAAGAAAGGGTGGAAGGAAAGGACTGCAAATGGTTTTGGGAGGTCTCCAGACCTTATCATTCTCCTTAAGACACAATCAGGAGCATGCTAGGCATGGTAGGGTCCTGAGCTTTAAATAAGCTAATTCAGGCCTGGTCCAAAGTGAGCACACAAAAAATGCTCATTACAAGTGAGCCTGTTCAATCTGGCCCAGGTAAGCTCTCAGAGAACTAAACAATACTGATGTGCCATCCATAGACATTGATTTAAAGAATGGCAGGTCTATAGATATCTGAAGCAGTGGTGTGCGGTCAGTGCACTAAGGGGACTAGGCTAGTCCTCTAAATGTTCCTGGTAAATTAGAGTATTAAAGTATTAAAGCCTGGCACCTCCTTCCCAAAGCCTGGGATGCTTCTGACTGGCTTAGGGAGGGAGGCAGGCGTGATGCTATGATGGAGTCCAAGAGCCCTCTTGCCATCTTCCCAAAGCTTACTCAGCTTTGGGAAGGAGGCAGGAGGGCTCCAGCATGCTGTCAAAGGCCAAGCTTTCCCTTCCCAAAGCCCAAGAAGATTCTGCCTGGCTTCTGGAGGCAGGTATGATGCTCACGCACACGACATCACCCCCATCACCCTCACAAGACAGCGCCTCAGTTCCCCTACAAAAAATTCACTGCACACCACTGATCTGAAGGGCCACAGATTCCCCATCCCTGTTGTAGAGGGTTTTGTGAATAGTGTTCTGTCCTTCCTGATTTAACCAGGAACAGCAGATTAGAAGACAGTCCTGGAAGGGAGAATTAACCAGCAACTGCTACTGGACCGCTAGTTGGAACAGGGTATTTGTGCGAACTAGCTTCTGTGTAGCCAGGCCCTTGAACAGGTTCATCACTGTGGCTTGATTGCCCACCATTTTAGTAACACGTGTGTCATAATGAGTCAGAACTTTTTGTCAGTGTCCCAAGGATCCATTTAAAGCAGGGGTTGTCGACCTGGTCCCTACCGCCCACTAGTGGGCGTTTCAGGATTCTAGGTGGGTGGTAGGGGGTTCTACAGCACAAGCTGAATCCTCCTTCCATCGAACACTGGTGGGCGGTAAGGAAATTTTACCATCAAGAAAGATGCATAAGTGGGTGGTAAGTATAAAAAGGTTGAGTACCCCTGGTTTAAAGAATTGCATCCATGAGGAGGTGGGTAGGAATCTGATTTTAACAGCAAAAGGCATGTGCACAGAACCACAGTTTATCTCCTTGATGCTTCTTGAACCTGAGATCATCTTTTTGAAGAAGAAGAAGAAGAAGAGTTTGGATTTGATATCTTGCTTTATCACTACCCTATGGAGTCTCAAAGCGGCTAACATTCTCCTTTCCCTTCCTCCCCCACAACAAACACTCTGTGAGGTGAGTGGGGCTGAGAGATTTCACAGAAGTGTGACTGGCCCAAGGTCACCCAGCAGCTGCATGTGGAGGAGCGGAGACGCGAACCCGGTTCACCAGATTACGTGACTACCGCTCTTAACCACTACACCACACTGGTGTAGTGTGCTTGAGTGCTGGATGTGTGATAAGAACAGCTATAGTGTTAGTGTATGAGCTCCAGCTCTTGGAGTTCCTTTCTTCATCTCAACAGAGTTACACAGAAAGTCTTCTCATGTCTTCACGGCAACAGCGGTCCAGCCCTCTCTTGGTGAATTCCTATGACAGGAATAACCACCTCACCTATATTCAGATATCTGCTCCATTCAGCCATCCGTTCAGAGAGACAGACTCACACTCTACCACAGCTCCTCCAGACATGCTCTGATAAAGAAACCTGTTGCTGGGGAGAATTCTCATTGCTAAGCAGATGTTTTAGGTGTGCCCTCAAGGATGTGCTTCAAGGCCATGCTTCAAGGCCAGTTTCAAGTTTATTTTGGCAATACACCAACATGTAGCTCATTGAAAAAACACATGATTTGCATGCAAATGGTTCCAGGATCAGCTCCTGGCATCTCCTGGTAGGGCTGGGGATATCCCTTACCAGAAACCCTAGACAGTCAGTGCTAATCAGTAGTCAGTACTACTGAGCTACAGTGAGGGGGGAAAGTATTTGATCCCCTGCTAAATTTGCCCGTTTGCCCTCCGATGAAGAAATGGCCAGTCCATAATTTTAATGGTAGGTTTATTGTAGTAGCTATACATCAGCCTCAAAATCTTACTGACTTGGAGAGGATCTGCAAAGAGGAGTGGGACAAAATACCTCCTGAGATGTGTGCAAACCTGGTGGCCACCTACAAGAAACGTCTGACCATTGTAATTGCCAACAAGGGTTTTGCCACCAAGTACTAAGTCATCTTTTGCAAAGGGGTCAAATACTTATTTCACTCATTATAATGCACATCAGTCTCTGACTTTTGTCTTCTGGGTTTCTGAGGGTTTTCCTGTTGTTATTCTGTCTCTCACGGCTACAATAAACCTACCATTAAAATTATGGACTGGTCATTTCTTCGTCAGAGGGCAAACGGGCAAATTTAGCAGGGGATGAAATACCTTCCCCCCTCACTGTAGATGGAACAATAGCCTTGCTATGTTCCTATGTATGTGGATAGGAACCATGGAGAAGTAAATGTGGAGAAACTTCATCACTCCTCCCCTCTATCACAACCCTTTCAAGGCACCCACATCCTTCTTTCTATGTAATTAGAAGACTTCTGTATTTAAACACACAGGACTACCTGCCACTATAGCATCTAGTTTGGCCCTTGGTTCTAAATCAGGGGGTGGGGAACTTTGGTCCTACAGATGTTGCTGCACTACAACTTCCATCATCCTTGACCATTGGTTATGCTGGATGCAACTGATGGGAACTGGAGTCCAACCATATATTGGAGGGCAACAAGATCCCTGCCCATGATCTAGCTGATTCTAAGAAAGGACGTGAAAACAATACTACGGAGAGTGGTGTTGTATTCTCTCCAGAAATAACCTGTAATAAACATTTTTAAAACTCTGAACTAGATAGGAACAATGAATTAATTAACATAGCATCAAGAGGAAAAAGTCATCTAAAGCTGCTGCAGTAGTATATATGCTGATGAAGCATCTTCGTAGTGAATGAAAATTGATCCTGCTTTAAATTGGAATCACTCTACTAAGGTACATCAAAATTAATGCAGTACAAGTGTTCCCACAGCTTTCTGTTAATTGTTATTATTTATTTATTAATATTTATCATTTATATTTATTAGCCACTTCATAAAAGTATTTCTTTACATAAAATGTAAAACAAGATTAAAGCAGAACAAAAATATAGCAGGTCATATCCAACTAAGTCAGCAGAGTAAATCCACTAAATCAATGGACTTATTTAATGATTTAAATGGGTTTATTCCGAGTATGGCCAATAGTGAGTATCACCCAGTCTATTCAGCAATGAAGCCAAAATACCACAGCACTTGACTTACCAAGGCAAGACTTGCGGATATTTGAAGTCTTACTGGAGTTGTCCACCAGTGTGTATTGGCCCAAATATAAGCTGCACCCAAACATAAGCTGCATCTTTAAAATTGGAGGGGGGGAGAAAGAAAAATAATACCTGAATATAAGCAGCGGTGGGGAAGCTGCGTGCCATTTCCCCACGCTCCCAGGCTGCTCTCTGGGGAGGGGGAGCCACGCTGTTTTGCAGGCGGCCTTCCCCCCCCCCCTTCGTTCTGATGGCTCGAGGGAGGCTTTGGAGCGGTGGGCAGGCTAACCCTAACCCTTTGCCCCATGCTCTCGCGCTGCTATGGGGGCCGTTGGATCAAAGGGGAAGAGGCCGCCAGTAAAGCGTTGCGACCCCCCCCCCCCCGCTCCCGAGAGCAGCCTGGGAGCACGGAGCAAGGCGTGCAGCCCGCCCACCGCTCCAAAGCCTCCCTCGAGCCATTGGAACAAAGGGAGGATTTGAAGCAGCGCGTGGCTGCGCTCTCAGGCTGCTTCGGGGGGGGGGGTGTGAGCTGTGTCGCTTTGCTGGCGGCGTAAGGTCCCAAATATAAGCTTTACCTTAACTTTTCACGATCGGAATGTGGGGGGAAAGTGTGGCTTATATTTGGGGCAATATGGTATCTGGTGTATCAATGGTGTAGCAGGCCTTCTGCCAAATCCTACAGTCCCTCAGCCAGTGGGTCTTCAGTATAGGATTGCAGCTTGAAGCAAAGCTTTTCTATAGGCAACCAAAGAGAATGCAACTGGTTCATCAATCTCAAATTTCTGTGATGGCCTGGGAATCTGATTCAGAGGCTAAACCAGAGGAATCCCAGCCTGCACAGCAGTCCCCGCCTCCAGGGCCGGGTGAGCCGGGGCAGGGCCTTGAATCTGAAGGGCCCGCACCTGTGCCGGATTCTCAGGAGCAGACACCAGATGAATCCACTCTGGCTCCGGGGGTGATTGACGACCCATTGCCTGCAGGTGCTCCTCTCCCAGCCCAGTCAGGGGGAGGTGAGGCTGCTTCTGGGTCCAGTAACCCTCCAGCCTCTCCTGAGCTGCAGAGGCTCAGGGCAGAGAGGCGGAGGGAACTACGTTCCTGCAGGAGGGGTGCTCGCCTTAAGGCCAGGAGAGGCGAGTCACCTGTGGGCCGGGACCGCCATAGGCCCCAGAAGAGATAAAGGCCAGTCAGCCCAGTCCCAGGTTGCGGGAACGACATCGCTGGAAACCTGTTCTTGCCAGCACCTTGACCTGCTCTTCTGGAGTTCCTGACCACGCCCGACTCCTTGCCTTGGACCCCGCTTCGCCCTTGACAGACAGCCTCCAGACCCTCGACCCAGGACCAGACTCAGACCACGCCGCACGGTAAACACCCCCCACCCCCCGGGACCAGAACAATTTCCTTTTTCAATTTTCTCTAGCGTTCCCAATTTATTCCTTTTCAAGTCAATGGATACACACACTTGTCATGAAAGTATCGGTGTGGTTTGATGGTTAGCACATCTCACTCATTAAGTTCACTGGGGTGACCTTGTGTGAGTCACCATCTTTCAGCCTAGCCCATCTCACAGGGTTTCTGAGGGGTTGAAAGGTGGGGGAAGACCCATCAGGGTTACCTAAAGCTTACTGGAGGAAAAGCACAATATAAATGTAATAAATGAATGTGTCCTCACTTCACTGGGGAAAATTCTGCATTTGGGTTTTATTTTAGTTTTTAGTTTTCTTAAGATCCAGCTTGTCACTGTGTGATTCTAAGGAGTCAGTTCATGGCTAAATTTAGGATTCTTCACAATGAACCAGATTTTTTGCTGAGAAATGAGAGCACCCAGAATAGACATTTATTTTTATTCAGCCCTGTGCTTCATGACAGGATCTTTGGCTGCTCTATGAAGCTCCATCTAAATCAGGCCTTCACATATTCTTCAAAGTCTTTAGATCTATCATTAAGCATGTGGGCTTCCAATACTCAGCAACTGCTTTTACTTAATTACCAGTTCCAATATTCAACTATCTTATACACACCTACTTGGAAATAAATCCCTTTGATTTCAATTAGGCTTTCTCCCAGGTAAGTGGGTAAATATTGTTGCATGCCACCCCAATTTCTGAGAAGTGCAAGATTCCAGGGGTTCCAGGCATCTGTGTTTCCTTCAGAACGAGTCACAAAAGAGACTTTGTTGTCTTTATGATATATGGTTTATTTGCACATATCTACAACCAGAACCTAGGGACGCGGGTGGTGCTGTGGGTTAAACCACAGAGCCTAGGACTTGCCGATCAGAAAGTCGGTGGTTCGAATACCCACGACGGGGTGAGCTCCCGTTGCTCGGTCCCAACTCATACCAACCTTGCAGTTCGAAAGCACGTCAAAGTGCAAGTAGACAAATAGGTACCGCTCCGGCGGGAAGGTAAACGGCGTTTCTGTGCGCTGCTCTGGTTCGCCAGAAGCAGCTTAGTAATTTTGGCCACATGACCCAGAAGCTGTCTGCAGACAAACGCCAGCTCCCTCGGCCTATAGAGCGAGATGAGCGCGCAACCCCAGAGTCAGTCACGACTGGACCTAATGGTCAGGGGTCCCTTTACCTTTTGCAACCAGAACCTATGTTGGAGGGATTCACAGCATTAACAGCCCAAAGGGATCTTGCATCTTCCATAGCCACAGCCTTGGATTCAAACAGAAATCAAGCATGGCTCTCTCTCTGTGGCTTCCCAGCCTGCTTCCTAACCTGCAGCTTTTCTTCCAACTTCCAGCTCACATCACTCAACTCTCACCTCTGGTCTTTGTCTTTTCAACTTCCAGCCAACTGAGGGAGGGAACCCATCCATTTGGTTTCTGGCACTGTGCCACTTCCTTTGTTTCCTTGATGGCCCATTACCCAGGCTATCACCTCACTAAGAAGCTAGCCTGGCTGTTCCAGGAATTTGAATCCTTGATTATATTTTAACACTTGCATGATCCAGGAATTAGAAGAATCTCTGCATATAACCTGTTCTTCTCCCTGCACAACTCATAACTATATATAAGAATCCCCTCTAGCTTGTCTTTACTGTTATATCCACATACACACTTATTTTTATGTCGACAAATACTTTAAATGAAAATAGTCTCTTACATTTGCTTTACTCTGAGCAACAAATTTGCTGTAAATTGATGTGTTTCCTTAGTTTCCTCATTACTCAAATGTCACTTGTATGAGGTGAAATGTAGCTTTCCTTTGCCAGATCAGCTTATGATCAGCAACATTTTACAACAACAGGTAAAAAATATGTGTGTATCTGAAGAAGTGTGCATGCACACGAAAGCTCATACCAAGAACTAACTTAGTTGGTCTTTAAGGTGCTACTGGAAGGAATTTTTTTAGGTAACAAATAATAATTCAGATTGACCTGAATTGCAGACACAATTTAAATAGAATCTAGGTAACCTTTTTAAACAAGCTGATAAGAGTCTCAGGCCCCATCTGCCCTTAACATTTAGAGCAGTATTCCCTCTTCCCTCGCAGAGCTATAATTCTCAGAGTGGTTTAATAGTCTACCAGTCTTCCCATGGAAAACTGAGAATTGTAACTCTGGGGAAAATAGGGGTTTCCCGAATACCTTCACAAACTACAGTTCCCAGGATTTTCTTGGGGAAGCCATGACTTTATAATGGTATAATGAGGCTTTAAATGTATAGTGCAGATGCGGTCTTACTTTTTAGCACATATTTATAAGCCTGCAACATTAGCACCTAAAAAAAGAGGTTTGTTTCATTTGTCTTTAAAGGATTCCTCTTGCTGTGAAAGTTCTTGATCATTGAACATTGTAAGTTTAGTAACTAGTTCAAAAGGAAGAGCGCCATCTAGTGTGTTTCTACAATAATGTAGCATCTTATTTCATATACTATCCAATGTATTACCATTACTATTAATATTATTTTAATGTATTTACTTATTTTATTAATCAGTTCCAAAGAGGCACCCCCAAGTGATTCACGGTGCACTTAAAATATCCTGGACCTAAGTTGTTAAGAGCCTTGTAAATTTTAAAACCAACTTTTCAATTGATTAAACTTATTCATTGCTTGTTTGTTTGTTTTTCTAAAAAGCTGCAAAGCAACTTACAAAAAAAAGTAAAATACAAAGAGACTTGTAAAAAGATTAAAATACAAAGTAACATAGAAAAATATTTTTAGAACAAAAGTACCATGAAATAGATAAAAGTATAAAACAGAAATGCTAAGAGTTTTCATCCACCAACAACTATATCAAGGAAAATATCCTATGGCACCCTACTAAGAGAAGAATACCATAAGGTGCCATATATGCCCCCACATTAATGATAAAAAAGAACCAGGAGAGCAGGAACATCTTTGTCCTAAAAGCTGGCAATGCTGCCACCAGAGGTGCGTCATTGGGGAAGCCACTTTGCTCCCCTCCTCTCCCAAATTGCGGTTAGCTGCCTTTCCTGTGTTTGGACAGGAGGTGGAGGGCATAAACATGTTAATTAATAAATATATAAAATATGACGCCTGCTGGACATGTTCATGCATCCAACAGAAGAGGCATGGATATGAAGACTGCACACACTTGCCTTGCCTTGTTCAAAGTTCTTGTGCACCTGTAAATATTCCATATGTACACAAGACTACTAGCCTGCTGGGGCAGGGGCAGAGGAAGGAGGGTGCGGTAGGTGCGGACCACCCCGGGTGTCACCACCCCGGGTGACAAAATGCCGGGCGGCACTCACCGTGGGGCCAAACAGTACACCCGCTGCCTCCCCCCCCCCCAGCTGTAGAGCAGCTGAGTAGGAGGAGGCAGGCAGACTCTGGAGCCCCCGCAGCTCATCCCGCCCTCACCCCGTCCCTATGAGCGGCTTGCACCGCCCCTGGGTGCACCACCACTGTGCTGGGGCACTGAGATTTGCTTCAGGGAAGCTGCTCATAGGTTCACATATGAGGTTAATTTGGTTAGTGGCCATGAGGGATGGAGAACTGCAGAACTCCCAACCTATTTGCTTTGGGCTGCTTTTCCCTTATTTGGGCCTCCATTATATGATGTTAAATTACAGCAATAATTTTAAAATGCATAGTCTTTTCAGATGTTGGAATTGATGTTACTGTTTTAGTCTACAGTGGTACCTCGGGTTAAGTACTTAATTCGTTCCGGTGGTCCGTTTTTAACCTGAAACTGTTCTTAACCTGAAGCACCACTTTAGCTAATAGGGCCTCCCGCTGCTGCCGCACCACCGGAGCACGATTTCTGGTCTCATCCTGAAGCAAAGTTCTTAACCCGGGGTACTATTTCTGGGTTAGCGGAGTCTGTAACCTGAAGCGTATGTAACCTGAAGCGTATGTAACCTGAGGTACCACTGTATTGCTGTTTTGTTTAATTGAGCTTATACTTTAAAATAAATTTGTCCTGCTGCCATATAAAAGGGGACCTTAAAAATAAGTTTGTGGGGGGAAATGAACATCTATTTTGCACATGTGTAAGCTCTTTTAAAACCTCCATCTGAACATACAGAATTCAGGGGACAGGCTCACCAAGCACAAAGCCATTGCCCTCTATCAACATGTTCGTACTGAGGGGTGTGTCACATGAACAGGACTCCTGATGGTGCAATCTTATGCATATCTATTCAGAAGAAAGTCCCATTGCCCTCAAGTGTGCAAAGGATTACAAGCAGAATCATGGAAACAGCATTCCTAATGGAAAATAAGCCTTCGGATGGTATGCTAGTAGTCTGTGGAGGTAGATATACATCTCTTTGCTTTCAAAACACCTACACAATGCAATTTTTAAAAGCATTCATTTGTGAAGATGTCATGGAAAAGTAAGGCTGGTGGATTTATGAAGATGTGCAAAAGTGAGGCTGATGGGAAGGGTTCTGCTGCTTGAAATTCAGAAGTCTTTCTTGGAGTGTAATAGTCAACCTCTGCCCTACCCCTTTGTCACGTGGGGTGGATTATTAATGTGGGGTCATTGCTTTGTTTTGCACTTTTAGCTCCTTCTCTCAGTAAAACTGAATACAGTGGTACCTCAGTTTACGAACTTAATCCGTTCTGGAAGTCCATTCTTAAACCAAAACCGTTCTTAAACCGAGGTGCACTTTCCCTAATGAGGCCTCCCGCTGCCGGTGCCCTTTCATCGTTCAGCTTATGTTCTTAGACTGAGGTAAAGTTTGCAAACCGGGACACTACTTCCGGTTTTGCAGAGTTCTTAAACCAAATAGTTCGTAAACAGGGCTGTTCTTAAACCGACGTACCACTGTAAAGGTAAAGAAGTAGCTTTCATTTCGACCCACCCACGGGAGTCCTAGATACTGATTGCTTTAGTCCTGCAATATCCTTTGATTTGAAGGTGGGGTAATTTCTGAAATATGAAATTGCATATTTCTAATTTTAAAAAAAATACCAGAGGAAAAGATGGACACTTCCTTATTTGAATCAACCAGAAACGCTAAGAGAATCCCAATTATTTCTAAATAAGGCTGGTGTTTGAGTTTTACTTCTATAAAACACTGGCACCATACTATCTAAACATTTAGTCTGGTTAATGTAAGGTATTTTTAATATTTGTGATTATTAAATTCTCCAGGGAACAGTGCCTGATCTTGAGCCAAGCAGTGATCTCAGTTACACCAGCAAGGCCCCTAATGTATTGCTCAATTTTGTTATGTGTTGCAAAGCTTTCTGACATCATTACATGTTGTCTCCAGTATTTGTCCAGAAGGTGGAGCTCTATGGTTTACTTTGTGCTCATGGTTGAAAAATGAAACCAGTCTAGAAAGCTTCCAGTTGTTTCCCTTTGCAACCAAGATTATACATTTCCCCTTCTCTTAGTTTCCACCTTTCAACCAAACAATAATGACGAAGAAAAAACAGAAAGTGTTGCTTTTTAACTGAGGGAAATAAATGAGTAGAATTCACATCAATACATTTGAAATAACGGATTACTATGTCACAGAATAAATATCAAGTTAATATGTGAAAAAGTAAGGGGGTTTTTTTTGTTTTAAAACGGGGGGCGGGCGGGGGGTTCCTTCTAAACCAGACCAAGGATAAAAGTCACCATTGCCTCCACCGATAACTTTTAAAGATTAAGATACCTTAAACTGTAGCTGCATTTGTGAGCATTTAGGGCAGGTCCAGTCATAGAATATACAGAACAGCTGCACTGAATATCCAATATGTAATAGCCAATCCTTGGATTCTTCTGTCCTGGGTGTGTCTCACAATAACAAGAATATTTTGGAGTTTGTTATTTGGCAGAAGAAAGGAAAGTGAGGGGTAACTGTAGTCTCAGAATACGAGCCTCTGGAAATCACAAGTGGGGAGAGTGCTTTTGCACTCAGGTCTTGCTTACTGGCTTCCCAAAGGTAGGGAAAATAGCCTTTAAGCTATTTTTTGGGAAATTCGCCCAAACACCAAAACTTCCGATATGGGCTTCCATACGCCCGGGTTTTCCCGGACACCCCCCCCCCTTTTCTGAAAATTCCACCCAGATGTTATTTTTGGCGGCTATGTCCTGGAAATTCTGGAAGTATGGCAGCCCTGCCAAAGGCAACTGGGTGGCCACTATGAAAACAGGATGCTTGGCCCAAACCAGCATCACTCTTGATTGCTTGTTTAATTTGCAAATGGCTTCCTATGAGGCATCCTCAAACAATATACAATACAATAGCAAACATCTAATCATTACATACAGTCAAACCTCCGTTCCGAATGCCTCTGTTTTGGAATGTTTCGGCTCCTGAATGCCAAAAACCCAGAAGTAACTGCTCCCATCTTCAAACGATTTTCAGAAACTGAATGTGCTATGTGGCTCCTGTTTTGAGTTTCCCTATTGTATCAAGGCTTCTGCTTTCAGTTTTCGGTTGTCGAACCGTCTTCCAGAAAAGATTACGTACGACAACCAAGGTTTGACTGTGTACAAAAGTTTAAACAACTGCATATAAAAAAACGGCTTTTAGCAGTGGCGTGGCATAAGTTGCCAGCACCTGAGGCCATGCAGAGGGGGGCGTCTGCTTCACCCAGGAAATTCCAGCCACAGGGATAAGAAGAATCGTTCCATTGTTTGGAGAGGTCACTTCCTGGTTCTCATAGAGAACATGTTTTCAATGGGCGCAGCAACGGAAGAGCACATCTGTATTGAGGCAGCACCAGGTGTTAAAAATTTGCACCCCTAGCAATTTTGCGCCCAGGGCAACTGCCCCTCCCCATGCTATGCCACTGGCTATTTGAGAATTATAAATATAGCAAGCAATTTAAAACAGCAACAGCACATGCATATAATCTTCTCAAATCCAAGAGAGATACCAAGTGGGATAAATAGTCTAGAAGGCTTGTTGAAAGAGGAACAGATTGAGAACGTGCCAAAAAGGCAATAGAGATGGTGCCTGTCCAATATGCAATAATAGGGCACTCCAAAGCCTACATATCACCACACTAGGTTCCAGCATGCTTAAAAGAACTGCCTGATCAGATGGTATCCGCAGGATGCTCTCTCCTGCAAAATGCAGGGATTGGTTGGGTATATGTAGAATGAGGCAGTCTTTCAGGTATCCCGGTATCCCAAGCTGTATAGGGCTTTCTACCCTGATACCAGCACCTTGAACCTAGCCCAGTAGCTAACTGGCAGCCAGTTCTTGCGTTGTTATTAGTCACAATGTGTTGCCACCGGTAGCATCTGCCATCAAACGTCTGGCTTACAGTGAATTCCATGCAAGTCGAGGGCACTCTGTGAGACTGCTCTTGACCCCCATAAAGCTCTGTGTAGATTGGCTTTCAGCATCATTTCATAAACTACTGTCTGCAACCATTGTTTAAATAGAAATATGGAACCCAACCCAACCCATCAAAACTTAGGCTGCAGATGGAAGGTGTGCATAGCTATCTGCACTGCTTTCTCCTCAGCTTTTCGCATCAAGGGGTGTGGTGGAATGTGCATGCTTTCCCCATTCACTTGTAACTTGCTGGGCAAGTTGAATTCCCACCTGTATCTGATAGTACCTTTCTGTGAATTGCTGGAACAGTGAAATCCTGGTGGGATACTGTGTGGGAATGTTCAGGGAGGCAGGAGAGAATATATTGTTTATTAATATCCTTCCTAACTTGCGCTAGCAAGTTCTATAACTTAGCAGAGTTTTACATTCCCCTTTTTAAACGCACAGCAGATAGTTGGTAAATTCTCTTATATCCCTCTTAAAAGAATAAACACGCCACAATCTTGTGTAAAGTATATAAAAGAAGTTTACTCACATCAGTTCACAGTTGGAAGGCAGACTTAATTACAAAGTATATACATGTGGATCTATCCCATATGGAGATAGTCCCAGTGTCCTCTGTTCTAGCTAAAAGATGCTTCTCCAATGACGAAGGAAGAAAAAAAAAGTCACATGCAAAGGAAGTATGTCCCAGCCAGGAAGAAACAGGAAGTTTTCAACTGGCTGGACCAAATATTCCCTCGCATGTCCACGCTAGGAAAACAAGGAATGTTGTGCTTGACTGCTACTTACATATCACATCCCACATACTGCAGCCACACTCAGCAAGGGGGTGTGGAAATAAGGGTGGGGCAGTAGGAATGAAACGCAACAACACTAACTGGGGACAATGCTAACTGGAGTTCCTTTGTTTCATAACTTTGTGCTTATTTTTTTGCACACACTGCTGGTGGAGCCACAATTCAATTTAGTTTTTCCTTTGGTATAAACGGGAGAGAATATTCTCTTTTAAGAGTCTTTTTTAAAAGGTCTGAACAAGTTGACTCAGGTAAAGTAGAGACTGGGAAACAATGTAGAACATTATAATAATTTTGACTGTTTGAGCTGGCACGCAGTATTAAACATATGGTTTATCATGCCATGATTTCTTCTACTTTTCTGGAGTGTTGCACCAGTTTTCTATGCGCATTGTGCTTTTGCAAAATGGGAGTTTTGAAAGAGGTTGTCAGAGACTGGGATTCACCTCAACGACGACTTACAAAGACTTCTGTATCATTTGAACTGGTATAAAGCAAAGAGGATTGATTCAAATTGGTGAAATGTTTAGTGTTGCATCTATAGCTATACTGCTGCTTCTAAATGCTTGCAGGACAGAGTGCAAACAAATGAGTACAGTGGTACCTCGGGTTTCATACACTTCAGGTTACAGACTCCGCTAACCCAGAAATAGTACCTCGGGTTAAGAACTTTGTTTCAGGATGAGAACAGAAATTGTGCTCCAATGGCGCAGTGGCAGCAGTGGGAGGCCCCATTAGCTAAAGTGGTGCTTCAGGTTAAGAACAGTTTCAGGTTAAGAACAGACCTCCAGAACGAATTAAGTACTTAACCCGAGATACCACTGTATCTGACTTATAAATCTGGCCTTTTGGATTCTCTCCATTCCACACCCCTTCCTGTCTCTGGTTTACACCCTCCTGGCTCAACTGGCTTTAGGTCCCAAACCCTGGCTCAGCTGAAGATACACCTGCGTAACTTGCTCTTCCTGACTCTGCCAGGGCTCAGCCAAGTGGTTGAGCTGATGCCGGTGTAATGCCTCATTCACACGGGCAAGTTATTCTGTTTTCATGACATCCCCCAGCTAGGTTCTGCATTCTATCTGAATTTTCACACAATGTGAAAGCTACTTCTGGAACCATAGGGTAATCTAGTGCACATTTCGTGCTCACTGCTGTGTTATTTGCTTCATGAAAATCTGCTCCCCCAAAATATGGAAACAAGTGCTAAACCCGTGCTGCAATTCTGGAAGTGGCTTTTACAGCACGTGACAGCTCTAATATAATATATGTGGAAAATAAGTTCGGAAAACAACATGAAGATGGGACTAACTTTGATGTGAATGCAGCGCCTAAGTCCCTCAAAAGGGGTGTCGGGGGCAGGACCAGAGAGAGAGGGCTTAGTCTGGATCCAAAGCCCAGTTTGCTTAAGTGACTTGGCAACCCAGCACAGAACACCTTTTAAAAGGCTTGCCTTCCTCTGCCAGGCTTTGGCAGAAGAGCAGCAGCACCTTTGCTGCTGGAAAGGGTTTGGCGCTAGTGCAAGTTTATGCTGCCTTCACTTATGTTTGCCTGCTTTACACCAGCTTCTTGCCCATAGGGTTGCTCCCTTCGCTTCTTGCTTGCCTGGATGGAGATTAGAGGGTGTGTATAAGTGCCCCTGGCCTTGAACACTGCAGGTGTGTGGCCCCGATGAGGATACAGCCCTCAAGCTGGAAAACGTTCCCTGCCCCTGGCCTGGGTAATGATAAAGAAGCCCTGGAAGCATGGTCACATCTGGTTTGAAAAAAGCGGGCAGCTCTTTTCCTCTGTCCTGATTCCAAACACACGCCTAACTATATTTTGAGACAGGGAAAACATCTTCAGATTAGTTTGGCTGGTGGATTTATTTTTCCTGAGTCTTTAAAGCATTGCTGCAGAAATTCCCTGCCTGTGCTTCGTTGAAGGTGCTTATTCTGTATTCTTCCGGAACTTCTGTCCTCATTCACTGCTTTCTGCAGACTATAATTTGTGGACTCAAGTGGCGGCATTCCTATATTACAGGGGATAGTTTATTAAGAATATTGAGAGGAGATTAAGGTGTGGTCTCAGTGTTTCTCAATCACTTCGACTATATGCAACAGAGGAAAATAAATGTCATTTCTTTAAAACACAGGGTGGAATAGCAATTAATATGTGGGTGCACGAGGCACTGTATTGATGCTAATATCGTGAAGTGATGGCAGATTTTCAAAACCAGCTTCTGGGCACAGAAAGCTTCTTTTGCACTTGGCCTCTTGGCTTAAACTAACAGCACAGTGTAATAAAATTAGAGATGAGTTCATAGCAGCAGTTCCAGCAGGTCATGCTGCCCTTCTTAAAAGAAGGAAACAATTATGCGTGCTTCCTGCCCACAGATTTACTGGAATCTTGATGGTCACTATGCGAGCAAATCAGGCACCAGCCTGGGCAATGGTTGGCAGGTGCTCTGAGGCATGGGTTTGCCCTCATGTGCTCTTTGGCACAGAATGAAGCATAATTTTTCCTCTCACTTTTAATTGAAAATATTAAGTTTGTGAAGACTTGAACAGCTTGGGTCTTATATATCTTAGGAAACTGCTTCTCCCATATGTTTAATATTTATTTTTAACATAATTTTTTTTGGTACATAGACATTAAACAGAAAACAATTAATAATTTGTGCAAACATTAAAGCACATAGCTTCACTACTGATAGAGAGCACCCACTAAATAACAGTGGTACCCACACAGTTAAGAAAACCTTCCAAAATGAGATAGTGGTGGCCAGGTATGTGATGTCAGAGCAAGTTCTTGATAATGTGTGGCAAATTAGAGTAGGTCCTTTCCAATTTGGGGAGTTTCTTCCAAACACTGAACAGAGCCCAGAGCTTGAGACATGAACATTATCATTAATTATGTAGCATCGTTCTCTCTCCCAGTTGGTCTGAAAGGACTGAAATTAGATAAAATATTTGTTTTACGGGTACTTTAAAATTGTAAACTGCCTTGGGTGGCTTGCCAGAAATATGGTATATTATTCTTGTTGTCTGTCTCAAGAGAATTGAGTGCACCTCCAGGGGGTGATGTCAAACTGCTTACGTTATCAGCACCAAAGTGACCTCCCAGGGGCGCAAGCCTAGGCAGTGTGCATGGATGTCCTGGGCTTCCAGATGACAAGACACCCATGCCCAGCCTCACTGATGTGGTCCAAAGGAAAGGAAAGCAATTCGTTTGGCACCAGCTTAGCTGCAGGGGTCTTCCGAAGGAGGCGTAAAAGGCACCACCAACCATCTTAGGGACTCCACTCCAGATTTGGAGTTTGCCCCTTAGCCTTTTCTTCTCCCTGCTCAATCTGCATCCCTCCCACTCTGGTAAGTGCCAGCAATGTGCCTGTGTTCAGAAGCCAGGAGAGCAGCGATGCTCCACCTACACTGCCACACAGGCCACTTATGAATGCAAGCATAGCTCTACAATACGTGGGAAGCATGAAAGTGTTGCAAAACTGGAAGAGAAATCAGAGAACTAGTCAACCTCGCACGCTGAATACCATGTTCCCTAACAAAATTCCTCAATAAACCATGGGTCTCCAAAGTTCTTGGTTGGCACACAGACTCTTAAGCCTAACACACAAATGTCCTATAAGATGGACCTTATATTCAATATCTTTGCTATACAATAGTCTTCCTCTTTTCACATTGATCACTTCCTTTCTCTCCCTCCCCCACCCACTGTTCCCACCCACAGTCTTAAGTCATAAGGAGTACTTATTCTCCAATGCTTCTCAAAGGGCAGTGTCATACTAAATGATTGTTTACTCTTTAGATAGGATCAAGTGCCCCTCTCCTGATATCTTAAAGCCTCAATATGCATATACACACATCCATACCCACAGGAAATGACCTCCCAACTTCACTTTTAGCTATAGTGTTTATCACTTTTCATTCCTCCCTCTCCCAGGTATAATAGTTCTCCTGCACAGCAAAGAATGTTAATTAACCACCATATCACCCAAGTACACAAGTTAAAAATTCTCAACTCAAAAGTACAGGTTGTATTTGCCTTAAGTACAAAGTGTAGAGGCTGTAATGAACCAGAATGGCCTTTTAACAAAAAACAAAAAACAAAAACCAAGGCATTAAAAAGTGTGAGTGGGTACTATTATTAGTCAAATAGCCTAGAATGTTTGGTTTTCAAGTCAGGCCTTCTAGCTCCCAAATCAAACAAACACGCACACACAACTGGTTAAAAGTAGGCTATATATCTCAAGCTCCCTTCAGACCTCTCTAGAAAGTGTCTATTGCAGGCAGGGGTCCAACTTCAATTTTAACAAGCAGCCCAATAGCCTACTTTGTTGGTATGTTAAAGAGAACTGTATTTGAGCTATGAAAAACGAATATTTGTTTTCTCATGAGCTTATTCTTCCTCTCATTTTATCGCTCTCATACCATCTTCTCAGCCTCTTTCCGCCTTCCATTTCTCTCACTAACAAATGTTACTTTACATGACATACGCAAAGGTCGAGACCCAATGTTCTACTTGTGCCTATTATTATGCATGTACTATACTTGTTTATACATTTTTTAAAACTTTTGGATGTACTATATAAGCCTAATAAAAACTCAATAATTAAAATAAACCATATGTTTTTTCTATGAAAAACTATTGTCCAGCCTGGGAAAGTAAGGTCAAGCATGACCTTTTCATAAATGGAAGAAGATGAACAGAATGCTCTTCTTTGGACAGACACTTGGGCTGAGTTCTGCAGAAGGTCTCTGATGCATAAAACAGATCTTGTATTCCTGATTTTGCTGGCCTTAATTAAAACCTCAGCTCAAAGGAACTCAGCATTGACTCCGAACTACTTCAGGTAATTAGTAAAAGAAATAAAAATAGAAAACAAGAGAGAAGAGAGAAAATGTGCAGAAGGACTCTAATTACTGAGCAACTACAATCATCCTTTATTTAGGGATATCTGGGAGCCAGGAATTCCAAAGTATTATAGTATATTTATTTATTAAATGTATATACCAACCTGCATCCAAAGATCTCAGGGTAGTTCACAAAAAGTTTAACACCAAAGGGGACAGTATGTTTTATATGAGATGTGCAGAACCTTTCATCCTCCAGATGTTATTGAACTATAACTCCCATCATCCCTCACCATGTGTGTTGATGCTGATGGGAGTTGTAGTTTAGCAACCATCTGGAGTGCCACATCCGCCTTACGTGGACCAGTTTGGTGATAATCCCAGGAAGGTAATCACCCAAGTATCAAATTGTCTGCCAGATTTTGTCTCATAATTGGGTACTGTATTCCAGGCACTTTTTATATTATTATTTTACATAGTACTTTTGTGAAGTTAACTTTCTTTATCTTGATTTCTCCTTCTTATTTATCACTGTCCTATACATATCTGGAACTATAAGAAATGAAGGATAAATGAAAATTTCCTCATATGGAAAGCACTCTAGCTTACCATATCAAACAGCAACACTAATGCTTAAAATATTTTTGTAGCACTTAAAGTACTCATTTAATTAAAGTTCACATTTACATAAAACTTCAGAATATTCAAAGTATGTGGAAATGTTGGATATCCCAGCCTTCATGCTCAACAGTCAGGGTTGTAAACCAACAACATATGGGTCACAGGTTAGCTACCCCTGGTTTAAGACAAGAGGAAGATGACATTTTCCAAAAAGGGTTCTACGGATCTTTGCATTGCTTTAAGATGAGCAATATCCTGGTCTTGCCATAGTTTGGTGTTCCGTTGAGTAACTTGTTCTGAACCAGATGTATGTGATTTATTGAATTTCAAAATAGTTTGGTGGTTGAAACATATCAAAGTTTTAAAAAGGCTCCTCAGCTTTTGGTTCCAAAAGGTTGCTTAAATGGTCTTCACGCTCTTGTGGCCTAGATAGCTCAGTTGGTTAGAGCATGGTGTCGAAAACAGAAAGTTTACAGGTTCAATCCCCATAAGGAAAAGCTGAATATTCCTGCATAGCAGGGGGGTTGGACTAGATGATCCTCAGGGTCCCTTCTAACAGCATGGTTCTATGTGTGTGTGTTTTGTAGAGCATGAGACTCTTAATTTCAGGATGGAGCCCCATGTTGGGCAAAAGATTCCTGCACTGCAGGGGGTTGGACTAGATGATCCTCATATTCCCTTCCAACACTACAAATCTATGAAATAATCGAACACAGTTGCATCTTACTGCTTTAATTGCGTTTACAATGCATGTTTGCATGCACACTGGATATTCAAACTGTTTATATGCCAGTTATCTATGTGGCACCTAACAGTGTCTACTCAGAAGTAAAGCCTACTGAATTTAACCCTTGCCCTAGTCCAAATCAGTGGGTGGGTAGGTAAGACTGTAGCTTTAATTGCAATAACCTGTGGATAAAAACAATATAAGAAATGAAAGAAGCAATTAAAAATCAATACTGTATGAATATTTAATATGATGGAAGCGGCCTCGTCTGTCTTCAGTAACAAATCTAGACACACTGAAGGCCACCTGAATGAATCCAAAAACCACGGTTTGGAAACCCCTGTTATAAAGTATTGTTTCTGATCTTACGCTATAGCTTGTGGTTTATCATCTCTTGTAAATTACTTAAGAGACCTGTTTTCAGTCAGCGACTAACAATTCATTATTAACAGTAATAGTAATGATGATGATATGAGAATGGTTTATATAGGTTTATCGTCTTAACTCAGCAAGACAGAAAAAGCTGCCTGCTTTGGAAAGTGTGACAGCCTTTAAGGTACCAGGAACCCAGACAAGAAGGAAAACCAACTCAGATAAACTGTTTTTCCATCCTTCATTCGCTTCTGCGGGGTCTTCCTTTTTTTCGCTCGTGCGTAAATGCATTCCCCATAATTTGAGAATGGAACAGTCCACTGCTCCCGCTCCCTAGAACCCCCTTCTTTATCTGTGAATAGTACAATCCAGTTCCTTGCCAAATCCAGACAGTGATTAACGCCCGTCGCCGCCACCCGCTGGTGCCGGGAGTTGCGAAATTTGATTGGCTGGCAGATTGCTAACTGTACTCGAGTGCCATTGGTCTATGCCTCTCTCGACTCCTCCCCTGCTGGATCTGCTATTGGTCATCGGACCTCAGCAAGCGCTTTCCCTTCTCCCACCCCTCCGAGGTCATTTAAGTTTATGAAAGAAATAAATAAATAAAGGGAGAAATAGAAATGCGTAGAAAAGGGGAGGGGTGTGTGTGGAGGCCTCGCAACCTAACCTGCTAGGCGGCGTGAAGAGACGCGTTTTTAGCCAATCATTGGTCACCCTGGCAGTCAGCCCGGACAAATAAAACACAAGTTATTAACCAGGTCAGCCTTAACCATACGTATACTCTCCAATGATAAGCATCGGTGGCGCTTGATCGACAGGCGTCAAGACCAATACACCGGGGACAAAGCGGATTTGTTTTTCCTCAGGGCCGGAGCTCCTCCAATGGGGAGGGCAGCAAATTAAAGGCGGATGGAAAGAGGCGGACTGCATGGCTGTTTGTAGACGCGAGGCTCCTCTGGGAGTGGCACGGCTGTCAACTAATGGGGGATATGAGCGGGGATGGCGGGGCGGGACTAAGAGCCAATGAGAGACTCGCCTGAGGGGAGGGTGGTGGCCGTCCCTACATTAAAGTGTTGAATTGGCGTGGGAGGCTGACAGAAGATGAGAGAGGTACCCGCGCTTCCGGGGTCAGTGGGGGGTGAGGAGGTGTGGCTAGCTGCGGCTCCGCCCTCTCGAGGGGAGATGCTGTTGGCGGGAGGGGGGAGTTTAAGTGGGGGGGGGGAGGAAAGGGAGGCAAAAGTTCTCTCTCTTGAGGAGAAAAAACGAGGGCGCTCACAAAAAATAAATTAAAAAATTAAAAGTTTGGCGGCGCCCGAAGGACGGCGCAGCCCTTTGACGGTCTACTCGGAAGTAAGCCCCACTGTGCTCAATGGGCTTACTCGCGGGTAAGAGTGCCTGCCGTCCCTCCGAGTGTCTCCATTCGGAAGGGAGTAGAGCCCGGGGCTTGTAAACTCTCAAATAGAAGTGCCTGCGAGAAGCCGCACTTAGGTGGGAAGCAAGGCCGGCGAAACCGAGGAGACGTCTCCTAGGATTACGCCTTGAATGAAGGCTGCAACCCGGTGCGCACTTTCTTCCCGCTCCTCGGAGTAAAGCTCTCAGGGCGACTTACTTCCGAGTAAACCCGCACACACAAAAAAATAACCTCCCTCCAATGAGATTTTACTGTGGCGTAAGCTTTCTTTCTGCGGCGCGAAGTATTATTTTCATTTGATATAAATAATAAGTCGCGCTGAAAGACACATGCGCGGGTACGGAGAAAATTAAATTGTGAAATGCAGGGATAAAAGCGAGCTCGGACCCCAGGGAACTTTCGCCAGAATTCCCACCATCTATTATTATTATTATTATTATTATTATTATTATTATTATTATTATTATTATTATTATTATTATTAGTGTGTTGCTGTTACTCAGTCTCCTCCGATCTAGCAGTTACTGCTGCCGCGTTTGTATTGAAGCAGATGCCCGAGGACTTCTAAGCTTTTTCTTCCTGCAAATCTCCCTTGTGTTTCTGAGGCGTGATTTTAGGACGCTCAAATCTTTTCAGAGCGAAGTGCTTAAGATTATTCTCCTCTAAGCATATGGTCTGGTTAGGAGGTTAACAAAAAAAACACACACAAAAAGAACTGCTAAATTAATTTCCTAATTCCTCACAACAACAATAATAGGAGGGATTTAAGTTGAAAATGCGAAAAGGGCTCTTGTTTCCATTTGAATCAGGATTTTTAATATTCTAAATGATACCAAATTTTCAACTGAAGGCACGTAGCTGGTGCTTGGGGGGTAGGGGAAGATGGGGTAAAGAAGCAGGAGTTCCTAGGTGTTAGTGGCAGGCACGGGAAGAGTTAAGGCTAGAGTGTGGTAAGTCCACCTTCTGCCACCTATTTAGCCACTCCAGGTCGAGTACCCCTTTCTGCTAATCTCCCATTGGTCACCTGAGCTGTCGATTTAGCTCTGGAATCTATCCAGGAGCTGGAAATCTGCTTGCATTTGAAGGGCTGGGTAGGAGGCTATACAGTGGGCAATGCCTGCTGTGGCTCTTTTCCTCTCTCCCTGGTTTTGGCTGTCTATAGGCTCAACCCTTCTTTCTGGTCCCTTAAACCAAGTCCTGCTCTTTCCCTCGTTTCTACCCACTCATGTTTACAGAATGAGATTTTCCCAAAGTCAAAAAAACTTCAATTCAGTGCTGAATTTGAGTGAGAAAGGAATGTAAGAATGCAAGAAGAGAAAAGAGAGTGAGGAGTTACAGGGGAAAGGAAAATGCTGAGCCGAGCCACATGGGTGGTGGTGTTGCAGAACTTGTAAGGAGGGGTCAAAGCTGGGCAACTTCACATTGTCTAAGGGTGCTTACTGAAAGGGGGGGGGGAGGACCAATATTTTCCATGTTGAGCCATGAATGGGCAGTAATCTGAACGTAATTCTTGAGAAAGTGATTCAACCTGAGATTCTATGCACACTTGATGGGAAATTTCTGAGAGGTTGCTGCTAGGCTCTTGGGGGGGGGTGCTACAAGACTCTTTTGACTGTTTTAGTTTAAAGTAAATTCCATTGAAGTCAGTGAGACTTGCTTCTGAGCAAACATGTATATAGGATTGGGCTATAAATGGCCTTGCTGTGCAAACTGCAAAGACACCTTAAGCTAAATTTGGAAACAGGAAGGAAACATATTTTCAGGACAATAATAAAGTTGGAAAGTTATCCACTGTTATCAAGATCACAAATACAAATTTCAAATGATTTGCCAACAGGAAAAATCCTAGGTGCCTAGAAATTTGATATTCTGCTGGAGAAGAATTTGAAGTATTTTATGCAACTCTGCTTTATAAAACAGATAAGTACTTAATGCATATTGCAGCCCAGTCCTAGCCATGTCTACTCAGAAATAAAGTCTATTTAATGTTTAATCCAATAGGTCTTACTGCTAGCAAGTGGGGCTAAGATTGCAGCTGTCATCAACTTTTTTTCATAAAGAGTGAAACATGTTGGGTGTCTCCTCTTTTTTCTAAGAAAGCTTATGAGATTATTTTCCCATTTTATTTCTAATGTGTCATTCTTTCTGGATTAATTCATTTTGAATTGTTTTGTGATAACTGATTTGGATTCATAGCTTCAGTAAATGATCTTTAGAAAGGTAAAACAAGTCCCTCTTTTGTACCACTCCATCTGTCGCCCCATGACTGTGATTGCTACTGTGTCATTAATTTGTAATTAATACCGGAGCTTACCTTTCAGAAGTAAATCTTTTTCTTGCACAAACTCATCTCTTTTTAAGAATTGGAACTTTTGACTTTGCTATATATTGCATTCTTAAAAATGTGGATGTGTGAAACAGCAGAATTTAGGAAGTCTGATAGGTAAATCCATTGGAGCCTTTAAGGAAGACTTAGTTGCCCTATAATTTGTGGTTTGGCTTGTTTATTTAGTCTGAAGCTGCCTACACATACAATTCATTTACCTTTGCTATCAGAAAGTGGGAGATGGGGATCCTATTAATTAAATTACAAAAAAAACCCAACCCAAAAAACACACCTCGAGCTGGCCTTGGGAATGTGCTGACCCATCTCAAAGGCTAAAGAAATACATTTTGTATCTGTTATAAAACAGTTATAAAACAATGATTACTAGATCTTGTAATGAGTCCCTTGAATGTCAATAGTGGTATCATAAATATACACCTGCCTATTCCGACACCTGTAAATTCTTGGTAATTGTGACCTGCCCAAATGGTGAAAGAAATCCATATTAGTGACCTGTACAATGGCTTTAAGGATACCTTAGAATCTTCCTTCATGGCCAAAGAAAGGACAGTCCCAATTTATCTCAAGGGGCATTTGCGCTTTAAATATCACAGTGTAAAACTTCACTATATGCACAAATATGTCTATTCCTATAATTATTTTCTCCTTTGTCAGCTATTAAGTTTAAATTCTATATAAACAGACATCAGTATTCCCTTCATGAAACATCTTTATTTAATTCGCATTGGAAGTCTCCTCGTCCAAGTGAATGCATTGAGTATATCCCCAAGTGGTTAATGTGCTTCAAAGCCACCCATATGAGATCTGAAATCTGGTCCAGTGACCTAAGATATGCCTGAAAATGGGCCATATTTTAAAGATGGAGCAAGGAGTGCCTCTTAAGAGAAACTGACATTCCAGCACAAAGCAAGCCAAACCACAAATGATATGGAAAATTGGGTGTGGGAGTTCTACTACATTTTTTTCATACTTGAATCAGCCTTGGTAGAGATGGCACCTCTGCTAGGAGCCATGAACAATAATCTGTGCTGCAGAATGCAAACTTTAGTGTAATATACAAGTAATGACTGATAGTTTTTTTTCCCCTCCTAAAAAGTAAGGAGAAATATGTGTGCATCTTATGGAGCGAATGCAGGCTGCACAGCTATCCCAGAAGCCAGAACAGCAAGAGGGATTGCTGCTTTCACTGCGCAGCGATCCCTCTTGCTGTTCTGGCTTCTGAGATTCAGAATATTTTTTTTCTTGTTTTCCTCCCCCCAAAACTAGGTGCGTCTTGTGGTCTGGTGCGTCTTATAGAGCGAAAAATATGGTATATTCTCTGAGAAGACTGAGAATTATGAAGTGATTATGCTCGTACAATACTACAAGAAGCATGAAACACTAAAAATAGTGTCTAAACCCAGTATCCCCATGAAGCTTCTCCAGTCTTTCCCTTTAGACAAAGGTTGCCTCCCCAGCCCCCACCCGCCCCTTGCGATCTTTGGAGGTAGGAAATGAACAACTAGAGCCTGACTAACCAAGTGAGTGTTGCCCTTGGCCTAAACAGTTGTATGTGTAAACAATATTTTACTGGTTTGTTTGGAAAAACAAATTGACAGTGTTCTTAAACACAATTTCACCATGAATGTTTAGATAGCTTTGTGGGGAAACAGTATAAATGTACTTATATATACTTTGTAGAAATGCACTTCTAAAATCACAAATGCTTGCTTCACATTCATATATATATATATATATATATATATATATATATATGTAAAAGAATTATTCATGTGGTGCACTAACTGTAGTGGCCATTCCTGCGTTCCCTGGACCCCCGCCTTTGGGTGCACACTAACATATTCACTGTTCTTAAAACTTTAACCTCTACCCAGAAATATTTTCTTCTGTTGCATTCTAAGTGTTCAGTTGTTCAACAAAAAGAAAGCAGGCAGTCTTTCAGAAGTAAATACATAGCTGCAGAAATTGTTTGTTGTCTCATAGCCATTCCATTCCTGTGACTTTGCAAAAGGTGCTTGGAGGGATTGTTTGTTCCCCCCCCCCCAATATATACTAATGGTTACAATACTTTACATCCTCCTGATGCTGCTGAACTACAGCTCTCACCACTGGCCATGCTGGCTGGGCTGATGGGAGTTAGAGTCCAACGACAGCTGTTGGCTGCCCCCTAATTTAAGGTGTTGATACTTAGATTCTGCATCTAGGCATGAGAGACCCAAAGCACACAAAAACCACCACCTTGCAAGTATTCATGCTGTACTACAGACAGAAACAATACCTCAAGGATCAAGCTAAGCCTTCGTCCTTGATATTCAGTAAAAATGTATCCATTTCACACATAGTGAAAAACCAAGAATGAGACATAAATTGCTTTTGTCTATAGCTACAAAAAGAGCACATATTGACAGAAACGGATATGAGATATGTGTTCCTGCAGTTTCCCATCAACATAAAGAATAGTTTGAGAAGCTAGCTTGTTATGCCTTCATGCAGAACATCTTCCTTTGTACTAAATATGCTACCTCATTCTTAGCACACATATGTACATTTCTCCCTTTCTTGAAAGTAGTTCCATCATTCAGAATGTACAACTTGGGAGTGACGCAACAGATTGTTGCAGTGTGTCCTCAACCCCCCAACAGAAGCACACCTGTTCAGGCCATCTGCCAACAGGCTCAGGATAAGAGCTGGCTGCTAGTCCTAACCTAAACCTTTCTTGCTATACAGCTTGGTGGGGAAAACGAGGCTGGGGCAAAGATAAGAGTTTTTTAATCTTGTAGTGTGCATCCCCTAACCCTAATAATTGCCTCCAGGATACTCGCACCTGTTAAGCTCTTAAGCATGCCAATTTATTTTCATTCTCTCAGCTGACAAAGATCCCATGGCTCAACTGCCCTTTAGCATGAAATTCATTAATAGACTTGCATAAGTCGTATTAAAATGTGTTAAATTGTTTGTGATTCTTATATGCCACCCTTCCTTCCAAAAAAGGAGCCCCAGAGCGGCTACCAATATAAAATAGCACCAGAGCAGATTTTGGGGGCATAGAGAAAGAGGAAGGGGAAGACCTGCTGCTTGTGCAGCACACAGCTAAACACACAAGATGCCTACCGTATTGTTCGCTCTATAAGACGCACCCGACCATAAGACGCACCTAGTTTTTAGAGGAGGAAAACAAGGAGGAAAAAAATTCTGAATCAAATGTTGTTGAAGAGGCTTTGCGCAGCTATCGCTGAAGTCAGAACAGCAAGAGGGATTGCTGTGCAGTAATCTCTTTCTGTTCTGGCTTCAGCGATAGCTGCACAGCCTGCATTCGCTCCATAAGACGCACACACATTCCCCCTTACTTTTTAGGAGGGAAAAAGTGTGTCTTATATAGCGAAAAATGCGGTATTAGAGAGTGTGCTAGTACTATCATTCTGGAGATCTCACAATGTTCTAAATGATAGTGGATTAAGTGATATTGTGGATTGTTTAAATATTTTGTAGTTTGTTAATCATATACTCTTCAATCAATTAATCCATTATATTTAAATAAATTGGCATTTCATGAAACAATGAACATAAATGCCTTTTTGATAACATATAATGTAATGTTTGTTTTAAGAAAAAGCTTATTCCTCATTTTTAGAAGACGCGTTTGTGAAGAGGACTCAGCAGAATAAAACCATTCCTTAAAAAAGCAGACAACTGTGTGCTTTAACTTTGCACCTCGACAATAAAAAATTGTCTCTGCTTATTTTAAATGCCTGTTACAAAATTTAAAGATACTTATTTAAAAACAACCAACAGACAAATTTTATACATGTTTACTCAGAAGTAATTCTCATAGAGCTCCGTGGGGCTTACTCCTAGGAAAATGTGTTTTGGATTGCAGCCTAAACCCTGCGCACTTTGGGCACAATCTATCAGAAAACTGTACTGTGACATCCTCTTTGATTTGAATGGCACCATGCAAGTGTTCCATGGAAAACCCCTATTCCGATCACTGGGTTTGCAAAGGAGAAGCTTGTGCTCAATTGTGCAGTTAGTTACAGTCTCTTCTTCAGCTTGGAAGTATCCTTCATTTTATATATAAGGAAAACCTGATACTTTCAATGAAATACGTGTGTTTATTTAGAAATAGTCCCATAAAGCTCAGTGGCGTTTACTCCTAGGAAATTGGATATGAGATTGCAACCTTAGTCTTTAAATCTACAATCCTATACCAAAGTTTCCTTGGACAAAGTCCCATTGACTACAATGAGACCTACATATGAATAAACATGTATAGGATTGTGCTGTAAATGATTTGTGATTTAAATCCAGAGCATGCTGACTTTCATGTTTACTTCATCTAAACATACAGAAGTGCTTGTGGTGGAGACAAATCCTGTAAAATTAAGCCATTCTCTTTTGTAATACTTTGAAACAATGTAATGTAAGCATTTTTAGGCATAATAGGAATTGTGAGAGCTGGTAAAATGGACCAGGTCTGAAAGATACCCCAGAAGCTAAATTTCCAGATCAAAGGAACAGCTATGGGAAGAGGAAAAACCTTTTATTTCAGAAATGTGATTATTTACAGTAGAATCTTCACATTTCAATAGTCTTTGAATTTCTGAAGTGTATTTTTATATACAAATCATATCTTAAAATTAAGAGGATAAGGCTCTGCATTTCAGCAGCGATTTATGTCTCTTGGTCTGAATTGGCTTTGCAAACATTAATAAATTAAGGTGAAAAAGCTCATTGTGGTAGAAAATATCCTATCTTAATAGATGAGAAAACTTAAACATGAGAAGGTTAATGGCATTATTGTCTATGGATCTTCAATTCCTTTTGAAATTTAGGGATAGATTCTAAGGGGGGAAATGACATCAATTTACTGACAGATGAATAGTACTCTACAACTGAAGTTGGCAAGCATATTTAAATGGGATATGGTGATATGAAATCCCTGAGCATTTTTAAGTGTGCTCCTCACAATACCTTGCAACTTAAAAAGCACACCTTGACTCATATTCACATTGAATTAAGTCATCTGGAATTTTATTGTAGGAAATGAAAAAGGTTTCAATATTCAATGATCAATAGTAACATTGGAAATGAAGCAAATTGGTATTGGTATTTCATGTCAAAATGAATGGCATATCCATGTGGGAGCAGGCAATGTATTAAACACTTCTGGGCCAGCCATTTCGTGGTTCAAATTCCAAGGTTGCAATCTTCATAATGGCAAAGATGTTGACATGTAGCTGATATTCTGGTAATTATTAGTAGCAGGGATGCTTCTGAATTCCTCGTTGGTCCTGAATTTAACAGTTCTCATTTACCTTCTCCTGCTTGTGGATTAGCACCAACACACATACATGCTCTCTACCATTCTTGTAGGTTGGATTTTCAGAACCACTAAAATCCATTGTGCATGGATTGTTTGCTCTTGAAACACTTTCCATTTATTCTGTTCACATATTTGTTTTTAATTTGGCTAAACCATGCTCCAAGCTTATGTAGACAGCTGGCACCGCCTATGGGCGCAGGGCACATGCGCTGCCCCAGGCGCCCGATCGGCTTGCTCCGACGCTGTTGTGACTTTTTAGTATTCATCTACTATACACCCTATTCGCTTGTAATTTGTTTTAGCTGATCGTAATATTGTATTTTACAATTGTTGTAACCAGACCTTTGACCATATGGTGAAGAGTGGGTAAGAAATACAGTAAGAAGTAGAATAGTATAGGCTCTGGATTTCTTTCTTTTTATCTACTCTGCTTGATGAACTCTAGAAAGCCAGAAAGGGCTTTATGCAGGTGATTAGATAGCAAACACACACAAAAACCCCAAATGTGCAAGGTTATTTGTGTGCAAAAAAAGTGGAGTAAGAGTACATGGCCCATGTTCTGAAATGCCTCAATGAAATTGTACATGTAAAATCAGAAAACAGAATGTGGTACAAAATATGGGACAGAAGGAACCCATGGAAGAATTACAAATGGGGATGGGGAGTCAGTTTGACTATTGCCAATAATGTGAAAACGTACAATAGTTAGGTTAAACTGTACAGCAGGCAAGTGAATCTAAAGCTCCAAGGTGTCATTCCTCTCTTGGGATCATTAAACACATTCACTCCTCCTGTTACAACAAAAAAAATCATACAAAGGGTTGCTTAGGCATATTAGATGTCCTTAGACACTTTAATAAAGCCCCAAATATGTGGGATGCTATGATTATGACTTTTTATTAAAAAAGGAGGGGTGAGAATCGTGTTCTTTTCAATTTGAGGCTGATGGTGCTACAAAAAAATACGTTGCAATTATCATATATAGGTGACACTGACTATAGTGTGAGAAGGAGAGGCCTGCAAAAACGCTTTTGTTAAACCATTTTTCAGCACACAAAAGCACTTGATTGGCACTTCACTGATTTAATAGCCCATTTGTAATGCAGAAAGAACATCACTGAAGACTTTAGCATTATCCCAAATCTAATAATTGAATTTGTAGGTGCAAAAACCCAAGATTTCTAACACACAGGAAATCTTTTGGAGAGCATGAAACAGAGAAGTTGTAATTTTAATGTGTTGTATTTTATCCTTGTGGTTCTTAATGTAACAGACTAGGGAATTAGGAAATTTTGGTTTTGTTACTGCATGTTCTTCTGATGCCTGCAGCAAATTTGTGCTGCAATCCTGAATTCATTTACCAAGGAGTAAATTCCATTGAACACACATTGGTTTGCTTTTTTTAAAAAAAGAAACAATAAACCACTGGGTCCAATAATAAGCTGAAAACTTCACTGTCAGTTTATGAAATTGTAATTGAAATGTGAAAATAAGTCCCTTTTAGGCGAGATGGGATTCCAAGCCAGTTTGTTTCAACAGAATTAAATGGAAATTATTATTTTTTTCTCTGTCAGATGTTCTTAGGCCCACCGGTAATTTTGCATAGCGTGATTTCCCCCTCTTTTAAAATCGCAATAATCCTGTGACGTAGGAAAGGGACAAAAAAATACAACTACCAATATCATAATATCTTTATGCAGACCTATGGTGCAGCCGTACTGTGTACAGTTTTGACTCACGCAAGAGCATGGCGCCAAAAGACCCATTTCTTTCACGAGCAGCAGCACTACTGCAAGCGCAAGCGCTGGCTACAAACCCCAAGCTCAGCAGCAGAGGCGCTGGAGGGGGAAAACAGGACATTCCAGGATTGAATCAGAAGTTGAGATGGCTTCAATTTAAGATTTACTGCTTGTACTGCGTTAAAAGAAAACGTCATGAAAATGTTTTACAGATGGTATATTACACCGGTAAAATTAGCAAAAATGTATAAAACCTGTAATAAATGCTGGAAGTGTAAAGAAAAAGAAGGAACATTTTATCATATGTGGTGGGAGTGTAAGAAAGTGAAGGGCTTCTGGGAGATTTTATATAATGAGATGAAAAAAATGTTGAAGTATACTTTTGTTAAGAAACCAGAAGCCCTACTTTTAGGCATTACAGGAAAGGAAATAAGAAGGAAGGATTATAAGCTTTTTCAATACGCAGTTACAGCAGCAAGAATTCTACTGGCTCAGAAGTGGAAACAAGAGGAAATACCGACGAAAGAGGAATGGAGAATGAAATTAACAGACTATGCAGAACTGGACAAGTTAACAGGGAAAGTTAGATATCTTCGAGACCAAAAGTTCATCGAGGACGGGGGGAAATTTGTGGAATATCTGAAAAGTACATGTGAAGTACAAACAGCGCTGGTGGGGTTTGAAGAAGCACTGTAAAAACTGAGGTATATTGTTAAATGAAAATAGATGATTGGAGGGGGGACTAATGGCAATAGAGAGCAGAAGAAATGTGTAAGCAAGAGTTAAATATGGATGATTGTCAGAGAAGTTGAAGGAAGTCCAAAAGTATGGAATTTGTGAAAATTTGGATTAAAACTGTATATTTATGTTAAAAAAAAGAAGAAGTTGAGATGGCTTCTGTAATTCTGGGTTGTCCTGGGAAAATCAAGGTGGCTGAGAGGTATGGGCAGTATGTCTCTGAACAACAGAAATGGAGAGCTATTGCCTACCTTTGGACTTGTCAGAGACCGCTTTGGAAAATAGAATGCTGGACTAGTAGGGCTTTTTTTTAGTTTGCATACTCTCAGCCTAAATTCTCATATTAAGTTTTGGGGCAGAGTCAGAATTTAAATCCGGGTCTCCCTCCATGGACCAGCTCTATAGCTATTACATTATCAACTTCCCTGGGTGAGAGAAGGGAGGCAGGCAGGCAGACAAAGACACGTCTACTTGGTTGCTCCCGAATCAGCAGGAAGTAGCTGCTTCCACTTCTCCCTCTATACTTGCAAGAGCAAACCATTATCTGTGTGGACCCTCAGAATAGGGCTTAATAGAAATAATAATAAAAATAGGCCTACTTATCATACATGCTGGAAGTGCAACAGAAGTGAGAAACTCCTGTCTCGCACATGTACACTAGTTTGTTTGGGGAGAAATTTTCTTTAGAAGCACATCGCTTGTTGAGATATCAGGTTTTAATTGGGCCACTAAAATAAGAATCGTGGTTGAGCAAGTGCTTCCTTAAGTACTATTAGTCTGTTGCCAGGGTACTCTATAAATACAGATTTTACTAAGGCATATAGGTCATAATAGTTTGTAATAGTTTATGTGGTGCTAATTGCATCATTATCTATTAATACTATTAAACGTCAATATCTACGCTTAACAGGATCAGCTTAGTTTCTCAAAATGAAGCAGACTATTTTTGTTTTGGCTGCAATAATGTAGGTGTGTCATTTTAGATGGGCCGCAAATGAGATTTTTAAATGTTTACTTATTTATTTTTGGGTTCTTGTATACCATTTTTCGTACAAAACAAATGAAAACAAAAAACAAGTGACTTCAAACCGGTTCACATAAAAGCAGATAAATAGGAATCACAAACACAGACACAAAGAATACAATTAAAAACCAACAAAATCATGATGATCTTTATAAAACACAGAAGGACTAGCAATTGGAAAGTAGGGGTTGGGGAAGAGTCAAATTAAACTGGGAAAGATTGGCAGCACAAACAAGTTTTTGCCATGTGTTTGAAGCCCATCAGTGTCATGAACATCCTCACCTTCACAGGAAGGAAGTTTCGCCAAGTTTTTAAATCAAAATCTATTCTTTTTGTGTTGTGTGATTCCTGCAGTACTCTATTCAGAGTCTTGATGCTACTGATGCTAGTTTATACTTATTTTTATAGTTTGGGTTTTTCACGTGCTTTTGAATTGGGTTCTCCCTCCCCCACTCCCTGCTCATTGGCGAATATGCAAGGTGTTGCTGTCATTTTTTAAACTCCCATAAAAACAAATACTGTATACAGTCATACCTCGGGTTACGATTGCTGCAGGTTTCGTGTTTTCAGGTTGCGGACCGTGCCGAACCTGGAATGGGTTACTTCCGGGTTTCGGTGCTCGCGCATGAGCAAAAGCACAAAATGACATCACACGCATGGGCAGAAGTGCCAAATCGTGTCACACGCGTGCGCAGACAGGGTGCTTCAGGCTACGAACGCTGCGGGTATGACTGTACTGTAACTAACTCTAACTGTACTATCTTCAAAGTGCACAAATCACATTAACCCAAACTATAAATAAAAAAAACCATGAGCTTGCTAGCACTCAGTTTCTGGCTCCTTTTTAAACATTTAAAATATGTTTGATTTCTTTCTTGTAGCTCCTGCTACTTGTGCCCACCTCTTGTGACAGTATTTTAGACTGGCTTCCCACAAGGGCTTACAAATCAAGCAGGTTAATGTCTTCATTAAAACTGAATTGCAGTTTACTTTGGGAAAAAAACATATTTAATATTTCAAGATATTGAACACTAAACTACTATTAAGCTTTAACTAATGCATTTACTTTGCTGACACTTACTCTCCGATGGGACATGTAGCTCAAGTTAATGTCACTAGAAGTGATGTTTAGGGCTTCGGGAGACTGTTTCAAACCCACTCTTAGATGATTTTACTTTCAAACCCACTCTCTGCACTTGAGAAAAAGTTTTAAATAAGTGATCCCACTTCTTCACCAGCCCTATTTTAGAAACACAGTCAGTGCTGTCCCTTGTATTGCCTACACATAATGGTTCAAGAAGTATAGGGGGCATATAAAACAATAAGGGGAGGGAGGGTAGTTTTTGGATTTTGAGGGAATAATAATTAGTGGCAATTGACAGGGTAAAAAAAGGATGTTACATTGCACCAAGAATAATTAAATCTGTATGTTTGCAAGACTGACACTTGTCCTAGTCAGGAAGCTTGAACGGCATTCTGTGGGAAAAGCATCCTCCCTATTACCCTGCCCAAGTTCCATGCAAGTCTTCTGGGTGTTTTAAGTACAGTGGTACCTTGGTTTCCCCAGAGTGGCTGGGGAAACTCAGCCAGATGGACGGGGTATAAATAATAAATTATTATTAATAATAATTATTATTACAACCATAATTCGTTCCGGAGGTCTGTTTGTAAACCAAAACAGGTTGTAACCCAAGGTGCACTTTTGCCAGTGGGGCCTCCAAAAAAAAAAATTGTTCGTAATCCAAAAAAAGAAAAGAAAAAAGGGTTGTAATCTAAAAAAAGGTAGCAAACTGGGACACACAATTGTGGGTTTGATGCGTTTGTAATCCAAAACGTATGCAAACCAAACCAAGGTACCACTGTATCTTCTGTTTCAACAGATAGATTTTAAAGGAATTTCAGGGTTGCACTTTTTTCTTTATTTCTTCGTATGTTGTCAGGCTTGGCTCAAATGTGCACAGCAAGAAAATAGGTGCAAGCTATGTTAGGAACGGCAAGTGAGACCTTGTACAGTGTCTAGAGGCCGCCCTGTCAAGTACAGTCATACCTCATGTTACGTCCGCTTCATATGACATTCTTTCAGGTTACGTCCCACGGCGACCTGGAAGTACCGGAAAGGGTTACTTCCGGGTTTCGCCGCTCACGCATGTGCAGAAGTGCAAATTGACGTCATGCACATGTGCAGAAGCAGTGAATCGCAACCCGAGCATGCACAGACGCACCTCTGCGGGTTGCGTTCTTTTCATGTTGTGAACGGGCCTCCGGAACGGATCCCGTTCGCAACCAGAGGTACCACTGTATAGCTAAGGCAGAGGGCATTGCCTTCCCTGGCCTGCATAACAGCCGTTTATTTTTGTGATTCCAGATTGCACCCCAGTTAAGGAAAATTAGGGTATGCTGGCTTTTACTGAATACTGGTAGCCAGCCTGGGTATCCTTCAATGAGCTTCTCTTTAATGATGTGCAGTATATCTGAGCATTCTTTGATCCAAACACCTGGATTTTCCTAGGTTTTCCTGCTTTGCTTGAGGAATCATGTCTGCTTTATGGTATTCTGTGGGGAGGTTTTTATATATCAGGGATGGGGAGCCTGTGCTTAGTCCAGCGATATGTGGAGGGCCACAGCTTCCCCTTTCCCTAATCACACCGCTTGTGGTTTCAGGAATGGAGCACAAATAAATATTGACACAAATGCTGACTGTATTAACCAACCAGTGGGTTTTTTCCAACACAGTGCTAAGTCGGGGTCAGTCCAAGAATTACCGGTAGTGCAGTGGGACACCCCCACACCCCCACTGCACTTCCTAAATCTGTTCTAGGAGTTTCCCCAACCATCTGAAGCAAATTTGGGAAGAATACACGGCATATGTAGGGAGAGGAGGGGAAGAGTCTCATTGCACTAGCAATAATCCTTAAACTGATGGGGCAAGTTAGAATACCACCCAATGTAACATTATTTGTTTTATAAGTAAGCATTTATCTTAGATCTTGAAAACGGAAATAAAAAAACTTCTGCCTTACTTTTTAATAACCTTGTTAACAGCTTTAAAGTTAGATGGAACTAATGCCATTCTGCCTTTAAAAGTGCAATGATTTCTCTGCTTTATTTTTAACCATGTTGTGTTTGTTTCTGGGAGGCAAATATAAATTAAGGCCAACCTGAAATTCCTAGCTGCAAGTCTCCAAACATTACAGCTAGCTTGTATTTTTCTTCTTTGAAGAGTCATGCAGACATAAACTACTAGCCAAATCTTCTGAGCCTCCTATTTTTTTTTTAGTCCAAGAACCTGATGCTCAAACAAGTTTATCCTATGGCTCTTGCTTTATTAGAACTAGGATTGGATTTCAGGGACCCGTCCTAAAAGTTGCTCCTTTTAAAATATTTTACAAGTATCTCTGTATATGTCATGTTCGGAACTATGCAAGTAAAGAGTAATATAGCTGCACGGATTAAACAAATTGCTTTACATTTGCACTTACTAAGCCTTTTCTTCATTAAAAATTATTTTTCACTTTAAAACAATGTGTGTATTCAAGGATTGGGATAATTGTTACCTACAAGCACAGCTGTCAGCAACAGAAATGGATGTTTCCTTTGCAGAACAGCAGTTTGCTCATATTGGTCTCTTCAAGCATTTAGCTGTACATAACAGTAAGAGAGTCCTACAGATGTAGGAAGCCATGATCAATGATCAAGACCATGGGTAGGCAAACTAAGGCCCAGGGGCTGGATCCGGCCCAATTGCCTTCTAAATCTGGCCCGCGGACAGTCTGGGAATTAGCGCGTTTTTACATGAGTAGAATGTGTCCTTTTATTTAAAATGCATCTCTGGGTTATTTGTGGGGCATAGGAATTCGTTCTCACCCCCCCCCAAATATAGTCCAGCCCCCCACAAGGTCTGAGGGATAGTGGACCGGCTCCCTGCTGAAAAAGTTTGCTGATCCCTGATCAAGACTCTAGCTTTCTAGCGTCCATTAGTTCTCAAGGTTCTTTCAATTTTTCTTTTGACTGATCTCTCACTCTGGAGATAGCATGTAGCACACATGCTGCTAAAGCATGAAAAAGTTGACATTTTGGGGTCTAACCCATTTTGCCTATCATTTACCACAACCAATTGTTGGTTTGCTGGATTTTGGCAGTTATTGTTAAAATGGGGAAATATGTGAACACCTGGACTAATGACAGTTACAAGTTGTGATGCTTTCCTAGAATGCAGTTGTTTAATTGGAGCACAACATGGGGCTGCTCTGTCTATACCAAACCTTTCTTACGAAATGCAGATTATATTTGTGTGAGATTGTTCAAGGAGCTTTTCTGAGAAGAGGGGCTTACATCTCAAAACTACAAAAGCATGAGGAATGTTTTCAGATGTTGTGAATTGTTCAGAATCAAGAATACTTCCTTAAAGGGAGAGAGATGCAGCAAGTCCAAAATGCCTGGACTTATGCTACAAGTTCCTCTCATAAGAAAACTTCATTAGGAATATTACCTTGCCTAAGTAAGAATAAAATTAGATTTACAAAATGGAAAATACATTGATGTTGTTATTAATAACAGTGTTAATAAACGTTATTGCTTGTGCTGACTAATGGGGCTTATTCCAACAATACAGAACTAAGTAGTTCTGGGACAAAGCATTCTGAATGCCTTCGTTCGTTATAATCGTGGATTAAGTACTGTTGAGGTTCCTGTCAGTTTGTTTTATTAGAAAATGCTGCTTATTTTACTGAGGCATGCTGCCTAAACCTGAGGGTGTTGTTTTTTAAATCCATAAACAATGCTGAGCTCTTGTCAGAAAAAAGCCACATTGAAAAGATCTGAGTCTAAAACTGCTTCAGTTATATACAGCACTACATTAATCAATTCCTTGAAGTACAGTATTACATACTTTTTTTTTAAAGGCCCCTCAATCTCATCTTGGGATAGCATATTGAAATGCTTCCTTACTGGGAATGAGGGAGGTTGTTATTTTGGACAGAGTTATGGAACTTCTGAGATATTATGTAGGCAATGCTCAGATAATATTAAAGTTTATTTCAGGCTCAGCATATTTGACCTCAAGCATCCTAAGAGTCATGTAGACCTGGCCAAAGCTATTACATTCCTCCAGTGATCCCCATAATAATGATTAATTTCTTTCATAACTCTCTTCATAATTAATACAGGTTTCATTGTGGCCACTACTATTCTCTTATTGATCATCTCAGCCATTTAAATTGGGACTGGTAAAGCTGTCTCTGTTTACTCTGCTGAGCAGACATTTATTTTATTTGGATAGCTCTCATCATTTGTAAATTATGTTGGGGATATTGACTGTCATGGAAACTACAGGTATTTCAGTGCTCTTGTCATGCAAGAGATGAAGCCTTTTCAGCATTTGAGGTTAATGTTCTTCTCTGTTGCTTTTTGCTTTTTGCAGTGGTCTATGAACACTAATTAGTCAGGCTTTACAGAGAAGCATTAGCTGTCCTGTTTTTACTTATAGCTAAGAGTATATTTTCCCTCCCCATCACCACAGATGTCTCTGAAATATGCTGAATGCTGCAGGAGTTGGGTTTGTACATTTACAGGCACATGTTAATCACATTAATTGTAAACTGTAATATATGTACGCTAACTATATGGCTTAATCGTTTACTTTATGTAAACTTCCCAAATTCAGACTTTTTACTCTGGACAGAAACAGCTGGACTTCATATTAATCCAAATATTAATGCAATTGGGGAGTTTTTTTCAATTGTATTTTAGTGAATGACAAGTTTTTCCTAGTCATTTCATGAAGGTTAAAATTTTTTTTTTTATTTTTTTACATCTCATCAGTAACAGTGCATAATCCATAAGAAGGCAAGACTAAATGACATTTATGGCCAGTATCAAGTCTGTTTTCACTTCTATCTGGTCATGTTACTGAAATCTTCAAAACTGGAATATTAAATTATTTTATCTCCCCCCCTCCCTTTTCTTTTGCTTACTGTGTTTTGTGTAGAACCACAAAACAAGGTATGTATAAAGAAAGCACATCAATAATTTATTTAAATTGCTACTTTTGTCTTACAGTGAAGTTGATGATGTTCATGACAATAAATACATTACAAGCTTCTTATGTCTTATCAAGTTGTGTATGTTGCAGTTTAATCTTTTGGGTTGAAAAGCAAAAACAACTACAGATGGAAAGTGGAAGAAAGAGCCTGGAATGGTGCTCATCTTTGGGGCAGTTCACGAGTGTAAATTGACTGCTTATTTTCCTCACATGACCTCTCAAGTGTAGCTCATGTGAAAAAGCCTCTACGTGCTTAGACTATATGACATCCTTCCTGCAATGCACAGCAAGCTTTTCTCTGACATAAAAATTGCTGCTGCAACTGCTGATGTGTCTATCACAGGTTTTATCTGTGGAATATCCAGCCTCATATAATCAACATGCATGAAGGGGTTAAGATCATAGAGTAAGTTGTCCTGCCATACTTATCTAGGTTAAGGTTACCAGATTTTTTTCAATGAATCTGGGGGCGCTTTTCAACTTCCTATTAAATAAATTGATTTTTTCAGAGGACTGATTTGTAAATCCGGAGACTGTCCCCAGGAAAAAGGGACGTCTGGTAACCTGGTATCTAGATTTCCTTATTATTTTGCTATCTATCTATCTATCTATCTAGCTATCTACCCTAATGAAAATTCATTAGCCTTTTGGTTTGATTTTTCTCCCCACCTTCACTTTTTTATGCAATTTTGCCCCAAATGCACAATTTTACAAAGCAATTCCTCCTATTATAAAACCCTTGGTATGCTAGTTTCATTAATATATGCATTTTAATGCGTAATTGACCATAGTATATGCAATTTTGAACACATTACTTGACTAGAGAACTTCATTTCAGAATTCAGACACGTGAGTTTTAAAGGATAACTTTATTGAAAAATGGCTGCATTTTGGTCATTTGCAAGTAAATTTGCTTGTAAATGCAAACTGAATCTAATTTCTCTTCCATCCCTACTTTTCATTAGCTGGGATTTTACACCTGGTTCATTTTGTCTACAGCAGAACTGACAGGAAGCATTTAAAGGAACATGAGAACTTTTCAGCCAGCAAATTCATGGATAGCTTGAAATTATGGTACTGAGCAGCTAAGATAGTAAAAGTTTGCATAGCAGTTCTGCATTACCTTCATCATCAGGGATCTGTAGAATTCCCTCCACATGAGGAGTGCTATATCTTTAGTTATCTTTAATTGATAAAATGGAAAATATATTCTTGGAAAGCTATTTAATGTTCCTTAAGGGGGAGATTTTTTTAAAAAAGAAAAAAATGTTATGCTCTGCATGCTCTATTTTCTTATTTTATTCACTCTTCTACCTATAATGGCTTTTATTCTTTGATCTAAGCTATCAATTTTAATTGAAGTGTTTTCTGCCTTCTCTGGTGATGTAAAAGATATTTGCATTTCACAATTTTTAACAAAAAACCCTCAACAGATAATTTAAATTTTTAAAATTCCATCTTGGGAGGAGAAAAACACTTTTCTAAACTTCTCACTACTGAAATCTGGTAGGTTGTGGAATTCCTTATCCTTGAGTTTATAGGCTACTTATTTATTTATTTTTACTGGTTTGTTCCTTAGCTGCCACCTATTCTGGACTTGGATCTTTCAAAAGTCTGCTGCTTTGTTTATTATAACAAGTAGTTTCTCTGGAACCTTTCTGACTGTTTCCAAAATTATCCAGAGATAATTAGGACTGGAGTGGGGATGAAGTGTCATTCTTCTAGGGCAGATTGTCTCTGGGGCTGAACTACTCTGAATTTGCAGTGTTCTCCACAGATGCAGTAGGGAATGGTTTGCAATCCTATATATGCTTACTGAGATGTTACTCCCTCATTGGGATTTACTTCCAGGTAAGTGGATATGAAACTGCAGCCTCAGAAAATATTCTTTGGGTGTGACAA